>NC_141709.1:8396062-8996062 GCF_971803275.1 Cyanistes caeruleus
TGAAAAATATGTATTTTTAAACTCCCTTTTCAGGTCTTTTCCCATACATTGTATTCCACAGTGCAGATTTTGGCAGGTATATATGCAGACACCTAGAATCTGTGCATAGATGCAATGAAATAATTAAGTGGGCACAAATAAATATATTTGGATTACTTTTCCTTCTGGCAAAAGGCAGCAGCATGTACCACCAGGTGGAGGTTATATTAGTCTTTGGTTCCAGGTATCTTTATCTGAATGAACATGGTATACAGATTTTTAAGCAGAGAGGCTGTTGGTCTTCTTATTTGTTTCCATGGTAATGAATTTAGGAAATGCAACACTTCACTTTAAGAAAAAGTACTTTTTGTGATTTTGAAATAAACACCAACATCTATTTTATTTCAAATTATACTCTTATAAACTCTAAGATTAAACTGTATTTGCAGTGAAACTCATTTGGACATATGGAAGAGTAGAGGGTGTTTTTTTTAAAAGGAACAATGGAAATTCTTGTATATCCTAGAGGCACCCAAGCAGCTCATGGAACAACACAGAACTGAGAACAAGGCAGTAAATGTTCATGGGAACTGGTTCTTTGTCATTCTGTTGCTGAAAAAGCTAACACTGTAAGCACTGAAAGTTATATTTTGGTGGCATCCCTCCCCACCATAACTGTGCTTATGTCCTAAAAATGCAGCTTACATCAGAAATGTCTAAAACAACTTCTTGACTGCTTGTCAGAGAAATCTGACATTTTATGGGCTTTTATTAAATCAAGAAATTTTGTGGAAAATAAAGCTAGCATTTCATTAAAATTTCTTTCTGACAGTGATTTGCAAGGTTTTGAGATTTTTAAGTACTCTGTCTTCTTGTCATGGTTTTAAACCCAGCTGGAAATTAAGCATTGCACAGTTCAGCTCTCCTTCTCTCCTTCCTTGCCCTGGTGAAATGGGGAGGAGACACAAAGGAAAACGTGTATGTTGAGATAAGAACAGTTTAATGATTGAAAGTAAAGTGAAATACAGTGATAATGGTAAAGAATAAGAATAAGAATAAGAATAAGAATAAGAATAAGAATAAGAATAAGAATAAGAATAATAAGATGAAAAACAAGTGATGCACAATACCATTGCTCACCACCTGCTGACCGATGCCAGAGCCCCTTCCTGAACCCAGACTGCCCCTCCCAGATAACTCTCCCAGTTTACAGACTGGATGTGACATCCCATGGGCTGCAATATCCCTTTGGCCAGTTTGGGTCACCTGTCTCAGCTATGCTCCCTCCCAGTTTCCTTTGTGAACTCCCTCAGTGGCAGAGCAGGAGACAAGGAAAAAAAGTCCTTGACTTAGGATAAGTACAACTTAGCAAAAACTGATTTATCAACACCATTCTCATTCTGAACCCAAAACACAACACTGCAACAGCTACTGAGAAGAAATTGACCCTATTCCAGCTTAATCCAGGACACTTCTACAGAAGCATGTGCAAGTCAGTGTGTCACGGATTGACTGATTCTTCCTGGAGTTCTCAGTAATTACATTAATTTCCAACAAGCTTTAGACCTTCCATGAGTCCACTTCTGAAGAGAAGCCCTTCAGTTGGACTTTTATAGAATCATGGAATCATTAAAGTTGGAACAGGTCTTTCAGATAAACCATCAGCCCAGCACCACCACCACCATGATCAGCACTAAACCATGTCTTCAAGTGCCACATCCACACCTTTTTTGAATATTTCCAGGGATGGTGTCTCCATTACTACCCTGGGCCACATGTTTCAATGCTTTACAACCCTTTCTGTGAAATATTTTTCCTAATACCCAATGTAAATCTCCCCTGACACAACTTGAGGCCATTCCCTCTCATCCTGTCCCCGTTTCCTGGGAGAAGGGCCCAACCCACACCTGCACTCTCCTGTCAGGGAGTTGTGCAGAGCCAGAAGGTCCCCCTTGGACCTCCTTTTCTCCAGGCTGAGTCCCTTTCCCAGCTCCCACAGCCACTCCTGGGGCTCCAGACCCTTCCCCAGCCCCATTCCATTCCCTGGACCTGCCCCAGCCCCTCCGTGTCTTCCTTGTCATGAGGTTTCAAAACTGAACATGGAATTTGAGGTGCAAATCTCTGTGACATGCACAAGCACGGGACTGACAGACTTCTGTGAGCTGCTGGTTGAACAATATTTTTGTAAGTTTTATTTTTTTGAACATACTCCTCATGTCAAAATTGAAATGAAATGATTCATTAGTGCTGATATATATCTATGACATATGTCTGTAGATATATATGTCATATGTATATATATATATATACACATATATGTAGATATATATGTCTAACAATTTGGCATAAAATGGTTGCATGCAAAGCTCTGAAATAAAAATTCCATCCTAAGAACAATGTCTCTATTTAATTTAATTCTAAATGTAAAACTTTTCCTGCAAAAATTTTGTCTGACTTCTGAAAGTTGGTGCCACTAAATCCATTTATTTCTTATGCACTTGATAGCTTGGCTTTTTAATGTCACAAATGAGAGGTCAGATGACCTAGTTATCTAATTTACACTTACACAAGAAAAAGAAAAATTATACTCTTTCTTCCTGGTAGTAGGATTCAAAAGCTATTTTAAAAGCCAGAAATAAATCTTTTAACAATACCTATACTTTTTTCCCTTCTGTGTCAAAAATTCATGGGCTGGAGGAATGAATTAGTCTAGGTATTTTTTACATATTATATTCAAGACAGTGTTTATCAAAGCTTGTAAGAGAAAGACCCACCCTTCACTAACCATTATAAGATTTTATGCATGTCATATCTAACCTAAATTGTGCACCTTCTTCATTCTTGGTTACTATTCAGCATCCCAGATACCTCAAATCTTATTTATTCTGTCATTTTAAAGCACTGATATGTCTTATCTATATTGAGATAATTTGCCTTTGATCAATCCTTATCTGAAGCAACTACTTTCAATTTCTTCTAATAAGAGGGCACTTTTACAGTATTTTAAATTGTACAGGGATAAATACAACCAGGAAGCACACAGGGATTACCTATTTCAGTGGTTTTTGCCTAAAACACATCAAGTTTATTAAAAATTTAATGTGCAGAAGCTTTGCCTCCTTAGTGCCCTGTTGGTCAAATTACTGTGTCATGTTGGCTTTGCTTTGGCAAGACCACTCTGCATTTTCCTTGGGGCTACTTTGGAATAGCTACAGTTGAAAGAAATGGATGAGTTAGGTTTGTTTCTTATTCAGGTTTTAGCCAGATTTTGCAATGTTTGGTTTTCATTCCCCAGACACTCTGTAGTTGCATCAAATCCCTAGTATAAGCAATTTTTTATTTTTTTTTAATGATGGAATGCTACTTTACTTATTTTTACATGAAGATATTGGTTATGAAAAGCTACCTAAAAATCAGAGGGTCAAAGCCAAGGCATTGTTCCTCAAAGTGGGTTTAACTGTCCTGGAATTGTTATTCCTATATATATATTAATAGTAAAATTAGTTATAAATGGCCAGAAATCTTCAGTCACCTTGCTCTATGCATTTGACAGAGAATGATAAAGAGATGAAAGGAAACTTCCTACAACAGCAATTAGCCCAAACTTGTCAATGCTGACTTGTAGGAAAGTAGTTTAAGCTCATAAAAATGGGTTGATCAGTACAATTTCACCACCAGGCTACGGGTTTTCCTGGGAAGAAGGAAATCCTGTCCTGAAGACAGGGAAACAAATCCTTCAATCCAAACTTATCCTGAGAGGTAATTTGGTTCTCTTTTCAAAATATCTCAGGCTTCACCATAAATAAGGTTACATATTTAGAATCCCTTTGCCTGCTGTACCCAGATATTCAGTGAGGCAGAAGCCCAGCTCTGACAAAAATCACACTGGAAATAAGACATGGAAGATTAAGTTTGAAAGAAGAAGGGTTACAAACCAAGAAGGAATTAGAGTTACAGGGAAGCATTGTAGATGTTTATTGACTTATTAAAAGACACAGGTATTCTTTTTTATTATTATTATTTTTAAATTACTTCTCTGATAAAACTTACATGGATCTCTAAAGGAATGCAGTCCTTATTGGCCTTTAACTAGGTTTTACCTCTCCTTTCCTGCCACAAGATCAACCTTACAGAAAGCACAAACTTCTAATATTGAGTTCTTACTGCTATTCATACATAACTACTGCGTGACTGGATTTTTCCTCCATAAATATATATATTTGTCTCAAAATTCATAAAGAGGATTTAACACCTTAGCAATATTTTCAAGCAAATAGTCCTTTGAGAGCAATGGTGGGGGAAAGCATTGTCACATTTGACTAATATGAAATATGAAAAGTGAGCTTGCATTTGATGGATTTCTAAGGGGTAAAAAGTACAGACCTCTCCTGTGTCATGGTGAAATATTACAGCAATAGAGCTGAATGAGCTTGTGATCAGGAGATAATGTAATAATCCTTGCAGGCTGTGGTCAGCTCTGTCCAGAAAATAAGTAGCAAGGTGATAAGATCCCAGGCTGAAAGAACTGACTTGTAAACAATAACCTAAGAGAGTGCTGGAGGTTGTAGATCCAAACCACCTGGGGCTCCTTAAAAACCTGCTTCATTCAGCTTACTGTAAGGATGCAACTGTAAGTATGTGAACATCTAAGTTTGACTTTTAAATGTGGATGATTTTAAAAATGAAAAAATCTAATTACAGGCATAAACATAAATTATATGTGGCATTATTGATACAACCAGTAGATCTGCTCTGAAGTCTCTTGTTGGACTTTTAGGACTTTTCATGTGGCCTAAGGGTTCTATCAACTAATGAAAATTCAACACTCATTTAGATCACTGTACAAAGGGATGAATGCATTTCAGAAACACATTTTCATTTAAAGTTCTGTCTGTCTTTTTTGCTGACATTCTACTTCTGTTCTCACTTCATGTTTTAGCCAATATTTGACAACATCAAACAGAGCCTTTTGCTCCTATCTGTATCATGGCCATTGTTATGTAAAATTGTCTGTACAAATGATGTTTTACTTTTGCCCTCAAAAAACGTGCTTTAACATTATTATTTTTCTTTTGAATTCTACTCGTTAAAAAATAAAATAATCAGAGACCAGATAAGATACTTGAACAATTACCTTTAATACTGTGTCTTTGAAGCCTTAGTTATTATTTGAATATATTTCCCTTGTAAATCTACCTTCTACTTGCCAATGGATCTAATGAACAGAACATCAAAGTACATTTCATCATTCCCAAGGTGGTTGGTGTTTGGATTCATATAGGTTTGTATGTGTAAATTTTTGTAGGGTGTTTTATGCCAGACCTAATATAGGTACAGTCCTCTTTCAGAAATAAAATCTTTTAAAAAATGTTACGGCCTCTGAGCCGTTAGATATTTTGAAAGTACCACAAAAACTTGAAATTATCTTGAGGTATTAAAGAGAAATTCACCTTCTTCCTAATACGGTGTATCTATTCTCTGCAGATCAATTTATGTGTAATAGATTTTATAGTTTTAGTTGCCTTAGCCCAGATTATCAGGTTTGACTGTACCCTTATACATCAGGAAAATATTTTAGAGGTCACAAGGGTATAGTCAGTTGCTTTGTCTTTTTTTTTTTTTTATATGAAATGGTAAATGTTTTGCAGGTCTGGTCCTCAAATCCACACGTTGTCATGGCCTTAAATCTTGATTTGATACTTGTGGCCATGGAAAGATACAAGTATTTTTCTTCTTACACTTTAGTTTGTGGGCTGCTCTTTATATTCCTGGGCTCTCTTGTTCAATTATGAACTACAAAACATACAAAACTTTGTCTTTTCTGTCTGTTCAGTGCTTAGAACTAAATTGTAATGCACAATAATAAAAATGCAGTGTCATAGGAGGCACAACAATTCTCAGTGCTGCTTCAATTTGCACCATATGGCTAGGCTAGAAGTTAAAATTAAGATAAGCTAAGACTGCAATGCAAAAAAGTTGGTTGGATAGTCACTTTCATTTAACATCAGGAAGATGATCTCTTCTAAATTAAAATTTTGCTTCTAAACAGTAAACTTGGCAGACCTGTATAAAAGGGAGCTTATGCATTCTGTGGTATGGTTATTTACAAGCTGCCTAAGGAGTTTTAAGTGGCTTTCCAACCTTGTGAAGGGTATTGTATCTTAAAATTGATTTTTATTGACTCAAATGAAAGACCTACCACAAGTCAGTGTAATATATTACAAACAATATATCCCAAAATCAAGGGGTTTGGTTAATAACCTTTCCTGAATGCTACCATTTTTCTTGACAGAAATATTCAGAATTTACACAGTGAAAAAGTAGGATTTATATTTATAGGCAGAAAAAATTCAGAAGACATAAATTTAGCACTTAAACAGATATGCTTCCAAAAGTGCACAGTTCTGGAGAATTTAACAGAGACTGATGCTGTAGAGAGATTTAAGGAACTGTTGGGCTTTATTTCTATGAATCTCCTGGGAAATTTTCAGTTGTGTCTCCAACTACCAATATAGGTAGTTGTCTTGACATGTTTAAAATTTTTGGAGATGCCTCATGTTGATAAATTGCACATCCAAAGATTTAACTGTATTCTGTTCTCCACATCCCCCTTCAGTTCTGGCTCACAGCCCCAGCTGTGACAGTGTAGTGTCGATTTCTACCCCCTGACATGATGACATGCAACTCATTTAATCTGAAATCTGACTCTGTCAATTGAACAAAATCTCAGCTAAATTTGACCCTATCAACTGATGATTCAATATCCTCACACAGATTTTAACCACTATAATATTTGAGTAAATTGTTCCCTAAATGAACCATTTTAAATGAAACATTTTACTTTTGCTATTACTTTAATGCATCTTTTTATACCTAGCCAGGGTTATATATTACTAATTGCTTGACCCAACACTGCCAACTATATTATTATATACTGGAAGCATATAGCTTTCCTTAATTCTTTCCAATTATTTATAATATATGTTATGTGATGAAAATCGCTAAAAGGAAAACCTCAATGAAAATTTTAAGACGGTAATTTGGATAATTCTGAAATAAATCTCTGGAGGTGTTTTTCTGCCTAAGATATCTCCTAAAACCACCTTCTAGTCAGGAATAGAATAAAATGATAGAGAAAGAGCAGAATCACTATTCATAGAATCAGCTTGAGGTTGGAAGGGGCATCTGGAGATTTCCTGCACCCTGCTCAGGGTTTCAGTATCTCCAAGGATGGCATTTGAAGGAACAACCTTTATAATGTTCAAGTCCATTCTCCAGCTGAGTGTGGAGAAATTTTCTGACTGTGTGAGATGGTTAATTATCCCATTTTTCTTTAAGAAAACATAGATGAATAAGGTTTGGAACATAAGATTAACATTTGGTATATATTCACCTAATTAAAATTCCAGTAGGTCCTGCATGAACCACAGCATCATAAAGGATAGGAAAGAAAGGAGCAGCAGTCTGAATTGAAAGAAGATCTCTTGGTAAAAATAACTCTGCTGGTCAGTAATACACATAAGTTTATGTAAAATTCTCTTCATTCTTAGAAGCTGCACAGGTGACACAGAATTATTGTTCTCATTTATCATCAAGCATGCTGGACATAATGAGGTAGTTCAGTGTGGACTGTCACTGCTTACCTAATTTCTAAAGAAAAGATCAAATGCCACAGTAGATAAAGGGTAAATGGCACACATATTTTCAATTTCTTCTAACTTCAGCTCTGCAACAGTGAATTTCACTGTGAACATGCCACAACTTTCCTGTCAGAGATTATTTTCTGAGCCTAGGAAAAAACTGCATTCTGATCACACATCTGAGGTGGTCCTTAAAGAAAAAAAATATTTGGTTTCTTCCACCTTCTCTACATCCTTTACTAAAAATCAAAAGCAAAACAAAAAAAACCCCTTTCTATTCTTTATTTTTATTTCTTCAAGTGCTGGGGAATTTTTGTTATATTAGATAACCATCACTTTTTCTGGTAAGTGATGCTTCTTTCCTCTATAATGAGAGGCCTTTTATGATACCTGTAATGTTCCAAATTCTAGGAGGGAAGGGAAGGGAACTCAGTTCAATTCTTTTTTTCCTTCACTTTTTATCTTTGGACTGAAAGTATAACTTTAACTTACCTGTGAGATTTATCCAAACCTAAAAGGGAGATATTTTTCTTTGCTGATTATCTACTATTACTTCAGACACTAGAGAAAGAGGAACTTATGGCTTCAAAAAAACCATAAGAGCCCATTCTAGTAAACAGCAACATAATGAAATTCTGTTGTTGAATTATAGAATTAAGAACTTTTTTCAGTATTTCTGACTTTATTTCCAATTAGCAACCTCTCATCTAAAGCTCCTGTGACATTCCTAGGTGAAAAAAAATTATGTACTTGTAGAATACCAAATTTTTCTCACAATTGAACATTTTATATCACATGAATAAAAGAATTGAAAGAATAACACAAGTTCCAACTCCATAATAAGAGAGAATGAAGGAGCAGAAGGAACAATTCATCCAAATAGATTTACATTTTGCCTCATTATAACTTCCATGAAATTGTCCTGATTGCAGTTAATAAAAAAAAAATAAAATGGGGAAGTTACCAGGCAGATCTAGATCTCTTGATTTCTGCAGCACAATGCCAATTTACACTACTTGAAATTATTAATATCAGCAGATTAGGAGGAATCTTGAAAACCATATTGTTTTCTTCTGCACCACTTTAAAAAGAAGGAATAAAAAAGAAGCAACCCCAAGAAAAACTCTGTTCCAAATTCTTTCTCTGCTGTGCATAGCACGTTTGAAGGTATCAGTGGAATACAATTATTGATGTTAAATGTCACCGAATAGCTGCTTGTCAACTCAGTCACCCACAGCCGGAATTTAAGGTATTGGCATTATTGCCAATATTGAAGTACTTTATACAGTTATTTTCAACTAAGATTTCATCTGGTGAACTGAATTAACTGTCTCACCAACATATGATATTGTGCTTATTTGCATTTTCTGCCCCCTGCCCGAGATCCTACTGAGTTTTCCTTGGGACTTCAATTGATCTTTTCTGAGGAGCGAGTGAGACATGCTCCTCCTTCTGGTGGTTTTGTGTAGCAGTTGTCGTTTTCCTAAGAACAATGAGAGCATCACTGGTCAGTTTAGGCTCAATCCAGAATTAAATATATTTTGAATTTTTTTTTTTTCTGATGGTACTGGCAAATCCATCTGTGTGAATTTGAAGTTCCCCCATTATTGTTGAGCATTCTTTCATACAAACGTTACTAATCACTGGGGAAATAATTAGTTTGCACACAAACTTGTGCCATGAGCAAGCTGTGTCCCATTCCTAGAGCTTAATATTCCCATAAAGTTTAGGCAGTTGAAGATGGGAGCATTGTGTAGAATGGAATGGGAGGGGGAGACGAGAGGCATCCAGTCCCTAGCAATGTACTCACATATTGATCCTTCCTTAGATATGTCATATAGGAGAACTGCAAACTTCAGCAATAACTGGTTTTATTTTGCAATAAAAAGCTGGCAATATCATGAAGACTATTTTTCAGTTACTGCTACTGAAATATAAATAGTTACATCAGAATGGTTAGTGTGAGTGTGCACCATGAGCAGGGATTACAGGAAGGAATCAGCCAATTCCCCAAAGAACTCTGGGTCATTTAAAGGAATGGTTATTCAGCAACATTCCTTACATGAAGAGCTACAGAATCCATCTTTCTTTTACAGGAAGGAGAGTTTAAGCAAGGATTATTTCTGTCTGTTTTGCCTTTGACATACCAGTCTGTCAGAGAGGGTACAGGTTAGGAATTGTGCAGCCCACAGCACCACGGTGTCCCCAGGGGCTCCTTGTAGCAAGAATTATGTACATTACCACCCTGAATAAAAAATGGGAAACTGAGGCATACAGCCTGACAGCCATTGTTCTGTAGAGAGGAAAACAATAGGCTGGGACAATGTAGTTAACCTAAACAGTGAGGTGTTTTCCTATATAGAGAAATCTAAGTTTCCTTAGTACAACTTTCAACTTAATGCCACATAGAATTTAAATATCTTCTAGAAAATACTTACATTTACTATTTATGGCACCTTGTGTTTTTTTTAACTCAGGTTCATTCTAAAAACCTGCATTTCTTTAATCTCAGGTCAACAGTACCCTTCCCTTTTTAAAATAATTACTATTAATTTTGCACTTATAATTACAAAAGAAGGTATCAACAATAATTATCTCCAGGAGAATAACCCTTGACTTTTGTCTACCTGTATGATTGCATTCAGAAACCACCCTAGGCACCACAACATGCAGAGGACCTTCCCTCTGGAAAACAACTTGTCAGGAAAGGAAATAGGGGTTCGAGTGGACACCAGGTTGACTGTGAACCAGCAGTGTGTCCTTGCATTAAAGAAAATAATACAGACAATTATTATAAATAACCACATTATTCTATTATTTATATAATGAACTTTAGCCTGCTGTAAAAAATAACTCTATCAAAAATAATCCTTAACTAGGAAGTAAGTATTAAGAGTTTGGATCTAAGGTGTCTCTTGCCAATTCACATAAGGTAGACATATGCAGGAGATAAAAAAATAAAATGTTCTTATTCTCAATAAATAGAAAGGACAAAAGATAAAGAAAATTTATATAGATCAAAAATTTAACATAAGATGTCTGAATCTAGGTTATGTGAGCTTAAAATGAAAATAAATGCTTCCAAGAAAATAAATTCTTATGGAAGGTCCCTGAAAATTTGCATGTCCCTGGAAAAATCACACCAGCTGCTGCAATGGTAAATACACTTAAGTCACTCTTTAGGATAAGAATAAGGCTTTGAATTGGAGAGCCAGTTAGAGTAAGAGAAAGAACCCCTTTCCTGAGTTTGAATGCTTTTAATAACTGTTCCTGTTTCATTTCCTTCAGAAGATGAAAATCTTCTACTACAGACCCGAAAAAATTTAATAATTTTTTTTCCTTAATAAAGAGAAGACTTGGATACATTAGGAGGCTCTGTATTGTTTATCACTATTAGAGGTGCTTTTCTTGCTGTGCAAATCTTGTGGTTGTGAAACAAATGACATTCTTGTCTTATTCTCAAGCTTGGGTGTAGCAATGGATTTGTTGCAGTGGAAGTTTACATTTGTATGGATTTATTTCTTCTTGCAGTGATGAGTTACCTGTGGCACAGCACTGCAGGTCATATACAACAGGCATAACCTTAGTACAAAATTCACTGCTCTCCCAGTTCATTAAAAACTTGAATGTGCTGGAATTACTGGATCTTCATTTTTATTAGTGTTTGGGTTTACCAGTTAATTTCTTTTTTGAGATTTATAGAAAATAGTGACTCTTAGTCAATGAAATCTATTTTTATTTCAAAGGTAAAAAGCAGGGATTCATTTGGTTAACAGAACTGACTATTTTATCTTTATTTTGGTTCTATATTAGTCTTTTTGCTAACATTTTAAAACAGAATAATTACCAGGATACAGATAAGTAATTAGAAATTCATTGATCATTTTCTCCAAGCGCTGCCTATCTGCCTCTTTAAATAAAAGCAAGTTATTATTTGCAGCCAGTATGAACAATTTATGTGATATCTTTCATAATAATTCACATAGAGATGATCAGGATTTCTATCCTTCTGGGAAGTTTCAGGAGCAGATGGGGTTAAGGGTGTCAGTGACTGAGGCCCAGCCCTGTCAGCTCCCATTAAACTCCCATTAATGCTGAGGCATTAGCAGGAATTTTGGTGACTCTCGGGAAAATTATTTTTATTAACACTGTGAATCTTCCACATTATCTCTCAGATATGACCATGCAGCATTTCTGACTCTGCTGATTTATGAAAATAGTTCCACAGTGTGCATTAAACTAGTATTGTTCCTATTATTCCTGGCATTGTTCCTACTAAACTAGTATTGTGTTTTACACCACAAACCAAAAAAAAAAAAAGGACATTTTTAGTAAGACCTCAGAAATACCCATCTCAGGTATAATATGAATATATTTCATCACCTCTGTAGAAAAAACTGTGCATATCTAACAGAATTTTACAGTTTCACATGGTCTAAGGCTCAAAAAATGGCAGAAGCAGTCCTTTCCATTTTGTACACTCAAATAATATTGTTATCATTCCAAAAACTCTTTAAGAGCAATTTGAAAGCAAATGCCTTGCTCACTCATCATTTAAGCACTGAAAAGTGTATTTTAAAACCCCTTTTTTTGATGTGATTGCTCCATTCTCAAATTCACCGTCAGTATCTACAAAACGCAAAACTCCTTGAATCACTACATAGGATTTTCTAACAGGTTTTGCCCATACTGAGATGAACACAGGTAATTTTTTTTTTTCAGTTTCTTAAGGCTAAAAATATTTACAGACAAAAAGGAATTATCCTTGGACTCTTAGATGCTCCTGCCAGAACTCACAAGTGCAGAAACATTTGAAAATGAAAAATTATGGACTGGAAGCGTGAACTAAATTGTTTTTAGGACTGAAAAGTAATTATTTAAATCAAACAAAAAAGCAAACTCCCAAAAAACTGAATCCTAAAGCAGCGTTTCACATTTGTAAAAGATGATAAAGATAGCTTTATTTTATATAATTTCTTCTTCCTAAAGAAGTTGTTTGAAAAATTAGCATATGTAGGAAAAGTTTCTTCCTCCTGATCAAAGCAGGGAAACATAGTCCATGCAGTACAAAAATTTATATATAGGATTACACTAAATATGATATTAAAATGCTGTTTAGCAGTTTTGAGACTGTGTGCATTTCTATGGAATACAAATATTTTGTGTATACCTTGAAATAATGTTTACAAAATAGCTTGCCTTAACAAGAATTTATTATTAAAAAATATATGTCAAAGCACAACTTTATAGATAAAATTCTGAAGTCCTCACTGCTTGTGTCTCATAACAACAAATCAAACAGGGCACTGGAAAAGTGATGGAATGTTCCTGCAGAAGTATGGGACAGGCTATAATATTGGGTAAGGGGCATTTTGGGAAGAGTTGCTGTGGGATGTTTGGAGGAGGAACAAAATGTAGAGGAAGGAAGAGACTTGGGGAGGTCAAAGCTGGAGCAGGATTTGGCTGCAGGGAGTCAGGGAAAAAGGAAATGATGGAAGCAGGAGCACCCCACACCTTCCTTTTCTTGCTGTTTAGTTGCATACAGCCCTTAGAGTGAAGGATGTCAGTCTCTGCATCTTCCTCTGTGCTTTTGGAAGATTCTGTCTTTCCAATCTATTTTCCAACTTGTCCCACATGGTGATGGTATATTATCTCCAGGAAATACATATTCTGATGATAAAAAGAAATGGAAGCATGAGGCCTTAGTAAGAGGCTACATTTCGAGTTTTATTTTAGCAGCATCGTGTGTGACTGTTCTCCATGGGTTTTAGCACATAGGAGTCCATCTCAGCATCTTCTTTTTAAAGAGACTTATGTTTTGTTGACAGGGTTGCTGTGTAGGTTAAGGCACAAAAGATTTCCAAAACCTTTCTTGTCTGCACTGAAAATCTGATTCTTGTAAATGAGTGAGATTTTAGGGGATGTACTAGCAGTGTGATCACAGTGAGATACACTTTATTATCATTAATGCACAGGTAGGTCAATTGAGCTCACTTGCTGGTGCTGTCTTTCTCTGATGAAACACTTGAAATTCCAGTTAGTGAGACCTTGTTCAATCAATATGTAGCACTGAGGTAACCTGCAGTGTCAAGTTGTTCAGGGCATTTTTTAGACAAGCATTCCGCTGGAGTGTCCAGTGTCAGAGCACAAAAATCATATATCAGATTTCGAAATCCCTTACTATTTCAAAAGACAATAAATTTAACTTTGTGAAAGGATAATTACCCGCTTGGCTTACAGACATTTTCCATATTCTTACTGTATTCTTACAGCAAAAGTTAAGGGAGTGGGTCCCTCATCAATGGATCATTTTTCCTGTTTGCCTGGTTTCTCACAGAAACTAAGCAGCAGGCATCCAGCAAATCAGTTCTATCAATGTACACAAGCTGCTCTGTGCCTAAATTTAAAAAAGATTAACTATTCCTAAATGAAGATGAGACATGTTGTGTCTTTGATTTGCCCCCAGAATTTCCTACTTTCCTTTAAATTAACATAAAACAAACAATAAAAACCGCTTTGAATTTACAAAATATCCTTCAATTTACAAGATTTCTGCTTTTCAGCTGCCAGTAATTAATCTGTCAGGTCAGTAAAAATCCATGTAGAGGCAAGATTTATTTTGAACCTGGGGAAACAAACCTTGCTCAGCTCCCTGAATTCCCAGCCAGTGCTAGGAAGAAAGTGGTTTCTCTTTCTTGGTTCCTAACAGCATTTCAAGAGCTGGAAATTGAAAATGCTGATGGGGATGCACTGTTATTACTGCAGCAGACTTATTTTCATGGGTTTCAGAAACTTCTTCTGCACCTTTTTCAATTGCTTGTGTCTTGATACTATTTATTTTTTTTTTTGACTAAAGCTGTCTTGGTGTGATTTTTTAATGAGTTTTCACTCCCAAATTCCTTTCCCAATATTACCAAAAACAAGGCTGCTGAAAAGTAAACTGTTTTCCATTATTTAAATTTCTGTTGATCTCATTTTTAATGACTTTGGAGAATGTGGTTAAAATTTGACTGTGGATTAGCACTTGTGATGCCCCTGTGACTCTTAATCTATAAAATCTGATATAGTCTAGGTTTAATCCTTAACAGGATTAAACAGGAAAATTACCTCTTTTGCAATGTACCTTTTTTCACTTTTAACAAGGACAAATGGTTAAGGAAGCTGGCTGATGTGAATGCAGAAATACCAATAAATGATGAAACAGGAGAGAGACATGCAAAGGAAAGGTGAGTTTAGGTCAAGAAAACTGACAGGAAGGAGAAGCTGGTCCAGTAGGTGGTTGGGACAGGCAAAAATATTTAATGGTGAAGATCCAAAAGCAAAAGGTAGCTAGGACTTGAGATTCTGGCAGAGTATAAAGGGTAGAAATACTTTAATTTGGGAGGACAACTTTTAACTTTGCAACATGGGTAATGAACATTTAACTTGGGATTTATTTGCATGTTGAGAATGTCTTTTGTGATTCAAGAAAATCTGATCTTTCTTTTCATTTGTTCAGTACCAAAGAGAAAAAAAAAAAGCCAGAGGAAAAAGTATTGATAGAATAATTGTAAAAAAAACTTATTAAAATTAATAGGAACTTCCCTAGGAAAAAAACATTTCATTTTATTCTCAGCAATAAATTTTTGTAAACTCTCCAATTTTTTTAAAAAAAATCTTCTCAGTAAAGTATTTGTACAAAATTATTTTAATTAAGTCTTATTAGAATCCCCTTAGGCTTAGGTTTTACTGGGTTATTAGAGAAAATGTGGAAGTTTGCATTTGCATGGGTTTATTTCTTCTTGAATATGCATAACTAATATTGAAGAAGGACAGATTTTTCAATACCTTCTGGATAAATATTGAGATATTGAGATACACAGATACATAGATATATAGAATACATAGAATGTATATCAGAAAGGCCATTTTTGGTCTATAGTATTCTTTTTCATACTGGAAATGTAGGCAAAATCTTTTCAATCTATAAAGTTCCTCCTTTTTTTTTTTAATGCTTTAGCCATTCAGCACAGCATGTGGGTATGATGAATACACCAAATGTGCAATATGTTCAGCTCATCTGGAGGAAATTTTATTTTTTCAGCGTGAAATTGAAGTTAATTTACAGTTCTGAGAATTCTTAGAAGTAAATTATTATACAAAATCACACGTTGCTACACTAAAACCTAAAGCCTTGAAAACATGAAGCAATGCAAGAAAAGACAGGGTTAGTGTGAGGAATCTTTTCCTACATTACACAGAAATGATTAAGAAGTAGTTAAATTAACAACAGCAACTCTCAGAGGATTTCAGGTTTTGCCTGCATGGTACATAGCTGCAGGGAGGAACTCACCAGTGCTGGAGATCTCTGTCCTCCCTCATCATCACTCTTTAGGCAGCAGTTCTTCTGTCTCCCTCACAATGCTCTTTTTTGTCAAAACCTAAATTTTAACTAAACTTCCACATGTTAATGATGAGCAGTTGCTTCAAAAGGTGAGTTAACTCTTTGATGACGGGTCAGAAACAGATGCAGCTCTGAGCTCTTGGTGGGGAGGGTTTTACTTACTGTGTATGAGAAACTCCAATGGCAGGAGAAAGTGCCTTTGACCCTGAGACTTTGCCTCCACAGAGTGATTCCAGTGGGGAGAATAGCAAGGGGTGGAAGGAGATGAGCTTTAAAACCACTTCCAACCCAAACCATCCTGCAAAGCTCTGACTCTGTGAAAGCACCAGTGACAGGAGATGTATGTTTTCTATCCCAACAGCAGGATGTCTGATACAAGTGAATTACACATTTCCACCCAGCTCAGTCCTTTGTGAGCCAGGACAGCAGCACTGGTGTCCCCAGACAGGCTGTGCAGACATCACAGGACACCAAGAACACCTTGTGTAGGGACATCCCTGTGCATCTGAGCCCAGGCTGCCTCTGGGCAACAACAGTGATGCAGAAACAAAAATGCTGCTCACTACAGCATCTGGGTTTGTGCCCAACCCAGGTAACAGCAAAATAACTCTGCTCACCTCAGGGTAGTGCTTAAGCTGTCAAGATAATTATGCATCACAAAAAAACATGGAATCACGGAAAGGTTTGAGTTGGAAAGGAGCTTAAAGATCATCTCTTTCAACACCCAATCCACAATTTAAAGAAATCAAGCCTTTTTGTAGTGCTCCAGCAGCAGGCATGGAATTTGATATAGATTTGAGGTTGTAACATATCCCTGAGGACTCAAGAGATCAGAATTTCATCCATCTTGGCCAGTTTTTCAACCCCTGGCCAAGAAAGGGAATCCAGAATGCCTTTCCTCTTTTCACTCATGCCTTAGTTTGCCCTAGTTCTCAGAGATTTTCACAGCAAGAATGTAATCTGAGGTCTTCTGCTCGTTAGTGCTGTGCCTCACATGGACCTACAGTGCACTTCTCCTTTTTTCTGTTGCTTTAAAACCCCTGCAGCTTTAGAAGTTGGTGTTCATGGAATTGCTGCAGAGGCACCACACAGGAGCCTCACTGGGGGCTGGGGGAGTGAAAATCCTCTTGATTTTTTTTTCTGACTGATGGCAGAGAGGAACACAGGCCAATTTCTTAAAGTAGAGGCCTGGGGTGAGAAGGGAAATTTCAGCAAAATAGAGAAAAAGTTTCATCCCTGGATGAAAGACTGGGAATAAACTAAGGGAAAGTTCCATCACACAAACCAGGTTACCTTGTAGTTATTTCCTACCTTGACATTTTTTATTTTGACATGAAATTCTGCCTTGGAGTCCTGTTGCAATGTGTTCACATGTAATGTGTGTAACAAGAGCCCTTTTTTGATAAGTTTCAGAGCTTGGAACTTCCTCATCCAGAAGTTTAGGGTACTTTGTGTCCTGCAGGATGTAAATGTGTGTCACTTTGCCATGCCAAGTACCCACTTTCTAGATTTGTTTTGCATGTAAATAGAAAAGAAAAAAATTTGAATGGAAAATTAAATATACTTTTATCATTAATGTTTCATAAATGACAAATTAGGGATATTTTTTTATAGTATGATTAATTAACAATACAAACCAAGAAATTAACCCAGCTGAAGCATAGATGACTGAACCCTGTGTATCGAGTTTTCTTGACTGAATTTTCTTCCATTGGAGCTAAATCCATTTATGGAGCTAATGCAAAAGCAGTGCACAACTTATATTCTGAAAATGAGAGTTAAATGTGCAAAGGAGCCTTTCTTGGTGTTTTGATATGAGATTTTACACACCTTATGCAACACTGTGCAACATCAGGTTACTTGATCTACTCATTAATTTTTTTTTAAAAAAAGGAAAAATATCAAAATAAAATTCAGCAGCTGAGAAAACTGAAAATCTTTGAGGATTCAGTCCCATTCATTCAGTTTGAAAATAGATGTAACATGTTAATGAGCACAAACTACCAAAATCCAGAAACCGAAACTGGTTACTCTGTCATGTGAGTTTATGTCATGCTGAACTCCTGACCCTTTCAGAGATTCCTTCAGCCACAAAAAGTCAGTACAGAAACATTGAAAACCAAACTGTAGAAACTTCAGCAGAAAGTATCAGAAATTAATGATATTAAAGTTGATTTAATGAGAGCTATATTGAAAATACCAAATGTTTTGTAATAGTATGTCTTGGTGTTATCATGGATGCATTATCTATTATTTCCTCTTGTTTCTCTTCTGGAAGATGCAATTTTTTTTTTATTTTATTCTTTTTTAAATAATCCCTTCCTCAAGCTACAGAGATGAATTAGAATATTTCATTTAGTATTTATCCAATTTATTTCATAACCATGGTAATGGAGTCCAAGCAAGAAACCTCTTGTGTTCTGTCACCTCAAACAAACAACAAAAACTTGGGGTTCCTGAAAGGAGTTTCTTGCAGAATTAGAAATGCCAAAAAACAAACGAAAGGGTTTGTCCCCCTTCAGTCCTTGAAGCAGAGTCCCTGCTGTGCTTTGTGCTCCCTCCTGTTGAGATTCACAGCAGCTGGGCAGGTAATTCATCCCACTACAATCACCTTTCCTGCCAGTAGGAGAAGTGCTCATTAGCTGGAAGTGATAATAGCAGTTTGGGAGGACTCTCCACCATTAAAAAAAAATTATTTTATTTATATTCTTTCAGTCTTATTGCCAAGGAAAGAAACATGACCAAAATGTGCTAAGATGGAGCACTTAAGTGACATTCAGAATTATTTAGAGGAAGATCTATGAAATAACTACGCAGTTCATCAAGCAGATGAATATAAATAGTAGTTCCAATGTTTTAAGTTGGCATAAAACTAACAAAAGGTGTCAAAAACAGCTGAGTTAAGAAAGAAATAAAGCAAACATCATTCTAAGTTGAAATTACAGTGCTTGTGGAATTCTTAAATTGTTCTGATAGCAAAACACTGAAGATGCCATAAATGGGAAAAAAAAATAAAATTAAAAAAAAAATCCTCCATATTCATTAGGAAGTAACAGTTTCTAAAAACAACACCCAAGCTGCAACAAACAAGAAAAAAATTACTATTAGAAATGGATGGGGGTTTTATAATTACAGTATTTGTAGTGTGTAAATGTTAAACTCTTCTTGAACAAAACTTAACTTTTTATTTCATTCTGCCCTGGGAAAAGCATATTCTGAAAATACATTCCAGAAGCTGGAAGGAACCTCTTTATGCTTTTTCCATGGTTTTCAGTTCTTTAGAATAAACACAATCATAAAATTATTATGGAATCACAGAAAGGTCTGAATTGGACCAGACATTAAAGATCATCTAGTTCCACCTACCCAGCATAGGCAGGGACAATTTCCACTAGAGCAGGAACAAAAAAAATTACGTGATAGGTTGAGGAAATGCTGATTTTTCACTGGACTGAATTCAGGCTTTGAAGATTATGGATTTCTGTGCCATTATTTTTTTTTACTTCCACGTGGTGCTTGTGGAATAAAGATTCTTTATCATTTTGGCTAAGCTTAAGACTGAGTAATTATTCTGCTTTTCTGTTTGGCTTAGCAGGAAATGCAGGTGCAGATGTGAATAAACACATAGAATGTTTATTTGATGACTGTATATGAGATTTCAAAAGGCAAAGCTATTCTTAGACATTGTAAACAAATAGGAAAGTTATTTAAAATATTACTCCCTTACTGTTTTATGAGTCATTTATGCTTTGTACACTATCAATGCAGCATAAAAAAATCCAAAATCTGTATTTTGGGGTTCACTAAGTGAACACCTGATTAAAGATAGGCACTGCAGAATGTTTCAGTAACATGAGCAGGCAATTCATTTCTAGACCATTGACCTCCCTCATTATACATATATATATATATATATATATCATGTGTAATAAACACCATGGAATCAGAGAATTTTTGGGGTTGGGAGGGACCTTGAAGCCCACCCAGTTCCATTCCCTGCCATGGTCAGGGGCACCTTCCAGGAAGGTGTTCCTAGACCAAATTTCTTTGAGCCCTGTCCAACCAGATCTTGAACAATTCCAGGGATTCTGACTCTGTGAGCTGGGCCTAAAATTACCTGTGCCTCATCTAAGAGCCATCAGTAAATTTTGGTGCTATGATGCTGAATTTGTGAAATAGCTTCAGAAAAATATTTGTATTTTCCCTGCTTTAAAGTAGTGAAATAGGAAATACAAGAAGCAAGTAAAAATCTAATGTCAGCAAAAATAATAACATATTTTTAGCTATAAGGAACCTCACTGCTGAAGCACGTAAAAATAGAACACAGGTGTATCTGCAGCATTAAAGAATAAGATTTTTATCAGAATGGGATATTAGGATATTAGTCTTAATTCCGTGGTATGTGGATTGAGCATTAAAAAGCCTCAGTAGGAAGATGACGCCTCCCACAAATGCAGATGTAAAAGTTTGTGCCCTTCAGACCTCACAGAATTAAATTACACAGACAATTTCAAGCCTAGTAAGATATGTATGTTGATGCATTGAAAATAGCCCAGGGAATTTAGATATTTCCCATTCATTTTGGCTGCTAAATACACATCTGCTACACAAATTTCTTTGAAAATCTCATAGTTCTTTGTCGAAGATGTGATGATATCTATTTAATGGTGTTGAAAAGCTAAAACTAATTCAATAGCTTAAAGATACTATAAAGAAGAAACATAAAAAAGAATGCTCTAAGAATGTGACTTTAAAAATTATTCTATTGTAGATGGTAACTTGGTCTTTTCATACTAATATTTAAAGTCTTTTTTCTATCTTTTTAATGTTTTTCTTTAAATGGCCTACGTTGTTTTTTGATTGTTGAAGCACTTCTTGCTTTGAATAATTATTTGAAAAATTGAAGCATTTATCTGACTTGTAGTTTATTGTTTTTTTTTAAATTTAATATCTCTGTTAGTTTTATTGTGTTTCATAGAATCATAGCAAGGTTTGAGTTGGAAGAAATCTTAAAGCCCATTCCATTCCAGTCTCTAATTAGTAGTGTTTGATGGCAGCTCCAATTCTCATATGAACTGAAAACATCTGCATACTCATGGTAATGGCAGCCTCTGTCTCTCACAATTTTTTGTGGTTTAATGACATGTTTGTCACTAACTCTTAGATTCTCAAATTCTAAGCTAAAGGGCAAAATAAATTTAAATTGTAATGATGCAAATAACATGGCAAGTGCAGCATTTTAGGGGGTAGTGGAAAGGAGGTTCCAGAGCCACCTGAAATGCTGCACGTGCACTTTGCTCTTTACACTGTTTTGCCTTGCTAGGGTGAGAAATATGAAGAATGTATGTTTTTGACAGAGTTATTTAACCATTTCAGAATAGAAACATGTGCAGACAAAACTCTTCTTTCCTTTGGTGACTGAGTCATTTGAGATAATAGTGAAACTCCTTTTCTTCTCCTGCGAGTAGGGGGATGTTCAAGTCATGACTGATTGGAGACAAGGTTTTAAAGAAGAAGTAAAATTAGGACATGGTGTCAGAGTCAAGATTCAAGGCAATAAAATCTCCTGGGCATAGCTCAGTATGCAGACAGGCAACTTGTGGACCTAACCATAAACTGGAAAAAGAGCTTAAAGCCTCATTGAAACTGGATTTTTGGAGGCAGGCAGGTGGGATTAGCCATTAAACAAACCATTTGTGCAGCTTGCTGGTACACTACCAAGCTCAAATTTTTCTCATTATTTTCTTTTTTCCCCTCTATTATTTGTAGGTCTAAATCACCTTTCATGACTTGGGATTTTTAAACTTTCTTTACTAGACTAACACAGGTAAATTTTAGGCTGCCTCCCTTTATTAACACACTCTGATAATCTGAGAGTATAACTGTTTTTAACATTCAACCATTTTGGTTTTCACATCAACCTTTTTCCTTTTTCATTTACCTTCTTGCAAGGTCTCATTTCACCACTTTGTTTTCACCCAGCTTTGACCATTCCTGCAGATGCAGAACCATGGAATTGGCTGGAAAAGACCTTTAAGGTCACCAAGTCCAGCTGCCAGCCCAGCACCACCGTGTTCACCACTAGCCATGTCCTCAAGTGCCACATCCACACATTCCTTAATACCTCCAGGGATGGTGACTCCCCCACTGTAAATTCCAAATATCTGGGTGCATTTAGGTTATAAAGGGTTCCCCATTATATTCTTATTTTAATCACTCACCTGTTCAATGCATTCCATAGCACTAACAAGCTTTCTTGATTTCTCCACCATTCTTACTGATTTTGACAGTTTGATCATTAGTACCCAGGTCCTCGAGATTTATTAAATTTTGGAATATCACACTTGCTTTTGGAGATGGATGGTTAATAAATTTCCAACTTTAACTTTTAGGCCTCACCACTGTTCATGTTTATAGAGCTGCCACCAGTTGCATTATATGTGCTTATTAACATGGCTGCACCTCTTCACACACATTTTGTAACTATTTTATTAGACTTTTGTGTATGTGAATTCCTGACTTGAGATGATGTAAATTTTTATTTACTTTCAGAAGCATTGTGCCATTTTGCTCCCACTGCAGCAGAAGCAAGAGACTTAAAGTTAATAGAGGGTAAGGACAATTACTTGGAATTCAATTTCTTTGTGTAAATTTAAAAGGGGAGGAGCAGGGCAGCAGGGAAATTAATTACTGCTCGTATTGCTTTTAAGTCTTGTTTAGGTTTTTATGGCACAAACAGAATAGTATGTAGGGATTTGATCTAGGGAGAGAAACTAGGTGTTTTCTACTTGATTCAGTGGGTGTTGGCTGTTACATTCTGTAATATCAGTTTCAAGAAATACCTCAGGGCTGAGGTGAAGTCCAGAATATGACAGTATAAAACAGAATAGAATACAGAATAGAATGTACAACAATGTTAAAATAAATAAGTTTAGTCAATTTTCACAATACTCTGAAGCATACTGTGGTAAGCCCTGTAAATGCAGGTCGATGAATGCTTCCTCTATCCTTTTCCAAAGGAAACACCAACACAATTTGGGATGGAACAGGAGTTAAACTCAGAACTGTCCCTCGTGAAATGTAGATTGTCTTCTAAAGAACAACCATGCCATTTTGGAAAGACACTTCAAAAACCTTCCCAGAAAAGCACAAAGGCATTTAATTATCTCTTCTCTTCACAATTTAATCTTGGAATGTAATGAGCATTCATGATTCGGGAGTTTTTATACTAAAGGACTATTCAAGGGGAAACCCTGCAAGAAATGACATTATGTATAAATCCCACCCTGACTCAGTCTGCAGCTCAATCCTGTTTATCACATCTCCTTGAAACTTTAGGGTGGCTTTATGTCTTAACCTAACATTTTGCTAAATCCTTTCTCAATATCTTAAAGACTTCATCTTATAGTCCAGTGCAGTTAAATCTTACCAAGATTTGACAGCTAATCAAAAGGAAGAAACTGACCTGAAAACGTTTGATTACACCAAATTTTATTTAAAAAAATATGAAGTGTTGAAGTAATCCTCATGTCTTTAAGAATATTTCAGTTTTAAAAAGGTAAAACTTTATGTGATTTATCATAAAATTTACTTCAGTCCAGCACATCTCACTGAGAATAATTTTTTATTGGTTTTTTCTTCTACTTCCCTAATTTTTGTGACTTGAGTGTTTTAGTCATTTTCAGAACAAGGAGTCCTGTGGTGTACTTACCACTTTTCATCACCATCTTTAAAGAAAGGCGAATTGGAAATTTTGTTCTGAAATATAGGCAAAATCTTGTAGCTGCTTTTCCTAAGCTGTCTGTAGTGATTTTCAGTCTGCTCAAACTTGAAACTTAGAAAGGCAAAATTATTAAAGAGATAGAAGGACACAAAAAGAGAAGTGTTTGACAAACTTCTTTCTGGGGAGTTCCTTGACTGAAAATCTTTTATGAATCTAAGAAGTCATTGTTATTTTTTTCATTACACGATATTAATCATAAGAACAGCAATTGCAGAATAATTGCAGAATAATTTCTACACTTTGTAGAATGGAAGACCAGCACATGCAGGCTAAAACCTTAAAAAGTTGTTTAGGGACTTTTTTGATCTGTAATTTCCTGTCTGGACTGAACAAGTTTTGAGCATGGACACCTCTGACAGCCAGCAGACCTCAGTTGTGCTGATAGTCCGTCCTGATTTACAGTTACAGAATAACACTAAGGAGCATTTTAGAGCTACTCTTGAAAGCATTGCTGCTGTTTAGTTTAGAAAAACAGTCTGAAGCATCTCTCCTAGTGCTCCATCTTTCACAGTGCTTCTGTTCACCAGCGTGTCTTACTGGGAGTAATTTTTCATTAGACAATTTTTTCAGCTACTGAATCTCATTATCCTTGAAGAATCACTGGTTCTATTTAAAATAAATAAATAAATAAATAAATAAATAAATAAATAAAGGCAGAGCTGTTTCCTTTGATATTTGTTTTTCCAAATAATAATTTATTTTCATCTTTGAATTGTTTTTCCAAAAGCAAATTAGGCTGTGGTGGTCTGACACTGGCTGGAGGCCCAGTGCCCAACAAAGCCACTTCATCACTCCCCTCCACTCCCCTCCACAACAGGACCAGAGAGAAAATACAACAAAAGGCTCATGAGTTGAGATAAGGACTGGGAGAGATCACAAACCCATCGCTGCCATAGGAAAAATAGACTCGACTTTGGGAAATTAAATTTAAAAATAGTCTTGAAAGCACTTTCCCCCCACCTCTTCTTCCTTCTCGGCCTTAACTTTATTGTTAATTTTCTGCTTTCTTCCCTCCAGAGTCACAGGAAGGGAGGGAATGGGATCACAGTCAGTTCATCACAGGTTGTTTCTGCTGCTGCTCAGGGCGGGGAGTCAGAGTCCTTCCCCTGCTCCAGTGCAGGGTCCCTCCCACAGGAGACAGTTCTCTGTTCTCCATGAACTTTTCCAGTGGAAGTCCTTCCCCACGAGCTGCAGCTCCTCACCAGATGCTCCAGTACTCTTTTCCAGGGGTGCAGTCAGTCTTTCAGGCACATCCTGCATCAGCCTGGGCTCCCCACGGGGCTGCGAGTCCCGCCAGCAAAGCCACTCCAGCCTGGGCTCCTCTCCCCACAGGTTTGCAGGACCCTGCCAGGAGCTTCCCATGGGGTCACAGCCTCCTTTGAGCATCCCCCTGCTCCAGTGGGGGCTTCCCAGGAGGCTGCAGGTGCATCTCTGCCCCCCTGTGCCCTCCATGGGCTGTGGGGGCACAGCTGCCTCCTCATGGGCCACTCCAAGGAATCTCAGGGTATTCCCAGCTCCAGCACCCGGAGCAGCTCTGGCCCTTCCTTCTGTACTGAGCCTGGTGTCTGCAGGGCTGTTCCTCCTACATCCTCCTCTCTTCTCTGGCTGGAATTACCCCTGCACTATAACTTTTTTCCCTTCTTAAATCCGTTGTCCCAGAGGTGTTACTGCCAGCACTGATGGGCTCACACTTGGCCAGCTCTGTCCTGGGGCCAGCTGGAGTTGGCCCTGCTGGACATGGGGCCAGTTTCCAGCAGCTTCTCACAGGAGCCATCCCTGTAGCCCCCCTGCTTCCCAAATTTGGCCACACAATACCAATACATAGGTGTAAAAACACCAGGTGTCTTTGAAAGTTAAATTTGATGTTAGTTTAAGAGATACCTAAACTTAGTAAGTTACCCCTTGTCAGCTGCAGCCAAGAATGCTTTTGTTAAATAATGAAGGTTCAGAACAATATTTTGCTTTGCATGTGTGATTGTTTTCTGCTGCTCATCTGAAAAGTTGCAATTTATCTCTTTGGGCTCTGTGAATGTGTGTTTAAAATTCACTGCTGCTTCAGGACTTCTCAAGTGCCTATCCCATATTCTCACTCCAGTCTTGTGTGTGGAGATTTGATAAACTTCCACCACGAAGATTTTTCTAATGGTTTTATTTCATTAAAAAAATAGCTTGGTTAGCAAATTCCCCATCAGTTGGTCTTATTTGCAGTTACTTGTAGTCATAATTTGAAATGTGAACAGCCCTTCAAAGGTAATGAAAGCTGGTTAGCTTACTGAGATTTAAAATGCAGCAACAGTAAATGCTTCTGAAGATTTTAAACACAAGATTTATATCCTGATCTACATGTTTTAAACACATGGGTAGACTAGCAATATGAAAATGATGCTGTTGTTCAGTATTAGTTTACAGCATAACCACTAAAATATCATAGGATCTGAAAGAATTGTGAACAATTCTTCCTAATTGTGATCTCTGATTCAAATCCATGTTTGCAATGTGCACTTTTACTTTATATTGCAATTGTTCTGGAAGCCATGCTATGGCTGCATGAGTTACCATTTGGTGAGATAATAATGGATACTGATCTAGAAGGCTGTGTTAATAAGAATACTTAATACCTAATACAAAAGAATAATGTGTGCTCAGATTTTAACTACTGGAAATGGGGTCAGGAGATAGGAAATAAAAAAAGGAGGTGGAATTATGGTACACTGGCATGTACCATTAGCTGGCATGTGCCCAGGTGGCAGAAGAAGGTCAGTGACATCCTGACTTGTCCCAGCCCTGATGTGGCCACAGGCCCAGGGCAGTGACTGTCCCCTGTGCTGGCACAGCTGAGGGTCCTCAAGTGCTCTGCCCAGTTCTGGGCCCTCATGGCCAGAGAGACCCTGAGGGGCTGGAGCAGGTCCAGGGAAGGGAACGGAGCTGGGGAAGGGTCTGGAGCCCCAGGAGCAGCTGAGGGATCTGTGGGGGCTCAGTCTGGAGAAAAGGAGGCAGCAGGAGGGAGCAGCTGGGGGGGTGTCGGGCTCTGGTCCCAGGGAACAGGGACAGGATGAGACAAAATGGCCTCAAATTGTGCCAGAGGAGGTTTAGATTGGATACTAGGAAAATTTAAACATGGAAGGGGTTGTCAAGCAATGGCAGAAGCTGCCCAAGGCAGTGGTGGAGTCCTTATCCCTGAGGGGATTTAAAAGCCATGTGGATGTGGCACTTGAGGATGTGGGTTGGTGGTGGCCTGGGCAGTGCTGAGGGAATGGTTGGACTTGATGGCATTAGAGCTCTTTTCCAGCCTAAATGGTTCTATGATTCTATTGAATATCTGGTTACATTGC
Source organism: Cyanistes caeruleus (assembly GCF_971803275.1). NCBI lineage: Eukaryota > Metazoa > Chordata > Aves > Passeriformes > Paridae > Cyanistes > Cyanistes caeruleus. The sequence continues at coordinate 8,423,180 of NC_141709.1, forward strand.
ATGAGTCTTTCTCTAATTTATCCTTCATTACTTTATTAAGGGCAAAATCCCCTCTGAACTCCATTACGTATTCTTTTCCTATTCACCACGTCTTCACTGTATATTTTATATCTATTTCATGCAAGGAAACTCAAGTAAGTTGATGGGGTTAGAGTGCACAAAGGTTTTTTCACTCCTGACACCAAGTCTTTAATCAGTTCCAACTTTAACAGATTAATTAAAAGAAAAAAAAAAAAAAGCAGTAAAACAAAAGCCTTTCTCACTAGGACGAGGTCACCAAGCAATCAATTCTCTGCTACATATTTGACCAACTTCAACTTTTGTTCATCTAAATTTCTCACACTTTTCATTTTAAGGGTAGACTTAGCCTCAGATTAGCAGTCTGTAAGAAATCATGTCTGAAAAATAAACACTTGCAGTAACTTACCAACCCTGATTATGGACTTACAATTTCTCTAGTTTGAAAATATTCTATAGTCCCTTGATTACACCACACCCAGTAGGTTAAGGGTTGAACATAGCCAGTCCCTAAATAAGAGAAAAAGATTGGAGAGACCATAATTCTATCCAATTTAAAGAGGAAGAGAAAACCCCTTTATTTCCATAAACCATTATTTCTGTATTTGGGGGTTTTTATTGACATATCTTGTAAACAATGGGCTGTGCTGATCTGACAGGGCAGGAACTCAGGCCTTGTCAGCATCATTTAGCTTGCTTTCACTTTTGTCCAGTGGTCAATTAAGTATTGTCTGACTCACTTTAGCTGTCTCAACACCAGATGGTAGCAAGAGCCTGACAAGCCTGCTAAATCCTTGTTACAAACAAGAGACTCTCGTGTTAAATGGTGCTGGGGGAGGCCTGTGTGCATGAAATTTATGTTTCAACAGAGGGAAAGGCATAGTCCTGCACAGCTAAAGAACACCCTGCACCAGCACACACCTGGGTCTGACCAGCCTGAAAAGCAGCATGACAGAGAAATCTCTGGGCTGGGCACCATAAGCTGTCAGTGTACCTGGGTGTCAAATAAAGCCAGCAGCATCCCAGGCTGCCCTTGGAAGAACATTTCTTCCTCTCAGTTTCTCACTGGTGAGAGCACACCTGGAGTGCTGTGTCCATGTCTGTGCTCCCCAGCACCACAGAGCTCCTGGAGAGAGGCTGGTCCAGGGCCATAAAGGGACTGAAGGACCTTCCATGTACAGAAAAGCCATCAGTCGAGAGCTTTTTATCCTCTGATAAAAATTGTCTGATGAAGATTTCATCAATGTGTATAAATACCAGGTAGGGCAAGAGGTGACAGGCACATGCTGAAATACATGAAATTTTGTCTAAACACAGCAAATGCCTGTTTTACTGTTGAGGAATCAAATGCTGGACCAAATGTTCAGACAGGCTGGGGAGTCTCCATTCTCAGACATACAAAATCTCACTAGATACAATCCTGAACAATTAGATTGGATTGTCTGTGCTTTGAGCAGAAGGACATGGACTAAACATCTACATAGGTCTGTTTCATTCTGTGATAATGATTTTTGAACAACAGAGACCTGAAAGGAATTCCCATCAAAAAACATCTAAATTATTTGATGAATTTTTAACAATCTGGTGATGTTCAGTTAAAATGAAATTTATCAAGTAGACATTGAAGCAATTTGTAAAATATTTGTAAAAATAGAAGGGGACTGGAAAATACTATGCATTCCTAAAGAAAGTAAGTATCAAATACAGCATGGGTATGTATGAACGATTAGGTTTCTAACCAACATGTGACTATTATCTTGAATAAAGAATAGTTCCTAATTGAGAAACCCTGTGTCAGAGACTGAAATAGTTCATGCCTTAAACATTGTTATGAAGGAGTTTTGCCCATTATAGCAAAAACTGTGTAGAGAAACTACAACCACAGAAGTCCACTTCTCCTTGAAGATGCCTGGCTGGAGCCTTGGACTGTGAGTTAAAGTGCCTAGATAAGATAAAGGGGGGACTGGTTCAATCACCTCAGGTCTGGGGAGAAGTAACCAAGGCTGAGGGAAAAGAATGCATCCACAGGAAAGCCAGACACAGCAGAAAATCATCCCTGGCTGGGTCTGGGGTGGGGCAGACCACAGCCCACAGAGGCCAGGCTTGCACAGGCTGCCCCCAGCTGAGGTGGGGGGAGGAGGAGGTTTCAGGTGTGTGGTGTAACACAAACCAGCCCAGCTGTGGAACCCCAACCCCAGAAAGGGTTATCCCCACATCCAGGGGACATTCACGTGGGGGGCAGCTGAGGTGGTGTCAGAATCCACCAAAGAACCCCCAAAGTGCTCCCCAGACTCATTCCCAAAGCCTTGCACCACAGGACTGCACGGGATGCAAAGCGATGCCACAGACCCAGAGCAGGAGACTGTGTCAAACTGCATCCCCCCAGGGAGGTCCCTGGGCATTCCCACCTGGCCTGAGATATCCCAACCCATCGGGTTCTGGGCTTTCTGGGGGACCCTCAGCACCAGAACACCAGCAGGAGAGGATCACTGGGACACCAGTGGGATCCAGAGTTGTGATACTTTCTTTAATCTTGTCTATCTTTCTGTCCCACCACCTCTTTCCTCTTTCTTTCTCTTCCATTTTCTCTCTCTCCCTCTCACTGACTATTAAATAAAATCCATACTATTGACTTTGGCATATGGTCTTGCTTGCACCTTAATTTGGGCTGAAGCATTTCTAATTTTAAGAACCAGACTGTAACACCATGACACACACCTGGGATAATGAGTGGATGTCATGGTTTAGGAATGGTATCCCCCATTTTAATGGTCCCACTGAAACATTTCAAACCATATGCCAGGCATCACATCCCTCTCCCCATATTTATATTTTGATTATCCTCCCACACACCAAAGGGCCTTTATCCTCTTGGCCTGCCCAATCACAGCACCTGTTTCACGATCATGGATTACCTGGGACACAGTGTCCATGGTTAAGTCCACCCCTTGACTACAAACCCATCTGTATGTCACATCTCTTCCCTCATGAGGGGATGCCTCAGGGGGCATCACGGGCCCCCTGAGCCAAAAATATCTCACCCTTAAGTTGCCAGCCCAGATCCACCTGAGGCATTTTGATCTTGTCAGCCTGATCCACGTGCCTGTTGTTGTGATGCTCCTCATTAGCCAACTCTCAGGCACAATGATGTACATGATGTCCTTACACAGCAGAATTCTCTACCAGGGCAGCAATGTCCTGCCACACCTGGGCACAGATTGTTTTCCATCTGTGCTGCCAATTGGCCTTTTTCTATCACCAAGCCACACCCACAGAGCATTTGCTACCGTCCACGGGTCAGTGCAGAGGTAGAATGTTGGCCACTTGTCTCACCCAGTGATGGCCAAAGCCACCTGAACACCTTCCAGCTCTGCAGTCTGACTGGGTCCACCTTGTCCTTCAATACTGCCTCGACTCTCCACGCAGGGCTCCATATTTCCATTTCCTACTGTCCCTATGGCAAGGTCTGTCAGTGAAGAAAGCACGTTGCTTTTCATTTTCTGGTAGCTGATCATATGGTGGGCCCTCCTCAGCATGTTGTCATCTCCTCTGATGATGATGACAGAAATTTTCACCTTCAGGCCAGTTCATGCCGATTCCTGAGATCCCTGGGCAAATGGGGTTTCCTATTCAAGTTCACTGTGTGATCAGAGCAATCCGCTTATCTCAACGCAGCATCAGTGGCAGGATGTGTGGGAGTTTTCCCTCTGAGCATCCAGCTGGGGTGCCAGGAGGAGCTGTAGAGCCAGCTGAGGTCCCATTTACACAACCCATGAGGTGGAAGATTGCACAGAGCTCCATCGTCGTACACCATCCCATTGGCAGTGATGTCATGGAAAGAGTGGCAGCAAACATTCAGGTGACTCCCCAGCCCCATCAACAAAGATCACCTTTTTTCCTCCCCACTTGACCTCACTTCCCTCCTCAGCTCTGGAAAGACCATCCAAGACCATGGACAGATTGGAAAGACTTGACTAAAATAAAGAGGAAATTTCCCATCTCCTACCAGTACAGACCAGAGTCTCTGCCACTGGGACCAGCCACCCCCTGTGTGAGACACAGGGGACACACCATGAAGTGATGGGGGGTTTTACCTGCATGACCACAGAGAGGACATGGGGAAGTGGGATGGAAAACTCACCTCTGCCTTGTCAGTATGGGTATGTGAGCTGAGAGGAAGAACAAGCATCCCAAGAAATTCTTCAGGGATAAATCTCCAGTTTCCAGTGGGCACGTCCTCAGACAGAATGAGAGGCTGGAGTTACTTCCAGTCCTCCCAAAGGGATGTGCTAGTCTAAAAACCCAGCTGGAAAATAAACTTGACTCAAGCTGCTCCCTTCCATCTCACCCTCCTCTCCTGCCTCCAAATAACAGAAGGGATTTGAATGCCACAGTCATAGCCAAGTTCAATATGACACTTCAGACATTTAATTGCATGATCTTTTTTGTTTTCTCAATTTGTAACTTTTTCACAGTTGCCTATATATTTGAGAGTACTTGGGACACCATTTGTTCAAGAAGTGCTTTAACACCTGCCTTGAATGTAGGGACAGAAAAAGCCTTTTTTTTTTTTTTTTTTTAAGCAGATTCTGAAAAATCAATCATAATGGAATATTTATTTTGCAAGCTTTATCATCTCAATCTCAGTATGAAAGATTGTATGGATTTGAGTGTCTTAAAAGTACATTTTCAATGCAGAAATACTCTTTTTTTTTTTTTCCAGGGAATATGTTTGAGATTAAATCAAATGAATGCTTAAAGATAATTTCTGATTTACATTAATATTTAAGATCCTCTCCACAAAATTCTAATAGTTACAGCTGTGCACCAGTGCAGTGTGAGGGATTCTGCTAAATGAATTCTATTGAGATAGCCTTTTTCTCACAGGAAAACCACACCTGAGTTTAGTCATCAATAATATTTTGATCTTTATGTATTTCCTTGTAATTCTGATTTTTTTTTTTTTTTTTGTCCAACAATGTTATACTCTATCTATATCATAGAAAAGTTCAGCTGTGAAAGAAGGGACTTTCCAAAGTCCAAAACATTAATACCTATAAAGCCACAGTGTGGATACTTCACAGATGTGGCACACAGCTCCCCTCTGGGCATGCTGCCAACAAGCTCTTGCTAGATGATGTAATTTTGACAGCCTGACAATTTTTCATTGGGAAATAAAATCTTAGGTCAGTGGGAAGAGAGGGAAAACCTTATTTTTTAGTTTTTTATGCATATACATGTTTACTAATTTAAGCAAAACTACTACTTTTATGAACTACAGATATGGGAATATTTAAAGCAACTGGGAAAAAATAGGTTGAGGTTGCTTCTTGGAGAGAAAACAGAGACAGAGGAAGTGGGATACTAGGGCAGCAAAACAATGGGACATAAAAAACCAAACCAAATAGAAACACTTCACCAGAAGACAGAAAAAGGGATAACAAGGCATTCAGATAATGCACAGAGATATTTGTGGCTACTTACAGGCAGCCTTGTCCTTGATCACTGCAGGTCAAAACAGGACAATGAACCATTGGTCACAATATTGATTTACACAAAAATAGAGGGAAAGAGTGCGCAGCAAGTACCATGGTTTCTTTGAAATTAAGGTTTCTTCAAAAATGAAAGGGCATGGGATTGACTGATAGTGCTGAGATTTTATTTATTTTTTTCTTTAGACAGAAGAATTTTAAGATTTGGGGTTTTTGAAGTTTATTCTGGAAGGAAGAAATTACATGTTGGGACACTTTTCCTTGGATCCAAAAAGTGAAGTTCAAAAATGCATAGCAGATCTCTGCTTAGGTCTCCAAACAATAGACAGGCACATATATATCAAAATTCCGAAGTTAATATAGAATTTGTCTGGTGGCAGCAATCAGAAAATTAAAGAGATCTGTATGGGCCAAAGTAAAAGGTGACTAAGGATTTTACTTTTTTTTTAATTTCTCAAAGCCTACTAGTTTTTTTCTTTATTAGTCTCTAAATATCCTGACAATCAGTAATGTTTCTGCATGCTGAAGACAGCTTCATGTGCTCTAACAAAAGTAGTCCTCACAGACAGTGGCTCCACTTGATTTAATTTCTGAAGAAATGATTGAAATTATAGTAAGAATTGTTGGGTACTAAAAGTGTTTTTCATTTATGATTGCAATGAAAATATTGAAGAATCTCTCCTTCAAGTGTTTGCTTTTCAGATCTGTAGGAAGATTCCCTTGTAGTATGAATAGTCGGGCTCAGGATTCATATCAAGCTGTGGTTTCTTCCATTTGTGTCTAACTGGGTTTTACAGAAATGGCTTAGGGACAAGCTTGCACACAGATAGGCTTTGAAGGACTTTGTAGATGTAAAATGACAGTGACATGGGTCAAGATACTGAGTGACTTCACAGAAGCTTTTGGGTTGTTCCTGAGATTATCATGACAATTTCAAAATTCTGTGATCCAGTGCAACAGGTATTTTATATTTAACTAAATACTTGGCCTCTGAATCCTGGCTTCTTTTAGTCTTTTACAGTATTGCTTGACTGGTAAAATTAATATCTTCACTGCCTTTTCCAAGACATGAATGCTTCATTCACAGAAAATTCCTGTAAGATAATGTTATGACTCCTTCTGTTGCATGAGGGTGAATGGAAACATTAACATTGGGAACCTGTTTGCAATGTTTATTCCTTATTCACCATGTGATTCTAAAGGGCATGTACATTTCCCATTGATGTCAGTTTTCAGTTATGCAGCACTCAGAAACCTGGCAGGTTTTTTTCAAGGATTGATGAGCAATGTTTTCACAAGCATTGCTGAACTTGCTTCTTAAGAATCTCTCTCTTCTGTGAAGAGAGAAGTTCATATTTCCTATTTGACAGAAGAAGTAACTCCAGAAACACTGGAACATATCCAATGTGGTTTCCTCCACACTTTTAACTCCATCCAGGAGCACAGACAGTCACACACTTTGCTGAATCACAGGGTATGATCAAGGAGATCCATTCAATTCCTGTATCAGAAATATGCAAGCCCTGTAATTTGATGGTGTCATACCAAATAAGTATAGATAGTGTGCTTGGAGTTGGTTAAAATTCCCTAACTTGCAAATGTCACAAGTCTCAATCCTACTCTTTTAAGATCTGTATTCTTTTTACTGTGTTTCACTTATCACTTGTTTGGTCTGTCCATGCTCTCCCAGGGATGGCACTGGGTGTAGGTGGCATCATTTCAGCAGCTGGGGGGCTGCAGGGCGATTTCTGTGACAGGAGATGAGGGGTTGCACAATCCCAGTTCCAGGTGGCTCTGCAAGGAGCCCACCACAGGCCTCAGCTGACCCTGTCAGGCTCTGGTGGTACCTCTGGGAAAATGCATTTAACAAAAGGCAAAAATGCTGAGAGAAAAAAGGGCAGGAGCAAGGCCAGAGCTATGGGAGGGGCTCCAGCACCAAGCTGGTACCACCCCAAAGGGACTGTGGCACCTGGATGGGCCCCTTCAGGGTGGAGAGAAACACCCTGGAAAGGGTTTCCTGGCAAGGAAGGGCCAGCTAAAGAACAAAGTGAGGAAAAGGAGTGACAGATAGAAGCCATGGTGCCCTGAGGCCAACCATGGCCTCAGGAGGGGATGGAGTGTGACCTGTGTCTGTATGGAGAGGAGTGGAGACAGGGAAGGGAAGGAGGAGTGTCTGGTGCAATGTGGAGCCTGGGAAAGGGAGCAGAAAATTGTTTTCCCTCTGTGCTTAAATGTTTGTCTTCTTTGCTTCCCAACATCCAAACCAGTAATTGAATGTTTATGTTAACCAGCAATAAATTAACCTAAATTCCCCCATTCAAATGTGCTTTGCCTGGAAGAGTACTACAAATAACTCACAGAAAATTGAAAAAAAACTCCACTATTTTTAGTTTAACTTATGGACAAAATGCCTGTGTTGAAGTGGCTTCTACTTGCAAGCCATATTTCTGTCAGGTCTCACAATGAAAGGCAGGAGATACAGGCTGTTAGTTTTACTTTGTACTAAGGTTGTTTTAGGTTTACACTATATATAACTCACAAAGAACTCTAGAAAAGCAATGAAGATAAAGGAGAAAAAGGAAAATACAGGGGCTCTTGCAATCAAAGAAATAGGCTGGACTGTGTTTTGTTGGAGATTAATTTGAACTAAATTACCTGATTTCCAGATTGGAGGGTAATTAAGTACTTTAGGAAGAAACGAAACCAGCACAGAAGAGATAGATTCAGAGTTCTCACAGAGAGAAGTTTAGTGCAGCAGAAAAATGACATAGGCACTTGTCCCTTTCATTCACACTGTCAATTACTTTTCTTGTAGTGAAAAGAAAAGGCATTTGTGTTCTTAGTAAAACTTATTTAATAATTTACTGCTGCTAATGTGAGGCCACCCTTTTGTGTGCAGAGTCTGGACTTTTGGTTTGTTAGTTAAAAGCCTTTATCCAAAACAACTTTCTTCAAAACATAGTGATTTTTTTGAAAAGTACAGCTCTCAGCATTTGCTGGAAAACAGACACTTGATCCTTTCAATTGTCTACAAATTATCTACATCTGCCAGCTTTTATACCTATTAGTAAAAGAAGTGCTCTGATTTATCCCATCAGAGTGGGTCTTTCTGATTTATTTTTTACTAAGGGGTGATTCAAATGCATTGGAATACATATATTTAGGCTTGATAAAGTACTCTTCAGGTTTGTGGAAGGATTTTTAATATTATTTTGGTTGATGTTTTAAATGTTATACATGTCTCATGGTTCCACAGGCTTTAGATAGCTGGGTACTTCTAAAAAGTTGTTATGTATGGTCCTGCCAGATTTCTAGTACAGGAAATTAGTAATATCTGTATTGTGATAGGCAGTAATGGTTTCCATCTGTTTCTGACATCAGACAAAGTTTTGTCTTCTGCATGCTAAAAAGACACAGTTACTAAAACTTTAGCTTCCATCTGCTCTCACACCTAAACATAAGCTTGTCTTTACAGGAACCCAAGAGTTTCAGAACAACACAGGGTAAACAATGAGTGAAATGATTACAAACAGTGGTAGTCTATCCCCTCCTGGTGCTTAGTGGGCATTTTCGGGTTAGAGTTTGTGTCCTTGCCTCACGTACAGCATTTTATACAACACTGAGAAACGTTTCTGCAGTGATTACTGCACATTAATCAAGCTAAATGGCGTCACTGGGACAGAAACATTTATGACTACGTCTCATAAAGGCCATCAGAGAGTTAAACAAGTGTCTTTCACTGGTGCAGTTGGAAAGGGTTAGGAACCGTAAATGGATTGCACAGAGGAAATTGCAGCTGTTAAGAACACTGTTTAAAGAATGCAGTGCTGAAAAGCCTAGTTTTAAATCTCATTAAAATTGTAGCACAAACTGACAGAACCAGAAAACTCAAAGCTAAAGTCGTCACCCTGTTGTTAATGAAAGCTACTTCTGTAAAACCAGATTGAGGCAGTGTCACGACCTTAATGTGATGAAGTCTCATTTAAGTGCATTTGAAGAAATATATATTAATCAAAAGACTGCATATGAGCAACATAATTCAGTTTAACAAATTATTGGAATGACAATACTTAGTCGAGTTGAGGGATTTCTATAATAATTGCTGAACCTAATATGACCATTTTGATTAATTTTGCATCATGAGGTAAGGCACTGCACCAGAGTGGCACCAGCCATAATAAAGAAGGAAGAAAATTTTACCATTTGCTACCCATTCATACACAGGTACAAAATTATAAAAGTAGAGAAAGGATACAAAGAATAAACTTTTTATGCTTTCAATTTTTTTACAAAGCAGCTGTTATTTGTGAAGTAACCTATAATATTAGCAGTTGACAGTATGGTTAACTGGCATTTCATTTGACTAGCAGATGAAAGAATTATTCATGGCTGAAAACTGCATTTGGAAGACTATATTTGAACAAGGGTACCAATACACAGCATGTAAACTGAACATAAAATAGCCTCGTTGTAACTTAAAACAATGGGGGCTTAAAACTTGGAAGAATGCTTAAATCAATGTTTCTTTCATGTTTTTGTCCCTAGTGCTATTGCCTTCTCCTTTTCTTCCTACACACAGAGAAAATTAAAAATATCTTGTACATTTGCATAGGTTTTTGATACTAGTTTACAATTATCAGGAAAGCTTTCTAGATCTGCAGAAAGCATTGCAAATTTGTCATCCAAAAATAACATCCTGTCTTGGAAACTCTCTCAGTTCTTTGTGTTCACATTCATGATGGCTGCTGACAATTCTGTATGTAATATTGATGAGGATACACCAGGCAATTTATATATGCTGGGGACATGCTGGAGGAAATCGAGAACAGCTGTCTCTCACTTTGTGTTGTCTGTCTGGAAAGGCAGCTCTGCTCAAGTTCTCTTTTAATGTGAACTTAGAGAATCAGGGGACAATGATTAGGTTTAAGTGATTAGAAAAATGTGTTTGCTCATGTCTGGTGCTGAACCTGTAACATGGAGTGTGATTGAGAAACACCACCTCTTCAACAAAGACTTACTTATTTTTGCCAAAAAGATATGTTCTTCTCAGCCCAAATAAAAACAGGAAGATAAAAGATTAGAGGTAACATGGAAGTCATATTACTCAGCCTTTATTGGAAAAAGGTACAAACTGTGCCTAATTTTCTGGGAACCAAGAGGTTTTTACACACTTGCCAGTAGGATATACCCCACTGTATGCTGGGCAGATCATGAGGTGGAAAGGTTCTTCTTCTGTGCACCTTTACTTTTATTTCTTTTTCATTTTCCTAAAGCACTTTCAACCCATTCTCCTGCTGATATATCCCTTTTAATGATCTATTTTCTCTTTCTAAGTAATAGGTGCTGACCTACAAAGCAGATAACTCCAAATTAATTTTTTCCTTTGATTAGAACTTGTGTAAGTAGAATTGGAGAAGCTTTGGTGCCTGCAAAGGAAGTGGGTAACATCTTTGAATCTTGCATGCCTTTGTCACTCTAAAGGCTTTATCAGGTTGCTGTGAGTCTGCCTTTGTCTACCTCTTCTGCTTAATAATTGTCCTTAGATTAATGTAGGAATTGCCAGAAATTTTAGGGGGCCAATCAAGGAAAAAGTATGATTCATGTATGTGAGTCATATTTTAAACTTACAGGATAAATGGATGGAATAGAATGTATTTGATGCTGTATTTGAAAAAAAATTACAGCAGCCATACTGTATAATTGGCTCAAATCTTTCATTTCTTAAACAAACTATCCTTTTGTGTTAGTAAGAATTCTTTCAAAGCTTTTCTTACTATTAGATTCTCAATATGTTGTGTATGTATAAAAGTTAACTTCAGTGAAAAAGGCCAATTTTGGCTTCATTACAATAAAACTGAAATGGAAGAAGAGTTTCTGACATGAAGAAAGCACAGACAGACTTGCATATAAAAGTGAGAAAGAATATGGCCCTTTCTAAATGAAAATTTGATTTAGCACAGCTCTTCTAGGACTGGATTTTTTTTATGCTTTAAAAAGGCATTACAATCAGTGACACTGAAAATATCTGATACTCTTAACTGAAGTTTGGGCTTTGATAAAGTTTTATGTTTTCTTGCTATTTTTCTTTTTTTTTTCCCAGAAGAAAAGCTGCATGCAACCCATAAAAAGGTGTCGTGGTATTTTGGTGGAATGGCCACTGACTGAAATCTAGGAAAATTGTTATGGGAAAACTTTCAGTCTGCTTGAACACAGCTGTAGTGGTCTGTTAGTGCTAAACCTTCATTTTACTCGGTTAATGTGTCATAGTTTCACTCAGATATCCTCAGATTGGCACCTGAGATCTAAGAGCACACAAATTATGTTCTCTGAATTGTTCGGTTTTGGCCTCAGTTAGGTTTTTTAAGTTTAATTTTCTAATGGCAAATAGCTGCAGGAATTTGTGTCTGCACTAGAAACTTCCCCAGGTGACTGTGCCATCTCATTTATGGTTTAACTACCAGAAATGCTGAGAATCTCTAAATCTAGAGGGAATTTCACATCCTTTTACATTTTTCAGTGTTCATTGGTGTTACTTTTGAAACACTGAGAGAACTCAAACAACAAATGAGTCAGAAGGTACCAACCACATGCATCACATGTTGCACATACTCACATGGAGTGGGCAATCCGTGGTCAGCAATCACCACTCCTGCCACTCCCAGTGGGATGGAGGAGACATCTGGAAGAGCAAAGAAAACTCATGAGCTGAGATAAAGATGGTTAAATAAGCAAATAAAGGGAAAGGGGAGGAGGGGAGAGCCCACACACAAGTGATGACAGTGATGCAATCACTTCCCATGTTCTAGAAGTACATTGCTGCCCAGCCAGTCACTGAGCAATGGTGACCTACCCCAAATCTCCCTCCTCGTGTCTGTCCTCCACAGTTTCTTCCCTCACACCTTCTTGCTCATCCCCAGCCTACTTGTTGAGTGGGAAAAGAGAGACAGCCTTGATGTTGTAAAAGTCCTGCTCAGCAATGCTCAGACAGGTGTGTTACCAGCACTGCTTTAGTCACAGCCCCAAAAAGGGCACTCTAGGGACTGCTATGACGAAAAGTATTTGCACCTCAGACAGACACATCACATTAAAAGAAAGCAGACATAAATGTTCACTGAATACCTTGAAGTTTCATGTAATACTAAGTGATTTTTTCAAACTATTGGTCCAAGTCCTTCAAGTTTGACTTGGAGCAAGATCAGAGCATGACTAATGTTTCTGAAATACTGAAGAGAAAATAAAACAGGTGGTCTAACTGATATTACACATCACAGAATCAGAGAATCATTGGTTGGAATCAAGGTTGGAAAGGACCTCCAAGATCATCAAGTCCAACAACCTCTGATATTTATAATTACATGCCAGCCTCAGGCATGGTTAAAATCTCCTAGATCCCAACGATTCCAACTAGAAGCACAGTTGGACTCTTTAGGATTCAGTTCTGGGTGAAGATTTGAGTAATTTCACAAGCTACTATGTATTTTATGTAAAACAGTCTATCAGAAAATACATGACAAGCAAACCCAACATATCAGCTATATAAGACTCTTTCTACTTACTTTCAGCAGCAGTTGCTTCAGAGATGCAAGTTGATTAGCAGGAACCAAATTAATTTATTTCAGGCTGCGCTAGAAATCTGACAGGTGGAATACAGTTGTCAGAACTGACATTTAGCTCATGCCACTCATTTGACTGTTTCTTCTGAGCTGAAACAACAGGATTACAGCAAAAAGCAATCAGTACTTCAGGGGACAGTTTATGGAGAAGAAATCAGAGCAGTTTCTCCACATGCTGGGATACTAGCTGACATTAGCATGCCAGGTGACCACCTCTTGTTGAGGACTGCAAGTGACCTTTGAACATGTGCCTGTCAATGTTTTGCCCACAAAAAAAATTAAGAATTACTCTTTTTCCTCATAAATATTTTCATGATACTTGAACCAGGGTACCAGACCAGCCATTTTTTTTTATTGGTTGCTACACTTTTAGCATGGAATGTTTAAAAGCGTGGCTGCTGTCCACAGGCAGAAGGCGCAAAATGCATTTCCAATAGAAATTTGAATTATTAAGGCAGTGTCTCTACAAACTCAGCTTCTTTTCATGACCCACAATGTTACCACACCTTCTGTGTCTCAGGTCTGCCCACACAAAAGAACCAAATGAAGCTTGTGAGGACACTGACTCTCCTCATTACTGTGGCTACAACCATTAAACATTTTAACAATAAGAAAAAGCATTATCTTGGACACCTCTGCTAAACTGCTACATTAAAATTTTTAAAAGGTCACAGAGAGATGTATTTTATATTCAAACAAAGTAAGGGCTGTTGCTTTGCAAAGACCATATGCACCAAACCCAAGAATATATCTGCAGAATAAAGTAGGACTGGTGTAGAAATCCTAGAAGTCAACAAATGGCTGTATTTTGAAACCATGAGGAGCAAAATAATAATTATCTTTCCAGTGAGTAGTGCCTTCTTATTGTAAGATGAAGCTGCATATAGAGACTTAGCTCCTAAAATCTGTATCAGAAGAAATGTAGAAGGTAAGTCCAGCCTTTGCAGAGCTCTGTGGTAATTGCAGGCTTGCTGACCTTTCATATGGAGATCTTTACATTGGTTTTGACTCACTATGTCTGCCAGTATGGAAAATTTGGAGCAACTACTTGAGAAAGTGCTAAGTTGTCTTGAGGCTTTGCAAAAGACAAACCTGTCTGCAAAAATTTGCCCTGAGACTTGAATGCCTTGAATGCTGGCCAGACTCATTTTTACTTTGCTTTCCTGGCCAAACTTCAAAAGACATAACACATGGTCACCTGTGAAACTTGTCTGAGGGGCACGACAGGGCTCTGTGTGTGAGCTGTGCTCTAACTGCAGCTACACAGAAAATTGCAAATACTAACTAGCATTAGTAACAACAGGATAAAAATTTTCTCATAATACAAAGAGATTCTTCATTTTTAAGGGTTAGAATACTAATATTCTGGCTGGCAATGCACACAGAACTGACTCTGACATTTCTTCCCTGCCGTCATTACATGAGCTAGTAAGATTATGGTTCACTCTGGTACATACTGCACTTGCAACAAGGGTAAAGATACCCAAGGAGTCAAAGGCAATTGTGACACATACAGAAGAACCATAAAAGAGGCTCCCTAGGAAAAGAACATTTTTTTGCTGTAAGCAATTGAGCTGACATGCTGCTGGTTCCCACCCAGCTGCTCCCCCATGACTTCTCCTCAGCAGGGCAGGCAATATAAGTCAAAAAAAACTCATGGGTCAAAATAATGGCAGAGACATCACTTACCCATTATGATCATGGTCAAGAGAGATTTGATTTTGGGAAAACAAACCAAATTAATTAAAACCTTAACTCTGACACCTGGAGCACCTCCTCCACTCTTTTCTCACCTTGGTGTTGTAGGACTGATTCTTACACTTTTTTTTTATTATTATTTTTATTTTTCCCCTTGTCTCTCCATTCCTGGGCACAGTTTTGCCCTTTCTTAACTATATATATTTTTAGAGGTGCCACCAGCTCTGGCCTGTGGTGGGGCTGTTGTGGAGGAAGCAGCTGGGAGTGGCTGCCACTGTCTGTGTCCTTCCCAAGGCTGTCCCTGGCATTTCTGCACAGAGCTCTCCCCCCACACACCTCCCCTGCTGCCAAAACCTTGCCACCTACACCCAGTACATTTGCTTTCCTGATCTGTTGAAAATATTGCAAAGATATAATTAACATTCTCAGTAAAGTCTTCTCATTTGTTCCCACATTTTATTTGCTGATATGCATTTTAACATTTTAATAATTTTCTCGCAAAAAAAACCCACAAATTATGGAAATAGAAGCACCTAGACCTTTTCAAAGGATTCTAAGAAAAGGAGCATATCTGCCAAAATGACTCAAAAGAGTCAGATTCCCAGGTGTAGTGTAAACTTTTGAAAATGTTTACAGATACTGACAGTTCTCCAATCTTGGATAAGTGTCTAATCCTTCTGCGGAACAGCTTGTCCTAGTTTTCATTATTTCTGGCATAGGAGGGTAAATTGCATGCAAGATTCATCATTTCCTCCTGCTGTCTAAAATCACTTTCTTTGAAAAATAATCTATGGAAATTACTTTCCACTCACAGCTTCCCTTAAACTTGTTGAGGTTGAAAGCAACCCAGTAAATCAGCAGATGGAGAAGGGGTAAATGGACTTTTCTCTTTTCCTGATGCCTTTCCTAATGCAGTTCCCTGTACCATGTAAGCACCACGAGGTGCCATTCCAGCGGCAACACCTGTTGGGAATGATGCCAGAAGGTGGGAAAATGAGGGAGCACAAGGGAAGGAAATATTGTCACTGTGATGCTGGAGCTTTATGAACTGAGTGCAGATTGAACTCCCTCTGCTTCCCCAGGGTTGGATGAAAGAGTCATTTAAGGCCAGAAGGAGAAAAAGTCTATTACATGTCAGCAGATGGAACACGATTCAGCCCTGGCTGATATACTGGAGACAGGGTTTCAGTTTGTGGTTTTACAAACATTTTCATGCCTAGATCTTTCATATTTTTGAAAGGGCCCTCACCTATTAGCAAACATCTGTTCTTGTCTGGAAATTGAGTATTTCTAGTTTGGAAGGGGTGATTTCCATGTCCTTCTTAGAAGTCCTTCAAGTTGTCTCCTTGTCCTCTGTTTTCTCGCCTCTTGGAATAAAGTGATGTCTCTGGCTTTACTCTCCAGTGTTTTACACAGACATTGTATGTTTACAATGCACACAGTCTCTTGCATGCTCAGCAAGCATTTACACAGCTTTTCTGCCTTTGAGCACCTTCCTTTCATACCCTTCATATGGGCAGCAGGAAAAGAGAGAGAAAACATCTTGCTCTTCCCTGATCCACCCTTCTGAACTCAGCCAGTGTCAGCAGGGAAGCAGAGAAATGCCACTTCATTGTGCTTGGATTCCTCTAAAAAGCTCTGTTGCAAGGAATAGTGACTGCTTTATTAAATTACTCAAAGATAATACTATGAAATGTGCTCTAAAGTCCCAAAGCCATCTGACCCCAGGTCTTCCCAGCTACTGAGGTTGCTGTTGTACTTAAATAATTTCTAAATGCTGTTAAGCATCCTTCAAAAATTAGGTTTTTCATTTGTGAATGCCTACATATCTCTGTGACTTTTCTGAAAAGCTGTCCAATAAAAATATATCAATTAGCATGAAACACAGGTCTCAAATTTGTTGCTTTTGAGTGGTCATCCATGCATCTGATTGCTTGATATTTTTATCTACCCTTTTATGTAAATCATTGTCCATTGAAACCCACAGTTCAAGTAATTTTTTTTTCCTGTTTAATAGGTTATTGTCTGAAATGTGATTGTTTTTTATTTCAGAAACAATATATGTTTTGTTTTGTGTTACAGATTTTCAGCTGAATGCTCTCAATAATGCCAGTAAATAAATCTGATTTTCCCACAATTAATCCTGTAAAGAGATGGAAGAATAAAAATGGTCAATATTCTTGCAGAAGAATTAATCTCCTTTCTCTTTACTTATGGTAAACCCTCCATCTGGATACTTCTTGCTAACTGCTTCTTACTGATTGTATCCAGCAGGTATAAAAATAATTTATTTTGGTGGCATTTGGTTCTCAACTTGCAGAAATGCATGGGGTGAGTGCTTACTAGAATTAATATTAGTTACCAAACATACCTGTTCACATTTGAAATAGAGATGCAGTACTTGTGTATGTTTGAACAGGCTGAACTGCCTGCTTTACACCACACCAAATCCAGGAATCAGTATCCAAAAGATAGATGTGCCATCAGCAGTGCTGGCTCAAAAAGGAGTTTGAAACTCTTTGCTCAAATGCTATTTACAGAAAAGAGTATGTGCACTGGTGAAATGCTTTAGCACTCTTGCATTTTTCCATGTTATTTTTGGCAAATACAGGAATTTATCCTTTTTGCCAAATCTATTTTGTTGATTTCTTGTTTGTTTGAGTTTTAAGACTGCATAAACTATAATTTCTTGTAATATGCTTTCTTTTAAATTGATTTTTTTAAAAAATATTAAATGTAAATTGTCATTAACTAACATTTTGTCACCATCAATGCAATTCTGTAGATAATCTCTGAGAATAGGATTAGTATGAATTAATTTTGGTGAGGATTCCAAGGCTACTCAGCTGCTTTAAGCAAGATGCTCTTTTATGCTGTTGCTTGAAGAGGTATCTTTTAACACAGACTGGTAACACTAAAGTATCACAGTGCTCCATGATAAAGAGGAAATTTTACTTTGAATGTCCTACATAACTTTCAATTTAGCCTGGAAGAGATTAAGAGGTGTGGGTGTATTGCAGTGAGCCCTAGTGCCAGGTTATTGTGGGACTGACAGTGAATTTGGAATTCACATTACATCAGGAAGCTTTGGATGAGAAGGTGAGAATGAACTTAAGTTTTCGGCTTGTTTTGTTTTGTTTTAGCTTTGTTTGCCTTTTTTCACATTGGTTGGTTTTGGTGGGGGTTTTTTAAAGTCTATCTTATTTATGGTATACTCTAGTTATTCTGTATAAAAGAATCTGGTTTTGTAGCACTAGATGGAGAAATAGTCTCTCTGAATTGCAAAATCAGTATTTTACAACCTAAAGTCAGTGAACCAGTCTCAAATAGGTAGTGGTTAAATATGTGATTGAAATAAAAAAAATTGCTCAGTGATAAAATAAAATGTGTCTTAGCTTGGCATACCTTTCAACAATTTCTGAGACATTTTGATTGTGTTTTCAAATAAAAGAAATAGATAATACACACATCAAGAACTTGTCAGTTCTCTAAAACACACTTTTTAAGAGGGGCCAAAGTAGAAAAGGATCTGACAACAAATATTATGTAAAAGCTCATGTTAAATTATATAGGATCATCTTCTAGTAATCCACACCTACATTGCTAAATACTGTTCCTCGACAAGCTACAAATAAATATTTCAGGTCTTTAAATGTACGTATATAGAATAAAAAATAAAAAGGTTTTTTCATTTTTTTCTATCAAATAAACCATAGGCAATGTTTCTGTCAATAACAGAATTAATATAGATTTCAGTGGATGTCAGAAGCACCTAAATTGGAGAAAATGGAAAACTTTTATGGCAGTTTCATGACCAGCAAATCTCATGATCATGAGGTTATTTGCAATCCAGGGTGAAAGTGTAATGCATAAACTGATGGTATTGTTTGCATATGGAATACAAGCAGCATGGTTATCCTTAGCCAGGATTTTCAGTCTTTGGTCATGGATTTCATACAGATTTCTCCCAAACAATCTGAATTATTAATATTTGTAATACGTACCTAGAGAGAGAGTTCTTATAAACTCTCAAAAACAGCCTGAGGGTTAGTTTTAAGAAAAAAAAAAAAAGGCATGAAAAAGTAGTCAAATCTTTCATAGAAGTAAAATATATCAATCTCTCTAACTATTTGATTCAGATAAATTTTTAAGATTCATATAAAAAGCCAGTCTAGGTTTACATGCTACTGATATTTAGGTATATTATATATATATATATATATATATAATATTTAGATATTTAGGGCTGAAAGAGACTTAGGTCATTTTTCTCCCTCTTAAGCAGGACTTAACCCTGATGTATTTACGTAATTTGTTACTGTAAATTCCACTGGCTGAGATAATGTAAACTCACTTTCTATATCACTGGAGACTGACAATCATCGTTAGAAACACTTCTTTAATTTTTAATTTAACCTTTGCTGGTGGCAGCTCCCCCAAGGTGGGATGCAGGGTTTGATGTTGGAGTCCATCAGGGCAAGGGGCTGATAAGGGACTTTGCCCCAGCACCCAAGAAGGATCTTATGTTATATATATGTTATATAATATATGTTAATAGTACTAGAAAGTTCTATGCATCCTATGCCATTATTGGTTAGAATTTGGTGCATTGTTTTACATATTCCTAATCCCCCATCCTTATTGGCTCCTTCCCCTCAAACTCCACCCCCAACCTACTTTATGTAAATTACTTTCTACCTGGACCCCGACATTTTTCGTGCACCCTATACTGTTATGTTACACATACTTATGTGTTTGTTCTTTTGGTATTAAAAACTTTTCCTTTTTGGGTCACTGAATCATGCCCATCCCTCATTTTATTTGCCACCCTTTTGAGGCCCTTTTTGCCAAGGATCCCGAGGTGGCACCTGGCCAGAGCATCCGGGCCCGGCGTGCTGCATCTTGAGACCCTGGGGGTACCACATCCCTCCTCCGTGGAAAATGCATCCCCAGGGAGGCTGAGAGTGAACCACAGACCGTCCAGAGAGCAGCCACGGTGTGGAATAAACATTTAGCTCCACTTCCAAAACACGAAGCTGTTGTGTTTTTAACAAGAGGCCATCAGCTGAATGAAGACAGTGTGGTCACCCAGCAGAAATCTCGATTTAATGAGCAGGGTCCATTTCAAACACCTGTTCAGCATAGAATGTGCTCCTTCTGAGACAACACCAACTCCTCAAATTCCTCAATTTTTTTGTTGCTTAGCTACCATGTATGCACTAAAAATATCATATTGGGTAATGGCCTAATCTGAGGAATAGCTGTAACAAATTACAAAAATCACTGCAAATGACAGCAAAATTACAAAATGTGGCCACAGTAGGTACAGAATTGAAAATAGTCATAAAAGACGGAAATTGCTTTTTTTCACAGTTATTTTTGAATCCAGGTTTGTATTTCCATACCTGGGATTTCTTGTTAAAGAAACAGATCATTATTATATATCTAATTCACACGATAGCAGCACTTCATCCTTAGTTTACCTGCATCTGCAATAAATATTACAGTCAAGTTGCTGTGTTCATTTATCACTTAGTTTACAGTATCTTTCATCTGATAAAGTTGAGGGAGAATGTTTACCTGGGAAATTCCATGCTGTATTTCATACTGGCTATCATTGCAATCAATATCATTTATCTGTTTAAATAGAATTTAAATTGAACACTTCCAGGTATGGGGCAGCCACAGCTTCTGTTCTTGATGGTTTCTTGAAATGTTACACTGTCTCTTAGGTTAGGAAGACAGATAGAATTCTAAATTTATGGATATTTTGATCAAATTTTGTTTGCATCAATTGAATTTTTACTATAATTAAAATTTTTCTGTAATTCATAGGAGAGTTCTACTCATGCTTTCATAATCTGTTTTCTTCTCTTCTTCTTTTATGTCCCATATGGAAGCAGTACTTTTCAGAACACACTTAACATCTTCATTCTGAAGTCCTCTGCATTAACTGAACAGGTCTCAAGATTATTTTATGCCTTTTTTATGGATGTTGTAACACTGGGCTTCCTTTCACTATGTGAGAGAGAGTTGTCCTTAATACATAAACACAGGAATTAACATTTCCAGATTAGACAGTGTTCTCAAACTGAGAATGTCCAACAGCTGCATTTGTCAGGCCTTGTCACTGCTCTGCACAGCACCAGTGCCATTTATAACTGATGTGACATTTTTCCTCTGTCTTAGGCATCATCAATTACTTCAGGCTTCTATGCTTTTTGCAAAGTCAACTTCCTGGCTTAAAGGAAAAGTCAATAAATTAAGATCATATACTGGAAAGTTTTGTAGCACATAAAGATTCACTGAAATATTGAAGAATATTTAGAAAAATCTATCAGTGTGGAAAGTTGGGGCTCCTCTTATCATTCAAACCCTGTAAATTTGTAAAATTGTCTGTAAACCTGATTTGCACTGTGAAATCTGTGTTTGATGGCAAACAAAATATTAGCAGACATTTTTCTTTTGCTCAGTCTACAGCATTTGAACCTGCTATTTTCCAACCACTGACTGACTTTGCTGAAAAATTGAATTATTAAAGACAGAAAATCTTGTGAGGCTTTTGATGTCTCCTTCTTGTCATTGCTGTCCATATTCATGAAACAACCTGAATATTTATTCTCATTCGTGGGTACATCCTTTTTATTTTTATCCTGGTGACTGATCTCAAAAAGCCATGCGTGTGAGACGATAACATGAAAACCAGAATTAAATATTTGTGTTTCACTCTGTGAAGATAAAGACCTTAATCCATTTCCTTGCCAGAATTGAAATGAGAGGATTTGCCCTTGTGTGACCAAGTAATATCCTCATTGACTCCAGGTAACAAATGTTCAGTGTAATCTTGTTTTTCTAGCAAGTCAGGAGATGTAAAAAATATTAATGCCAGGCAAGATTAGGCATAAACTTTCCAAATCAGCTCAGAATTGCTGGTTACATGCAGCATCTGGAGACACCTGGGACCAGAATTCCTTTGAATGCTCTACAAAGAGGCAGGGTATGCTGAGAACTCCCCAGAGTGGTGCTTTGGGATTTGGTTTACTTAACTCTAGTTCATTTTTCCAGTTGCATTTCTGAGGGGAAACAGAGGAGGACACTGAACTTGAGACCATGAAAGAACAAAAGCTCTTCCAAAGGGCTGGTTTGGTCAGCTCTGGGAGCGCTGTGGAATGAGTTTCTCACAGGGCAGGGGGCCTGAATCTGTACTTAGCTGTTGGGTTATTAGAGTCTTGCAGAGTTATTAAAGCCATTCTGCACTGTTGGATCTTTCTTTTAATGTGTGGCTGTTCCTTTATTTATTCCTGTGCTTGTACACCTGACAAACAGTATTCACAGTGGCTTCAGTCACTACTGTTTTAACCAATTTTTTCTCAGTTCTAGGAAGAACTCTGGGAAATCTTCAATATTATTGCCACAGTTTGAACTAAGTGTCCTGGCTTTCTGAGTTACTTGAATGTGTTACATTGCCAATGTGGTTGCTGGACCTCAATTTGTACAACTGCTCACTAGAAACACTGTTGTTATTATGGTTGGCAGAATCATTTACAAAGACTAGATACAGTCCAATTAAAGATGTGTGGAGCTGCTGGTGTGCTTTCTGACTGAGAGAAGATAATAAGAAACTAAGACTACCTGAACACTTAATAAAGCTCGAGAAAGTGTATTTCTTCCACTAATAATGCAGTCAGAAACACAAAGTAAGTAATAATTTCTACTCTCAGAATAGTCAAAGGGAAAGCTCAATGCAGGGGTTTACTCATAATCTTATTCACCAGTTTTCTGGGTCAAGTACTATTTATGTCCCATGTAGTATCCCATTATTTTAACATGTTTATTTGTCAGATGTTTACTTAGAAAGTAGTCACTCAAGGGCTTCTCCCCTTTCCACCTTATTTTTTTCTTTTTAAGGAAGAGACCAGGCATTTCGTTATTTTGGAAGGAATTACAATTATGCAGCTCATTGTTCTTATAAACACACTTGATTTGTGTTTTGTCTTGAGTACCTAAATACTCATAATCTATCATAGCGATTTTTAATCATGTTTTTCACTGAATTTGGTATAAATCTTGAATTATACCACTGTGGCACAAAAAGCACTCTCCTTCAGCAATTCCAGCCCTGTTCATACCGTGCATGGCTCCCTAAAAATTTCTTTTCCTGAATGCCACTTATTTTTTACTTGCATTCAGTTGTAAATTATGTTAACTTTTAATGAGCTATCAAAACACAAAAAGTTACATTTTCTGACTCTACTTTCCTATTTCAGGTTGGTTGTGAAGTCAAAGCAATTTAATAGAACCACTGAAATGATGGCAGAGGACATGACAGTTTGGGGGAAAAACTCATGGAGGTAGCAGTGTATGAGTATTAAAAAAGCCTGCTGAAAAGCTACATGGGATGAGTTGGAAGAAAGCAACATACTGAAGGGGCCATTCAGCACTTTGGTTTATTAAGTTTAGTGGTGACCCCCTTCCTGGAACTCGTGTGATGCTCTCATGATACCATTTATGAAAGAATTAAAGAGGATCTGAAGGCAATTTTTCTCAAGATGTGTTTGACATGTGAAGCAGGAGAAAAGAAAATGAAGAAGTCTCTGTAAATGATTAGCTGAAAGCTGCAGTGAAGGTGCTTAGGCAGGGAAGATCAGTGTATTTAACAAAGCAGAGAAGTGATTAGAAGGCAGAGAAATCATAGAATCATTAAGGCTCAAAAAGACCTACCAAGATGATAAAGTCCAATGTTACTGGCCAGGAGGCCTGTAGTTAAGTGATCCCCCTGTCAGGAATTAGCACAGACTTACTGCTCCTTTTCCTGCTGTGCTTTGTTGTGTAACTCTTGATTTTTTCCCTCTGGTAAAAGGCAGTGTGGTGTCATGACTTGCCTGCTTCCCTGCTCAGAAACAGCACATACAGGGGGAAATTTCAAAATTGCTATTTTCAGGAGTCAGCAATTCTTTCTTTTAAAAATAATTTTTCTGTTATTATTATTATTATAACAATGACAACAGTCATCATCATCATCCAAAGTAAAGGATATTATCACACACCTCCATCTCCTCAGCAAGCAAGCGATGCTGATTCCTCGTGCCAAAGCAGGTGCAGCACCAAAGGTTTTTAATACAATATTGACAGCTTTTGAACAGAGTCCAGGGGGAAAAACCACCAGTGTGCCACAGATCTCCTTTTATTCCTACACCAGTAGCAGAATTTTTCTTATCCAACATTGTTGATCGCTTCTGCTCCCAGGAAGTTGATATTTAAGTTACATAAAGTCTGTATAATAAGACATCCTTATCTCAGGTAGTGCCAAACATGTCCTTCAAAGTCTGTGAAGATAATAAAAGCTTATTCTAACATATAAATTTTATAAAATACACATAAATACACAATTTATAAATTACGAATTTTGAAAATCCCATCCTTTCACTCATCTTTGCAAAAACCCTGAAGTTCTCCAAACATTTAACCTTCTGACTTTGCTGAAATGTATTAAATGCAGGAAAATAAATACCCTGGAGCAGAGAAGGAAACAAAAATTAATAGTTTTGCTCACCATTAAAATCAAGTTAAAGAAATTTCCTAATAGGTCACCATCAAGTGATCAAAAACCTGGTTCATTATGAAGCAGGCAGTAAGAAGTAGTTAAGTGCTGCCCAGAGGATATGCATTATTCTAACAAAAAAAAACAACAAACAAAGGCTAAAATAGTTGCTAAATTGTACATAAGGTGTGTATTTAATTTCAACATGAAACACTTGCAGTTAATGTAAACCTGAAATAGTAACCTTGGCACTTACAATAGGAAAATCAATGTAAAATATGTGCAATGAATATATCCACAAAAAAGCTTCGAAAGTCATAATTAGCAATTGGAATAACAGTTTTTTTACCAAAATAAGAATTTAGTTAATGGAATCCATATCAAAAGAGTCATTATCATTTTGCAGCTGTGTTTCATAAGGGAAAAAGTGAGTAATTTACTTTAGTTCTTTAAAATGTCTGTGAAAGTCTCATTATAGGGGACCTGACTACATAAAAATCTTTGAACATGGAACACAATTTGTCAAGGTGACAGTCCTAAGTGGAGATTTTAAAAGCCTCCTTGAGCAAATGATGTCTGATTCTCATTCATTTCTCTTAAGTGCTATTGTCCTTCACATGTGTACCTTAAACAGGATCTTTTTTTGCAAGGAAATCTTCATTTTTTTCTTGATTGCAATCTAAAGCAGAGTGATCAGAAAAGATGAGTATCAGTGTGAGCCCAAAAAATTTTTTGAAGAATTTAAAAATGGAAATACAATGCTGCCTGTGGAAATGTTTTATAATCAGTGTCAGAGAGAAGAGGGATCAGGGTGAGACACCTTGAAATAAGATTGCAACTATTTTTTACAGTCATAAGTCAATTCTTGTGCATATTCATGTCAACAACCTGTGTTTCTATGGGTAATTTTTGCAAGCCAGATATGAATGGAGTTGACCTTGTGCCTCTCTAAATGAATACACTGCACTAGATTGGTACAGACTATTTAGCATTCTCAATAATTATTCCTGCACAAATTCCCTTGATTTTTTCCTTTTTTCTTCTCTTACCCACTAAATGGGACTTTTTTTTCCCTTTTTCATTATGTTTCATCTTTGGTATATCTTTTAGAAAACACAGAAATGGAAAAAAAGTATATTAGATTTCTTAAATTATTAAGTTGATTATTTCTACAGTGTGAACATTCTGGAACTTTCAAATCCAAGTTTGGACTCCTGATTAATCCTTTTTCATCTCTCTTACTCTGTGATTTTGTTACAAAATTATTCATCAAACAGGAAAATATGAACATGGGTTTGAAAAACCCATAATCATTATTTTCATTATGCTTTTTATATTCAAATATTTCAGATTAAAAAAAAAGAAAAAAAAGAGAGAAAGCAGAAAAAAACCAATTTGAATGGTCAAAAGAAAGTAAAAAGAAAAGAAAGTAACTAAAATACCTTTAAATATTACCTCTAATGTTATATTGCCATTTTTTAATCATTAAAGAAGCAAGCAGATTACACATGGAGGAAAAAAATGGCATTGATATCAATAAAGAATTTCACCAATTTCTTCCATGAAAACATATTCTGGATGTCTTGGTTGCATATTTATCATCTCCAGTACTTCACATGCTTCAGATCTCATTTTCACCAATATTACATTGTAATATTACAATATTCACCAATATTACATTCTAATAAATATGTTACAATTTGTGAAGTATGTCAGAATTTGGGCTCTCATATGGATGTTGAAGTCCAGGTTCTAATGTCACCCAGCTAATAAAACTGTTTTGCAGAAGTTAATTTAGTTTGGTAAGTAAGATAACATTTGGGGCTTTGTTTTATGCCTGTGCTGTCTTTGACACTGACTTTAAATATCTGCTATAAATCAGATCTATTATATAATGTGCATTTCATAAGAGAGATTTTAAAATTTATTCATTTTCTTGTGTCCTTCTTCCATGTAAAGAGATGGAATGTGAAGAGAAGCCAGATATGCATTTCACCAGTTTCAAAATTATTGGTGAAAGCAAAAATGGATGTTTTCCTTTTTGCTACAATGTTCAGTCTACTACATCAATGGCACATGCAAATAAAGAAGCAAGTAAAATTACATTTTAAAAAATGTTGGGAGGGAAGAAATACTTGTGGTATGAATTTCCACATTCATACTTAATTGCTTAATTCCAGTTCATAAGTGTTTTTCCCTTTCAGGCTTGACAAACACACTGGCTACCCAAGACGTTCAGAAGTTTAGGATGTTGCCTCTCTCAAGCACCCCTCAGAGCATGAGTACCTTGTAGAAGGGTGAGAAGGAAGAAACAAGTTGCTGATAACATCCTGCACCTTACCTTAAAACCTAACAATTCTTAAATGAAGACAGATAAATATGTATTGGAGCTGTATTCATTCCATGAGATTGATTGTGGCCCCATCAGCCATAAATTATGGGTTATTCCCAGTCTAATATGTTTGCAAATGCAATGTGAAGACCAGAAGTGCAAGTACTGGAAACTCCATTTAGAGGTTTTACTGGAAATGAAGGCAAGGTTGTTGATGATATATATTTTATTTTTAAGGTGGTGTGCTTCATTGAAATAAAACAATTAAGTCATTACACTCTTGTCTCCACTCACTAAGCAGGAAGTGGACTGGCTGGAAAGTCAGTCTTTACAAAATGGAATCTATTTCTCTGAGTTCACATTCGGATGTGGAAATGAAAACCCCTGTAAGACATTTTTTGAGTGTCTCGAAAATTAACAGAAAAATACTATAGCAATGATGATCTTGATGCTTTTAATATCTCTCAAATGAAAGTGGCCTTTTAGTGTACCTAATGACAATCTGGAATACAGTAAAATTTTGCATTTTCAGGATACAAGAAATACCTGAGGATTCTTTTAAATATATATTAGATGTTGATTTCCCTACTATTATGAGGGCAAAATAGTCTATTTAATTATACATAATGAAGCTTCTCCTTTACATAAGGCACGTGGAGGTACTCTATGCTGAGGAAAATTATTATTAAATTATGATCTCACTGATAATAATTAAAAATTATTTTTTAAAATCCTGTGCACTTTGAGTTTGCTTCTGGAAGTAACAGTTTGCAGAGGAATGTTTCAGGTCCCAGTGAAGAGGTTCCAAATTCTGTATCAGCATTTTCTACACTAGGTACAGTCTTGTAAATGTCATGGGAGAAGGACAATTCACCATCATGGAATTATTCCTAAAGCAATACTGGCCAACAAATATAAGAAACGTGTTTGTAACTTTTGTATTGGTTCTGTGTCTTTGCTGGAAGAAATAAGAAATCCTCTTATTATTCAAGAATCAGCCTGAGATTTGTTGC
Source organism: Cyanistes caeruleus (assembly GCF_971803275.1). NCBI lineage: Eukaryota > Metazoa > Chordata > Aves > Passeriformes > Paridae > Cyanistes > Cyanistes caeruleus. The sequence goes on from NC_141709.1 coordinate 8,450,887, forward strand.
ATAGGAAAATCCTGGCTTGAAGACATAGAATTTAACAAACAGAGCTACAAGTGAAAGAGAAACTGTTGAAAAACAAAACCCCTGTAGCAGGGATTTGCAAAACTCTAAAGAAAATTTGCATTATAACACCATTTTTTCCCTCCTACTTCCTGCAGAGGGATCTCCCAGAACAGTCCCACCTCTTTGAGCTCACCACTTCAGCTTCAGTCATCACCAAAGCCCCGTTCCAAGCTGCACAGATGAATCACTCAGAAAAGGACTTCCACAACAGCTGACTCTTGCTGCTTGCAACAAATGACACACTTTTCATCCCAGGATGTGAAGGAAGTTTTGATGGAAGTTAGTCAGCAAATACGGGCTCAGGGTCTGTTCTGCACATTATTAATTTGTGCATGATTTATTCTAATGGGAGAAGTTGGAGGTTATTGGAGATGAATTATTTCTATCAGTCCCCCTTGCCATAAAGTTCACACTTTTCTGTGAAGTTTCAGCTTGTTTAGGCTCAGTGAATGGCTGCTGGGAAACTGCCCTCAAAGCTTTATCTGAAGTCATGAGAACTTGAGTAATTAATTGCTTTATTGTGAAAGTCATGCCTAATATGTGGATTCCTGTCCTAAGAGACATTGCTAAAGCATATTCTGCATTTAGTTACCTGCCTGACAAGTTGTGTATTTAACAGGAAAAAAGTCATTCTGACTGTGATTGATGGTGCAGCTCCCCCTTTGCAGTGATGGAGAGAAAATAAGCTGAGTCAAAGTGGATCTGGCTACAGCACAGCACTTTTCTCTTTGCTGTTGCTTCCTCATTTCTCTTCATTTGGGTAAGAAGGCTTTGCTTTGAACACACTTATTCCCACAGCCTCCTATCTACCAACCTCTGTTCTCCTTCCTTTCTTCTTTTTTACTTTGAAATGACTTTAGATACATGACTCTGTACTGGCTGACATTAAAGAAAAGTGGGGTTTAATAATTCCTGTTATGTGCCCTTCAGTACAAGCACAAAGCTTTAAAAATAAGTGCCCCTGGTGGGGACTGAATAGTGTCGTTCACCCTGCAGCTTCACTTTCTCCGTGTATTGTGACATTTTGTTTCAAGCTCTGTTTTTCCTGCTCCGATTTCTCTGGCATTTGGGCTTGGCACCTGTCAAACCATCACAAAGAGACCACAGGCACGTTGAGGGAGCACAACTTTTGTGCTGAAGCTGCCCTGTAGTTTAAATGTACCTTGACAATGTGACTTTTAGATGAAATGGGCACAGACACACACCTAGGAGTTCACCTTCTGCCCAGATGGCTTACAGGGTACACCTGCATGGCCACCACTCCCTTTCCAATGCCAGATAAGGAATTCCACAGCTGATTTTCACATGTCAGTCTGGCAGTGGAAAGGATGAGCTTACAAGGAATCCAGTGATGCAATCCATTCAGTCACAAGGGGTATCAAGAAAAGGGATTAAGTAGGGCACTTGGTGGCAGAAGAGGGAAAGTTTGTATTTAAAATTAGTATATTTCACAACTTGGTCTGCAGTTTATCTGAAATTTACATGCAAGCACAATATACAGATGACTCTGAATTTATATCAATATAAGCACATGCCCAGTTCATCTATTCCTTCATTTCGGTGGAAGTTTGAGATAAGCCAAATACCAAATTTAGAGGCTTAAAAAGTATCACATTTTCATACCATTTCTATAGATGACAACATATACAGGCAACTTCATCCTGCTTTCTTATCCAAGGCACCACTAAGTGTCTGCATTTGCTGGAACCTGGATCATTGCTCCAGAATAAGAGGTGTATTTGAGAAATTGGGAAGAGTTCCTAAAAAATGGATGTTGGTTATTGTCTGGGAACAGCTGCCACCTTAGTTTTGTCTCTGGGGGCCAGGTGGTCTCTTTTGGTGGTGAATAATCTTTTTATGGGTAAACCATTCTTTCTTTCATACAGTTTTTTATTAATATCATTGTGTTTATTGCAATTTTTTCAGTAAATTGTGACTCCAGCTCATAATCTCTCCTGGCATTTTTCCTCCACTATCCGAATGGGGCAGTTTGAGTAGGCTTAATTTTCTTGCTGAGTTTTAAACTAAATTATCTTGTTTGTGTTTCCCTGTGGGGCAAATATTGGCTGACAGTATTATCCTGAAGCTTTTGGCTTTAGGGAAAATTTTGCTTTGCAGACGAAAAGAATTGTGCATGAGCAAACTGCTATATTTTTATCTTCTTAAGCTGGAAAAGTTTAATAATGAAAGAGCAAGTAGAAATTGCCTAAGCCTGCTTCCTTTTGCATTTTTCTAATTGTAGCTGGGTCTTCAGAGCTTAATAATGTCATCCCACTATGAAAATTTTGGATAATGTGGGATCAAAAATAATAAAGCCACACAAGAGTATTTGTGAGCCAGTTGCTGTGCCATTTAAATATTAATGAAGAACTTTGCATCCTTGAGAATTTGTGGTCATCAAGGACATTATGTTGGACAGATTGTCTCCCAGTGATGCAGTGGTACCACAGTTATGTATATTTCACTATTTTGCCCGGTCTTCTGGTATTTTAAAAGACATCCCCACATTAATTTACTCTGGTCTACAATAAACCTCCAAATACAAAGGACATTATGGAAGACTTGATTAAATTTTCTGTCTTTTAAAAATTACAGTGCTACCTGGCAGACAGGTGAAGGAACAATATTGCTTGAGAGTATTTATGCTTGTTATATGTAGAAATAATTAAATGGAATGTTTCTTTTCTAGTGAAAAGTTATTGCTATTATGGGATTTGGAGATGGGACAACTCTTTCTCTTTGTTGAGAAATTCCCCTTTCTAAAGGGAAAGTGAACAGCTGTCCAGGCTCCTTTGCAATTTGACAAAGGAACTTAACAGACAGCATTTCTGCACATTTTCATTCCTAGATGAGAAGGGAATTACCAAAAAAAAAAAAAAAAAATAAAAAAAAATCTAAATAAACAGAACTTCAGAAGGAAAATGAGAATTCTAGGAAATGGCACTCAGGTGCTGAAAAGTGTCCTAGGAATGCAGTGAGGCTGACCATGAGGCATTAATCCCATGAATCATGGTTAAAGGTTCACTTTTCCTTTTGTTCCTTTGGCACAGCATGAGCTGGAGGGTTTCAGTTTATTCTCTCTGCTGACTTATCCCTTGAGCAAGGTTTTAATACTGTCTTGGAAACAGACTCAAGGTACCATCTGTAAACTCCCTCATGTATCAAAAGCTTTTAAAAAGCTGAGGTAGACAGGAGCTGTAGACCAAGTCTCCCATTTTTCCTCCTCTTTCAGAACACAATCTGGACTATTCCCTCTTTTGGTGGCAAAACACATGGAAGATATAAATCATGATCCTACTGTTCTGCAAAATCACATGGAAAGGTTAGAAGGAATGGGAGTTGAGTAAGGAAAGCTACAGACAGATTGGTATTTCATGAGGATGTAATGAGAGAAGCTGAAGAAATATGAAATTTAAAAGGTTGAAAAAACATTTTTTCAGACTAAAGTATCTAATCTGTTTAAGATAACCTAATGCTAAAGTGTTCCCAGTTATTTTAATTATATCTGTTTTCTCTTCAGGATTTCTCAAACACCTACAGATTTATTCTAATATTGTTCTGACACCATTATCCCCTGTCTTCTATCTCACAGGGATGCTTGGCTCTGTGTGTGTGCAAAGTTTTTCTAAGTAATTAAATATTGCCATAATCAAACATTTCCATCAATTAGAGCATTCACATCATGAAGAAGATGAGAGAACTTAGGAAGACTGACTTCTTTGTTTTTAAATGCCAGAACACTGTGATATTTTCTTGGTTTCTAATGATCTCACTTGAATTTTTATACATTAACAGTATTCTAAGAACGGCTAAAAGAGGAATCAAAAACAAAAGAAAAATTATAATCTTCCTCAAAACATAAATGCTTACAAAAAGTGATGGTATTTTCAACAATAGAAATGAAACTCGGGTCTCTCCATATATAAAGGATATAGAGAACTATTAAGAATATGAAGAATTTTCACAAATTATTCTGGAAGATGACCAAAACTGCTTGAACAACTTCCATGCAAAGAGAGAATAAATTAGCAAGATTTCTTTATTCTGGAATAAAGACGAGAATGTTTAGTTAATGAATTACAGTAAGTGGTGTGCAGAAGGGAGAGAGGAAACAGTAATTCTCCATTCTGTATACAAACCAAGAGAACAAACAAAGAAGTTGCTCTGGAACATCAGTAGAGCAATTTTTTTAGAACATAAATTCAATTCATTCTCATGTAATGTTACTATTGTCAAAATTATAAAGCAATTAAAATAATAAGGCTCAGAATAGACCTTATTGCTCTCTACAACTTCCTGAAAGGAGGTTGTAGCTAGGTGGAGGATCAGTCTCTTCTCACAAAGGATAGGACAAGGGAAACACTGTGGCTGTGTGTATGGGCTGGGGAGCAAGAGGCTGGAGAGCAGCGGTGGGAAGAGCCCAGGGGTCCTGGTCCATGGCCAGCTGGGTCTGAGTCAGCAGTGCCCTGGCAGCCAGGAGGGACATCCCTGTCCTGGGGGCACCAGGGCCAGCATCCCTGGCCAGGCCAGGCCAGGCCAGGCAGGGGATTGTCCCACTCTGCTGTCAGGTGGGCTCACCTCGAGTGCTGGGGGCAGGTTTGGGTGCCACAATATAAGGAAGACACTGAACTGTTAGGGATGAGCCCAGAGGAGGGGGAAGGAAATGAGGAGGGGTCATAAAGGAGCAGTTTAGGGCATTTTTTTCAGTCAGATAGAGGAGACTGAGATCCCACTGAGCTCTTCAATATCCTCCCAAGGGGCAGCACAGGGGCAACTCTGATCTCTGCTCTCTGTGACCAGGGACAGGACTCAAGGAAATGCCTGGAGCTGTGTCAGGGCAGGTTTAGTCTGGATATCAGGAAGGTTTCTTCCACCCTCTGAGGGTGGTGGGCACTGAACAGGCTCCCCAGGGAATGGTCATGGCCCCAAAGCTGCCAGAGCTCCAGGAATGTTTCAACAATGATCTCAGGCATAGGATGGGATTGTTGGGGTGTTCTGTCTCGGGCTGGGAGTTGAATTGGGTGATCCCTGTTGGTCCCATCCAACTCAGCATGTTCTGTGATTCTAAGGTGAAATGACCTAAAAACAGGGAAAGTTCAGGCTGGATATCAGGAAAAATTTCTTCACCAAAAGAATTGTTAAGCACTAGCACAGTCTTCCCAGTGCAGCGGTGAAGTCACCTTCCCTGGAGAGCAAGGGATGGTGATGAAAAATGAGGAGAGGTGGCACTTCACAGTAAGGTTTAGTGGCTGTCAGAAATTGGATTAGATCAGTGTCTTGACACATCTTGGAATGGCTGTGGCTGTGTCTGGCAGGAGGGGCAGACTGGGCTCTGCATAGGTGAAGCAGTGCAGTTTGAATGGTCTAGGTAAATGCTGAGTTAATGCTAGGTTAATGCTAGTGTTATAATGAGTGTTTTAGATTGAATTTGGTGTTGGACTTACTCTTTTGCCAAAGTTCCTTGATTTTCTGTATTTTTTCCAGTAAACTTTTATGTGATTCTTACCTCTCTGGATATTGGTATTTCTCCTTTGCATGCACCCAGACCAACAGAACCTTGGTTTAGCCCGTAGGTGAAGTGTCTGGGGTGTGGTTGTAGTGGTGTGGCCATGGCTGTACTTAGTCCAAGGTTGGACTCAATGACCTTGGAGCTCTTTCCTAACCTTAATTGTACGATGATTCTATGCTCCCTAAAACACAGATCCATCATGAGGTTTAACTGTCAGTCCCATGTCAAGACTTCAGTTTGGAGTCAGGTATGATCCATTACAACTTAAAACTCTCTTGAAAGTCCGCAGAACTCATAAGTATAGAATGGAACAGCTTTCATAGACTTTCCTAGTGAGAGCATCTTAATTCTCTTAATTGTTTTAAATGTTTATTAACTCATGGAAGGTATTATGCTGAAGGTGTAGATTCTGTAGGAATAAACAGGAAAAGACTGAGTTTGGCCAGGAGATGTGACTACATCAAGAGTGATATGGTGGGTACAAAGCTGGAAAAGGAGTGGAGTCCTCCTGTTATTTGCAGCTGTTGCTTGGAAAAACAGGTCAGAAAAACTCATCATGAAAATGGTTCCAAGCCATTGTGTGGAAAGCCCCATGACAGAAATGGTTTCAAGGAGCTTGGCCAGGTGGAACCTGAAACAGCACAGGAAGCACAGAAAAATGTCACCCAACTCCATTTGCTAGTCAGAATTCAAAATTATATTCTTCTTGAACTAAAGATACCTTTTTGCCAGTCATTTTGCTTTCTTTATGTAACGGCACAATGCTAAATTTAATACACGATGGGTGCAATAATGCCATTTATGAAACCAGAACAAGTTTTCCTGAAGGATAGAAACTGTTAAAGCTCAGAGCTTTATCTTTCAGTGTAGAGGTAGGTCAGTTACTCTTATGATTACCACGGGGAAAAATTATTTATTTACAATGAAAAATAAAATATGCATGTTAATATTATATTATTATATTATACTATACTATATTATTATATATTATTATTTTTTTAACTCATCATGATTGGAATACATCTCTGGACAACCAGGACTACTTTCCCTGACAAAATATACATTTGTAAATAATTCACAGAGTTATATAATAAACTAATAAAAAAGCAAGTAATAGAAGTAACTATTAAAATAATAAAATGCAGAAGAATTTTGTACAGGCAATGGTTATTATGTCCAAGAAAAGAAGCATAAATATACTTGTGCCTCATCTACTTTTAAAATAACCAAGCCTGCTGGCAGTTTTTGAACTGGAATGTCTGTCATTTGCAACAGCTGTTAAGTAAAGACAGAAAGATGGTGAGTGGGGTGAAGAGGAGGTATTTTGGGATCTCCATACAAATAGCTTGAATCAACAGTAGAGGTGGTTTGGAAATACTTGACATGAATCATAATTGAATATTTCATTCTGTCAATAACAAAGAATAAGTTAACAAGCCCAACTTGCTCATTTGAACTCAAGGATATTTCACTGAGCTGAACAACAGTCACCCTTCGCCTGATAACTCAAATGGGAAAATTGTTTCCCATTTCCAATGAAAGGAAGAGAGAGGAGAAAAAGCTTTAATTTGTGCTTGCTGTAATGAAAAGCATTCTATCTGGCACATGATGTGTTTGATTCTCAGCATTTCCAAAGCTTCTAAGAAGGTCACATGTTTTTGTGCTGCCTTTTGCAAGATGCAAAGAAGAAAAGAGGTAATTTTAATGTTATTTTCAAGTTCCTAACTTCAGACACATGATATTGCATTGTTCTGAGCAGCAGAGCATTTCAGGGCACTGCCAGATCCTAGAAAATTAAGTAAATGGCCATGCTACTTTTGCTGAAGAGCATGTTATCTAAATAAGATCTTAGTCAAGTAAACTGCAGGGTCCTATCTGCATGTTTATGAAGTATATCACCAAAACTGACAAGTCCCTGTGATCATCATTATTGGAAGTAGGAATATGGACCCATCTTTATTTCTAAACTGTTTGAAAAGTAATCAAAGAAATAAAATGAAATCTAGTTATAGTTTAAAAGTTATCCTTGCACTGACACCCTTGTCAAAATGTACATTTGGCTGTTAATCATGTCCTAGAATAAATATCTGACTAAAACCTGTCAATCAATGTTTCTCTTGTTTAATTTTGTCACATCAACACCATTTGGGTAATTTATAATGCTCCCAGTAATTTTATTTTTACTCAATGTTATTCTGTTTTCCATTAGTCTCTGCTCTTGTAGAACACGCAGCAGACCTGTAAACTAATTTACACGCAGGAATAGATATGCCTGTAATTATGCTTGAGGAGGCAAATCACTGCCATGTCTGATTCTGTTTCCATATTAGCTGTAAAGAGAGAAAACACAGTGGAGAATATAGAGGTCTGTAGTAGCAATGAAATTTAATTTAGGTGCTTATTTCCAATGGGAAAGGAGTTACTTGGAGTGTGGGCCCTGCAGTCCTGTTACTGCTAGAACAATCTCCCTTTTGTGGGCTGCCATTACTTTCCTTGGACTTCTGCTACATCAATTCACTCAAAACTTGCCAGATAGAGGGCCTAAAATATTTATATAAATCTCTCAAGCTGGGAAACACTCAGCTTGTCCTAATTAATTTTAAAATGTGCATTTGCTACTTTTTGGAGAGAGGTAATGAGAATTGTTTGTTTTCCTTTAAGCCTTATAAACAAGCTTCTTTATTAGGGATATGGAGTATCAGGATCCCTCATGAACATCAGCTGGGCCTGGGATGCTCAGCCCTTCTGCTCAGCAGCTATAATTATTCCAAAGAATTAGCCAATTTTCTGATGCATATTCTTCATACATCGCTATCTCTTGCTGCTTTTTTTTTTCATACTCAGTGTTTCTCCTCCATTTCTCTTGTTGCTCTTTAGGAACTGCCATGCTGTTTTATGTTAGTCTTTCTTGACACAGATGAAAACACTGGTTAGGCTGTATCTTGTCAAAATACAAGGTTTTTAGGAGAAATACCTATCCGTGGAGCTTCATTTTCCTAATGCCTGGGGACAAATGAACCTCATGCTCTGATGCAAATGTTCACTCCTAACACTGAACATAAAGAGGGCCTGAAAGAGTTAAGCAAATAAAAGTTTCTCCCACACCTTTTTATTTTATATGTTTGAACTATTTCATTGTTAACGTTTTTTTTAAACTCTTGACTTGTGCTGGGTACATCCACTGCTAGTGGAAAATTAACATTTCATTAATAGTTTTGAACAGCCTCTTCTGTGCCTTCATATAAAATAATCATCATATGGTTTTAGAAATTGCTGTGCACTTGTTCAAAGCTGTGTTAGATGCCAGAAAACACACACACAAAAAGAAGACAAAAAATTCTTTGAATAACCCTTTGGTCAATATAAATAGTGTACCTGAGCTGAATAGGTTTCCCTTGAAGTGGTTGGTCAAATCTCAGCCTCAGAGAAAGTCATCACTATTTTGCCTTTTCAGAATATTGTAGTTATATAAGTTTTAGTAGCTCACAGCTTAGGATACGTCAAATAGCACTGATGCTCATACAGTAATACATTGTGTTTCTCTGTCTGGTTGAAATGCCTTATTTACTGTGTATCAAACTGATGCTTCCTATTTCTGTCTGAAATATCTTAGTGCAAACAATATATAACAATAATATATAGGAATTTCATACAACTATCCGATATGTGGCTTGAATGAGGTGAGTGAAGTCACCAAAATTGCAGACAACTACCCTGAAGTGATGTAGAATGAGCATTCCTTATGACAAAGTTGCATTAAAACAGTTTATTTGACTGTGGACTTCTGCAAAACCACTCTGTAAGCCAGTGAGTGACATGGAAATTCAATGGATAGTGGGGAGGAGGGGGAGATTCATGGAAGAAATTCCGACTATAATGGTGGATTGGCTTTAAATGTTTGTGAATTTGTGAAAATTAAAGACAAGGGGCTGAAAGCTTTTTGCTTCGAAGAAGGAACATGAAGTTGAAATGAGGACCAGCAAGGTTTAGGGTGGACAGAAGAAACCTTTTGACAATCAATCAATGCAGAGATTGCTTCATTTTAGAGACACAGTGATTTAACAGGAAAAAAAACCAAAAACAAACTGTCAAAGGAAAGCCCTGTCTTGTATGGACTAAGTCCACAGGAAAAAAAAGCTGTTTATAAGCCCTTCTCATTCTTGTCCTTGCTTGCCTAATGCCTGTGAGTTTCTCCTGTAAGATTCAAATGATTTGACTTGGTTTCCATAAGTGAAAAAGAATTTCAGTCATGTTTGAAGAAGAAGTTATAGAAAGTGTTCTGGGAAAATTCCCCACAGTAATTTAGTTTAGGTCCCATTACAATAATGGTGAAAAACAACAGTACCTGTACAGTAACTGTTGGATTTGCAATCTAATTTTATCTGTGACCTAATTCATATGTCTCATGATAGTATTTTCAATATTCAAATATTCAGTATTCAAATACACCATTTCCTGGGTGACCATAAGCAGTGTCAGCCACAGTCCACTTTCAAATTTTAAAAATTGTCAATCTTGTACTACATACTTCACTATTTATATGTGCAACCAGCTTGGAGATGGTGCAGAGTGTCCAACATGTCTGTAAATGGCTGGTGATCTGTATCAAAATGCAGGGAAATCATGCCTTTTGAAATGGCAGTGGCAATGCAAATCATGTGAGATTTCATGCCCTTCCAGAAAGTTCTACAGAAGTTGTGATTCTACACCTTGTTTTAGTTCCTGGTTGAAACTATTCTTTGGTCACCTGGAGAATTATTTCTGTATTCTTGGCCAGGAAGGCTGGAGATTATCCTTTGCAATCTGTCACCTCATTAAATTCCTTTTTGGCAGAAACATGATTTCCCAGAAACATGATCTTGCTGAGGCTTAGTCTTAGGATATTGTGGTGTTATCTGTATTGCCTCTTCCCTAACAACACACTCCCAAGAACAATAAGAAGTAAATAATGCAACAGCCCTCAGAGAAGCCATATAGTTCCTGCCACTTATTGAGAGAGAATTCAAATTAAATACCAGTAAGTTATGTTTTTCCCAGCTTAAAAACTTCAGATGTGAAGACAGGGTTGCTTTCAGAGTTGTTACTTTGTGACCTTGGTGTTCTGTGTTTGAGTATTTTGTATGAATTATGCCTACATGTTTTCTAGCATCAGTATGAAAACAGTGTTTTGCACAGACTGATGTTTCTTCCCGCTCCTTTCATTATTCAGCTAGTTACTTCACATCCCTATTCACCTCTGAATGCTAGGCATGAGGAAAAGAGAATAATCCTTCCCCACCAGTATTTGTATCAATAGTCAGGAACATGGCAATTTGGCAATGTCTGCCATTTCCACATAATGTTCAACGTCCTTTACCTAATTACTTTTGTTTCCCTTTAATGATTTTTCCCCCACTAGAGTAGGATTTTTTTTTTTCATTATTTTCCATGATTTTTTATCAGTGGAAGAAGATTGTATAGTGTTCAATTCTGTTTTATTTTGGTTAAGGTATAAAGAGTGACCAAAGGGGTCTCATGCCTTAGTAACCCTAAGAGTTTCAAAATGAATTCAGCTTTGCTGTTGCACTGTAAGAACTCCTACTTAGTACTTCACTTTCCTGGAAACTAATTCCTCTTGGTTTCTGATAATATACTTCTTCACTTAACAAATACCTTAGAGGAGAAAAGATGATGATTGAATTGATGGTTGAATTCCATAAGGTATTACTAACACAGAATAAAAGCTGGTGGGTTCTTTCTTTCTCCCATGCATGTGGTGATTTATTTGCAAGAGGGAAAACCTGTAGGGTCAAATCAGCAATCCATGTGTCACAGGTTGCTGTTGCCCTTCACAGATACTGTTCTATCATTTAGAATGCTGGCTGTGGGCTATTTCTGTGTTGAAGAAGACAATAATTTTTCATACAGCTGGTCGATCTGGGGGTGTAATTCTCCCCTACATGCCAGTTTTAAATGCTCTGGATTAACACCTGGTAGTATCTCTTTGACTGAATGGGAACTTACACCTCTAACTTCGTATTAACAGTGCTCAAGTTTTCTGGCAGAGGTGGTGTGAATGCCCTCTCTGTGCAAACAATGCATGTTCTTTATGGTAAAATGTCTTTCAAGTTTCTACAAGTTCCTGTCTGCCATCTACTCACTCTTGTTTGTACTAAGTTATTTTAAATCCACACACCTGAACATCTGTAATCTCTATTTGCTTCTTGACTGGAACTGTATTTTAAAAAAATCCATGCCTGCTCTTAATCTTATTTTGCACCCAAACAAATCCAAGACTTCTCAAAGATTGTTAAAGCAGCAAAATTTTTAAAAAACCCCCAGAGAAATCGGAAGATGAATGTATGTACTCATCCATGCATGCTGAGCCACTGGCTACACCCTCATCAAATCTTAGCATCATTCAGAAACATTTGAAGTTGGAAAAGGCCTCTAAGGCCATTGAGGCCAACCATGAAGTCTTGCAATGTCACCAGCATACAGAATCCTTTCTTAGTCTAACTCTGGATAGGGAGTCAGGTGAGTCCTGTTTATAGCACCACTGCTGACAGAGGGTCATGCTTGTCTTTCTACTTCCAACTGGAAATTCCACCCCAGAAAATAAATTCTCTTGGGGAAATGTCTTGACTTTGCTTCAGGAAAAAACATTGCCCAAAATCTCTTGAAGAAGTAACATATACCTTACTGTAAAATAGCAAGCATTTTCTGAACTTTAACTTGACTTTTCCTGCATGAAGCATTTCTGGAACAAACTCTCATTTTGTAGAGAGTAGTCAAGTAAGTATTAGCTTATATGTTTTCACAGTGATAAACTGTGAAAACGAGATTATTTTCCTGAGTAAACAACTTCCCCAAAAAGTTGTGGTTTATTCTGGAAGTGTAAGTTTTGAGAGTTGCAGCTCTGCAGATGACATCTGGGAGAAGTGGCACATCCTGCACAACACCTTTATAAATAAATATATACAAGTGAGGACACTTCAGAAACAGAAAAAAACCTGACAAAATGAAATTTGTGTGGAACCTCTTTTCTTCCATGCTATACTACTTAATTTGCATAATGGCCTGATGTGTTAGCATAGAAACCTATAAGAAACTGGAAGGAATGAAAAAGCCCTTTAGAAACATTGGATTATTTATTTGGTGTAATTTTGACTGGTGCTTCATATTTGAAGAACAGCTGGGAGGCAGAGCACTCAAAATGCAGATAATTTCTGGAAATTTCTTATGCAGTGTATCATCTAATATGTTGCTTTTTCCTTACTTCATCTATTGTCCTTTAAGAAATACCAGCTGGGTGAACCTCTTGGGAAAATGTTTGAATTTAAGTTTTCAATATATAGTCATATTTAAGACATGCATGCATTAAATTAGAATGTCTGTTGGAGAACCAATCATTCATACATAATGAAAACTATTTCATTTTCTAAGCTATTCATTCAATTATTTACATCCCAAGACAGGAGATTCCTCATAAAACTTGTCCATCTTTATTTTCCACTCCCCAAGAAGTGAAATTCATGAGTTTAGGAGGTAGTGCAAGAATTACAATAACAAAACTTAAATTTCAATGCAATCATTTAAAATGTCTAATCCTTAGATGAACTGAAGACAAGACATAACTTTTGCAGTTCACTTTAAGAGCTTGACAGATGCACTGCAGGAGCTAGGAAATCTCTGGGAAATTTCAGAGAATTCATTGTTTCAACTTACAGAGTTTATTTAGAGCAGAAGTTTGGAAACATTAGTATGGTTTCAGGAAGGTATCAAAGAAAGAGGAATTTGGTGAAATTAGCCCATGCAGGAACAACAGAGAATCAAAATTGCCCAGGACACCTACAGTTGCACAGCACAATATCCAGGTGGCTTTTGAGTATCTCTGAGGAGGAATGCCCCACAATGTCTCTGGGGGAACTGTGCCAGTGCTCATTCACCTTCACAGTAAAAACAGATTTCTGTGTTCCTGATGTTTGACAGAATAATCTCTGTGTGTTCCCATTGCCTCTTGTCCTTTTACTGGACAGCACTGAAAAGAGCCTGGCTCTACCTTCTTTGCACCCTGTCTTTAAAAAGTCCACACACCTTAGTGGATGATCTCCAGATGGCCCAGTCCCAGTTTAATTTTAGGAAGCATTTCTTTACAGCAAGAATGGTCAAACAGAGTAACAGACTTCCTAGAGAGGTGGCCCAGCATGCTGGTCTGGATGTACACCCAGGACTACATCACTCCAGGTGCCAAACCTGCCATTTGTACTTGTTGAATTTCATAGCATCAGTGATAGCCCAGTATTCTAATTTCTATCCTCTGTAAGGCCTCTGTACCCTTGAGGGAATCAATTGTTTCTCTTAATTTAGTCAACAACAAAGTTTCACTCAATTCCCGTGCCCAAACTTGGTAAGAACATTGAATAGAACAGGCCTGAAATTGAACTCTGGGTAACATCAGTACTGACTGGCCATGAGGAGGTATTTCCCCATTTATCTAATTCTTTGAGAATTTGAATACTCTAATTCAAAATCTTTGAATTTGGATAAATGCAATTCATCCAGAAGGATAATGTGAGAGGTTTTATCAAAAGTTTTGCTGGAATAAAAATCACATCCACTGCCTTCCCTTTGTGCACTGGGTGGGTACCCTTGTCATAAAAGGATAGTAAGTTAGTAAAGCTTGGCTTTACATTCTTGATCTCATTTTTGTTTGATCAATTTCTGCAAGGTTTTTCAAGTGATTTTCAATAACTCCCAGAATACCCTGGTCATGATTTCACCAGGTCCTGAACTGAAATAGACTAGCCTGTAGTTACCATGGTCTTCTTTCTTGCCCTTCTTGAGAACTGGAATAGTACTTGCCAGCTTCCAGTCAACTGAGATCTCTTCAGATTCCCAGCACTATTGAACAGTAAAGGAGAGGGGTCTCACAATAACCCTGGCCAACTTTTTCAGTGCACTGGTATGAAACCCATCAGACCCCAAAGACTTACTTGCATTATTTGCATTCAGCTGCAGCAGCAAATACAAGCTCAAAGTCAACCGGGAGCTTACCACTTTTCAAGTTGCAATCCTCCAAACGAGGGCTCTGAAGGTCCCAGGGTTCTTCACTGGTGTTAAAGACACAGGCAAAGAGGTTCCTTGGATCCCCCAGTCCCCAGTGTAGAACCCAGAGTCTGCACCTGCCTTTGTTGGGCTCTCTGAGTGCAGCCAAAAGCATTGTCTGTTATTTGTCACGTCCACTTGAGGCCACATTTTGGATTCACCTGGGGAAGTTCACAGTGTGACAAAAGCACTGCAGGTTTCAGGCAACCACAGCCTGTGTCACCCTTTGCACCAATCCCAAAAGGATGCATGGCAGCAGGTAGAGCTGTCAACACCCCAGCAGTGCATCAACAAGGGAACATAATTACCCACTCGGAAGGTGCTGTAGAGATGACGGTTTGCTGTTTATATCCATGTTAGTGGGGAGTTTTCAGCTCCATCTTTTGTGAGTGGTGGTGCTTCTGAGCTCCATATTCTGTTCAGTGTTTATCTAGAGTGCTATAAATGCAGTTTGCTATGGGGTCTCTCTAACACAGTTCCAGACAACTATCTAGCAGGTAAAAATCAGGAGCTCAGAAGGAAAAGACATTAAATTACATGCATATTATAAAAATATATCATTCCCTTATTTTCCTACTTCATTCCAATTTATAGTTTGTTTGTTGACTCAAATCTACATGCTTTTAGAATGACCAGCTCTTGGCACTTACATCAGTTCTGTGATACCTTTAATACCTTTTGAAATTTACTTTTTAAGGCCTTTTTATCTTATTTCAGTGTGTTCGTTGCACATTTCAGCTGGTTATATTTTTACATCAAACCAAGGACAACAAAAGACACATCACATCCCAAGATTAAGAGATTAGTTTCATAGAAAATGTGAAAATTACAAACCAGGTACAAGATGCTCTAGCAAAGGAGAAAAGTCCTCAGACCTTCTAGTTAAAAAAGACAAGGTTACTTGGAAGTAATCTGCCCTCACTCAGCCTTTCTTCAGTGCTTCTCTCTGCTCTGACAACCCTCATAGCTTCCTGGTCTAGGCCAATCTCATAAGAATTACTCTAAAATTACCAAAATAAAAAGTTTTTAACTGGATTCACTCTGGATCTTTACCTCAGACAAGAGTTTGTTCAGCCTGGTGGTGCAACCTTGGTGTTTTCTTTTTTAAAAACTACACATCAAAAAATTCTTGAAACCATCATCATTTTTTATGGGGAAAAGAGCAAGGCCTACCTTCCCCTGCTCTCATGTGCACTGTGGTCAGCCTCACCCTGAGTCCATCTTTCAGGATTGTGAGAGTTGACACAGGCAGGTGGCATGAATAGGAATAACCACAAGACCATAGCTGGAATGCAGAGAGTAAATTTATTTCCCCCATCCTATGGGATCCTGCAGGCAACAAAGCAAGGAAATAAATTTACTCTGTGTAATGCAAAATTTGACTGTTCTCAGTCCTTTGTATAAGAATCAGAATATAGAGTAACTTGAGCTTTATACTAATTTTTTTTTTTTTTTTTTTTTTTTTTTAATCCAAAGAGCTCTGATTCTAGTCTAAAAAACACTGATATAAAAGGAAATTAATAAGACACAGAAAACTTCTCCTTCTGTCCTGGTAACATTTTCAAACTTACTGTCCATATTAACTTTTCCTTTTGATTGCAAACAGAACATCATAGAATCATAGAAACATTAAGGTTGGAAAAGACCCCCAAGATCATCCATCAAGCCCAACCTTTAAATACTTGTGAAGTGCATTTGGGTAAACTTGTTGTTGTTGATATGAAATACAAGGGATGGGACCACCATGCTTTGAGATGATTTATTGCTCAAGTAACCCAATAAGATATCAGTCTCAAGGCATGAGGTTTTAGAAGCAACAAGTCAGCCATAGCTCAGGGAAGTCACCCATTTCTTCTCTGCACAGCAATTTATAACATTTTAGCCAATAGGCAGTTGACACAAAGCTTGTTGTCACTTATTAACCTGTCACCTTTGCTTAATTTTGCTGCACTGCATCTGTCTCTTAGCCACTAAGCTGACAGGTCACACACTGATACACACACCTCTGTTATAATTTCTGGATCTCTAACTTCCTCTATAAGTCATACTATTACAGTTTAAACTTCAAACTATTTTACCTAATATAAATTCTTACCTACTTAAGAGATATTCTTACTTCTAACTATAGAGACATAAGTTTATAATTTCTCTACCCAATGTCTGTGTACCTTCACTACTGCATCAATTCAGGATTTTTCTAAGGCAGCAGATTTTCAGTTTCCAACAGTTGTGTTCTGATCTTCCACTCAAATGGAAAGTATACACTGCAAGAATAAGGTTTAGTTCAGAATGTAGAAAGGTTTTGAAGATTGATTTCATTGAGACATTTTAAATGGCTTTATAAATTGGAGTAACAGCAGTTATTCAGCTGAGAGGTAAAGAACTTCTACCATAAAAGCTTGTTTTGTCCAAAAGAAACCAAGGTACTATCATTTCAACCTTTACCAGTTTCTCCCATGACAATAAAACATAAGAAGGAATAGATAAAGATGAAAACACTCAAAGAATTCTGCCATTCATGTTCACTCTGGTGCACAAGAAACAAGGCTGAATCCCTGTCTCCAAATCCTTGGATAGTTACAGTCCTTGACCCCACAAGATTTTACTTTTCCTCTCCCATCTTTTAATTAATCTTTCATCCAACCTTACTAAAAGCTTTAAAGTCCTGAAGAGCACCTTCTGCAAAACTGATCTTTAGTTGAGTTTAGTTGATGCTCAACTAGATTTAGTGCATCACATCCCATATAATTCCTGTTCCAGAGTGATAACTTCCCCTTTCTTCTTACTACTTAAGAGAAGAAATACTGAAATATAGTACAATTTCTGAATACACAATAAAACCCTAACTGAAGAGTCTTTTTTCAGTGACAATGTTCTTAATTCTTTTGTTTCCTCAGGCTGGGGAGTACTGCACAAAATGTATGAAACGCCAGGAAAACCCTGCAGATATGAGTTTATTTTTAATCTGGATGATGGCCATTTCATTGTTTATGCATTTAAAACAAAGGATTAGAACTGCTGCTCAGGAAAACATTTCATATTTTCAAGAATTGTCTTCCATTTGCAATTTTGTAATTGTCAACTTTCTAAGGTTGGCATTCAAATAAATGTTGAGGAAGTCACTGGTTGCAGTAAACTCTGTGTTTCTGCTGGAGGCCCCTTAAAAGATAATTGTGAATTCTGTGATAAGTGCTACAAGTGTATAAAGCCTCTGCTTTATACAGCCTGATTTTAAATAAGCAAACCCTGCAAGGCCTTACTGTGGAGTTCTTGCTTTTACATAGAAATACATTATGGGGCAGGTAAACAAGGGAAAAGCAGGTCTGAGCATATTCCTATAAAATGACATGCAGGACATAAAGTATGTTAAATCCACAAGATTACAAGCAGTGTGCTTTGGTCCATATTCTGCTCTATGCCTTAACCTTTCCTCAGCCACCAGCACTGAGTGCAAAGCAAAATCTTCACCCAAATCTTCACCCACCACAATGGGGGTACAGAGGGGAAACCAAAATTGTCTTCCAAGACTTGGCAGATTTGGCTTGTGAAATATGCACTCAATCACCATTTGGTTTCATAGACCAAGGAAGAAAAACTGAAACTGTCTGAGATGGCTCTCTCTTTGCCCCAAATATGGTGATCAGTAAAACACAAGGAAATTTTTAAGAAGCCATCTCTAAAAATAGCAGAATGTGTTTAAACTAAAATAAAATAAAGGGTCTTGTCATATGAAAGCAATGAAAGCACAGAGTATAAAGAACTATCACACCTTGCAATTATCAGTATAAGAAGATTAAACAGCTCAATTCCTTTCTTTGCTTTCCAGAACTGAGTTTATCTTCATTCTCACAGTAGACACAAAACAAGACTGGCAGACTTCAAAGGCAAATGGAAGAGTTTTAAGTTTCATCATTAATCTTATTTGATAGGTTTATCACTTTTCCTCCTTATCCCTCATTTGGCAAACAAATTTTTCAAATACAATAAATAGAAATTCATAAAATCTCTCTTAGGGAAGTGAAAGAAATAAAGTGGGGGGGATTTATTATGTAAGAAATTAGAAATCTTGCTTTTTAGATTTTCTAAACAATATTGACAATGAAAATTATGAGCAAGTAGTAACGGTTTAGCTGGTTTAGAAAAACATTTTCAGTAATAGTTTTTTTTTCCCTTTTTATACCACATGCTTACATACTTGTTGACTTCTAATTTGTGTAGTTGGGACTGAACATATCATATTTAATGCTATAAAAGTTGTGGTGGCTCCTTTCAATTAGACTGCAGTTATAACAATAGCCTAAATTTTTGTAGAGATGAGCACAGATTGTAACTTTCATTTATTCTCTAACAGATGGTTACAATCTTTTTAATGACCTACTGTTAAGCTGCAGGTAAGCCCTGCTCATTTTTCACTCTATTGTTAATTGAGTAACTGTAAATATGATAGTGACATTGTTGTGATGGTCAGTGATAGCAAACACTTGTATCTAAACAATACTAGCTAAAAATCCTACAAATTTCTGCTGGAGAACCTAAACTTACACCCAAAATACCCATATTATAAATGACTTCTTGAACTTTTAGTTCTAAC
This sequence comes from Cyanistes caeruleus, assembly GCF_971803275.1. NCBI lineage: Eukaryota > Metazoa > Chordata > Aves > Passeriformes > Paridae > Cyanistes > Cyanistes caeruleus. Next base: position 8,470,134 of record NC_141709.1, read on the forward strand.
CCAAGCAATTAATGTTTTTGCATTCATAGCAAAATTTTCCTAACTTTAGGTGCTGTTTCTAGCAGCTAGGTTAACTGATGATGAGCTGGTAGCCCAGTAGAACTAACAGTCCTGTTCTTTTAGATATTATTTTAGCTTATTTTAACTTTTTAAAAGTTACAGCTTACCCACAAACATCTACCCTGCTCATTGGCCGAGCATGTTCATATAGGCAGGATATCACCTCCATCATCTGAGACATCACACAGGGCACACTGCTGGCATATTCTCAGACGCTGAGGAATCCTCACCCTGGCAGAGGAGAGGACCCCTCTGACTGTTAAACAGCATGCTGCTGCCTCTGGCAGCTCCTGCTGAAAATGGAGTTTACCCCACTCCCCACACATTGCTGAATTCCCAAAGAATGATTTGTTCTGGCTTTTGAGTTGCTGTCTGCAGGTGCCCTCCATGAGCCCACAGTACCTTCGAGTTGCCTGGTGTTGATCCCTTTGGCCCCTCATTCCTCTCTCTCCAAGGCAGTGCTACAAAACCAGTGGGTGGACATCAGGCCCTGGATGGAGAGCCACTCTTACCCCTGGGTAAGAGCAGATACCAACACTGAATTGTAATTTCTTTCCCAGCTTTTCTGACAGTAACTGAGAAGACACCTTAGTCAGTGTTGTCACCTTGGCTTCCTGTTTTAGATTTGTTATTGGTGCAGGTAACTAAATTGATAGTTTTGTTTGGAGAAAGGAAAGAATTCAATAAAACTCTCAGCTAATATAAAATTGCACTGATGTCATTGGGAATATGCTGATCTTCCTAGCTAAAAATCTATTTTTCAGTGTCTTTGTGGGATCATCAGCTTTCCTAGTGTACATATAAAATGAGGTTTTAACTAATAGACCATAACAAAATTGGAACTGACTTCTTATAAAGAACCAAGTTATGCCTCTGTGTGAATACGTTTGTAAATTATCCACAAAAATCAAAGTTTTAGTCTGAATTCTTAACTCTTTCCTAGCTGGTAAATGGTTTCTGTGGTGTTCTAGCTTGAGACTCAGAAGATTCTTGTATACTAGTGCATTTGATTTTTAAATTGTGACTTGGAACCTAATTACTCACTGATCTCAGGCTCTGAAGTCCATACAAGTTAAAAACAATAAAACTGAAAAAAAATGTCAAAATATCTTTCAGCTCATCATCTTGACATCACCTTAGGCTCTCTCATATTTCTTCTCTCATTAGCTTGGGTAGTATCTCTGGTTTAGTTCTTCCAGCAGTAATATTTGTATCTTTAACAAATGCATCTCCAGCCTCTCTGACATCATTCATTGCCATGACCTTCACAAACAGCATCTTTTTAATGTCCTTGTGTGCCTTTGGGGAAGGTCACAGTGTAAGATGGTTTGTAGTCAAGTGGTTACAAGGACCTAACTTATAACATGGGTGAAGAGTAACAGCTAATAAAACTTCTTTTGTAGTAAAGCTCACCCAGTTTGTTTTAAACTTGTCCTGTTTGCTCAGGGTGTCCTCAGCTCCCCTCCATCTCCCCTCTAAGAATGAGTTGTGTTATTCAGATATGTGATTTAATTATGGTCACCAGGTTTCATGTGAAAAGGATGGATTATGAACAGGAGGAACTGCAAGATTCATGTTTGAGTCTGAAACTAGAAAAAAAGAAGTCTATCTTTGATTCTGAGGAAGGATCCTCTTTGTGTTGAACTGGAAATTCTAATATAGATTATATATATATATATATATATATAATATATAATATCTTGGAAAAAAATAATTCTAAATCCTTTGGAGATGTCTAGGCAACCTGAGCACCTGATATGTACAGAAAGGTGCTGAGGTTTTAAAAAGTAGAGTCCCCTCTTTGAAATGTAATGTAGCATTTCCAGAGCAAATCTGCAGATTGATCCCTGAAGCTCACCTGTGAAGAACAATAAGCTCAGAAATAATTTTTGTAGATGTTATTCCACCTTGAAACCCATTCCTATTCTATTCTAGGCATAACATCAACAATTACTTTTTCAAACAATCTCCTCAATTAGCTAGAAAAGGGCAACTGAACTGTTAGCTGAACTTCACTGAGCAGATTTTCTTGTAGTAACATTTACTTTCCATTTTGTGTGCCCTTACTACCTGATAATTCAATATTTTAAAAAAATAAAGGAAATGACATTTGATATTAAGGAATTGCAAGTCCAGTGCCATGTATTCCACTATATAATTAGAATTACTACTAGCATGGTAATAGTAGAACAGTTAGTTAATCTTCCAACGACATAAGTCCAATTTTGACCCACTCTAAAAGTCATAGTTAAATTTTTCTTGGAAGCATTGTCAAAAGAAATAAGCACCAGCTACACCTAGAAAGGAAAATAATCTTTGTAGATTTAGATATCATTAACCTTTATGAGCTTTTGAGAAATGAACATAGATTCTCGACAGGATGTCTGTGCTTTCTTTGCTGGGATTAATAGAATCTATCACCTTTTATTTTGGCTTTTATAGTTGCAATACTTCTTAGAAAATTCTCACGTCTCTGCCAAAGATTGCCTTAGGCTGTGCATACAACTGCTGTTTGTCTTCAAAACCAGACAAAAAAGAATTTATTTTTTTCCTTAACTCTTACTGATATGGTTCCTCTATCACAATATTTAGCTGATATGTTTACTAGACTCGTTATGGGCAAGAGATTGACACATGGAAAACCTGCAATATGGTTCCCTTCAAAGTGAATTAATACACTCCTGAGAATGACCAACGTGTCATCATCACTTTAGGAATCTTAGAGTGTCTTAATCAATGCAAATTCTTCCCCAAACCCTAAACCATGTGGAAAAATATGTCCTAAAATTTAAGAGAATGTTATTTTTACATTTGAATTGGTAGAATATTCATTGAGCCTTGCTATTAAAACCATATACTTTAAAAAAAATTAAATCTTGAACAGATTGTATTTCCATGATTATTCATTCATTTCTTATAAACTGTTCCATTAAATGGGAGGCATAAAGATATATCATGAAAATCATTTGCATGGGCATAAATATCAACACCACGTGGAACACGGGTGACTGATTATATTCCATGTTAAAATAGTTCAATATGCATCATCAAATGCATTCTATAGCAGTAGTTATCCCTATAACTACTATATATATATATATATATATATACACTATATCTACTATATATCCCTACAACTACTGCACTGAGATTCAAACTGCCCATGACATTGAATGCAAAAGGTGATACTTCCCTGATTTCTACTAAAAATTTAAGAAAATTATTAGCATGTAAAAGTAAGAGCAGGAAGCACTGATTGTATGCAAGATTGGTTTTAGATTTTGTATTTCACTGCTCCATAGTCTGCAAATCAATTTGATGGTATCTATTTCTGATTTCCTGTTTCAAAACCTATGCTTTTGTTTTTCTTACTTACTTTTATTATTTCTTTACATTAGCTGGTCATTAACTTCAGTTTTAAAGCATTTTTTTCCCTTTTTTAATATTACTTCTTCCTCTTCTTCAAAACTCCTAAGTCTTCCTTATGTAGGAAATTAAACTGAACTTTTAAGGAATGGTCATTTGCTTTTTCTTCACTGACAGATTTCTCTCATTTCTATATGCTGTTTATTTTTTAACAGAATTAGTAAACTCAAAGTATGTTTCATGAAGTTGCATGTCTACCTGTTCAAGATACAGGTACACTGAGGTATAAGTAAGAAAGCACTATCAGAAGCAGGTATTTCCTCCACATGACATAAAATACTCATTGGTGTCATGCAAACTGTGAGGCTCCAGAATTTTACAGGCTTTTATTGAAGTGGGACATGTAAGTATGCATACAAAGTCTGTTTCTTGTGATACAGATAGAAATTCTGCCTGTAATCCATACTGATGAGCATTTTTTACATCTTCAGCCAACATAATTTTGCATGTTTGCTCACTAGCTGTCCTGTTACAGAGGTGTAATAAATCTATGTAGGAGTGGTAACAAATTGTACTTTGATAAAAGTTGGGCCAGATTTACATTATGTAGCCTACTGCCCCTTTCACTTCTTCCAGGACTGAACCAATAAATGAGGACAATTGTGTGCAAACAATGTTTTAAATTGACTTTGTATGAGTGGAGAGGAATGAATCAAAGTCGGTGTCTCTGTATGCAGGGTCCAAATGTGTGTGACAGTTTATTGTTAATGGAATTTGAGGCCAAGAGTGGATGATGAAAAGGAAACTATTATCCTGCTACAGTAAGGAACACCAAGAAATGAAAGGATGGAAATGTTCTGTTGCAAGCCTCACAAGTTTGTCAGGACAAGGTAATTCAAAAGATTCTTAAAAACTGTTTTAGATGAGTGATGTGCCTTTGTGACCTCCAGTTTATCTTTCTTATCAATTCCAACATATTAAGAAATACCTATTAGATATTTCTCAAGGAAAGAGGTCTCTAAGAAAATATCCAAGGCTCTTTCAACTTGCTGAAGGAGTCAGGACAAGACAGGAATAAAGTAGAATGAGGATCATAGCACAAAGCATTTTAATAGATACTTTCTGTACAGCAGAAGGTGGAGAGCCAAGCATGACAATGTTTTTCTATAAAAGCTTTGAAAAGTGAGAGATACAATTATAGCTTTCAAATCTGTAGAAGTGTTTTCATCTTGTGATATTTAACCATTTTGGTTTTGCTTGTCATATATTTGCCTTCTTTTCCACTAGTGAGAATGTTTTTTCTTCTCTTCCCCAGCCTGAAGGTGCCTAGTTCATAAACACTTGCTAGGGTCATCAGACATACGATGCAGTTAGCCATTTCTGACAATTAGCATCCTCTGGTTTGACTTCCAAAGAGAAAATGTTTATTTTAAATACTTCTTTTAAAGTTAACTATGCCTTAACTGTGTGTAGTGGTTTAGATTTGTCAATTTTGTTTTCTCAGCCAACGCACCAAATAAATGTCTTGGTTTTAAAAGCAGTAACCAAAAAATTACTTATTTATTTTTGCTGTGAGATATGGATTAGAACAAGAGCAAAACAGGCTTAAAACTTACAAGGAATAAAGAAAGTTTATTAACAAAACTACAAGAATTAGAACACCAGAATAAACTTCCAGAAAACTCTTTTATCCCCCACTACCCACCATTCCTTTGCTCACATGACAACATAGAGACAAAAAACTTTGGAACTTTGGTTTTTAAAACAGTCCCAGTTCCTGCTAGAGTCTTTTCATCAGCCTTTGTAGAGAAACAGAAGTCTTCTTCCGCTAATCTATGGAGTTTCTCACAAGAAAACTATTTCTGTTACAGTTTTCTATTTCTCTGATGCCAGCTGCCTGGAAATTCTGTCATCAGTTTACTCCTCCCATTTCACATCACTCTGAGGTGTGTATGGGTCATGAGTCTAGAGATGTCATTTTTTAAGGATGAGTTATTCAAAGGCAAAAGTTCTCTTCATCTGTCTCTGTGAGCTTCCCTGGAAACAGTTTTCTCATTGCCCTCAAGGCCTCAAATCTTCGCTTCACTCTGTTCCAGCACCTCACTGTATCACAATTACTCTACTTTTTGCTCAAAATCCACACTTTGAACACTCCATTCTTCCTAATATACTCTGTCATGAATTAAAGGAGTTTTTTTCAGAACACTCTTGTCTATCTCTATAGCTCTAACAGAAAAATATTTCAGCTTATAAAGCATCTCCTTATTGTCTCTTCCCCATCTAAAACTTAACTCTTTTCTTCACTGTCTTCTTCACGTTGATTGTCTCTCTGTCTCTCTGGGAAAAAGGAGTAATCTGTACATTTTATCCAGGTAGTAAAAGAATTAAAGTCTTGGAAAAGCTGCAGATGTTCATGGTGTCAGGTTTCAGTCCAGCAGCAGAAACTACAAACCAAGCCAGGCCAGGCCGGCTCCGTTTCTCTCCCCGCCCCACCCCTCACTCTGCGGCCTTGTCCGGCCTGGAGCAGAGGGAGGAGGCCGAGACAAAGCCTTGTTATTTTTTCAGAAGCCAGAAACCAAAGAGAACAAGAGAACTTTGGCTTTACATCTTAAGGTGGTGTTCACAAGTTGATCTCACTTTTCAATGGTCAAAACTGCTGTCAATTCTTAGAAATGACCGATAATTGGTCAGGAGAAAAGACTCCCATCAGCCACCAGCAGCTTTAACTTCTTTAGCTCTCAAATCTATCTTAACGGTAAAGTCATCCCATGACACTGTGATAGGTTTAGTATTTCCTTTGTATTTCATCAAGAGTTTAAAATGTAAATCTTGTAGTGTGCTTTAGCACTTTACATGTTATAAGCTCTCAATGCCCCTCCAACCTGGCCTTGGACACTTCCAGGGATCCAGGGACAGCCACAGCTTCTCTGGGCAATATGTGCAACAGCCTCCTCCCCCTCCCAGGGAACAATTACTTCCCAACAGCCCTTATAATCCTACTTTCCTCCACTGGAATGTTCACCATTCTTTCCTCTGGTCATTTCCCAGTGAATTGGAGCTACACAAACATTTCCACTGTTTTCGAAATCCCAACAGCTCAACTGTGGACTTTTTCCTTTTGCTTCCTGAACTGTGTGAGTTCTCCTTTGTTTTACTCTGCATTAGAAAGGGGGAAATCATGGAATTACAGCTATGGTGGAAGGAAAAGCTTTTTCCCACTTAGCCCAATACTTTTACATCATAGTTCCTGACACTAAACGTAGGGTTGCACATGTTCCATATGCAAGAGCCTCTGCATTTTCAATGGGCCCTGTATCCTGATTTAGAAGGGAATTCTCTGGTACGTGTGCAATTATCACACTTAATAGACACCAATAAAATTATGCTCTTGAATTTATTTTTTTTTAACACTTTTCACAATTCTTTATAATCTGTAGTTATTTACAAAAAAAATCTAGCCTGCAGCTATGCTGTCCACAACTTTACAGCTATTCATGATGTGAAAACACACTTTTTTAAAGCTGTGGCACATGCACTGTTTTCATTTGCAGTGATTGATTTGTCACTGTGAGAAGCTGTGTGACAGTTCTGTCACCACCCTCTCCACACGCTGCTGTCCCAGCCGGTCGCAGAACTCACTGCGGCGCGGCTCCCGGGCCATCCTGAGCAGGGTGGCGGCTGTGACCCGGCCACACGGCCAGCAGCCGGGGACACAGCAGCACCTGCCTCAGGGCACGGGCTCAGGGACAGGGCAGAGAGCTGGGCAGGACAAAGACTGTAAAGCTGCACACTCCCAGCCACAAGTGCTGAATGTACAACTCAGTCTGACACTACGTGGACCAGGCTCACCAAGACTCCTCTGAGTTTAGAAAGCAAAAGGGTCCTACCAAAGCACTGACACAACAGGAGGGACTATGACATAGTATGCTAATCCACTATAATAGACAACAGAGTTGTTACTTAGATACTGCATTAGCAATATTTAGATACAATATTAGCACTAAGTCTGATCATAATCATCCCCACAATCCCTGTGTCCTACTTCTGGGCAAGAACCTTCTCTCTACTATTTTGCTGTAGTAATATTCCCCATAATTCAAATAATTTACAGTGGACTGCTGACCTTTATTCTGCATTTTTTAAGATTTTAAGAGTACATCCAAGCCTAAATTGATGATCTTGTATTACAAGAAGTGCAACTTTTCTCACAATTTTGATGCTTTTCACTTCTCCTAGAAAACCTCTTCCTGAGAAAAATAAGAACCAAAATCTATCAAGGCTTCATTTCTGAGTGTCAGGCATTGAAACTGTTCATTAGATACTTGGTCCTGCAGTTAAGTCTTCAACCTTCAGTCATCTGATAGAGTCAGAGAATAAACATTGAACAAGAATCTGGGCTTTGACATTAAATGAAAGAGAAGTTCAATCCCTACCTAAATTAGCATCACTAGTCTCCTAATGGAAATGAACAAATGAGGGAGTAATAGGCTTCCTGAAACCAGAAAATATTTTTTTATTTTATCCTGTCAAAGCCAAAAGAATATATTTTTTATATCTTTTTCCCTCAAGGCAAAAGCAAAATCCGAACATACAATCCGAATATACCTGACCATTCCTGTTTAAGGCTCTAATAACTGAAATTAGAAGAGATTCAGTAGTAAGAGTTTCCACACACAAAGCTCACGTAGCATTTCTGTTTCATTACTGTCACAAGTGAGCAGTTTCCCTTGATAATGCTGCTTTGTGTACAGAAGAAAGAAGAACAAGAAGTTGTTTCTCCTAAGCAAAAGGAATGAATGTGGAAACCTGATGCCTTGTGCTTCCTGAGGGAAAGGAATTTGAACAGGATGAACGCATCTTGTGTTACACTATTTTCACTCTTTGGTGATTTCAGCCCTCTGCCCAGGTGTAGATCCTTCCATCAGCAATAGTTCCTCTCAGCTGCACTTTCCCCCATGGATTAATGGTAAACTGTGTAGCGTACACAAAACAGGAGGATTAACCCCCCACATTTTATAAACCGAATGGTTATAGAGTGTTTTAATGGCAAGAAACCCTCATAGCTCAATTTTGTTAGTCTTGCTATTTCTTCTCAGATGGGAGAAGACTTCAACAAAACACATTTGGAATGTTATGCACTACTTTGCTTCATTTCTATTCCCACTTGCTAGTGTCTTTCATCATCTTTATAAAGACTGTATTTTATTTTTGCCTTAGGCTGATGAGAAGTACGTAGCAGAGTCTGGAGAAAGACTACATTAGGAAATTTGAAAGTGGTCTATCATGATCAATTTTTCATTTTTGATGTCTTCTCCCTGTGCACATAAATTACATTTTTCACTTCAGAAGGATTAAGAATTTGTGAGATGAATTCCAAGATTGTCCTTCTGTGTTGCAAGGAATGCATTTTACATTTTACAAAGTGAAAAAGAGCACAAATATTTGGTGGTTGAGCACACATTCATTGTCTTGCTCTGCACTGAAATAGTTCATGACTCTTGCTCCCTGCTAAGTGTAGTGTAAGGGTGCAATCACTTGAGATATCTATGACTGAACTCAGCATGAAGAGCTCCAAAGTACTGAAAAGGAAAGCACTGTTTTCCTTAAAATATGTCACACAAATGCCGCACCACTTTCCATAGTAGGCAACCATAAAATGGTTCACTCTTGACCCATGACTAAAATGCTAGTGTACTTTCTGAGATTCTGTCAAACAATATGTAATATGATGGACTTCCTTAGGTGACTGTGAGAAATACTGTGAGTGTATTGTGTCCTACATTCCCAGTGACACTGTACCTAATGGCAGAGTCTTGGAAAAAGATGAGCTTTAAGGTCCCTTCCTACCCAAACCATTCCTGATCCTCTAAGTTCTACAGTGATGAGGAGCACTGATTTATAAGTACAGCCTAAGCTTATTTGTTTATTCATGGTACAGATAATTTTTTTCCCCTTACATAAGTGTAGAATTTATTTTGTCTATCTATGAATGATTGCAAAATGGAGTTGTTAACATGTGCTTTAACCTCACATATTGCTGTGTTTTCTTCAAAGATTATCTTTTGAAAAACAATATTATTTTGGACTTGTTACTTACATACTATTGAATTTGGGGACCTATTCAAAAGCAAATCCTATTATATTAATCAATCCCTGATGGATCAAGTTAGTCCCTTATAAAACTGCTAACTACCTGTTCTCATAGTAGATGAGTTGTGTTGGTTTGTGTTTCATTAGACCACCATTGGGAATTGAATTCTGTAATTGGAATTCCACAGATGACAACTTTAAATCCCGTCATTCCCAAAACATTCAATGGAAAAGACCATTCAACCATACTATTACAGATTTCAATTCCTAGGTTTATTCATGGGGACAGAGGACACTAATTTAGTGTTAGAGACCATAACCTCTGAAAATACACATTTGTGCATCTCATATGCACTTAATTCTGAAAATGTTAACCATTTTGGACAATTTGTGCCTTGGTGACTGCTGTGGTTTTCGGGTCTCCTTCAGAGTGAAAATATTCACCTGCCTTCTGATAAATGGAACAAATAAAGAAAACTTAACCCAGCTTCAGATAATTTGTGTTAGGCAAAGCCTTGCTGATAGCTGATTTTATATTTTACTGCTCAGAAGGAGTATTTCTAGGTGACATGTAAACATGGGGAAAATATGTCAGGTTCTTCTTAATAAATGTTATCCTGATCCGGGTAAGATGAGTTTAATCTTCAGGTTAGATATTTGCTTAAATTTAGTCTTCTTACGTATTTATCACATGGGGATTTACTTTTTATGCATTTTTTGGCCTGAGACATCATTTACCCTAAGAATTTGAAGTTAGAGAGTTTCTTGGGGTGCCAAGGTAAACAGTTAATATAAGAATTATTCAAGAAGTTTTGAGAGTTCAAGTAATAGATCATGAAATAAAGTAAGTGTGATTTATTGATGTTCCAGTTAGGGGTAAAGACAGAGATACAGAGGTCAAAGTTGTTTTGCTGAAGGTTCAGTTTCATAATCTGCTGATGACACAGAAACAGAGATCAGGTTCACATTAACTCTTGTGTAATTATATTCCATTTTTTGAACAACAGGAATGACTGTAAAGCTGTGAGGTTTGTCCTAATGTAGCATAACAATAATGTTGTATAATGATTTTGTTCATCTGGAATTGACAATAATTAACTCAAATATTTTTATAAACAGCGCCATTTCCAAGGAAAATGGCAGCTCACAATCCAGCTCACCACAAGGATTAATGGATCTTTTTGTCACTGCTAAAATGTAGTGAGTTCTGAAATAAGAATTCCCACCCTGCAGAAGAATCATTTAGAAAACAACATGTCAACCCCGCATGCTTCACTGAATGACCTGCTAGAATATTCATTAGGGAGAGACATTTGCTTGAATATTTCCAGTAGGAACTATTTTTGCATGCAAACTCCCTACAGAATATCTGAAAGTTCATCATAAAGATAAGGAAATGCTTTATTCTTATATGTCAAAATTGACTTTCATGAATGCAAGTCTGAAAACAATTTGAGATCACTTGATTTTAAATGGGAGCATGACTTAAGTCTTTAAACCATGGATAATGCAGACTACTTAATAATCTGATCACAATCTAAAAGAGCTCTTTATCATTGAATATATTTACTGGGTTTTCTTTCTGAGCATTTTTTGCATGAATTATAGTGTGGCTTTTTAAGACAGTTTTGTGCTTTTATTTGAAAGTTTGTATATTTTTTTTCTTCAGTGGAGCAGTCATCCATAAAATGGTCAACTTGGTAAATACCATGTCTTTTGGACATCAAGCTTGAAAATTTGTCAGCAGAATTAAGATTTCCCGTTTTCACACTGTTCCTGTTCACTGGCTGGATCCATGAAGAAAGGACAATTAGAGCATGGGTCAGGATCCTGCTTTCATTACTTTTACAGCAAGCTTCCCCATCTTTCTGGATCAATAGTGGTACTGTGAGAACAGCAGAGTTCTTGTGGGACAGAGCTCGTGTGTATGGAAGGAATAATTTCACTACATCCTATGTAAAGGGACACAGTTTGCATTAGCAATTAAATTTTTTCATATGCTTAATTGTTCATGACATATGAAATTCAGGCTATTTAACTAAATAAATGTTTCATATTATAAAAATTAAGGGAAAAATAATCATGAGACAATGGAAAATCTATTTCAATTGTCACACTGAATTCTTATCAGCAGGTTTCTATAGAAGGGAAAATACTAACCCATACTAAAAAAAAAAAAAATGCAGTAATGAAGGAGAAGAGAGTACTGTAGCACATTTATTTCATCTAAGTAATTCTGGGTACCTGGCACATCAGAGACAGTGGGAGACTCTTACTATAGTATATTATCTGCATGGAACATGTTCCACATCTGCCTCTTACACTCAACACACCAGATTCATCACAATACAGTACCAGATTCATAGACTTACAGAATGGTTTGAGTTGGAATGGACCTTAAAACTCATCCACCCTCTACCATGGGTAGGGCCACCTTCCAGTAGACCAGGTTGCTCCAAACCATGTCCAGCCTAGCCTTGAACACTTTTGGAATGGGCAACTCACAACTTCTCTGGTACCAATAGTATCAGATTTCTTACATATTTGGTTCCTTTGAAGATGAACAAACAGACTTTGAAAGAAGGAGTAGATGTCACCAGGTTTGGCTGCACTTGCCTTGGCAGCATTATTATCTTCTATTCCACTTGCGTCACAGAAAGTCTTCCCAAACCTGTACACTTCTGGCTAGCAAAATGGATAAAATGGACAAATTCAAGGTGGTATTACTGAAGGCACAGAAAGGAATACCAAAATTGTATCACTGTTCTTTTGTTTCTTTGAGTCTACTGAAACTCAGTAGAACTGGATGAATTACTTGAGTGCAAGCAAATGTTTTCTCTTTCCTGTTAGTCTGTGCTTGTTCTTAATTCCTGAGAGCACTTTGTGTAAGAATGATTTTTGTCTATGTCTTTAGATGTCAAGGTGAAATACGTCTCAGTTTTTCAAAGCAGATTTGCCTGACATTAAGACTCAGCTGCAGCATTTGTGGAGTCAAAGACTACCAAACTGCAACCAACAAGGATAATGGGACAAGGAAGATTGGAAAAATCAGGGGTAATGCTCAAACCACATGCTAGTCACATTCAAGCTCTCTTTACTGGCAGTCATTCTCCTGCTGTTTTTCTCCCCATGCCAAATCATGCAGCTTTCCTCTTCTGACCCTAACAGACCACCCACCCTGCTACATAAACAAATTCTACCATGTCTCTCTTGCTTTGCAGAATAATACGCTGAGTTTTCAGTGGCAGACCAGGACAGCAGAGCTGGTCTCACTCTTGGGTGGATACCTCTCGCTTTCAAAAGCAACTTCTTTAGTGGTTACGTCCCACAGGTCAGCATCACTTTTTAGGGGGTCAAGGCCAGTGCCCCTCCACCTTGGCTGGCATTCATTTTTACAGTTAAACACCTGCTTAATCATCACCCAATACGGAATCTTAGACAAAAGACACAACAAGGAAAAAGCACCCTTCAAAGGGTTTTAAGTGTTTCACTTCTAATCACTTTAGAAATGAAACCTTTTGAATTAAACTGAAGCCAAGGAGACACTGAAGTACTCCAGCCCTTCAGGGGTATTTGGCTTCCCTTTTTCCAAATTGTATTCCAATAGCTCATCATCAGATTTTTTTCCTTTGCCACCTGAACCATAAGAGTTCTCCTGCGTCTCACTCTACATTATAAAGGGGGAAATTATGGACTTCTTATCTGTTCGCAGAGCCCTTTGGGACACTTGGGACCCCACCCACACCGTTCCCCTTTGTGACGAGGAGGCTGCGTGTGCCCAGAGCCCATTGTGACACCTGGGGCCACGCCCTGACCAGGCGGGTATAAAAGGGCACGGAGAGCCCGGCGGTGCCCACTCCCAGGAGAGCAGCTCCGGCAGGAGACAGCGGCTCCGGCGGGAGACAGCGGCTCCCGGGAGAAGGCGGAGTGTGAGCAAGTCGGAAATGTCTATGGACATGGAGACGAGCTCATTCACGAAGCCCAACAACACCTCTACGAAGGAGATGGGGCAGCACGCAGCTGCCTCGGGGCCTGGGCCGGGCTTGCCATGGGCGAGGGAACTGCTGCACCGTGACTCCTGGGCTGGGCCTGCCGCGCAGGTGGCAGCACCAGAGAGCCGGGCAGCGGCCCCTCATAGCCTCAGGGCCTGCGCCTGGGCTCTGCTGCACTTGCTGTGGTGCGGCTTCCTTGCCATCCTGAGCAAGGTGCTGGCCGTGATCTGGAGATGCGGCCAGCAGCTGGGCCTGGCTCAGGGCACGGGCTCGGGGACGGCGGCAGCAGCCGCCGCAGCAGGGGCAGAGAGCGGGGCAGCTGCCCCGCACGGCCCCAGCTGCGTCCCCGGCCCCTCAGCAACACAGGAAGCTCACGGGCAGTGGGCAGCACCGAGGGTAGTTCTGCCAGAACTGCAGAACGAGGAGGGGGACATCTCAGAGGATGTCCGGTCCAGCACCAGTGGGGTCGAGAGCTACTCGGCATTGCTGCCGCTGCTGATGTCAACATCAGACACCAGCTCTACATGTAGCTCTGACCCAAAACTCCTGGAGCTTTGGACCGGCACAAAAACCGGAGATCAGGCAGCTGTGAAAAGGCAAGAGAAGAACATAGAAAAGAGGGATGTCATCGTTATCCACACCATCTGGGTGAATCCCCGCTACCCACAGCTGCTGATGGACCCCGACTTGGTGCTGGAAGATGGGGAAGATGCTGAGCTGCCGAGCACACCTTATGGCCTGGCAGCTCCCAGATTCACCCAGCCAGCAGGTGCTGCCCCGGCCAGAGCTCCAGAAGATAAGGAGCACCCTGTGCGTGCCACTGGCCAGCCACAAGAGATGGCAAAGCCAGCCGCTTGTGCAGCCCCTGGCGCGCAGGCGGCAGCAGCAGAGAGCCGGGCAGCGGCCCCGCACAGCCTCAGGGCCCGCGGCCGGGCTCTGCTGCACTCGCTGCGGCGCGGCTCCCGGGCCATCCGGAGCAGGGTGGCGGCTGTGATCCGGCGATGCCGGGAACACAGAGCCACAGGCGTCAGGGCCCGGAGGCAGTGAAGCCGGCCGTAGGAATAAGGAGAGGGAGGGCAGGGAGAACAAGGGAGGGTTAGAGATAGGGGGGACCAAGGGAGGGGTAACAGGGAACACAAGGGAGTTAAGAGGGTGGGTAGAAAGGGAGGGGATAATACTTTAGCTAGCATAGGTAAATAATAAAGTTCTGTAGGTGAAATTAGGGGTAGGAATTAGTAGTGGTCCCTGCAAGAAGGGAAGGTAACAGGACAAAGGTGATCTCATGGCTTCTCTTCCTGTGTAATTAATAAATTACACACTGGGATTCAGCACAGGAAGTAACAGGGAAAGCCATGGGTTTAAGTGTTCTGATGGCCTAGAGATTAGTTTGACCAGTCTAGGTAAGATGGTTTTGTTGAAATAAAAGGACTGAATTAATAAATACGAAGTGGTTGCTTTTTTCATTGCGCTATAGTCATCGTTCTGGGGGGAGATCCTGAATGCCAAAGCCTTTGGGTTGCTGGGGCGGTGCAGTGTGTGCTGTGTGGGGCAGAGGAGAAAGGCGCTGCCTGCGCCGGGAGGGATGTGGGGACACCAAGTCCTTGTGACTTGTGGCACAAGGAGTTTGTTTGATGCAGGACCCCGTTCTTCCATCCCAGTTCTCCTCCAAGATAGCTGCCTGCTGTAGAGATCATTCTGGGGGATCTCTGAGGGAAGGAGTGCTTGCCTGGCATTGCAAATGGCAGCTTCTCAGCCAGCAGGGACCACCCACACAACTGGGTATCTGAATTAAATCTTCACTACTTGACACACACAGAACAGCTTCTCTCGGGGCAGCTACACGCTCCCTCTCCTGGTGCAACCACATGTTCCACTGCCCAAGCCCCATCCGTGTTTGTGTCACTTTCTCTCCTATTTACACTCCAAACAGCATCAGGTTTTCTCTCACACACATTCAAAACAGCACCAGTTTCTGTGCTCTGGGCATCCCACCCTTGTTCCCATTCATGTTGACGATTCTGGACGATGCCTGTGCACAAAAGATTTGAAAGGCACTTGGGATTGCACATTATTAGTGCAGGCAAAAATCCGTCACCTTCCTTAGGTGCTTTAGGCAACTCCAGATCTTGATTTTTCCAGCACCAAGCACAGCCAATTAAACCTGGCAAATACAGGGTGGATTTGCATTTGTATCTGTGCTCCCTGATGGATGTTCTTGGGTTTGGTGGCATTACTTGTGGATCCTGGAAACAGTTTTATCTCAAGCAGGGCCAGAAGGATGTTCTGAGGCCTGAGCTTTTAAAAACACACAAGTCCTGTGCTTGGCGATATCTTGCCCATGTGCAGGGAGCAGTGAGCTCATCCAGGTGAGGCAAACATATCCCTTATGTCCTATTTCTCTCCAACCTTTCTTTTGATTATAAATCTGAGGAACTGGAGGGAAAAAATTCCCCCAGGAAGCAGACACAAGCTGCCCCGGTGCTGTGGGTCCTGCCAGCCCTGGCCTGTGCTGATGGAAGGTGGATGATGCTTTTGTGATTCATCTCCTCCTGCAGGAATTTTAATTTTTCACAATCACACGCCTTGATGAGGTTTCTCACCAATTGTATAGATTTTAGAAATCACCAGGTTCCCAAAGCGGGGTATGTTTGGGAGGGAGACGAGGGTTTCCTGGATGATCCAGGCGCTACCTGGAGAATCGAAGCGCTGCCTGGGCAATTCAGGCACTGCCCACAGGATCCAGGCACTTCCCACAGGATCCAGGCTCTGCCCACAGGATCCAGGCTCGGCCCACAGGATCCAGGCTCTGCCCACAGGATCCAGGCTCTGCCCACAGGATCCAGGCCCTGCCCACAGGATCCAGGCTCTGCCCACAGGATCCAGGCTCGGCCCACAGGATCCAGGCAGTGCCCACAGGATCCAGGCTCTGCCTACAGGATCCAGGCAGTGCCCACAGGATCCAGGCTCTGACACAGGATCCAGGCCCTGCCCACAGGATCCAGGCCCTGCCCACAGGATCCAGGCCCTGCCCACAGGATCCAGGCTCTGCCCACAGGATCCAGGCTCTGCCCACAGGATCCTGGCAGTGCCCACAGGATCCAGGCTCTGCCCACAGGATCCAGGCCCTGCCCACAGGATCCAGGCTCTGCCCACAGGATCCAGGCTCTGCCCACAGGATCCAGGCCCTGCCCACAGGATCCTGGCAGTGCCCACAGGATCCAGGCTCTGCCCACAGGATCCAGGCCCTGCCCACAGGATCCTGGCAGTGCCCACAGGATCCAGGCTCTGCCCACAGGATCCAGGCTCTGCCCACAGGATCCAGGCTCTGCCCACAGGACACCGTCCAGCCGCCAGGGCCCTCAGGGCAGGAGGCAGGAACAGAGGGGGCTGCAGAGAGTGCAGCTGGAGGGAGGCCTTGCTTTCACTTGGCTTTGTTTCCAAACACCCAGGGGCTGTGAGCATCCATATTTTTCCTTACAGTCCAAGCCCAGGGAGTCCAGCCCGGGAAAACCGTTTCAGAACATAAACAACCACGTTCTACCAGTGTCCTAGAGGAAGGAGTGAATGGCAACAGGAATTTTCCCAGTGTGCTTTGCCTCAAGCACCTGTGACTCTACCTCTGCCCTGAAGAATTATGATCTGATTCTGTAAGCTAACCCACACAGCCAAAGGGAGATGAGGACTTGGGCATTGTCATTACCATCAAAGAAAGATGTGGCAATTCTCAGATAAGAAATCATTTACCTGCAAAAGGACATAACATTGTCAGGAGATAGTGATAGATGATTATCATGAGCAAAACTTGGCACTTGGGAAAATTCATTCAATTTTTCCCATTTGAAAGAGACTGAGATGAGAACAAAAGACAAAAATTAAAGCTCCCCCTACCATAAGTTTCTCTCTGCTCCTCCTTTCTTCTCACACTCATCACCTGCTCCAGACCAGATCATTTCATGTAGTCCTTTACAAGCCATTCCAGCAAGGAATCTTCCATGGACTGCAGTCCTCCAAGATAAATCTGCTCCTGTGTGGGCTCCCCGTGGGTCACAGCTCCTCTAGGAAATATTTCTCTTCGCCCACATATTGTTTTTCAGCCTCTCAATATTTTAGCTTGGTTTTTAACAGATGATTATGATATCATTTATTTGTCATTTTGTATATTCCACAGTAATAAAATATCACCTACAAACAGCTAATTGTCAGTGTCAGAACATACTGTTCCTTTCAGAACATCTCTGGGAAGAGATTCTACTGCAAATGGTGAAAATTCATCTGTAAACCAGAAGTGCATTTTTCCAGTTCAATGTAACAAAAATTTGTTGCTGTGGGATATCACATCTTTTTCTGAATAAAAATGTTAATACAGATATCCTTGAAACCCCATTCTAAAACCCAGTGTGCTGATTTTAATACTGCCAACTGCTCAAGTTTATGTACAAGGCAAATGTAAAACAATTTTTTTATCCAAGTTCTGTTCACTTTATGCTTATTCCATCCTTATATTTATTCCCCAACATTACCTTTTGGACATCATGTGAAGAAATTGTTGGAGTTCACTCAGTTTGACCATTCTGAGTATCATTATATATATTTTCTGTGCCTTTTCAAACATAATAATCTTTATATATTGATCTCTTAAGCATACTCTAAGATTTTTATTTGTACAGAAAATGAAGAAAATATTAGAAGATCATTGGAAGATCATTGAAAATAGTCAAAACTTCCTAAAGTTTTCAGAAGCTGGTGATGAAAGCATATCTAAAGAAGCTAATGGCACTATATTGGAAAAACATGCCTTTTGAATTCTTGCTGCTGTTCCTCTGAGTTCCTCAGAGGTATTTTTGTGTCAATAAGTGCAAAACACTATAATTTTTTTTGTGGTTACTTCATATTTTGACAAAGATTTTATTAGGAATAGCAGATGATTCATTACCAGATTTTTCTACTATGAAATTGAGTGGTAACTGTTCACTGTTACATGTGAAGATACATTGTAGAAGCTAAATGCAAAAAGCAAGCAGGAACACAGAGCCTGTGTGAAACTGACTCACACAAGCTTCTCACTCTGGCCTGAGAAAGCATAAGGAAAAACCCAAACAGTCCTTGGTGAAAGACAACAATCCTTGCAGGTGTTGTTTAAGATCCTTGTTTACTTGCAAGATACAGTCAAGGGGTGATGTTCCACTTGACCAATGATAGTGATGTGTTGCTTTAATGACGAATGAGAGTTTTACCTCTTGGACCTTCCCGAACATGTCTGTAAAAGAACTGGAATAATAAAACTTGCTCTCTTGGACAATGCAGCTAGGAGAGTCAGTGTCGTGCTTCTCACCTTTCCTAATACACTGCAACAACACACTGTGGCTTCTTTAACTGGATTGCCTTTGGTGGAAGCCAAGCAGACCTGCAGACTAATGAACTTCTTGTTAGTAGTCAAAATGCTGTCCTAACAATACCAACTGGATGTCTGCTGGAATGAATTTGAGTCCTGTTGGTGAGAGCTGGAGTTCAGTGAATGATTAGTGTGCTCTACAGGAACCTTTAAAGAGGGTGATTAATCAGCTGCATAAGGTGATTGGTTGGTTTTTATTGCATAGTTTTGTTAGGTCAGAAACTTAGATACTAAAAGCAGAAGACTTAGGTAATAAATGATTTAAAACCTCATTGAAATGAAAATAGGTTTCTAGGCTTTTTATTTCACCTAATAAACAATGCCCCTGACAATCTTTTTCCTTGTTTGGCATAACTTGTAGTCCTATATAATTTCATCAAATCAAATCCACAGGCATAGGGTCATTTATGCAATAACTCAGTCTTCTGTTTCCTAGGTAACGGACTCATCAAGAGATGAAATATGGCCACCCACTTTCTTTTCCTCTGTTGTATGTTCTCATGCTAATCCATATAAGTTATTAGTTTCCATCTCCTCCTCGTATTTCCCCCTTTACATTTAGTTGCTCTGTTAGGTTGGATGTTGAATATTTATTTATTCCATCATTAGTAAACAAAATAGGACAAGTATTTAGAAAATTTAAAACTTGACAAGTTAACACACTGAAGAGAGCAGATAACCTGCAGGTGGACCCTTTTTGCTCTAAGGGAAGGAAGAAACATATCCTTGCAAATTTGTACAGCTCTGCAGGTAAATTGAGCAAAACAAGAAGATTTGAAATCTGTTTTTTAAATTTTTTCATCTTTTAAATCAATACATAGAATTTCTATAATCAAATTTCAATTAACATTTGTTTTTAAAAATAATAGTAAACTAAATTCAGCAGTAACGTTCTGTGTCAAATCTAAATGTTTCTATTGCATGGAAAAATTATTCATCTGCCACATCTAGATAGAGATATATTTGCTATGCTCTAGGAAACAAGTGTAATTGTCAAATCCACTGGATTCTGTCTCTGGATGTGGAAATCTTTTAACAAGATGATGTTATCAATATTTTAGAAATATCCCTAAAGGTTCTCATTTGTGGCCAACACCAAGCAGAGAACACCAACTTGTCATTTCATGGCTCTTATTCTTACAACACAGTCTGTGATTCATTTTCTTGTGGCTGACTTCACCAGGTCATGGGAATTGCTCCATGACAAAATCTACCAAAAGCTCTAAAACTCTATGATAAAGCCTGGATCATGGCTCTTGTGTATCATCTCCTCAGAACTCATAGTAACACTACTTGCAACTGATCACGAAATGATAACCAATTTAAGCGCTGTTCAGTATTCCACTGGGATATTTTCTTACCACTTCAATGCTGGAGAATGAGGTGTAGCTACACCAGTTAAGGAACCCAGCAAAGAATGAGGCCATTTGGTTTCCTCTGCTTTCTCAAGCCTTTTCAGTTTGGGGTGTAATCCAATTATTTTAAATGCAAGCACATTGACTGCAAGTACAAAAAGCCCAAATGGTGTTCTCTAAATCTCTTTGAAGAGAGTGACTCACCCAAATTACATTCAGCTTTAGAAGAGCAAAGATGTTCAGAACATTTACTCATACTGCTTTTGATAAATACAGTTAATTACACAATTCTGCTGGGCATTGAAACACCTTCATTGAAACCCAGGAAGCAAAAGAGAACAGTCAAAGAAGCCATCCTTTCCCAAAGACTTATTTGTAATATAAATATTCTTTCAGAATGAATGAGGACTAAAATCAGAAGTTTCAAAGGGTACAAAAAGACTGCATCAAGACTTCCCCAAAAGAGAAAGCAGAGTTTGATTATGAGATGTGATTTTATCTCTAATTGCATATGAAAATAATTTCTAATTTATTACATCATACTTACATATAATCCAGCCCATGCTTATAGATGTTTAATTTATCACCCATATTTAATATTTTTCCCCCTTGAAATAAAACAAGGGTTTGAAATTTATCTTCTCTGAAACATGAGAATTTGTCTTAGGAAGACACAAGTATCAGAGTCAGGACAATACCTGGTTTAAATGACATTTTGAATATCCTTGGGAGCTGCTGAGTGTGTCTGTCTTGCAGAGTCAGTATTCAGAATCCACACATTTTGATCAGTGTGTGATAGTTTGTCACAAACTATAAACTATTACTTGTCCTATTTAAGAGTTTATAAAGTATTCTTAAAACTGTTCTTCTCCTAGTTCTCCATCTTTGCAAGGTTTGTGTGTTTGCTTAAAAGATGTAAACATTATGTGCAAGATGGAAGATGCAAATGTCAAGATTTTTCTCTCATCTTTTCTGGAATATGAATGCCAGCTGCTCCTTTGGAATTTTCTTTAGCCTTTCAAGCATCAGCAGTTTCTGCATCCTTCTTTTAAATAATTAAAGTTTTAGCTATTTGTAGTGTCAAAACATTGTACTCTTTTGTCCTAAGTCTTTGGATTTCATTTTTATGACTATCAACCCTTGCAGCTGTTAGTTCTCTTTGTATGAAACCTTCTGTAAACTATATAAGAAAACCTTTAAAAACTGTACATTCATTTTCAATACTAATTTACCTGTATACATCACCTAATAAATTAACTAATTATCTAATGTATTAATATTACAATAGTTAAGAATCCTAAATGTTAAGTCAGAATTCCATAAAATTCTATATGGCCATCTTTTTTCTTGCTTTTTTAAACCATTTTGAGTCAGTCTCTCATTTCAGTCAGGAGAGAGCATATTGGCTTTTGATGACCTGAATGTAACACCAACATCTGGCCTGTTAAAAATAGTTAGCAGCTTAAAAGTAAAATACAATCTGTGAAATCAATTTTCACGATAGGTGCAGCTGTATAAATGTGTTGACACAGGAAGAATGTCTTTCTCAAGAAAGGAGAAGTTCTCTTCCTTAAGAGAGTGAAGGCAAACCAAAAATGAAAATCTGTAGGGACAGAATAAAAATAGACTCCACTACTTAAATGCTCAGAGGGCCTCATAGGTCTGCAGAGAAAGTGGGAGTTGAAGTGAAAAATACTTTGTTTAAAAATCTTCATTCATGACTGACACTTTAAGCATCACATAAGATTTTTCTTCCCTGTTTTGCCTGGGGAGGCATTCTCTAAATCTGACAGGCATTTTGGTGTTGTAGATATGTGCTTGGGAGTGTGGAAAGAACTTTTTGACTTTTTGCTGATGATGTTTTCTGAGAGGTGACTTTCACCTGGGAACAGTCTTACAACAGCTGTGGAGGCATCCTTCAAAGAGCATTGAAGGATTCTGCCTGTGTGCAAAGAGAAGTTGTCCAGTAGAGCAGAGAGAAGGAGCTGACATCTTGAGAAGGGAAATGAAAAGGAAATGAAGCTTTGGATGCATCTTTGGTGTAGGAGTCCAGAAATGTAGAGACATTTCTCTGTCTATTCTATTCTCAAAAAAAGCATCAATCCTATATGTTATTGACAGAAGGGCTTCCAAATATCCCTGAGCAAACCAAGATTTGTAAGAGATTAAGTAGAAAGTAGAAAAATGTTTAATATATCACTGAGGTGAAAATATAGATTTTTAGAGGGGTTTCAGACATGAAGTAAAGATGGAGGAAAAAGGGTGTAGTTTTTAGTTCTTCTTCCTTCTCCATGCTTCTGCAGTTTTTGGGAGCACAAAGAATGATTGGTTTAGAGTTAGTTGTGGCTTTAATTATGTAAGTAGATATAGAAAACTTATTTGTTAAGATATAATAACAATACATGTGTCTATAATTGAGAAAAAAATTATATAAAGGTGAAGAGACCGCGTGGTTCGGGACCATTTTGTATCATCAGAGCAAAATGAGACAGGTTGTAGTGATTTAAGCTTGTGCAGTCAGTCTGGATAGACCTGCCAGGTTTTGTAAAGACCTTCCAATAAACACGAGAAACCAGATTCTAATAAGCCCAGGAGTTTCCTTCAAATCATAAGAACTGAGATAAGTGGGACTCCCCACAGGGGAGGATCCCAAAAGAATTCAGTCCAAAGGAGGCTGAGAGACAGGAGAAAAAAGAAAAATACAGAGAAAAAGCAGCAGAATCAGAGAAAAAGTATTTTTTAGAGAAAAGTTACATTTGGGAGCTTCATTACATTGTGCTCTGCAAATTTAGCAGGGTGAGTGTGGTACTGTACTCACACAAACCATGACATGTACTAGTGAAAAAAAATCACTTGGTTCAAAGTCTCTGTTGTCAGCTTTTAAATTATTGGTGGTTGGTCATTATTGTTGTTGTTTTCCTGTAGGTTCTTCAAGGGTTCTCTGAAGGATCTTCTACTACTTTGTACCATTTCCTACCCGTTTTTCTTTTTTTCCTTCTGTATTCCCTATTCATTGTGTCTGTATTAAAACTACTCAACTCTGGAAATTAGTTGTGAACAGCTACTGTGTTGAGAAAGAATAGAGACTATTTAGTGAACTGTTAGGTGGAATTAGAGCTAACAATGTGACTGAACAAAATATAACACATACAGAAGTTAGTGGAATAGTGACTCCCACTATGTCTCTGCTGTTGCTCATATTCTTTAAACATGTACTCAGTATTGTTAAGTTTACATCAGTTACATTTTTTCGCCTTCCAAACAGTTTTTTGTGTGTGCAGTAACTTCCCTATTTGAGCCTCACCTCGCTTCTGACTGAGAGAGTGCAAGTGCCATTGGTTTTGTTACTGAAGGTGCTGGAACTCCATGTAACTAGAAAAATACAGTCCAACCTCTTGCCTCCTAAACTTTTATGATGTTACTATTACCAGAATAATCATACTTAGAATACCAGCAATGAACTAGCATTGTATTCTCTACTGCGAGGTAACTGCTTAAATTCATTTTAGCCTGACTAACTAATAACAATCACACCAATTTTTGCACTAAATACACATACTTTCCTTGAGAAGATTGTACATTTCTTGTAGCTGGTATTTGCCTTAGCATAACAAAGCACAGTTTTATTTCTTTCTTTTCATGTCTTTCATATGCTTTTCTGCTCTTCCTTTGACATGATGGAAACTTGGTGTCTCTCAGCAGGGAGGACCATGGACTAACCACATACTGCAGGAAGTATTAAATGTTATCTGTTAGAAAATTGACTTTTGCTTGAGAAGATACTTAACAGTTCAATGGAAACCTCACAACATAATTGCAAATGTTGCAATTTTATTATTTTTACTCCAGGCATTATTTGAAACTAATATTTGATAATATTTCATTTGGATTTAATACCTTACAATCTTAGATGGTAATGGAAGCAATTGCATTGACCTCAGTGAAGCTGAAGACTACCCAAACTGAAATGACTTATGAGCAGTCTAAAGACGTTCTGTTTATGATTAGAAAAGACATTTTTTAATAAGATACATGCAGATTATAAACGTTAAGGTCAAAAATCAAAATATAAGCATTAAGAAAATATCAACTTTAACGTCATTAATTCCATGCGTTTGCTTCATTCATGCCCATTTTCCCTATTACAACTTGATATATATATATATATATGTCTTTTCTTAAAATTGCAAGGAAACAGTTTAAGACTCCTTATTCCAGCTTTGAAAAAATACTGGGGAATTCAAGTCTCCACAAAAAAAAAATTAAAACAAACAACAAAACCAACCAAACAAAAATAAACAGCAACAACCACCCAAACAAACAAACAAATGAAAAAAAACAACTGAGGAGGCAAATATAGATAATGATTAGGTAAGCACTTTCGAGTACAAGGAAATAAAAAATTTAAAACTTTTCCAATATTTCTATGTTTACAAGACATAATGATTGCAAAAATTGTTGTGGCTTGCTCACAAACATACACTTGTAATTCAAGGCTGCACTTTCCTCATTGAAGTACATGCAATAGTATTTACCCACGCTGATCTTACTACATGCAACACCAGCATTTGTGTGATTGTGACACAATTTTCACATGCTGGTGTTCAGGATGCCTGTGTGAGCACATTGATGTTCTATGTCTATAAGATATTTATTCAGATTATGTAAAATACTCAAAGTTCATGCAGCAGTTTTCTTTAATGATGATTGTATGTTGTAAAGGATGCTTGTGGAGACAGAGCTTATTTAAACCAAGCTTTTATTGCTGTGGATTTCTACACAAAGGATCTCAGTTAAATAGCTTATCAGATAAGTTTCTGTCTGATCCATGTCATTGCCAACACAACATTTTTCTACAGCATCAAAAATTTAATAAGCATAAAGAAAAGCCTATAAAAAGTTCTATAAATCAAAAATAACTTATCAGTCATAATAAAAATAAGACCAACTGAAAAATAAAATTAATATTTATTGCTAATAACATAGTCATTTAAATTACACGGTGCTTTTCTTTTTTAGTTCTGAATTGGCATTCTGAAAACCCTCATTTGTAAGACCCTTTGGAAAACAGAGTACAGGAAGCTCAAATCCATTTAATTCAGGCAAACCAGAGAAGATCCAACGTAGAAGCTTTGTTTACTCAGTCCTCTGTGGTGCCTTGTACCACTGAACAGCTCTTGTCACCTCTATTTGCTGTTCATTTATTTCCATAGGAAGGAAGGACAAAAAAGAAAGTCAAGAGATGAATATACAAACTATGTATATGATATGATAAAGACAGAGGAAATCAAGAAATTCCATGGACATGAGGCAAGGATAAACATAAGAATGACAAAAGCTAATGTTTACTTCAACAGACAGGACAGTAACAGAAGTAAAAGAAAAGACGGGAGAGAATTGTTAGGGATCTGACCTGAACATGAAGTCAAGTAGTATTGTGGGAAAGATGGATGAAATTTTGACTTTTTAATGGACTTGAATGACTTACCATTCCTAAATTTCCTTAATGATTTGTACACTGTATTAACTGCAGCCTAATAAGGCTTTTTTTGCAGGTTTTGCAGGTTTTTTGTCATTCCTAGACTGCAGAAAAATGACCAGAACAACAGAAGATAGGAGTTGGCACTAGGGATCTTCTGGTTAACAGTTCATGAGCTCTAGAACTCTGTCAGGCTTGTTGCTGTGATCACTTCCCTGTTCCAAGGAAACTACTCAGTATGAAGTACATAATCTGGAATTTAAACTATTAAAACATTGTTTGAGTTTTTGTCTTTTTTTTTTTTTTAATAACTGATTTTCCCACATTTTCCCTGTAATCAACTTTTGAGCACAGAGTAATATAAAATTGTGACAATAAAAAAAGAGCTATTGTTCTAAACAATGCACCTACTCAACAACTGTAATGGCAAATTCATAATTTTTCTGTATTACAAGGTGACACTTCCAGTCTGTTTAGGCCTCGAGGTGTACCTGCAGTGCTCAGCAATAGGTAATGTGTTCAACAAACACCTTTATTCTGAACAGTGTGAATCTTAAGTTTCCCCCAGGCTGTAGGCTGAGCTGAATGCACAATTTAATTGAATGGTACATGCGTAGACCAGAACTGAATATGAATTTATATTTGAAAGAAAACATTTTAGTCTGGTATTTACCCATAGGTTAACAATTGGATTGTGTGCATGTACAGCCAGAGATATTTACTTTTCCTTCTGTGAGTTATTAATGAAGAGTATTCTGAAACTAACAAACAATGAAACCAGAAGCAACATGCATTTATTAAGTGTCTGCATAATTAAGATCTCTGCTTGGAATATGAAAGATTGTTCACCCACTTGACAAAAAAATACGCTTTTCTTCAAGGAACAACTTACAGACTTACATAAGCGTGCTGGATTTATGAAAATCCATATTTTAAGCTCTTTATTTTATACCATTATTTAATCTATAAATTTTAAAGAAATCTTAGGGGTTTTTTTATTCAAGTATTCATGGAAATTTGTGTCAATTAGTTAATTTTAATGTCTAGAAAATTTAAGTGTGCCAATACGTGCCCCAATATAAGGACAATGGAGCTGGGTTGTTATGGAAATGTATTCTGTTCTGTAACTAAAACAAGTTTCTATAGAAACACTGGTGTTCAATGCATGTCAGTATTTGCAATTGAAAGTCTTTTTTTTTAATTTTGTAACCCAAATAACCTCCAGCAAGAACTTGGGTGACAAACTCTCAGCTGTCATGAAGTTTATGTAATATAAAGTTAAAATAACAATTATATTCATTTATATATGCAATTGTTAAGGGGTCTGTAGGGCCATGCTCACTTTTTTGTGAGACCTGGAGCACCTGGGGAGGCAAACTGCTTTGAAAATTCTTATAATTGAGAATTGCTTCTGTAGATTTGTTTTTTTCTTGACAGAAACTGACTTGTAATAATACTTTGTAGCAGTTGCCTGGTAAATACATGTTTTGAAGTCTAGGTTTTGACAGTACAGTGATATTACAGTAAGGAGAAATTGCACCACAGCTTTAGAGCTGAAATCATGTTTCAGGTTCATAATGCAATCAATATTTGTTATAAATTAAAGAGACATCTTTAATTAAAGAGAAATCTTTACCCCAACACAGCCTTATTTGGAACATTGGAAAAGATGTGGAATTCTACAAAAAGAAGGGCCAAATCAATGATTTATCTTTTTAAACTTCTGTCCATTCTAGGATTCTTTAATAAAAATCTTAAAATCAGGTACTTGACTTAGAAATATTTTGGTCACAACATGCTGACTTAAAGTTTAGCAATGTGACTTCTTTTCTTGTTTTTGAAAGGACATGACAATGATCCATTGTTGCAAAATACTTTGAAGGAAAGTATTTATGAAAAAGTATATATGAGTATATATGAGCTGTAACTTTACAGGGTCAGTTTGAATTACTGGATTCCCAAGGCCTTGAATTATATCAGTTTAGGGGAAAAAAAACAAACCTTTGAACTTGGTCTTTTGCTGAAATCCAGTTTTTCATAGAGATTATGTCTTTATAGTGATTACAAAACATTTCAAAGTAACAGTCAGGAAATCTTAAAATGCCACTTCTGCTATGGATCTTTTCCTGCTACATGAGATCAATGTAACTGAAAAATACAAACCTTGCTCCCTGCAGAACATCTCATATCCAGCATCTTAGACTACTTGAAAATGTTTTATTATGAATGACAACTCTGCATCACATTTCTAGAACTTTGGGACAATGGAAAATGGAAATGATTTGGAGGCAATATAATGAGACAGCTGTTGAGGTTATGTTAATTTTTTCTCTTTTTCATTTCAAGCTGAAAAGTACATCCAATCCTTATCTCAGTCATCAAGTACCACAGCCACAGAGACTTATTCAATACAAAAGATTTTAAGAGTCTATGGGGAAGGGAATATACTCACCAAAATAAAAAATTCAATCTTAGATTAGTCTTTTTTCCTTAAAAGTAATAGAGAACAAAAGCCAAAGCCTGGACATAAGCTTAATTCATTGCAAGGTTTAGTTGTTGAAAATGTAGTTGTTTTTTCACATATCAGGTAGAATATTATTGAAAACTTCCACATAAGCAACTCCAGCATAAGACAAACAGCAAATCAACAGGATGGGTTAGAAAGTACCTAAGAGGTCTCTAGTCCTGCTCAAAACAGGTTCAGCCACATCATGTTCTTGTCCAGATGAATTTTAAATATCTCCAGGGACAAAGATTCCTCATCCCAGACTGTCTGTTCCAGTGTTTGACCACCATCATCAAAATACATTTTCCTTTTTTTTGAGATGGAATTTCTTACGTTCCAGTTGATGTCCACGGTCTCTCATCCTTTCACTGTGAGCATCTGAGACACTGGGAGCCACCTGTTGGCTCCTGTTTGACTTGTCCACCAGAATCTCCAGGCCCTTTTCAGCAAAGCTACTTTTTTGGCCCAGCTGCCCCTGGCTCCCTCTCGTGCCACCTGAGAGGCACAACCTTGTGTTTTTTTTCATTCAACTATTCCCATCAAGCCATTCCTCCAGCCTCTAAAAGAATCCCTGCCCTCAAGTCTCCTTCACAGAGAGTTCTTGGGTATTGCAAGCAAACTAAAAGTACACACCATCCTACTGTTATAAGCCATTCATCAAATTGTTCTCTGCTACTGACCCCAGCATCAATCCCAGAATGACATTATTGGCATCTGACCCCTACTTGGACACTTTGTTACTCATCACCATCCTTTAAACTCTAAAGTCCAGGAAAATTCCCACACTGTTTATGTTCTACTAATTCTGTCCCCATGTAGATTTTGTGTGAGGTTTCTTTAAAGTTTCTAAATCTTCTAGAACTAAAAGGTAAAAAGGGTCACAGTTAATGTCTAAATAGTAATGAAAATTATGTTAGTTACTTCAGCATTTGTGGTAACATCTGGGACAGGCTTCATCTAGATTACAATCTCCACTGGGAATAAAAAATGGGAAAATACATACTGGATTTCAAATTTTATAGGGGTATATAAAGATCCACTGTTTGGTTCTGGGTTGTTGGAAAATACACAGTTTGCAAAGTTTTACAATCCTCTGATAGCAATTATTATGTATCTTCACATTACATTGTGTGTTTGAGGCCAACAAGAACAGAACATCATTTATCATTACCATTTCTTTTATTTCTATAGGCACCTAATTATGTATTTAAAACCTTGGCTTTGGGCCACCAGTTTAGAAATTCTTTGTCTGTGGGATTGTAAATAACACAACTGAAGAACAGAAACGCAGACCACATACATTTTTAAAAGTCCTCCCGCAACCTAGAAAAACACTGTAAATTTGTATGGCGTGGAATTGGTTTGGACTGGAATAATTTGAAGGGGGGGAAGTATTCCCAATAGTATCTGCTTTTACTGCATGCTAATTGGATGAAAACAGAAAAGGATCATCAGGTATGCAGTATCAATTGCAGAAAGGGGTGAAACACGATGTATTTAGACCGCAGCAGTCAGAGTTTGACCATCCAGCCAATGCAATATCCAGTAAGTGATCCATCTGTCAAATCCACATGTCTCAAGTTTAGAGACAAGTATGTCATGTGAAACAGTGCCAAAGGCTTTGCACAAATCCAGTTAGTTGATGGTTCAAGCACTGTACAAAACAAGGCACATTTGTGCAGCTGATGCCATGGCCTTTTACTGAGCAAATGGTTTTAATATCACTGTGTGATGAAAGCAATTGATGTCAAGGTAATGCTAGTGGTTTCTCTTCCTCTAATGGATCACCCTCTTCACCTGCTCTAAATAATGAAACCAGAACAAGCTATGGAATTTGCAAAGCTCAGCAGCAACCCGCACACATTACATGAAACTCTGGTGTGCACAGCTGTAGAATTTTATCTTTTGTCAGACCAGTGTTTAGGAAGGGAGGATAAATTAGCTGTAGCCATAGGGGAAAGAGAAGGTGCAAATGAGATTTATTCCATTCACATGAAACTAATGTCAATGCATCAAGTACATAACAGGCTCAGTGATTCATCCAGGATAACTCTTCTCTATCTTCTTGAACTTTAAGACTATTTTTTTTTTAATCTTCTTTTCTTTTTCAGTTTTCCAAAATGGCCTTTAAATTATCTGAGAACACTCAGAGATGATGACACAAGTTATGAGTGGTGAAATTAAAGCATATTTTAGTCTTCTTCTGACTTAAAGAGTTCCTCAGAGGGAAAGAAAAATATGGTTGTTCTTCAGAGTATTTAGCCTATACAGTGGCTTATAAACATACATATTATGCTTTTCCTTTTTCTACTGTATAAAAATGACTGTAGGGTGAACCTCCATATTTCCTCCACAGATGAAAACCCACCTGTTGGTGACAATCCTTCTGTTCCTTGCAGTTTCATCCTTAGTTTTACACACACCATCTGAACTGGATATCAGTCCTTCAAACACACTAAATCCCAAGGGCTGTTTGTGACGGCAAAATGCAAAATGGTTGTAGGCAGGTACGTAATTTTCTTTGCCACTCTCTTCTGTCTTTTGCCAAAATCTGACAACATACTCTTGTTGCCAGAAACCAGTGAAAATACAAATTCTTTAACTCCAATTTAGCATTAAGAAGCAGGCATTCTTTATTTGGCCAGATTTATCTGGCAACATTTTCCCCCTTGGGAAGCTTGTTTTCCCTTCGAGCCTCACTTCTTTGCTAACCTCACCTAAGTTCCTCACCTTGCATTAGCAATCATGATTTTTATACAGCTTAAAGCATCACAATCACAGTTATTAGTACAGTTATAATCATACTTTGCAAAAACTCAACCAGTCAGAGAATATCCAAGTTCTTTCAGTGTTTTATTTAACCATCCATTTTCTAATCCTGCTCTTAGTTCTCTAGATATGGCAATACCTTTTAATCTCTCTATCCAATTATCCAATTTAGCAGTTACATTTGAAACATGCACACAAGTGTTGTTTAAATTCAAATAACCACACACTCTGTTTTTATAGAGCAACAATAAACCTAAAACCAATCTTTTTCCTAGGCTCATTTTAGTAGTTGCTTGCAGTTCATTTTTTTTTCAACAAATCCTAGTTGCATTAGCTAAAGTTTTGATTTGTCCATGTGTCCATCATAAGGAATAATTTCCTTGTATTCCATTCAAATTTGCATAGGTGTTACTTCCCTATATTTTTGTCAAATTACTGACTAAGACTCCCCATGGAACTGCATTTTCTACTGAGGTTGGTATTGGCAAGCAAGCTGTTACAGAACTCTGAGCAAAAATACCAGTAATACAAATGCTCCAGACAAGAAATAAAATAGAAAACAGTCTTGTTTCCTTCATATTTTCTTGCATAAAGGATTATCCTTCAGTTTACAATGACAGGGATTGCTGGTTTTACCTGTGTGGGATGAAGCAAAGGCTGTGATGAACCTGTCCCCACAGGGAAGGATTTCTTCCTGATGTCTAATCTAAATCTCCTTCACCTTAAAGATACTGGAAAGGAAGATAAAGCTTGAAATCTGAAAAACAGGGATTTAGAGGAATTTCAGTAACACGTGAAAGCACAGTTCAGGTGCTGCTTTGAAATGTCTTATAAAATAATGATAATAATCCCAGGCTCTGGACAACCTGCCAGTGCTTAAACTCCAGCGTTCCCAAGTAAATTGCAAAGTTTGAAGCTTGTTAAATGTGCTGGAATTAACATAACTTTCTGTCTCAGTAATTTTTTTTCCTTAAGAATGCCTTCTAGCCACTCACTGAATAAAACTGTATTGCAGTTCAAGGGATAGTTTATGATTACTGCTAAGACCATGTGTTAAATTACATAGCATCTGTATCATCTGCATTTGATCTGATATGTAGATTTATAAATGTTAGGTATGGGGTGGAGCATATAAGGGTTTAAAATTTAAGTGCCCTACTGATGTTTATGATTGTAAAAGTAATGTTCAAGGACTGTATTATATGAAGAATATGTTAAATGCTATGCTATTATAACATATCTTTAATTCTCAGAGGGGTTTTTTCCAGCAACTAAGACTAATCTAGATAATTTTTTCCCTTGAAGGCCTATATGATTTTGAGGAAGCCTGGCAGATATGTCCATGTATAAAATAGTTTGTCTGAACACTGCTATTACAGGACTTAAATGAAATACATAGCAATGTCTTTTTACACTGAAGTATGAACATGGAAATCAAGGCCACATAAGTATATTTGCAAGTGCATTCAGTAATATCAAAGACATTGTTTTCCTCTTTCATGTCCACTGTATAAAAAAACTACCCAATAAAAGTGTTTGATACACAACCTTGAAATGTCTAATTTGGAAAATATGTGAGGTATTTTTACTTGCAAATTTCACTTTTACTTTAAAACATTTAAATTAATTATTTTGCAATTTTCTACTAGCATCTAAAAATAAGGAGGTAAAATTAATATGTAATATTGGTATTAGAGACATCTTCCAAAATATGGGATTAAGTGCATAAGCTTGTAGGATGCTTTCATAAAATAAAATAAAAAATAAATTTGGTATTCCATCCCTAGAAATTTGTAGAATGAGTAAGAAAAAGCACAAGCAAGTGTGAAATAGGCAACAGCTCTGTGCCTTTGGAGGGCAGAGTGAAAAGACTAAATGAAATTAAAGCTATTAAATCAAATTTAATTAATTAAACATAAGAGCTATTCTCATTTCAAATGTCAGTTTAATAACTTTATTTTGGAACTTGCTGGTTTGAGGTTTTCTTTGCCTTTTTTTTTCTTGGTGGTACCTCTGAAGTTCATAAACCTTTACATTTAAACTGAACACATTGAAATTGAAGGGAAATCACCTCTCGAGAAGTAGAAGCAGAAATACCACTGTTATTAATTAATTAAATTAGAGTTTCTTCAGTTATTTATGTGTGCCAAGAAAGCACAAGTGAAGACTTGATTTTATCCTATTTGTAAATTAAAATGACCAATGTGACAGAGTTAATTTGTTCTTGATCAATACCAGGGAGAATAATCTTCCAATTGATCTTTTTCCTGATTGTAACAAAAGCATAGGTGAAATTTTCCCTCCAGAACAAATTTAGGATAGTTTCAGCAGCCAGAATAGCAGAAAAATCGAAAATAAAATGCTTTATTCCAGAGATTAGCAAGTGCAATTTATTGTTTTATTGTTATCACTCACAGAAAGCAGCTTCTTTATTTGCATACAGTTCTTACTATCTAAAAAACTATCCAAATGTTCATGAGGCTGCAATTATTTGCCACTTTTGCCTTACATTCGAGCTAAGTTTCCTTAGTGTTGCCTTAGTGGGCACACAGAACTAATTAATAGTCATAGCTGAACTCCAAAGAGATTCTTGAATTCTCTAGATTTTAACATCTTACTTTGGATCTTTTTCCCAGAAGAGGAAAGGCTTTCTAGTTACTAATATTTGGAAATAGATATATGTACCCTTTAGGAAATATTTAACAGCAGTATTCTGTATTTATGCTTTATTTTACTGATTAAAAGGACAGGAATCATTCCTTCCTTCATTAGCTCTTACAAACTTCTCTGGAAAAATCTGCAGGAAAGATCATCTTACAATATTTGGCCAGATTTTTTTATGCAGGAATTTATTCTTTTTGCATTAAAGACCTATTTTAAAAAGGAAAAAATTGGAAGGACATGTAAGATGTGACTGTCATAGTTTGCTGCCTTTTCACAGTGACACCTGACAGGGCAACCTCAGCTCATTCATTCCCTAAATTCAAAGTCCTGCAGCAAAAATTAGGGTTTGAAAACAACTGATTTAGGAATTCTTTGCCCAGAACCCTTTATCCACAGCTGATCACTTGCACAGCTTGTACGGTTTCCAGTGTTCTTACACAGCCATTCTAAAAGCAGCAAAGGTTGGGTAATATTTCAAGAACTGAAATGTAATTAACATTAATAATATATATATTATGGTTTTTCCATCAAAGTGTAGATATAAATTGGATTTTTAAATGATATATTTTTAAAATAATTAAATAATTTAATTTTTAAGAAAACACAATAGTGTGTTATTATGATATCCATAAAGCTCAAAGCGTGTTAATTATTTTATATAGCTGGTTTAAAGGTAGCATATTCTGTGTTGAATGAAGAGGAAGAATATTAATTACAGAAACAAATGAGTTTATTAAACTGAAATAAAACATAACTTGATTGTTAACATTTTAGTTTACAGGTTAAAAAATTCAATTCCTAAGAATGCAATAGTAAAATTTTGAGGCAGCAGATACATGTAAACATTCAGCTTGATTACTGTTCACTGAAGTCTTAAAGTCTTAATCAACTTAAAACCTTAAGTCTTACAAAGACTGCAGGTCCTAAACACCTTGAGATTTTTCAATGAAAGTTCTATGAATATTAAAATTAACTATTTAATACTTTGGTAATTTTTCAACCTCATGCATTTGTACATGCCATCTATTAAAGACTAATATCCATGCTGAGTTTTCTTGATTCCTTTGGTTTATGACAAAGCCTGAGCACTAATTAACTATAACTTTTAGCATTATAAGAAAGCTGGAGACAATTTGGATTTTATTTTGTAGATAAAATAGATACATGTTTCAATCCAATTTGCAGGCACTGAAAATAAGTTAATTACAAAATAGTACAAGGAGGCAGATTTGAGTTTCAGAATCTTAGGGGGTGTGAGCAAATAAAACTTGTGTCAGAACAAGTTTTGTTCCTGATGGGAACAGATCATCAGTCAGAATTCTCTTGCAAACTGGAGATTGTGGTTCTAGTAATTTCTGTGCTTCACCAGCATGCTTGGTGATCAGGGAGAATTTTGATAACTCTTGAAAACCCAATGAATGTCACTTTTGAGTTAATCTTTGGGGTTTTCTGTCTCAATAATTTTATCAGGTTTTAACTTTTAAATAAAATCTGTCATTTTATATGACAATATAAATATATCAAGATTGCTTGTTTTATAAATAAAATTAATGACAAAAAGAAATAGTGTCTAGATGCTTTTTTAAAATTTAATTCAGTGAAATTGTAAATTCTTAAATATATTTGAAACTATCAAAATATGTCCATTTGCATCCCATACCTTGAAATACCATAGCGTATTTCAATTTCTCTCACAAATGCTGCAGAATATTTTCTCTGTATGTCTCTCAGTTTTCACTGTAGTTACTAAACCTAGTTTTTAAGAAAAATGTGGATTTATGAGGTGAGGGCACATATTTTCCAAGATCTCATGCTCACATCCTTCTTATTAGATAAATACACTTTGTTTCTCTTTATTAGTATGTGGTGTCATTCAGGAGTGGAATGTGGACTGGGATTGTGTATCAGCCCACCTTTATCACAAATTCACACAGTGCAAATTTTCTTGACGTGTCCTAGCATATAATAAAGATGTCTGTTGCATACAGCCAGAGTAACCTGCTAAAGTTTAATAACGTTGCTTTGAAATAGCCATTTGGTTTTTACTGAGCTAGGGAGAGTACTTGAAATTTTCTCCCTCATTTTGGGTAGTAAGAAATAAAGGAGGGGAGGGGCTGGGGGGAATAAAAATACTGTTCTTGTTATTTCATTTAGCAAAATTGTTCAATATTTAATCAGTTCAGGAGCAAGAATTCTACTGTGGGGTTACAACACTGGTGAATGAGTGATGGGTGACTGACAGACCCAGCTGGGCTTATGGAAAGCTTTTGATTCTGTCCCATGAGACATTTATATCTCTGAACTGGAAGGAAACAGATGGATTTGATCTGTGGACCGCTCAGTGAATAAAGCTGGGTGGTTATACCCGAAGAGTTGTGGCCAATGGCTCGATGTCCAGGTGGGGAGGAGTGAGGAGTGGTGTCTTTCAAGGGTCCATACAGGGACCGGCGTTATTTAATGTCTCTGTCAGTGACATGGCCAGTGGGACTGAGGGCACTCAGCAGGTTTGCAGATGACACTGAGCTGTGTGGGCAGGCTGGAGGGGTGGGATGCCATCCCAAGAGCCCTGGGATGAGAGGTGGGCCTGTGAGAACTTCAGGAAGTTCAACAGAGCAAAGTGCAAGGCCCTACACCTGGATCAGAGGATTCCCAAACATGGATACAGGCTGTGCCATGAGTAGATTGAGTATCCCTGTAGAGAAGGACTTGGGGCTGGTAGTTGATGAAAAACTGAGTATGAGCCTACAGTGTGTACTCACAGCCCAGAAAGACATTCATGTCTTGGGATGTATCAGAAATGCATCCAGAGGACTGAGAGAGGAGGTTCCATTACTTTGCTCTCTGAAATGACACCTGCATGCAGCTCTGGGCCACCAGCATAGGAAAGATGACTGCTCAACCGGGTCCAGACAAGGGCCACAAAGATGCTCAGGAGCTAGAAAACCTCTTATGTGTAGATGCTGAGAGCTAGGGCTGCTTAGCTTAGAGAAGAGAAAGCTCCTGGAAGGGGGCTGTCGTGGTTTTAAACCAATAACTAAGAAAATTACTTATTTCTTGCTGTGAGATATGGATTAGAACAAGAGCAAAACAGGCATACGACTTAAAAGGGAAAAAAAAAAAAAGAAAGTTTATTGACAAACTACAATAATAAGAACACCAGAATAAACTTCCAGAAAAACCTTTTCATCCCCTATCTACCCACTATTCCCTTGTTCACATGACAACAGAGACAAAAACCTTGGAACTTTGATGGTTAAAACAGTCCCAATTCTTGCTACAGTCTTTTCACCAGTTTTTGTAGAGAAACAGAAGTTTCTTCCTGTTAATTTATGGAGTTTCTCACAAGAAAACTATTTTTGTTATAGTTTCCCATTGCCCTAATGTTAGCTGCCCAGAGCTGTTATTATTAGAGTTCACTCCTCCCATTTTCACATCACTCTGAAGTGTGTATGGGCCATGAGTCTAGAGATAGCATTTTTAAGGATAAGTTATTCAAAGGCAAAAAAGTCTTCTTCATCTGTTTCTGTGAGCTTCACTAGAAAACAGTTTTCTCATTGCCTCTCAAGGCTTCAAATCTCCCAGCACTTCACTATACCATAATTACTCTATTTTTTACTCAAATTTACACTTTGAACACTTTATTCCTCTCTAGATACTGTATCATGAATTAAAGGAGTTCTTTTCAGGACTTCATTGTCCATTTCCATAGTTTTAACAGAAAGATATTTCAGCTTAATTAAAGCATCTTCTTAATTCTCTACCTCCTCTGAAGCTTCTTTTCTCTCCTGTCACTGGTGGTTTATAAAGTCTCTTTTCATGTTGATCACTCTCTCTCTCTCTCTCTGGATAAAAAGATTAATCCACAAGTCTCATCTGGGTAATGAAAGAGTTAAAATCTTGCCCAGGCTTTTGTAGATGGTTCGGAGATCTCTGCCGAACAGGAGCTGGAGCCGTCTGCGATGGAAAGTTCCTCATGGCTGCTCTGGAGCGTGTGGTCGCTGCTCCAACCCGCTGCAAGTCCAGGGCCTCTCTCTCTCTTCACTCGGCAGTTTCCAGTGAATTCAGCTACAGCAAAACCTGCAGCCGAGCCAGAGATCGGCTCGGCCCGGCCCGAGGAAAACCTTCCCCAGGCCCCGCCATCTCCCGGCCGGGAGACGGGGCAGGCCCGGCCCCATCCCCGCCCGGCCGCATGGCCTGGGCAGGGACGGGAGGCCTGGAGCTCTGCCACCCTCCACAGCCAGGAAACAAAGAGAACCCAGAGAGCTCTGCTTTTACACTTTAAGGTAGGGTTCACAAGTTGATCCCACTTTTCAATGGCCTAAACTGCTGTCAGTTCTCAGCAATGACCGATAATTGGTCAGGAGAAAAGACTCCAGGCAGTTCCCAGCAACTCCAACTCCCTTAAAGGTAAAGTAACTCCATGACAGGGGCCCAAGGAAATATGGAGATCATGGATTCTTTATCATGAAGTGTAATGATAAGAGGAGGGGTAAGATTTTCAAACTGAGAGGATAGACTTAGATTTGGTATTAAGAAAACCTTCCCTGTGAACCACTGGCACAGGTTGCCCAGAGAAGCTTGCACAGGTTGCACAGCACCATCTCTGGAAATGTCCAAGGCCAGGCTGGATGGGGCTCAGAGCAACCTGGTCTGGTGGAAGGTGTCCCTACATGTTATGATCTGGTTATTAAAATTTTAGAGAGATGCCTCTGCTCAAACTAAGATACAAATGAGACTATATGGAAAAGTCAATAGTATGGATTTTATTTAACAGTAAATGAGAGAGTCAGAGAGAGAGAGAGAGAGAGAGAGAGAGAGAAAGAGATAAAATGACGGAAAAATATTAATTAGAAAATATCCCTACTCTGTGGATCCCAATGACATCCCATTGATCTTCACCAGCTGGTCTTCTTGGTGGTGAGTATCTCCAAAAAAACATAGAATCCAATGGATTAATATGCCTTTTAGCCAGGTGAGAATACTCAGGTACCTCCCCTGTGGGGAGCAAGTTTGACACAGTCTTTTGCAAGACTCTGAATCAGTTGCATCACTTCACCTCACACCGGTTGCAAAGCCTCAGGAATGAGTCTGGGGAGCACTTCAGGGGGTCTTTGATGGATTCTGACACCCCCTCAGCTGCCTCACACATCAGTGTCCCATGGATGTGGCCCTCCAGGGCTGGGGGGTTTTGCACTGAGCCTGTTTGTGTGAGGGAGGATGGGTGTTCAGTGCCTCTGACCAGAGGTCACACCACACCCCCCAAAACTCTCCTCCTTCCCCTTAGGCTGGGGGAGAGACTGTGCAAACCTGACCTCAGCTGTGGGCTATGGCTTCCCCATCCCAAATCCAGCCAGGGATGATTTTCAGGACAGCTGCTGGGTTTGGCTTTCTTGTGGATGCATTCTTCTCCCTGGGCTTTGTTAGTTCTTTCCTAGACCTGAGATAATTGAACAACAGTGTCACCTTTATCTCAACTCAAATCCCCTTAGGCAGTTTAGCTCATACTCCAAGGTTCCAGTAAGGAGGCACATTCAGGGTGGAGTGGGACATGGTGGTGCAGCTGCACTATACAGCTTTGCTATAGTGGGCAAAAAATCCTTCGTAAAGATGTTTATAGGCCATGAACCATGACATTTCAGTCTCTGACACTGCCCATGGCAGGGGGTAGAACAAGATGCATTTTAAAGGTCCTTTCCAACCCATTCTGTGATTTTCTGACTATGTGATAGCCTGATTCCACAATTCTATAATTCTATGATTTATCCTTTTATGCTTTTGATCAGCTCTCCTTTTACTTTTTTGTCTAACAAATACTATTTTCACTTTTAAGAAAAGTTTAAAAAGCCATATGGAGTATTTGTACAGGTGGGAGAAGCCCTGTAATCATCACTTGTGTTTTCTATCTTCCTGACATCATTGGGTATAAAATCACCTTGATAACTGCAGCCATGTACTGATAAAAAGAGAAGCCACTGTATAGACAAGACACCAAGGCAATGCACAGTGAGAGGATGAGGTATTTACCATATATTGATTATTGAGGTGGGAGACACAGTCTGTCCAGTAATAACATTGTGAAAAACACACCCCTGAGCCTGATTAAATGAGAAAAATCTGTGACATTACTAAATAATTGTAAATTTCTGTGTCATATTTCCAAAGGTGGTAATATTACTACCCACATAAGACCAAAATAATACACATGTATATAAATATACATGTATACATATAAAAATGTATATAAAATGTACTTTGTGTACATCTGCAGTAATTGTAAGATACATATGAATACAATGGGGTATTTTAAGCTGTTAGCAATAAACATTTAGGGAAAAAAAAAAGAAATTATGTTGTTCTGCTTTTTCACCTTCAGCTCAGCCAGTTTGTAGCAAGCTTTGATTTGCCTGTGATGTTTCAAAACCAAGAGCAGTTATAACTCATTGGAGATACAGATTTGACAGCCCAGCATATTTATATCATGGTTAAGGCTCTTCAAATTATTTTTTCTGCAATAGCTTGGTCTTAAATCTCCACCTGGATATAAGGATTACAATAACTTCACTTTCATTCACTTGAAGTACTAAGTGTTGTAGTCATCACATGTTCATACTCAGGGTTATTGTTCCACAGACTGTTGACAACTGATAGTTGTTTAAGAAACAACCATTTAACTACAGCTCAGTTCCTAGTGAATTGCTAGTAACGGATATGTTACAAAATCATTAGCCAAGGTATCTGCTGAACTGTCTGAAATGCAATATATTCTGAACTGACCTATCTGAAATGTAATACATTCTCCATAAACAAGTCCTGCAAACAAGTTTTGTTTGCTCTTTTCAAATGCCTTTAATTCCTCAAAATAGTTGCTAAAATCTTACACAAAAGGAACAATTTTAAGAAGTTGAGATTTAACAATTTTCCCAGCCTTTTCAGTGATTTAGTTAGGATGGAGCTGTGACTGGTGGACAAGGATTCTGATCACGGTTGTGTTGATGCAAGCTTATAATAAATATAGTGAAAGAATATATACAAAATATAGGAATATCTCCAGAACAGAATATATGTCAGAGCCAAATGAAGCCCACTTCTAAATATTGAATCATGTCCTCCATGCATGTAGCCAGACCTTCCATCCAGCTCCAGCATGGCAGCATTGGAAAGAGCATGTTAAGGTATCCAGGAAAATATCTTTTAAGCCTGTTGGACATCTTGTTTGCTCAGGTAACACATCCATACCTGCTTTTAAACATGCCAGGTCCCTGTGGCACTGCAGCTGAAATGGAGACATCCTCACAGTTTAGAAATCTGTCCTAGTTTATTAAAGACTAATTATTAGCCATTCATTCCAAACTGTGAGCAGCAGTTACCAAAAATAATGATGTTGTATTACTTATACAACTACCAGCATGCCAATGTAAGTGGTCCAGTACATGCTCGTCATCAGACCAAATATCCAAACATGATTCATGGTGTTTATCAGCTAGTAAATTTTATAGAGTCCTAGCCAAGCAGTGTTGCTAATTTGATGCACCTATAATGAGCTGACCATCTTTCATTTTCTCTGAAGTTGTTTATTACTGTAATAGGGCCTCTTACTCATTAAATCTTGTCAACATGACTGATGCTTAATACAGTAGCTAAAAGATTATTAAGAAAAATGGCTATCAAGAACATGATGGAATGAATAAACCCTTCTGCTGAAGGTGTCTTTTGGGGAAGAATCTCATTTCAATACTATGTGAAGATTTGGTTAATTGCTGCCACCCGAATACAAGATTCCCAGAAGACTCCAACAAAAGGAAATCAAGAGATTGAATGACATTTGAGCAGCACAAAAAATAACGCTATGAAGTTTGCAAGAATAGTAAGGAAAGTGAAATTATTTCAGCAGAAAGATAAACTGAAAGTACTGAGCAGGCACATCAAGCAGGTCTGCTCCACAAACAGGGCTTA
This sequence comes from Cyanistes caeruleus, assembly GCF_971803275.1. NCBI lineage: Eukaryota > Metazoa > Chordata > Aves > Passeriformes > Paridae > Cyanistes > Cyanistes caeruleus. The sequence continues at coordinate 8,511,760 of NC_141709.1, forward strand.
TAGGCAGCAAGTGCCACAGGTCTCCTGAATGCCCCTCTGCTCACATCTTAACTCCACAGTGGCAGAAGACACTCTTAAGTGTAGCACAATTTACTGTTTACAAGTTTTTTATTTACCAAAAAACAAACAACAAAAAAAAGTAGCATTCCAATGAGGAAGATAAGCAGCATTTGAAAACAGATCTGGAAACAAGCTGCTAACAGTTCTCTTCCATCCCACGAGCAAGAGTTCTCAGTGCAAACTGCTGTGGTGTGGGTCACTCTTCCACAGGTGCAGTGCTCCAAGGACAGGCTGCTCCAGCCTGGAAGCAGGGCCCACTCTCCACTGGATCACAGCCTCCTCCAGGCATTCACCTGCTCTGGTATGGACACCTCCCCCCTGGGCTGCAGGTGGATCTCTGCATCCCCCACTGATCCCCACAGGCTGTGAGGGGATCTCTGCATCCCCCATGGATCCCCACAGGCTGTGAGGGGATCTCTGCATCCCCCATGGATCCCCACAGGCTGTGAGGGGAAATCTGCATCCCCCATGGATCCCCACAGGCTGTGAGGGGAAATCTGCATCCCCCATGGATCCCCACAGGCTGTGAGGGGATCTCTGCATCCCCCATGGATCCCCACAGGCTGTGAGGGGATCTCTGCATCCCTGTGGATCCCCACAGGCTGCAGGGGCACAGCTGCTTCACCATGGTCTCACCACAGCCTGCAGAGGAATCTCAGCTCCGGCACCTGCAGCACCTCCTCCCTCTCCTTCTCCACTGACCTTGGTGTCTCCATGTTGTTTCCCTCACACATTCTTACCTCCTCCTCTTCTTTAGCTGGAAAATTACAACTGTCCCCACCTTTGTTTTGATTTTCTTCTTAGATCTGTTATCACAGAGGCGTTACCAACCTCTCTAATTGCCCAGCCTTGGCCAGCAGCATGTCCATCTTCAGAGCCATCAGGGACTGGCTCTGCCAGACATGGTGGAAGCTTCCAGCAGCTTCTCACAGAAGCCACCTCTGTGGCTCCCCCACTACCAAAAACCAGGGCAAGCAAAACCAACACAACAGTATACAGCAGAATTAATTTAGGTTCTTCCCTATCAGTCTTCCTAATTTTTGAATTCACCTAGCTGATTAATAGTCAAGGTATCATTATTAGCCATACTATCATCATTCATGTTGTTCTAGGCTTACATTTCTGAGTGTTCAATATAATGTGACTCCAACAAAGGGTCACAGTTATTTTAATACCGACAGTATAATCAGTATAATTGTGATTTAGTAGGATAGTTCACTGTTCCCTGCATTTCAAGAAACTTTTTCAATCAGAAACAGGAATTGGGCTAACATCCTATAAAAAGGATACTACTTAAGGGTATGATCTGAGGAATGGTATAGGTCAGATTCTTATCTGTTTTAGTTTTGGTTAGTCAAAGACCAGTGTCGAATTATTTGAACTGAGGAACTGGCACAGAATTAGAAAATGTGCTCTGGATTTATGGATCTGGAAACATAATTGGGACCTAATTTCTCTCAAAAGTTTCTGAAGTGATTCATTTTGCTGGATTCATTAGCTACTATTGTGATCTTAATGATAGATTTTTTCAGCTCTCATGTTCTCTTTGAGGCATCCTGCTGCTGTTTATGAACAATATTAAATCCCACTGAGACAGTGTTTAGCTCACCCTGTGCTATCTATTTTTCTGGGTACATGTACCACTTGTAACAAAGAAGTTAAAACTCCTGTTACTGACCAATGTCTGGTTTTTATAATGTGAGTTCCCTGATAGCTCTGGCTTCCTCCATACACACCTCTTTGCCATTTATATTGCTGGTGCTTATTACAGGAGCTACAGCAGGGTTGGGACCACGGAGTGTTGTTCTCTAGACAAGAAAAGAACAAAGCTGTCCAAAAGTAATGATGTTTCCCCTTGTGTCTAGGTGTACTAAACACTACATTGTTGCCCCAGCCCTCATGTCCAGGTCATCTATATCCAAGGCCAAATTATGCACATTCAGATAGGGAACTGCAGAGTAGGTTATTTCCCTTTAGGCTGTTTTTCAAGAAGGGTTTGTCTCACATACTCTCATCTACTTGTAGAAATGCTGTCGAGATGTTTTGAACACTGACTCAGAATCTTCTGGCATACCAAACAACTTTTTCGTTCTTTTTCAGTAACAATTATACATTTAAGATTATTTCTGAAGATTTGTTTTTCTGATTAAATTGTTTATGATATTTTAAAATCTTGTACCTATACTGGTGATATAAGACAATCCTAAATATAGTCTGGCAGTTCCTTTTGCCTATCTCAGTCTTTTTTTTGTTCCTTTCCAGTGGTTGTTTGTGAATTGATGAAATCCTGGCAGACAGAAACACTCTACAGGCAGATCATCACTGTTTTATGGTTGAGCAGGGTCAGCTTGGGTATAGAAATGAGTAAGAATCACATTAAACAGACTTCCAATGTGTTTCAAGTAGTGCTAGAGGCATTTAAAAAGTGATATGTAGAAGATATAATAGTGCTAATACATGTATTCCAAACAAAAGAAAGGAAAAGAAGGGAAGGGAAGGGAAGGGGAAGGGGAAGGGGAAGGGGAAGGGGAAGGGGAAGGGGAAGGGGAAGGGGAAGGGGAAGGGGAAGGGGAAGGGGAAGGGGAAGGGGAAGGGGAAGGGGAAGGGGAAGGGGAAGGGGAAAAGAAAAGCTTCCAAAAGCTCTTCACTACAGCTGTATTAGGAGAGCAGAAGATCTCTCAGTATTGTTATTGCCATCCAGTTTGGATTGTTGCTCACTTTCACAGTTTGTCCCAGAACATTAAGTTTCTAAACCAACATGTCATTCTGATGGCATTTGATCTAGCATTTGAATCACCCACTGGAACCTGAGAAGCTTCTTTTGCTTCTTTTGTGCCCCTTGCTAGTGCATCTTGCATACAGAAATAATCTCACAAGCCCCATCACTGCTGAACCCCTGAGAAGTTAGTGCCAAATGTACACCAGCCATTTTAAAGTGAGAAGGAGATAAATAAAAAGCAGACATCCTGGTACAAGTGAAGAAAAGAACTCATAGGGCTGAACGTGAATTATCAAGCAAATTTTCAGAAGCAAGGTGTCACTATGCTGAAATCACACTGTGGTGAGATCATAGAACCAGAGAAATAGAGAATCAGAGAACGTCAGAGTGGTTTGGGGTGGAAAGGCCCTTAAAGCCCATCCAGAGACACCCCCTGCCATGGGCAGGGATACCTTCCACCACTCCAGGTTGCTCCAAGCCCTGTCCAGCCTGGCCTTGGACACTTCCAGGGATCCAGGGGCAGCCACAGCCTCTCTGGGTAACCTGTGCCAGGGCCTCCCCACCCTCACAGGGAATGATTTCCTCCCAGTATCTAACCTAAATCTACCCTCCTTCAGCTTAAATGCATTGGAAAGGAAGATGAAGTTTGAAATCTGAAAAATGGGGATTTTGAGGTATTTCAGTAACAGGTAGAAGTACAGTTCAGGTGCTGTTTAGAACCGTCCTATAAAATAATTTGTAATAATGAGGTCCAATTTTATGTAAATTTTTTTTAAATTTAGAATGTCTCACCATCTCTTCAAGAGAGAAAGATTTTTTTTCTTGAGTATTTACAGTACAAGCACACTCTGACCTGTGGGACAGAAAAATTATACTGGATCACTATTTAAAAAAAAGCAAAGTGCTTTGAAAAGCTGAACTTGTGGGACATAGGCAAGAAAAAAGTCAGTTGCATATTCTCCACTCTCTCTTTTGATTTCCATTTATTTTAGCTTCTTTAGTCTATACATCTCTATAAATCATTTATTGCTTTATATTTTTATAGTGAAAATTATAGTAACCAAAGCCATCTTTTCCTTACATTGTTTATTTTTCAATTTTCAAATGGTTATTATTATTTAATTCCAATTTTCAAATGCTGATTTGGAACATGGAGGAAAATTCATGTGGTTTTCTCCAGAAATAGTAAAGGAAACTATTGGCAGCTTGGTTTATCTGTCTCGCCAGCTAGACAGTTACAATGACAAAGTTAATTCAAAAAGCATCAATTTATTGATATTGTCACAATTAATGTTCCTCTTGTTTGAACTTTACATTTTTATTGCACTGGCACATTGATGCAATGAACTCATTTTAATTTGCAGGACCAAGGCCTTTAAGGCACTCTAAGAAGAAAAGCATTCAAGTACATTGAATCCTAAATCTGGAATGTTTAAAGCAGCCTTGTTAGCCCTGGTGACAAGAATGACACCAGTCTGTGAAAAGTTATGGATTTCCTCTCTACAGCAAGCAGCAGGTCTGGCATTCCAAGAACAGATATCAATAAGCTTTTTGCATCCCATGAGTGTCATTGTATTGGATTTAGGTGTCCAGGTCTTGGTGTCTCAGTTAGAGGAGATCAGGGGCTGCCCTGTGCTGGTCACAGACAGTTCCAGCTTATTTCAGACAGTTTCAGGTGCACAACAGAGCAACCACTGGGCAAAGCTGAGCACCATTAGAAAACTGCAGAAATATTAGGAAAGGGCTCATGCAGCACAGGCAGTGACAAAAAGAGAATTGAGGAAAAAGTAGATTATAACAGAAGAACAAAAACAAATAACATTGAGGGGGGGAAAATGCAGTAAATAGTTACTGAGGCATTTAGAGAAACATCTTTGCTTTCCCTAGTGCAGACTTCAGAGAGAGGAGTCCTTCCTGCCCCCTTTCCAGCCTCAGTTTTCTGTGGTTTTGCTGAATTTCCTTGTTTCTTTGGTGAGGTAAAAAGTGATGCAGAAGGCTGGAATCAGCTTGTAATGTTTCTCTACTGCCATACTTTGTTCACCTCATTTTCCTACACTAATTGTAACTTCTTACTTGTTTCCTTCAGCACACATCTCTGGGCTGCAGACCTTGAGACATGCACTCCTGGGACTCAGGAGTCCTCCAGAAAGAGCTGGATGTGGGAACTCCACAAGGACACAGACACTGTTCTACCTTGGATGGCTGCCACATCCTGTGTGCCCAGCAACAGGACAAGAGGCCAGAGGTAGAAACTGATGTCCAGGAAGTTCCACCTTAATATGAGGAAAAACATTTTTCCTGTGCAGTGACTGAGCACTGACACAGATTTACTAGAGAGGGTGTGGAGTCTCCTCCCTGGGGATATTCCAGACCTGTCTGGACACACTTCTGGGCCCTGGGCTCTGGGATGGCCCTGCTGGAGCGGGGAGGTGGCACCACATGAGCCACTCTGGGCCCTTCCAGTGACAGGACAAGAGGACACAGCCTTAAGCTGCAGCAGGGGAGGTTTAGGCTGGACATTAGGGAGAAGTTCTTCACAGGAAGAGTGGCTGGGTGTTGGAATGAGCTGCCCAGGGAGTTGGTGGAGACACCATCTCTGGATGTAGAATCATTGCCATGGTCTAGTTGACGAGATGGTGTTAGGTCATAGGTTGGGCTGAATGATATCAAAGATCTTTCCCAACCTGATTGATTCTGTGATTCTGGCATCTCACTTGATGGGTAAATCTCCTTGTAGAGGCTGTCTCTGTTTATTTGTTCCATGCTCAGCATAATATGTTTAGAGACTGGATGGAAATCTGTTTGCTATATTGCTGTTGACTGTTCTACAATGCTACAGTAAATTTAACTCACTGTGAACACAATTACCCATAATAACCCAAATTCCTGCCACAGCTCTGCATCTCCATCCTGGGGGCACTGTAAAATATACTCGTGCATTGGGCCTGGCAATTTCATTCACTGCTGCTCAATATTTTCTTCTCAAAGAATTTGCCAATAAGACTTTCCACAGGTGGATAAACTAAGTATATTAATATATCTTAAACTATGTATAATATAATAAATGTAATAAAATAAAATTAAATATAATAAAATAAAATTACATATAATGACATATAATGACATATAATGACATATAATGACATATAATGACATATAATGACATATAATGACATAATATAATATAATATAATATAATATAATATAATATAATATAATATAATATAATATAATATAATATAATATAATATAATATAATATAATATAATATAATATAATATAATATAATATAATATAATATAATATAATATAATATAATATATATAACATAGCATTAACATAACATAACATAACATTAACATAATATTAATTACATTTTCACTCTATCATCCACATCTATTACACTGGGCAACTGAGGACCTATGAACAACATAATTTTGAAGTGAGCATTAGTAAACTAAGGATCTATAAATTAAACTCTTTAAAAGGTTTTAAAACAATTCCCAAAATGTTGATCTAAGCATTTCACTCATAATTTTGTTTGTTCTTGAAAAACATTGTCAAAATCAAGCCTTATCATGTCAAGAAAAAAAAATGTGCCTGAGGAGCATCAGCAGAGAGCAAAGAGGATTAGTCACTCTTGAAAGGTAAAAAAAATAATAAAAATGTATAGAACCTAAGGCAAACAGTGACCTTAACAAGGCAGAAATGGCAAATCCTTGCATGAAAACTTTCATGCTCCTGTAGCTTTTTGGTGACAACTACTCAAAGAAACTTGGTGAAAAGTGAATTTCTGAAGTAGAACTGAGGGCAGCAGTGAATTTGTGTGTGTGTGGAGATTTTAGCTATAGGAGTTATCAGGATGTATAACAGGATACAAATTGTTCTTTTTATAATAGGATGAAAAAAATTAATCAGAGGTGAACATGTGAAATATATGAGTTCCTATTACTGCATCAGCTGCTTTTTCAAGCTGAAAGTTTTAATCTGTTCTTCCTGTTATGCTTTGCAGTGCCTTCATTTACTGGATTTTCATCCTCAGTTCTACATTCCTGAAGCCCTGTTTAAATAGCAGTGCTTAGGAAAACTGTGATTGAGAATTGGAGAAAACACTATTTGAAAATTAGGTTTTGTAATGCTGTCAAAGGGATCATAATGCAATTAAACAATCAGAAATTCTTTTGCTTGTTTTCCTTTTTCCTGTGAGTGAAACAAAAGGCTCTTGCAAAATACTGAAGTGACTGTCAGGGCTTTTTTCCTAAACATGTTGAAACTGTGGACTTTGCTTTATTTACTACCATTTCAAGCTTTTATATTTGTGCAGAAAATACTCCTTGGAAACCCCTTTTGAGATAAAATAGACCTCAGTTTTATCATAGGTTCTTGATATATGTTACAGGATCTAATAGAGAAGTATCCCTCTCCTAGAGAATAATTTGGAATTATCTAGCAAATTGCTTAACTAAAATTGATGACTTTCAGGAAGTCCTTGAACTAAAGAAAAGCTAAAAAAGAATCTGCATTAGAAAATTATTTTTAAATGTTTATGGCAATTTAATCCTTAATAAATTTCACCACATGGATTCTCCCTATTTACCATTTTCTTTTTTTCTGTTTATATTTGCATTAATGATATTTTACTTTCATTCTAAAGTCAATTTTAGGAAATCTTTTTGAATAGGCCAAAAAATATATTTTAGTTATATATATATATATGTATGTATGTATGTATGTATGTATGTATGTGTATATATACAACTGAATTGGCCTGAATTAGTAAATTGGTTTTACCTAATTTTTGTGACATCAGAAAGATTTTCACAGGCTTTTAAACACAAACTTCAATGAAATCACAATGAATTCACATAATATCTTGATCTACTCAAATCTTTTGTTCCTGATTAGTGACAGTAAAACAATATAATCACAAACATTTAGTTCTGTTGCTTTGCAAAGTTATTTATGGGACAATGATAGTAGTAGGCTCCTGAAGTCTCTCTTACTACCCAAAAAGCTAGAAAGATATAATTTACATTATACCTGTTTTATAAATGCTTTTACATGCAATACATGCCTTGGATAAGGAAACTCTAATCATATCATCAGGATAGATGAAATAAGTCATATTTTACATTTTAATCCTAGAATCTAGCACAGAAAAAGAAACTACACAGGTTTAAATGTATTTTGCAGTGGAGAAACTGGTGATAGGGTTCATCATCCCCAATGATGCTTTCTCATTTGATCATCTATATTGGAAGTCAAAAATTATGACAGTGACAAAGAGGAACACCAACTCTAGAGTACTAATTAAAGTGCACCAGCTCAATAGATCTTAGTTCATCTTCACATGGAACCTCATTAAGGCAAAATGATCTGTACAAATTAGTCTTTCCAAACAGAACCACTGGCAATTTTTAATGAGGTTTCCATGTAAAGCATCATCTGTCAAATTGCAAAACTAAAGCAATCAAAGACATACCATGCTAGATTATGTCTAATGTCTATTTGTTTAACTGGGGGATTGGTTCATTTTTTTAATTCAATCTTGTATTATACACATGACTTCAGAGTTTAGTGATCTGCTTGCATCAATGTCAATATTTAGATGCTTAGAGACCAATATATTTAAATTACTATTTATAACTGTTAGCAGAACAGACTTTATGTTCTGTTCACATTCTAGACAACTAATGTCTTTCTAACAGTACTGTTAGCAAAGTAGAATAATAAATTTTTTTAAAAAAAAATTAAAAAGCTTATAATTATTGGAAGATGCAAAGGCTGTGAGGTACCAAGTAAAAAGAACAAGAGTTCAACATATTCTGTTATAGTCTGTAAGGTATAACAAGAAAAGAATTTGAGCCTTAAAACATTATTGTGGCTCTAAACAGTGGAACAAGAGGTAGAGGGTGTTAATTAAAACCTGGAGAATCTGCTTCCACTTTACACCTTCCCTCCTGTCCCACCTGTCCCATCCAGAGTGCAGGCTACCGAGGAGAATAAAGGGTGCAATGAATTTTTCCTGTAGATATTCAGAGAAAAACCCTAATTTGTCTTTTTACATAGAAAATTCCTTTTGAGTCAGAAAGAATAAAATATGTGTTAGCAATCACATGAATCAGAAGAATGTTGGTATCTTGATGAAACAACCTGGAAAGGACCTTGGGAGATTTTCTAACCCTTCTCTGCCTCAGTCCATATCATCTAAACCTAGAGGACTCCTGATAAGTATTTAAACAGCAGTTATAAGAGATTTTTTATTAGGATAGAAAGCATGTTTGCAGCAGGCAAAGAAATATTACTGTATCTTGGTTTTAGCTGTTTTTAAATTATATGGGACTAGTGGATTTATCTGAGACAATAAAAAAATAGGTTGAACAGCAATGCAATACTTTGAAGAGAGTTCTGAGGAGCACAGCAAGAATAATTATAGCCAAAAGAAATGTGTTTTTAGAAGGCTGACTGGAAGATTTAGACCTGAATAATCTTACAAAGATCATGTGAAGTAGGTAAAATACTGATCAAATATCTGTTAGAAAGGAGGCAAAATACTCATCTCCACGTTGGATAGTGCCAGAATCAGAGCTCTTAAACTAGATCAAGAAACTAGGGCATTTGGACTTTACAGAAAGCATTCTGGTGGGAAGGATGGATAGATGTTGGAGTCAGCTGGAACACTTAGAGGAAACTGTTGGTGTTTTTAAGGTTCCCTCATGAGACAGAATTTTTACAGGAGCTATTGATAGTATTTCTGGAGTTTCCAGGGAATAACAGCCAACAACAGCCTTTGGCAGCTTGCTGTGTATCAAATAGTGTTTGTTCTGATATGCACACCTGTGGAGTTTACATAGCCACACTGCACTTGGTGTTCTCAGGTGTATTCTGGGAGGCAAAGCATATTCAGTGACATCTCAGGCAGCACATCAGCCCAAGAGTGTCAGTGTCCTTGTGATGTGCCTTGCTGTGGCATCACAGCCTTGCAAGAATGACACAGGCTTCATAAATAGTCATGATTCAAAGTAATACGAAGTAATGGTAAAGTCTGTAACTCAATAGCAATCAAACAGCTTGTTTGGGCCTAATGAAGATTTGGTTTTAGGACAAGAAATTCACACTGGTTTTAGCCAAATTACTTGATTCATTGGAGTAAAAAGAGTACACTTTCTATAAGTCAAGGACAATTTATGTTTAGCATTTTTTAACCTTTATAAAAGTTGCTTGTCTTCTTACCTTTTTTAAGTCATTTTGCCAAAAATATACTTTTGTTTTTATTTCTACAGCTAGCCCATCTGTTGTCATCCTTAATATTTATTATATTAACTTTAATGTATCACCTCCCACACACTGTTTTTGCAAGGTACATAAGCCCAGGCATAAGGGCTCAAGTAGTTAATTATGTAGTGAAGTCATCTATTTCTAAATTATCAGTTAGGTAAGGTTTTATAAATTGTGCTTTATTCAGGGAAACTAATATAACTAAATTAATCTTTATTAAACTAATTTCTGAAACCTGATATAATAACTTAGTATAATATTTATACCTTTGCTGTAATACAGCACAGGGGGAAAGACAACTGCAGAATACTAAAGAATCTACTGCTTATGAATTAATATACTGATTTATTTATTTTCATCAAGTAATAGTGCATTAAACTCTTCTTCACATCTTCTTCAATTTGTAGATTAGGATCTCTGCCTTTCCTGACATTTCCTAAGCCTCTCTTCCATAATTCTCTTTTTAGCCAACCTGCAGCATACAGAGGTATAACTCCAGTCTGCCAAAAAGCTGTAACTCAGTGGTTTCCAGTCCCCTTGTCCCCAGCTAAGGTGGGTGTTCTAGCAATTTCTGAACCTGCTTTTAATGATCAGCTTGCTTTTTCCAAATTTAGCATTGTATGTTCCAGGCAGGCATTCAACTGTGTACCTGCACTTATGTGTGATAGCAATGTAAAACCATTATATTACTCAATATATTTAAATATTTATGCTGTTAAAGAATTTCAAACTTCATTAATCTTGCTATGTGTTTTCATATTTCCTCAGCCTGAGTGATTCTCTTCTTCCATGTATTTTCATTTTTGGGTAGTCTAAAAATGGGAGGTGTTCACACTTGAACTAATTAACTGAATTTTGAGTAATTGGCTTTGTCTTCACTTTAAAAAAACATACTACACTTGGAAGATTTTAGTTTTAAGGACAATATTGGTATTGTCAGATTTCTCCTGAGTGACTGGAAGTTGAGAGAAAATTATCCCAGACTTTTAGTCTTGATTTAATACAACATTCCTCACCCCATTCCTGCTGCAGAAGATTTGCTTTCACTAGAAATTGATTCACTGATATATTTAAAGCTATTTTTCTTTTTTTTTAATTAACTAGTAATCTTTCTAATATTTTTTTTTTTTAAATCATCATCTTATCTGCTCTTTCAGTTCTGATTCCTTCTCTAAATTTTAGCTAGAGAGGAAAATTTTTCTTTCCTGTGTTTAATTGTAAGAGTGTTCTCAAAGTAGTCCACTGGATTTTTAAATTATGAGCCAAGGTCCTGCAATACCCAACTCAGTTTTACTTATAAATGTGGTATTAAGCTCACTATTGCTATTTAAGGCAATCTTATAACACACACATATCTCAATTTAGTTGCAGAGATGTTTGATTTAAGTAGCAGCCTTTCAATGTCTTAGAGTTTGAATTAGGAATATAAGATCAGTTTAAAATTTGACAAAAAGACAACATGAAGCAAGACCAGGAGTTACAGCTACAAGGGTAAATGACCCAATTTGTTTTCAGTTAAAAATTTAGTAGTAGGAACTCTACTGAATAAAATACACAGTACAAAGTGATGCCTTCCTCCAATTCACTAACACACTATTGTATCCCAGTATTGTTAAAATATAATTCCAACATAGAATATATAGTTTTTAAATTTTTGATGTTTATAAAATATTTATTTATTTATAATTCTGCCTGCCCATTTATCTCAAAGCAATAGAATGGAGAAAAAGAAAAAAAAAGTTTTTCTATACAAGTAAAGAGAAATAGTATTTATGTGTGACCAAATAATTTATTACAGAGCAGGATACAAATTCAGAGATTTTTACTTCCAGCCTGGTGCCTTTAATCTTTGTGTTAACTTCATTTTAGTATAATAAAATATGTCCCTGAAAAATAGAAAATCTAGCAGATTCCATAAAATCTTCTAACTGATTAATTGGAACTATATTCAAAATTCAGTAAGTACCAAAAATAAGAACTTACAAGTGCTCTCATAAAGGGTCTGAAAAAAAATAGAATTGTCCACAATGAGTGCATGAGCAAGTTCATAATAGTTATTGTAAATGCCTAAAAACCACATCCTGCATAAGTACAGCGAGACAAAAACTTCAAAGAAATATTTAAGTGTTTGGAATTCTTTAGAAATTGTGTCATCTTTAATAGCATCTTTCATCAAAAGCACAATTGTTGATGTAACACACTCAGAGCTTCAGTTCCCTGCAGCCTTGAGATGGGGTTCAAACCCTGGGATTTAAACTTTTACTTTGGTTTCTTTCTCCTTCTCTCATTTACACAGGGCACATTCTTTGCTCTTTTGCAGGTCACATTTTTAATCTCTTCACTACCAGTGAAACTAACCCGTTAAGTTGCTGTTTTCCTTTTCACGTCTATTTCACTGTTCCACCCCTCTGCCCTGTTCAGGTGAGACCCCACCTGCAGAGCTGCCCCAGCCTGGGCCCAGCTCAGGAAGGACCTGGAGCTGCTGGAGAGAGTCCAGAGGAGGCTCCAGGATGAGCAGAGGGATGGAGCAGCTCTGATGGGAGGAAAGGATGGGAGAGGTGGCATTGTTCAGATGGAGAAGCTTTGGGGTGACCTCACTGTGGCCCTTAAGTGCCTGAAGGAGCCAACAAGAGCCATGGAGAGACTTTGCAAGGGAGGGAGCAATAGGACAAGGGGAAATGGCTTCCCACTGCCACAGGGCAGGGATAGATGGGATATTGGGAAGGAATTCCTCCCTGTGAGGATGGGGAAGCCCTGGCACAGGATACCCAGAGAAGCTGTGACTGCCCCAATATTTTAATATTGTTTTTGTATCTGCACAACTCCCCTGTGTTTCTTTATTCTTTAAACTCAATGAAATCTCTATTTTGACTGCTGATTAATTTTAGTTATTTACTTTGGATTGTTTCTTTTTGTTATTCCTCCTTAGCTTTGGTCCCTGGAAAACAGCTGAAATCCATAGGTAGGGCAGTAAGAACTGTGAATAGTCTATACTCTGCCCAAACCTTCTTTCTAGATAAATGTGCATTGCTGGTGCTCCCAGAATTGCCTATTTCACATGCATGGTCATTTTCTTTAACATAGTAACAATGTTCACCTTAATTTGTATCATTTCAAACAAGCAAAGAACGTTGACAAAATGGTAGGGTTAAAAAAATCCCATTGCTAATGAATCACATTGCCAATAGAAAAAAAAATAGTTTAATAATGTTTACATTGAATCTTGGTGTGTAAGAAGATGCAAAATTAATTTAGCATTAAAAACCTCATTAAAATTAAGACATTTTAAAATACATCCACAGCAGCAGCTATGATTCATAGTGTGGGAGAAGGCAGTTGCAGAGGATTTCTGTGAACTCTGACTGCAGCTGGCACAACCAACCACAATTCCCAGGAGAATAGCAAATGGTGTGACAGATTAGTTATTCCAGCAGCCATGCAATAAAAGTTACTTGTAGATTCATAGAAAAGTGCCTTTCAAATGACCAATCCATCCTATTATGGAGAAAAATCAATGCACATTGTGCCTTTCAGTTTATTTACATTTCTTTGCATTTTAAGGTGACTTTCCCTGTAGCTGTTTGCTTATTATACAATTAAAATAATGTTATTTGTGCATCCTTTCATCAGTGAAGGTAAGAAGGCTAAACAATATTGCATTGATAGGAAATGAGATTATTAGTGGCAGGTTTCTCGTTGATGCAGAGTTCAGGAAATAACATATCTGAGATTTGTTCAGTCGGTCAGAGCATGGTGCTAATAACGCCAAGGCCATGGGGCCAATCCCAATACAGGCCATTCCCTTCAGAGTTGGACTCTATGATCCTCATTATTTCCTTCCACCTGAGAATATTCTGTGATTCTGTGACATGGCACAATGCCTCCTCACAGTTCTCAGCTCTGACTCACCTGGAGCTTTGCATGTTTTGATCTTTTTGGCTGAGATCTTTTCTGAGGAGATTGAGATACCAGTTCTAATCTTATCTCTCAAGGATGAATGTCAATGAGCAGAAGTTCTTAAGGTGAAGAAAACTTTAGCTGTGAAATTTGTCAGACTCCTTCCAGAATGAGGACAGATTTGGTCATTTATCAGGCTCAGACCTGATATTTCAGAGTTGCTTGACAAATCAGATGATGCTATATATCCATATTTCCCCACAGGATTACTGTCATCTGGTGCTGAAGGATTGTTATTTAAGATCTTCCTAACCTATTGTGGTGGGTTGGCCTTCATTGGCCACTGGCTGCCCACCAGGCTGCTCTCTCACTCCTCAGCATGACAGGGGCACAAAATAAAATATAAAACTCCAGAACAGCTTGTCAAAGTAATCTGTACTCCTTAGCTTGGGAAGCCTTTGTAACTCTGCTCTACTTCCCTGAGTAAATAACCTGCATCAATAGAAGGAAATGCAGAAGTATCTCCTAAGAAAATACTAGGAACAAAAAGAAAGAACAAAGAATGAAAAAAACAAAGAGCTAATTTCCCTGCTCCTGTTCTTTCCAGTGCTGCCAGGTTACCCTGGTGGTATGCTGCCTTCAGAGTTTTCACAAGGCAAGTGGTTTCTATGAAAGCACAGAGAAAGGGGAATTAGAGATGTAAATTGAAGGGATCTATGACAGCTAGTTTTATGAGGATTATCACTGTGAAACCATAAAACTAGGCATGGTACCAGCCTAAATTAAAATGCTAACAAAAGATGATGATGGAACTGGAATGATTTCAATGGCTAAGAACGTTTTTCACAATATAAGGCAAATTCTGCAGGAAGCCAGAGAACTAGCAATCCTCTAATTCAGAGGTGTTACCAGCTGGCAGCAAATATCTCCACATTAGCATTGGACATCTCTAAAGACTTTCAAAGTGTATTGACCATACTTTCTTCATTCAACAATAAATTGGAAAATAATCTATTCAGGACTAAACCAAAGTCTGCCACAATCCTCACTTATTTTGCAAAGCAAAAGTATCTTGATTTATACTTCATTATACTGTTTGGGAAGTGATGGCATTTTCCACACCCTTCTAGATCTGTAATACAGAGAGATTATATTTGTTATTGCCTTTTCTGACCTCATCTGGACCTCCTTTTCTTTTTTATTCCCACACATCAAAACAGAACACCTAAACTTAAGGGTTGCTACTGGAGCATGGAAATCATCTTTCTGTATTTCTCTTGGGCAGCTTACCTATTGGCAATAATAGCAATGGAAACATTATACATGAGGTAAAATCTAGAAATAAAATAAAACAGGATAAACCACTATTCTATTGAATCAGATGTCAAACATCGTCCACTTGGTACATCCGTCTGCCAAGAACAATTTGAAGCACTAAGGTGATTTTTCTACTGTTATCAAGAAGTACACAGTATCTGGGAGAATACTAAGGAATAAGTTTCATTATCATGGGCTGCAATATCCCAGCATTGGAGCAGCCAGGCCACCAGGGGCTCACCCAGCCAGCAGCTGAAACCTTTTCTCGTATCTCTCAGATCTCCTGGGGACAGGGACCGGGCATTATCTCTGGCCCTGCCTCTTCCTCCTGTGCTGAGGGCCCTGTTTCCTCCTCATCCATCACTAAGCAAATTGATTTTGTCTTGGATTTCTTCTGCAGTACAGGGGCTGCTGTGACTGGCACAGGTTGTTCCTCTTGCTCAGCTGCAGTTTGAGTGACCACAGTTCCTGTTGTTATGTTTTTCTCCTCCTCCACTAAGGGTGCTGTCGAGTGACCAGCAGTGTCCAATAAATAGTAGCCAGAACCCAACATGGCAATAAGTTTATCCTCTCTGGTGCTGCCACAGCATTTTTCTTGCAAATATTCTGTCACTTTACCAGGGTGCTGTAGTTGTCCAGTGGTAAAATTTCAAACCATCAGAGAACTTCTCTAAAAACTGGCACATTTTCTCCCACATCCCATGCCATTCAAGACTATTCTCCCTCAGGCCAGATCTCACATGTTGAGATATGAACAATGTACTGGAAACACCAATGAAATAAGAACACAGTAACAGGAACAATATTAATAATAAAAGTGCAGAGAAGAGAGAGTTATTCAATGCCAAAATGCTCACCACAGAGCTCATGACCCAACTGCAGCCACGCCACTCCAAACTGGACAGAAGTCCTTGCTCCCAGAGAAGTGTCCCTTCCCCTGTGTCCCACAATGACATGAGGTGGTACTGAATAACCTTTGGATCCTGGCCATATTCCCTGCAAAAAATTAACTCTGTCCTAGCTGGAACCAGGCCAGCAGGGACACCTTCCACCACACTGGGTTGTTCAGAGCTCCATCCAGCCTGGCCTTGAACACTTCCCTGGGAAACCTGTTGTAAGGCCTCGTGACCCTCAGAGAGAGTCATTTCTCCAAAATACGGAATCTGCTCTAGCAAGTACTGCCTCTCTTTTTATATATATATATACAACATGTATACACAACATGTATATATACAATGTAACACGTTGCTCAGGATTGCACTTTAACTGATGAAGCTTTATAATGATATAAAAATATACATATTTTATATGTATAATAACTTATATATACATATATGTGTATAAAACATATAAATATAAAACATACACATATATGTATATGTACATCATATACATATACATATATTTATTTGTACATATATTATTAATACATTATATTATTATAATACTTATACACATTATTATGCATATATGTATAATCAAATATGATTATATACATCTCTTATATGTAAATCATATATATAATAATATACATATTATTAATAATAATAGACATACCTTTACAGAATAAACAGATTTTACAAGTAGATGATGAATGTGATAGGTGACTTGTCTTGTCTCTGAAATTCTATTTTGGGGGATATAGCAGTAGCATTATTAATTTCCATTGCTTAACCACTCTTGCATTGTTATTATTTAGCCTAGGAAGAAAGAACATTGTTAAGGATGAAGAATGAATAAATGGATGAATGCTTAACACACACACAACAGAACAGATTTCCATTTTTCTATATTTTGTTTATATATGGGAGTCAAGTCATTGAAGCAGGAACAATTTCTTCGTCAGTATCTAAATATAAGACTTTCATATATCAATTTATATTTGTTTCCTACAGAATTTAAATCCATCTTCTAATGGTTTGGGGTTGTTTTTTTGAAAAAAAAATACAAAGTATTGCAAAGGAATCTGTGGTGGGGTAGCTGCTTGAGAAAAATATTCTTCAGTGATGTATCTGAACTGTGTTAACAAAACAGGGTAGGAACAGCAATGGATAGTAATTGACATCCTAAGTTTTACATCCTCAGAAACTCACACACTTCACATTCACCCAGTCCAGGTCAGCCCCTCCCTTCCAGTTACACAAACACCATGGGGAACAGAGAAGTCCCTCTGAGCTCTGGCTGTGGTTCCCACCTGAGGTCAGCATTTCACATGGACTGTATCAAGGTCTAAACATCAAACATGAATCTCTTATTGTGTTTTAATGTTTTTTTGAAGTTTACAATATTTTTATGCTTTCTGAAAAAATATTTTGTTAAAAAAATTACTAAATTAATACCTGTAGAACTCCTTAATTGTGAACCACTTGATCCAATTTTGTCAGTTGTAGATGTATCATTCTGATATTGAGGTGAAAACGTTTCTCTCAACATCAGGAATTTTTATTTAGCATCCACCAAAGTCTCAGAGATTAGTCGATATCCCCATATATTGTTTAATCTGACCTTTGTACCTCTGGCCTTGGAAGACTCACAGTAAGGAGGAAAGACCTTCCTTCTTTTCTTTTTCTTTCTTTCTTTCTTTCTTTCTTTCTTTCTTTCTTTCTTTCTTTCTTTCTTTCTTTCTTTCTTTCTTTCTTTCTTTCTTTCTTTCTTTCTTTCTTTCTTTCTTTCTTTCTTTCTTTCTTTCTTTCTTTCTTTCTTTCTTTCTTTCTTTCTTTCTTTCCTTCTTTCTTTCCTTCTTTCTTTCCTTCTTTCTTTCCTTCTTTCCTTCTTTCCTTCTTTCCTTCTTTCCTAACTTACTAACTTACTAACTTACTAACTTACTTACTTCTTTACTTCTTTACTTCTTTCTTTCCTTCTTCGGCACTTCCGCACTTCCTCCACACTTCCTTCCTCTTTGCCACTTTTAGTGTTAAATAAAATATATCAAGGTTTTTTACACCAACATCTAACCTTATTTGATTTCAATCATGTTTTTTGGGTATATTTCGTACCATTGTGGGTTCTATTCATTTTATTCACAGAGGTTTACTTTCCTTTGGTCTTCTGTGTTTAATCCAGTTTGTAACAGGGAAGAATAGAATAGATTAGTTCAGCTGGAAAGGAACTAAAATAATCACCTAATCCTGACACTTAAGGGCTGAGCAAAACCTAAAGCATATTACAATATTTTTAATTTCCTGATCAATTTGGTATTGGATTGAATTTCTTTGTGCATACACTCACGTGCAACTCTTCGTATGCCAGTCTTTAGTGTAAAATATAAACTTCAATAGCAAAATGATCTGTTTCAAAGTTACAACTGTTCAATCCCAAATTGAATGATTAGATGGAAAATGGAAATGGAAATGGAAATGGAAATGGAAATGGAAATGGAAATGGAAATGGAAATGGAAATGGAAATGGAAATGGAAATGGAAATGGAAAGCCATTTACAAAGCAGATCATTCTCCAAGTGTTTAGGCTCCCCTGAGGAAGTTAGACCCCCAGATACTGTGGGAATAGCACTTTCTAATTGCAGAGATGTTGAGGTAAAATCTTTAAAACACAAAGCAGTGTTCCTCTTTCTTCTCTACTCTCCAGTGAGTGGAAGAATTCAAGTCAGCACAGTGTCAGGTCCTAAGCTGCATTAACAACCTCTAAAAAGGGAAATTATACACTACTCTTACTGCCTAAAGCAACTATTTCTAAAAAAGAAAGTCTTCCAATTATTACTGTTTTTTTTAAAATCATTTTACACAGCAGAAGACATATATTCATCATTACATCACTAAAGATTCAGAGGCACAAAGAGCATTTTTATTAATCAAGTGGCAGTAATTTAACAACTCGTAGACTGCATTTGGAATGTTTGCTGGAATATGCATATGTCAGTAAAAGAAATAATATTGACATATCTAAATTTAATACCACTTAAATCTGCCAAACAGGTATTAGAATGTCTGAATTTCTTATTTTCTTAATACATTCTTGCTAGCGTTTCCAACATGTCTTTACCAATGACTTAAGAAACAAAGAAAAACACCCAGCATACCCCCAGTAATAAAAGCACACATGGTATTTTAATTTTTTTTTCACAATTTCATCTAAATAACAATAAAAAAATAAATTAAAGACCTGAAGAGGTATTTATGCTTCTGAAAGTGCAGGAGAATATCTCATACACTTTTCTGAAGTGCAAGGATGCATGTTGAGAATTCCAGTAGAAAATGGTCACAGGTATGGTTTTTAAGAAGTTTAAAAACCTTAGTGTGTCCAAGATAAAACTGAAAACTAACCAGTTTCCTAATACACTTGAGCCTTTGGATAAGAGCTCTGTAGCCAACAAAACAATTTGATACAGATAAACCTTCAAATTTGTCAATGAAAAAAAATCCAGACAATATTAGCAGATTAGAATGCTCTGCATTGTGGTAAAAGCCAGAATGGGTCCAACATTTTTTTTTCTTTTTGGATTGTTCCTTTTGGGGTCTGGTTTTTATTTTGGTGAGTTTTTTTAGGAATTGTATTTCAGTTCCTGGGAATTTGATAGTCATTATAGTTTTGCAGCTCTGCAGGTGCCTACTGCCATCTTGTGTACTTTTGTTGTCATGTGAATGGACATGTCTTGCAACTAAAAGATCTACTAAGATGTATAAAGCATATTTAGGATTTACTGGATAAAGCCACTCTACATATTAAGGCATGGACAGTGAAACTGGCAGAATTGGAAAATACCTTTATCATTTATTCTCTACTTAAAATGTAAGTTCTACATTTGTAGTGATAACAGACTTAGTCTTTCCAGCTTAAAATCTTCCAACCTTTTTTTTCCATTTTTTGTTTTTCCCAGTCTGGGAAAAAATCTGGATGCAAATCTTACTGACACTGGCTGTTCATGTTCAAGTTAAGCTATTTCTTGAATTCCTTGTCTTCCCAAGTAGAAGAAAAAAATATTGCTGAAAGGAAACATTTTGGCCAGACATGGTTTCCATAAATCCATGCTGGCTACTTCCAGCCATCTTCCTGTGTATCTTATGCTTGGAAAATATTTACACACTTATTTTGTCCATCTTCTTAGAAAGTCACTCAGCAGGCCAAACGTCATGCAGGGCTATAATTTCACTTTTCCCCACTTTCCTACTCTCAATATCCTGACTGTCACAATCTCATGGCCAGTCCAGGCAAAACTATCACTGAGCTTCACATCCCAAACCGCTGCTCCTTACTTATGAGATCCACCAAAGAACTTCCATTCATTGTCTCCTTCATCACTGGTGTCAGGAAATTGCATCAATGCACTCCACAAATGTCCTGCATTTCTTGTGGCTCCCCACCAGAGCAGGTATCTTTGAAGTTTAAGTCCTTAGGGACTTCCAGCCCCCTGAAAACCAGAGCTGCCAATACCTGGCTTCTTCCAGTTATGTAAAGGCAGCCTTACTTTTTCCCTTTTTTTTTTTTCTTTTTTTCTTTTTCTTTTTCTTTTTTTTCTTTTTCTTTTTCTTTTTCTTTTTCTTTTTCTTTTTCTTTTTCTTTTTCTTTTTCTTTTTCTTTTTCTTTTTCTTTTTCTTTTTCTTTTTCTTTTTCTTTTTCTTTGTCTCTATCGGCTCCAGTTGTGGAGGGGAGTGATGGAGCAGCTTTTTTGGGCACCTGGCCTCCAGCCAGAGGTCAGACCACCACAAAAGCACTTTGAAATCCTAAGGTAAGGAGTACTACAGAAAATATTATTTTACACACAGGTTACATTTCTTCAGGAGACACAAACTGTAGTTGTAGAATAGCTAGGTCTAGTTTACAGATACATGTGAGTTTTATAAAACACTTCTCACCTGACTTGTTAGTCTGTCTGCTAAGAGGGGATGAGCAAAACCAGCCAGGAAACATCTTAATTGCAAAGTAGAATCAGCAGGCATGTGTGGGATTTGTGCTCTGTTGCAATTTCAATTGCTGTGGTTATGATATTAATTTTAGATAACTTTAAAAAAGCACAAAAAGCTGTATTTAAAATATGAATGAAAACATAATCAAAATAAGGAAAATACTTCAATTTTTTTTCCCAGACATTATATTGCAGACAAGAAAAATGTTCAATAATTGGATGTATTGTCAGGGACCATAACACAGGCTTCTCAGATTAGAAAGACCTTTGATTTATTTTAGAAATGAGGTTTGAAAACTCACAGTTTATCCTGTCAGGCTGAAAACAGCACTGTTGAGGAGATAGAAAAGTTTGCTTCCATCATGGAGTGAGACAGACAGGCAGTTCTATCTCCAGTTGTATCTCAAGTGTTTGCACTTAAATCCATTTGAGTCAATGTAAAAAATGACAGTATTATATAGCTCTGGTCCTCAGCTAGAATAGAAATGAAAAGATAACCACCTCTGACTAAAAAATTAGCTACCTGATGTGGTAGAATTCATCCTATTCAATACTTCAAATGAGAGAGATTCTAGTGAGATTGAAAGGCAATAACAGGAAAATCTCAGATCTCAGATTTCAAAGTCTGATTCATTGTTAAGTCCAGTGAAGTTTGACATGTTTGGAAGGGAGAAAGTGGAATCTCAGAGCTTGAATTCATGCACAAATTATGCTTTGTTCAAGAAAATTCCCTTACAGAAGTGAGACACAGAACATCCTTATAGAGTGAAGAGCACCTCACTTGCACTGCTTTTGGTCTTATAGATATTAGAGACAGCAGCACTGTAAAAGCTGAATTCATCCAGAATTCAGATGTATGCATTGTTACCAATTCTTTCCTAGATTATTTGACAAGTAGTCAATCTGCTTTAAAGCTTTAGCTATTATGTTTATGGACCTGATGGATGAGAGCCAGAAATACTCAAACTCATTATCTTTCACTCTGTGTCCGTGAGTATCCCCAGCCATTCCACTCCTCCTGCATCACTTGTGGGGAATTCTTCTCCACTTTATTCACTCTTGGTGCTGAGATCTTGAAATTGCCTTTTAAAAGTAACTCTTCTAACTAGACTTTAGTGTCAACCTTTCTTCTACTTTATAATTTTTCCTTTGGAGAAGTTTTACTTAGCACTGCTTCAGACCAAACCAAACCCCAAATACTCTCTAAGTCTAAAAATTAAAAGGAACAGGAACTTGACCTGACAGTGCACTTATGTGGAAAATCAATTTCTTAGATCCAATTATTGCTAACATGTTTTTAACAGTGGGGATTCACCTTCCTATACCTTGGTTTTCTTTCTTAGTGTTCTTTTTTACATTAGCCCTTTTTTTCAGGGATTGTCTGGTATTCATATCTGTGTCATTTATAATACAGCTATGTCCTGATCTCAGTTTAACCCTTTTAAGTGTTTATGTTTAATTAATTCAGCTAATTAGATAATTTTTTAATGTACTTTAGGCAAACATACTCCATTAATTCCTTCAAGAGGATAAACTACCTTGTTTCTGTAAACCAATTGTCTTTGTTGAAGGCAGTATAAAAGAATACATCCCCAGATTTAAGGTTAATATATTTATTAACAGAAAAAGGGGGAATTAGTTATGTATGAGTGTCATAAATCAAAATGAGAAAATAGATTAAATTACTTTGTTTTGTCTTTGCTTTAAGGACTGAGGACTTTGCAGAGGACTGTTTTTTTAATTGAAACAACTTTATTCAGAATTCCACTTTAAAACCTCCTATGAAATCTGTCTAAACAAATCCATTTTTTTGTTGATCTGTTGTTTAATGGAGACTTTAAACCTTAAAACTATCATATCTTACTGATATGATATTGCTGTGATCATCATGTGACTGAAAATATTCCAGTCACTGTCCTTGAAAGAGTTAAAAAAATGTGTTTGTGGCACTTGAGGACATGGTTTATTGGTGAACATGATGGTGGTGCTGGGCTCATGGTTGGACTTGAATATGATCTTAAAGGTCTTTTCCAAATTTAATGATTCTGTGATTCTAAGTCAAGGAAAACCAAAGCCAAATTATTCACTCTCCTGAGTTGAAAACTTTTCTGATCCATTAGGGATGTGAGGGGGTTTTTTTGGAGAGTTGTTGTGGGTTTTTTTTTTTTCAAGAATGATTGAAACAGTCAAAAATCTGAGTATTGGAGGAAAAAAAATCTCGTCTAAGGTCATGATGGTGCTCTGGAACTTGGACTGTTGTCCTACTCATAGTGACTAATGTTCTGCTTATGGAGAAATAGCTCTGAAACTATCTTACCTTGTGAGGAAAGTACTGGTGTTTATGCCTAAAGATTTTTACTTTTTTCATATCTTTGTAGCTTTACAGATTGTTACTATATAGTTGTATAGCTTCTACTACTGCCCTTGCCCTTTCTTATGTCTTAGAAAAATAGAACAATAGAGCAATAACCCTTTCTAACACACTGTGTAACACTCTTGAAATTCTGTTCAGTTTTATTTTCCATAAAAGAATTTCTAACAAGGTCACTTCTGATTTGCACCAGACATGACAAGAAATAGAGCAGAGAAGCCCATGGAGCAATTCCAAGGGGCAGATCCAACAATGGGTTGATGGGGCAACTCCTCTCTTTTTGGACATACCTGCTGGATATTCTAATTAACCTCACAAAAATTGTAGGATTCCCATGGCATGCATGTATTTGTGCACCTGAAATCTTCAATTTAAAAACTGCTTATTGTCTTAACAAAAATCATTGACATTTAATATTGTTTGGAAAAGTTTTTCTTCTGATTCCAGGTAACAGCGTCTTCCAGAGTCCCTGGATCCATATTCAATCTCTTGTACCCCCTCAGAAAGGTAATTTAAAGTAAAAGCCAGTTACCTCTAATATTTATGGTTTACCTCAGTTAAAAGAAAAATAAAATTGATAAGTTGTTTTGCTTTTAAAAACTACAATGGGCTTTACAGTTTATTACATTGGCTTTTATAGAACATCTATCTGATGATGATACAGAAAATTTTGCTTTCCAGCTGTGACTGTGGCTCAGTCTACACGGTGGTAGAGCAGCCACCAGACCACAGAGGATGGAGTGGTACCCACAGAGCCATCCCTTCTGCACAGGCTAGAAAACAGGCCAGAAATTCAGCAGCATTAACTGGCACAAACCAAGGCATGGAGCTGTGGGCTGGAGAATGAGAAAGTAACAGAAGAAGCCAGAAACAAGAATTTTTAATGCCAGCTGAAAACTTCCATTATCTGGTCTTGAACCTGACTCAACCAAAGCTGGCTTGGCATGACATTTCAATTAAAAGTTGGGAAGGCTTGTCCCTGATAGATATGAATAGTTTTTAATTAAATATCTCTCAAAAGATCCTGTGAAACAAACTATTGCAAAGTTCTTCCGATAGGCTAAATACAGAATAATGAGGACAAAATACGGCTTAGTGCAGCCTGATTATTCACTAGTTAATTTCCACAAGCAGCTTTTTTTTATTTCTCTTTTCAGATGCATCATAAGGAACACTGCACTAAAAACACCAAGTCAACACCTTCATTATTGGAGATATGCTACCAAAACTAAAGGGAATATTGCCCTTCAGTTGTAACAATAGGATTTGGCTGTACTTCTGCATATAATTCCCTTCTACTTTGCCAGAGAAAACCAAGACTGTACTGGCAGAATAACCAGCATTTCTACATATCTCTGAAAAATAAAAGTATTTCCCTACAAAGTACTTTTATAGTTAGATCACCCTTAATAGAGTTCATGTTGAGGCTTCAACTTCATTAATGATTTAATCTGACAGATTAAAAAATAAATGTGCAAATCAATATTTATGAAGTAGACTCATACCAAGTTCATGTAATGGATTTTTATTTATCTTTATATTTTATTCATTTACATTAATTTATAACACATGATTACAACAAAATATCTTTCTACTCACACATAAAAAAGGAAAGAAAAAAAACACTAAACACTGACTTATCTAATATTATCTCAGACCTCAGAATTCCTGTGTCAAGTAGAAACAAAAGTGCATAAAACTTCTACTAGTGGCAGCTTCTTCTCCATAAAATTTGCTTTGCCAGCTACTTAACCTCCCCATAATGAGGCAGTCCATTGGTAACATATGGTTAAACTAGAAATTGATGTTATAGTTAATAGTTTGTATCAAATTATAGCTGCAGCAATCAAGTCTTAAAAAGGCAACTTTATTTTCTAGTGTTTTCTGATGTTAAACTACAGCATGAAGTTATTCAATCCCTGTTTATAGAAAACTCCTTAATTCTCTAGTTCCTTATCTGCAACAGATATAACAGTAACAGTAGATTTGTGATAACTTTAGGGCCAAATGATGTCAAAAAGACATTTTATGTCACTAGGACTTGAAATTATAAGGCACTGAGTGAACAGAGAAGTGAGCAGAGAATTCCATGGACCCTATGAATTCGTGCGGGGAGAAATTCACCTGTCAGAAATTTCTCTGACAGAAAGCTCATCTCCTTGAGGGACAGGCAGGGGTTGGTAGCACCTCTGAGCAATAAAGCTTTGAAAATACACCTTTAACTCCTCTCCCCACTCAGTTACACCTCACTCTGGTGACAGTGTCCTGCAGCCAATGTTTGAGTGTGATCATGATGTTCCCACAGTAACACAGCGCTGGGGTATGAATTCCAAAGATACACGAAAATGTTCGATTGAATTTGTCTCTGTATTGAAGCTGTTCATCAACAGACTGTATAAAATGACTCAGCAACTGGTATTTATGATAGATAATAAAATCTGAAGAAAAACAATGATGAGAAGCTTGTAATATGCTGAATTATGTGCTAGAAGTGCAGATAGCCTGTCTATCTGCAAATGCAACAATGGAATAATAAAACTGTATTTCCTGACTCTTGGCAGATGAAATGAATTTTTTAACTTGTGACTTGGGTTATTGCATTGGCCACATCCTTCCATTGTGGAATAATTCCATGAAGAGAGTTGGAATAGTACAGTTAGAAGGGAACCTTAAGGAACTACATCTTTTTCAGTTTTCAATACCAGTGGCAAGTTTTGACATTGCATTTCAATATACTCCAGTTTTACATACACACTTTGTGTATTAGAGTGTCATCAATACCTCTATACACTGAATTTTAACAGTTCTTGTACCCTGCATGACTTCTGCAATTCCATTTGAAATCAACAGAACTGATGGATCAAGATACAAACTGTTTGGTGAGAAGGAGAAGTGGAAGAAGAGAGAAATAAAATAAACAAGTGATGCAAAGGCTGTCACTCACAATCTTTCATGAGTAGACCAGTGCCTTGACAGTTCCCAACAAAATGATGGCTAAACCTCCCTAAACCTCCTCTTTTCCCTCTTTATTGATGAGCATAGCATCACATGAAGAATATCAGCTAACTCAGGTCACATGCCTGGCTCTGTGCCCTGCCAAGCTCTCTCACATCCCCCAACCCACTCACCAGGAGGCAGAGTGAGGAACAGAGTTTGTGCAAACACTAAATAACTCAAACAGAACTGTGTTATCAGCACAATTTTGGTCACAAATCTAAAACACAGCACCACACAGGATTAGCTTGATCCTAGCCAGACTTTGAGAAATTTCACCTGCATACAAAAACTGTGGTAGGAACATGGCTTTGGGCACTGCTTTTCTCAGAAGGGATTTATCTGCTAAAGGTAGCAGGAAGAACCTGTAATATTTTTGAAGTATGATCATTGTCTGTATTAAATATTGAGACATCCTAATTCAGACTCCAATCAAGCTTCACATCACAGAAGAAATCCAGTCCCTCTCACAGACATGAGGAAAAGTCAATCTCTCCCCTTGAAAACTCTTATTTCCAGAACAGAATAACATTGTGAAGGCTGCATCAAAGTGTAGGGCATAAAACCTCATCCTGCAGCACTGCAGCTATTATTGAAACAAAAGAAGTATCTGACAGAAAACTAGAAAAACCAGCTGAATGCTAATACAAACTTTAAAATGGCACCATAGATAGGTAATTGTGGATCACCTGAATAAATATGTAATGGAATTTATTGCCTTAGAAAATACAGGACCGGGAGTGTCACTTGCTCAGATTCTGCTGAGGTTAGGTGCATAGGTTACTGAGTATTTAACAACTCAGGAAACAAAACCTGCACTGTGAAATGCACACTGCTATGTAGCAATCTGAACTCTCAGTGAGCTGAGGCACTTTTTTCCTGCACCTTAAAAATAGAACATGGTGAACTGAGTTGTAGGTTGAAGGACAGAAATGTTTCCATTTCTTAAAAAATCATGGCTCATGCGTCACTTATAACTCAGTAAAGTGCTTGTATTGACACTTCAAAAATAACCCATGAAATATTTCAGCAAGTTTTGAAAAAACATTCTTGCTGCTCTGATATGGATGTGGTGAACTATAGGACACTTTTATTTGAATATGCTGCTTCAAATGGGAATGATATATCATTTGTGCTTGCCTAGAGAGAATGTTGTTGCATCAGCAGCTCTTCATTCTGTTTGTGGTTGCAAACCAGCTCTTGGGGAAGAATCAAATGGCCTGTGTTAGCCATTAGCCGTGACTGATTGATTTTGATCATACTATAATCACTTCCTTGAGAAGTTAAACTTTTATCACTCTTTCAGACAAGTACTTGTGCTTGACAAAGGCAGATAATTAAAATATTTATCACTTCTAGATTTAAAATATGTAATTACAGTGTTTGTTCAGTCTGATTATCACAGATGCTTAACTTACAGGGTCTAAAAATTTCTATTTGAGGCATGAGAGTATGAGCTTGGTTATGGAGTGTTTTTGGAAAGGCGCCTTCTCACAAATTCTTCTCTTAGTATTTCAAGGGGGACTTGTAATATTTATTTATTTACTAGGTCAGCTATAGATTAATATAAAATTGAAACCCTTTAAAGCCTAATAATTTATGAAGGTATTTCAGTCTTCTGTAATTCTTGAATCAGTAGACGGGTTTATATCTCTTATTTAATATCCCAGTAGTGACAGGTAAAGAACATCTCTGCAAAACAAGTTGTCCAAAAACACAGTGGCTTAAGCCTAGGCAAAGACAAATGATTGGGTTGTGAGCATCCTTTTAGCCCAGCTGAGATTTACCAACAACTCTCTGATCCCGTGGATGTGGTGTAGGTTACACATTTGTATAGATGGGCTGTCAAGAGTAAAAATAATTAGTAGCTATTTATTCATATAAACTTGGTAACCTCAACCATATGAGGACAAACAAATAAAGTAAATTATTTAGCATATTTCTCAAGAGAATAAAATTTGGCTTCCTGGGAAGAGGTAAAATGTATTACAAAGACTACATATTTTGATCCTGAAAAACAATTTTGGCAACAAACACTCTGCATGAGGATGATCTACTGATCTGAACACAACTTACATTGACAGCAAGAAACTTTCAGGTTTATTCTTCACAAATATATAAATCTTGCAGCAAATCTCAATGCATGATAAATTTAATGTTCAAAAATTGGTGAGTGCTATAATTTGAAGCCTAACACATATATTACTTAAAAACCTTCTGTGAAGGATCTTGCAGCATTTCTAAAAGGAAGTTTTGAGAAACAGGAAAATATCACTATAGGTGTGTGAAAATGCTATAAGGTAACTGTAAAAATTATATTACCAAACAGTTCATTTTTTGGTAAAATTATTGCCTTTAATTTTACCAATTCTAATTATTTATTCAATTTTAAACCCTGCAGAAGAGAAAAAGACCCCTGGGACTCTTACAGCAGTATGTTCTGAAACTGGTGTTTCCAACCAGTCAACATGCTGGTTTGGGTTTGAGCCGTCCTTTTTCAGTGGATGACTTCTTTTTTTCCCCTCTGGTTTCATGGGGTTGTGTTTGATTTTCATGATAATTTAAGAGTCTGACTGATTTCATATAGAATTTTCACAGCCCTTGGTAAGGTCTTATGGTGTCAAAATGTAGGCATTTATAATCAAAGCCATAAAGTGGTAAATGATCCAGAGGTATTTTTCTATTAGAGAAAGGAATACAGTGGTTGAAACTGGTGGAAATTGTGCTCATTTTCACTAGTGATTCATTCTTGGTGAGGCACACCAAGACACATGGGGGATTTCCATAATTGCAGGGGAATTCAAGACTGGATAGCTTCATTTAAGAGAAGCATTGTGTTTTGTGGGAATTAAGATTAAAAGTTTTCAAAGAAGAAATTGGTGACATAAGTCTATAAACTGTACACGGATAAAATGGCATGGTCTAATAATAAAATAACTCAAAGAAACAAGCCAAAAGGAATGTTTTGTGGTTTTCTGATTGTGATATCTGTCTGGGTAAATAATTCGATTTTATGTTTTTTTAATCTTGGTCTCCATGGTCATTTAGTGCAGGACTATTTCTGCAGAACTTTTGAGGAATCTTTACACTGTTAGTAACAACATATCTTTGGGGACAGTGTATTGATCACTACCACCTCTGTTTGTATCTTTTAGGACCAAGAGAAAAAGGAAAATATTTTAAAAGAGATCAGCACCACTAACACCACTGCTATGTTCCTATGAAAATCTACCTTTCCAATTAGATCACTTTTTTAGGAAAATCTTCTCCTTAATACCCCTACATATTTCTCTTATATAATTAGTCTGGAAAACAATGATGATTCATGTTATAAGCTTACCAAGGAGTTTTTACAAAAACAAGTACACACATTCTTGAACAGTATAATGGCTTATCAGCTGTCTTGAAATGCTTCCTATTTAAAATCCTTGTTAGGAGAATCTGTTTTCAAATACCAATTCTTTCAGAATTTGAGGATGGAGGTCATTTTGTTTGCACTGAGACCTTTGTTATTCCAGTTAGGGACGGTATCACATCCCCACTACCACTTCTTTACTGAAAATTAAAGCATGGTATTGATTTTGGAGCCTCCTCTTTTAAAAGGTAACTTCATTGTCAAATGCCACTGTATAGCAGATCATCTCCCCTTCTTCCTTATTTGTTTTAATTTCTATGACCACAAAATCATTTCCTATCTGTTATAGCATCTTTTTTCAAAGACTAGTTTATCTTGATTGAAGCAATGCACAAATTCTCTTCTTCTTCTTGATTTTAAGGCACATCTTCCTTCAGCCTTTAAGGCACATCTTCCTTCATTTTATCACTGTATGGTGTTTACCCCAAAAAGATTATTGGAGGAGTACTCATCTCCTCAGATTCAGAGTCCTTTCTTGTATTGTTTTCCCTGTTGTACACGATATGAGATTAAAGAAGCAATATGTATCTGGAAATGAAAAATCCTATATAACTTTAAGCTCCTTAGTTTCCTTTATCAACTCATTCCCTGAAACTCTCAAAGGCTGACTTTCTGAAATGAAAAATATTATCTAAAATTTAAAAAAAAACAATCCAAAGGAACAACTCTGCAACTTATTTTACCTATTCTTACAGTAAATGAGCAGTTTTCCTACAAACAGTCCACTTGTTAAAATTAAATGCTACCATTAACCCCCTTTTTATTTATTAGATTATTTGAAAATTGGAGCAGCTTCAGCAGTAATTCTTATTTAATCTCTATATGAAACACTTGTTTTCTCCCCTAATTGTAATTTGGTTGTGTTCAGTTAATCAAACCCAGTGCTACTGAACTGGTGTATATCCTGCAACACATTTCTGAGAGACAGGTTTCTGCTCACAGCAGCTCTAAAGTTGTGTCTTTCTGGCTTCCTTCTCTCCTTACTTAATTTATGTGTCCCTGCCTAATAAAATCCAGCAAAGTATTTATATAACTCTCTTCTGGACATTTTTCCCACCGTGACATTTTCTCTAAAACTCTTTTCAGTATTCATGGTATCTTCAGACTCGAAGAAAGCCAGTACATCAAGTACTCAAATGCTACATACTCAGTCCATTTTTCTGGGGTTCTAGAAGTGTTTAATGCCCAAACTGTCTCTAAACTTCCAGCCCTGATCCATGAGCATTATTTGATTTGAAAATTTTCTACTCTTTCACCTTTCAGGGAATTCACAGAAAAATTCCCGGAGTTATGAGAAATATTTGTGTTTCTGATCCCCTGATACTTAGCCCTGACAGCTGACCTATTTCCCTGGGTATTTGATAATTTAGCCTGATCTGATGGGTAGTTTAATAATTTTTTATTTCTTTTGTATTAATATGACCCTTAACGTGTCTGGTAGGATACAGCTGGGACTCTGGTGGAGGACCAGGCATGTTTGTATCTCAGACATTGTGTACAGAAAACTGTTCCCAACACCAGAGTTTTATGTCCAAAAAGGAGACAGAGGAGTCCTTGAACTTTATTTGAATAAAGTGAGAGAGTCCACTGGGGCACACGCCTGTGGAGTTTTATCTCTCGAGGTTTTGGAAGGTGCAGCCTCCTTTCCTGCTCAGCTCCTGGCCACACATTCCTTTCCCCATCAGCCTTCCTGAACCACCTACCACATATTCCCCCTTGAACCTGGCATTTTATCCCAAGCTTCAGAAATCCAGGCTTGTGCAGACTCATTGTCTGCTCCAGGAGCCGAGCTGTCCAGGCTCTGTAACAAACTGCAGGTTGAAGTTAGTACAGACATTAAGACTCGTTTCAAAGATGTCAACACCCATACCTTCACCTATGAAAGTCTTTTAAAGATGTTAGCACACACCTTCCCTGTGGGAAAGAGTAAAGGTAAGAAGACTTTCAGAAGCTGTGAAAATGGGCCTCAGAAAAGAAAAAGCAGAGAAGTTAGAGCTAGCTGCAGCTGCAAGGCCTCAAAGTAAGGAAGATACAATAAAACAATATGCAAGGACATTAAACAATAGTTGAGTTTTTAAGCTTGGCTAAGGACAGACCTTAAGACTGCAGAAAAATGTGTTTACCAAGACAGCAGAAGGTTTTAAGCTTAATAACAGAGTATTGTGCATCGTTAATAGAGAGTAAACATTGTTTAAAGAAGGTGCACATGTGTTTTTAGTGATTGACTATAACAATTGTCTGTAAGCTTGAGCAATATGCTGTTGGCTGAAAAACTGATAAAATGTTCTGTAACAAAGAGATCTCCAGCTGCTCATGGAGATGTGAGCTTGTACCATCTCCTGAGTCTGTAACAGAGACAGGTGTTCGAAATAAAAGCTCGTGACGCATCACCCATCGGTCCTGTTCCATTTGTGAAAATCCCCAACATTCCTTATCATTGGGACTGTTGTGACAGGAAAGATGTGACTGGAAGAGAAGGTCCTGCTGAGAAGGGGCAGCCTGTACTGAGTTTTCAATTGCTCCACCTGGAGACAGTTTGGAAGTTGGGAGTGTGTCACTGCAGCTCAACAATAAAGTTCCAGCACTGTCTGGGGGGAATCTGCAGCGAGGCTCTATTCTACTGTGTTCTGACATTAATGGACAATCCCTGTAGAAATATGAATTAGACCCTGCTCCAAGCACTGACTTGCAGTGTGTCACTGCCACTTCTAGTTCATCATTTCTCAGTGATTCTTGCATTTCTTTTATATCTGTTTGTGACTTGTCCAAGGTAGTTGCTTACACGTCATAGATGGCCAGTATTTTGTCTGGACGCATAAGAACATTCACTTTTGAATGGCATAGAGACATTTATTCAGTCATAACATATCTTTCACAAAGTACAGCCCTCTGCTCCAATTACATATTTTTTTAAATTCTTCAGATGCAGACTATTCCTTGGAAAAATATGAATTAAAGAGGAGATACACTAAGGCTTGTAGTCATGAGAAGATTCTTTAATTTTATGCTGTCACATCATGTGAAGGTCAGCAGAAGAAGGCAGTCTAAAGAAGGCTGTCTTCTGCAACTGATCTGCTACTTTACCATCTGAGCAAAATCAGTTGGTCACCAAATAACTTGGCTAAGCTTTGTGTTTTAACTCTGCAATCCTATTTCTTGGTAAAAAAAAAAAAATCTTTATTTTACCAGTATTACACCCCAACAGGAAGAGGCAGGGTTTTGGACAGTGGTTCCATGGTGAGACACTAAAAGCAGCTGTGGAGTATCCCATATATAACCTGAATTCAAACCAGCTGAGAGCATGGTAGTGACTGCATCATGCTGAAGTGTCCTGTTCAGCAGTTACACATCATCTGCTATGATCACTTCATAGTGATGTTGTTATCTGCATATAAATCACATTCTGCAGCATCAATGACCCCAGTCAAAAATCTCTCCAGCATCAGCATCAACAACAGTTCCTTCAGTTCACCACTAAGTCATGAGCTTTCAAATAAGTGATGGAATGCAATACAAGGGGCAAAGGTGGAGTATTCAAGAGCAGGAGGTTTTTACTAGAGTTTAAGCCATAAAAAACTTTCCTCTTAGGCCCTGCAGGATGCTGCTCCAAAGAACAAATGGATTCAAGTGTACAGCAGAAAACAGAGTGCACAGACATGGGTACTGCAGCTGGGGGCTGAACAGGCATGGATGAGGCTTCCACATCCCAGCAGTGCTGCAAACTTGCCTCAAACCTGTCAGAAAATCCTTCCCTTCATTTCTGTTGCATTGATAAATAATTTGACTGGTTTTACACACCATGCAATCCACTACCACAGATATAGTAGAAATTACTCTTTAAATTAAAAAAAATAAATTATCTGCTAATCTGTAAGTCTTCCATTTAGAGTCTCAACATGTGTGATGTTTACAGAGGTGAGAAATGGGTGGCATACAAAAGCAAATTTACTACTTAAAACAGCATAATCCATGGTCCATCTCAGGCTGCATTGTGTTGCTGTTGGTCATGTTAGTCACATGATATTACTTTTAGCCAAATAGTTTTTATCAGTTAATTAAAATCCAGAGCTACTAGTTATGGGATGAGAATGATAGTGTATTTGTTTGGGTTTGGTTTTTTCCCATGAGTAATTCAGCACAGAGAAGTGAAAATGAAAATTCACAAAGGCATTCGTGGGGAGGATGATGGGGTAGTACACCAGTGGCACAAACATTTTTAAGCTAATGTGCATTGATATAAATTTCCTTGCTGCCTTCTCAGTTTTAAAATATTAAACGTTTCTTTAGCAGTAAAAATTCAGGCATTTGCACTAAATTTTAATAGTTTAAATGTCCTACTGACACAAGAGATTATTATTAATTTATTTCTCATTTCTTTAGTAGTAGTCCTGAAGGACTGACAGACAAATTGAGTTTAAGGAAGACTTTTCTGTGATCTAGACACTCAGTTCATTTTAATAATATCATAGCAGACAGTGAATATGTTGTTGGGTGTTAATAAATGTAAAATTCTTCCACTTCCAAAATACATGGAGAAGGCTTTAACATTTTGGTTTTATTAAAGAAAGTTAGGTCCAAGTATTGATGTTCCCAACACTGTGGGTTTCAGTCTGAAATTAACAGCTTGTTTCTGTCCTTTTAAATAGAGGCAATCAAATTCTAAGCTAATTAGATATGGGAAAACCATAAATTACATCTCAGGTTAGCGGGGAAAATTGGCTAGGAAGTAAATGGAATTCAGAATTTAGGAAAAAAAAAAGAAAGTTGCTGTCACATGCAGAGACTCTTTTGGGTTTGGTTTTTTCCCAGATACTTTCATTTGGGTTTTGATGGGGTTTTTGAGGCAGTTGAAGACATGATTTACCTGCAGTGAGACCTGCTCTGCTGTAAAAGCTTTCTTTCCTCAGTGAGCATGGACAGCAGCTACAGTGCAGTCTTTTAAGATTCCCTGTACTCCACTTATGGCTTCAAAAGCAGTGCCTTGGCTGTAATCATAAAACTGTAATACTTCATTGCATTGACATCATATAGCATGTTTCCTTCACCTACTGTGGTCAGCATTAATTAATTGATTTCTCAGTTTCTAGGAAGAGTCTAGCAAACAATCAATCTTCTCCTTCTCTTGTATTTATCATCACTGCAGTACAACTATATAGATGGATATTCTGTTTATGATCCAGTGATTCAATGGGACATCAAATAAACAGCAAAGCAAAAATAAATGAAGAAATAGTAGTAAAGGGACAGAGATTAGCTTTGACCAAAACAGATATTCTCCTGGCACTCTATGCAAACAGTCAGCATGTGAAACAGAAAGCACAATGGAATTTGTGCCTTGTTTTGGGCATAATAACAAAAGAAATAAGAAAAATTTGATTTCACATATGGAAAAAAAAAAATGTTAACAGTGAGATTGTTCCTACCCAGGAAAAAGTTTGTCTGAAAGACTGTGTAGGTCCTGTTAGGAAACCTGGCTTTACGAGTCCTTTCCACCCAGGGACAGCAACTGCAGCACGTGTGGGTGTGCCAGTATTGTGAACACCAGCAAAGAACAAACTGGAGGAGTTGGTGAGCAATGGAATGGCCTGGGGGTGAGTGAGTGGGGTGCTGGCTGTGCTACCAGGGGAGTCCTGACTGATTTAGGGGGTGTGTGATGGTCTGTACCAGAAACTGGAGTAGTGCTGTGGCCTTGGCAATACTGGAATGTGGGGTCACTGGGCAGGCTGAGTGTCTGAGCTGCTGGAGGGATCCAGTTTGCCCACATGTGAACATCCAGCCTCACTCTTCCCAGCCACAGAAGGGAGATGGATGTGGCTGCTGGCGATGCTTGTAATCTGTGTGTAGTGCATACGTGTGCTTTGTGTGTGTGTGCCTGCTGGGAGCACTTCATGACTGCATGGGCTGAGGGACAGAAAGCAGCAGTAGCCTCAAGTTTCTCAGGCTGTTGGAGCCACCCAGAGTTATCCTTTTTTAAGTGTTTCAATTCCTCATAATTTTCAAAATACAGACACAGGCCCTAAGCCAGTTGATCTAACTTCAGAGTTATTCTTACTCTGAGCTGTTGGATGATCTGATCTCGAGATGTCTTCCATCTTAATTTATTACCTAGTTCTTGTGAAATGCAGGATCTTCTAGCCTGGAGAAAAGAGGCTTCTGGAGAGGCAGTATTGTGGCCTTTGAATACGTAAAGAGGGTATATAAGGCACGTGGAGAGAGACTTTTTATGAAGGTCTGCAGAGACAGGACAAGGGGCAATGCTTTCAAACTGACAGTAGGTTTAGACTGGCTAAAAGGAAAATTTTTTCTACAATGAGGCTGGTGAGACACTCAAACAGGTGTTACAGAGAAGTTGTGGATGCCCCATCAATGAAAGTGCTCGATATCAGCTTGGCCAGTGTTGAGCAATTTGATTTGCTCTAAGATCCACCTGGCAAGGAAGTTGGACTAGATGATCTTTAATCACAGACTGTTGTATGATTCTATGAAAAACAGAGTATTATGTGCAATAAAGTTCACATTTCAGCACAGACATATTTATTATTTGTCACTTTATACATCATTGCAATTACACCTTGTTAGCTGCTGAAATGATTAGCCGAGATTGATTTCCTTCCTTAGTTTCATTTTCCTTGTTATTCCTTCACTCTTTGACTTTTTTTTCACTATATTTCCTCTTTCAGTAAACTGCCATTAAGTATCCTTTTGCTCCCCACCCGGATGTTTTTTTTCAAGGACAGCTTTTCACTTGTTTGTTTTGGGGCTTTGCTACTTGAAATCCCGCAGTTTCTTTGTCTGAGCATTGTGTCCTGCCTGACCTTTTGTGTTAGGGCACCAGAGCATCTGTGTGGAGCTTTATTTACAGCTCCATCCCTATGCAGAAAGCCATAAATTACTGTGTTACATCTCACAGACCATAATATTAATATTCACTCTGCTAAAAAACTGGTTGGTTTATATAGACCAGCCAAACTACAGGAAATCCAGATGCCAGTGAGGATCTTGTAGAGTGCTCCTGCTGTTCATTTAAATTCAGGAAAAGTCATGTGAGGTATCACATTCTGTTGAAAAAAGTGTATATAATCTAGGACATAAAAAAATGGGCTATTAATATTGTCATGCATGGTCATGAGTTTCTGGCTAGACTTTTTAGTGTACAAATTCAAA
Organism: Cyanistes caeruleus; assembly: GCF_971803275.1. Classification (NCBI taxonomy): domain Eukaryota; kingdom Metazoa; phylum Chordata; class Aves; order Passeriformes; family Paridae; genus Cyanistes; species Cyanistes caeruleus. The sequence goes on from NC_141709.1 coordinate 8,548,835, forward strand.
TTCTCTAAAATTATATAACTTCAAGATTTTTTTTTTTTTTTCCCAGAATCTAAGTATGATGAAGTGACATAGGGAGAATCTTAGTTATTCTATACCATCTCACATCATGGCTGGGCACAGGGAGAAGGGAGTGTCTTTGAGGGAGAAGGGGTCCCAGTCTAGTCAGTAAGCGTGGCAGAGGAGCCATCAGGTGTTGTCTGTTGTTGGGGGGGTGTTGGGATCAGAAGCACAAGATTTGTGCCCTTATCTGTGATACCTGGCTCTGACACCCAAGAAAGCACTGAATTTCACATAACACCATGGAGACAGCTGTTAAGGTTAAAAAGAGAAATTTGAAATGTGAGTGTGTAAGTTAGAGAGCTTTCTTAAGTCACTGGGTGAGAAAGTTAAAGGTTTAAGCTATCTTAAAAAATAAGAGACAACATGGAGAATTTAGGGTGTTGTTCCTTTCTCCTTCTTCCTCCTTCGTCTTCTTCTTCTAGGGATTTTTGGGTAATAACAAGTGATTGGATAGAAGATGCCACAGTGCAGCACACAGGTATCAGGTCATTGGGTCACTAAGAAAAATAATTTACTTGGCATTTGTTAACTTGTCAAATAGACATATAAAAGACCTTGAAGCAGTTCTTGGTTAGCCATTTTGCACCTCTCTATCTTAGTGTATATAGCTCCTTGTACTCTGTATATATGTAATACAGATAAGAGAAGAATAAACAGCCAAGTCTGAATATGAGAAGATAACCTCTGTCTCATCACTCTCAGTCCTGGGGAAAAGAGCCCTGTTATTGATGTCACATCCTGAAAGATTGGGAAGTGTGGTATAAAAGCTGGACCCCCCTTACAGCAGCTTTGGGAACCTCACCTGTGAGTGGATGCACTGTGTGAGACCTCCCAGTTACTGGGAAAGTTCTTCAAGCCCTTGGTGCAACAGGGCCTCCCCAGCAGATCTGGATGATGGTGAAGTATTTGGTGATGTGTCTTTCTCAATCACTATTCTCCCTCTTGTAATGATTAGGTGCATTATTTTTCTTGTTGCCAAACACATAGTAAATGTTTTATTAAATGTATCCTTTTATTTTTGTGATGCCTAAATACCAATAGTAAAATAAGACCATTCTTTCCATTGGTGTCTGTAGCCTTTCTAATGCCCCCCTCAACTGGCAAAATAAAAAATTATTTGGTTTATTCACAAAATCACAATTCCTGGTGAGCATGCTATCGTTTGCAGGTGATATAAAATTTAAAGATGATTAAGTCTTTCAAATCTGCCTGCAGTCTTGGACAGTCCACAGCTGAGAAGTAAAGTGGAGTCACTGGGGAGGAAAAAAGATGATCTTTGTTCTGCTGGGGTCACAGGCAGTCACCTGAAGCACTGTTTGCTCCCATTCTTTCCATGACATCACTGCCAATGAGATGGTGTACAATGATGGAGCTCTGTGCAAACTTCCACCTCATGGATGGTGTACATGAGACCTCCCTCAGCTGGATCCACAGGGGACTGCTCATTGTTTGAATCCCTACAGACTCCCTCCAGGACAGCTGATTCTCTCAGGAGCTGGATCCATTTCCCCATGGCCTTCCAGCTGCATGGGTGCAGTATTAGATCATCCTTGAAAGAATCCCTTGTCCTCATGCTTGACAGGAGTTACCTTCATAGGCTGAGAGGTTTTGTCCTTTTCCCAATCTCCTTGTCAATGCTCACATCCTGGGACAGGGTTCATAGAAAATAGACTGCCATCTATTTTCATGTAATGGGCTGTGATATCCCAGCTGGGTCACCAGGGGCTCACCCAACTGGCACCTGAAATATTTTCCCATGGCTCACAGCTCACCTTGGGTTAGGGATTGGTTGTCTCTGCCTCTTCCTCCTGTTCTGAGGGCTCTGCTTCCTCTTCATTAAGTGAGCTGGCTTTGTCACTGGGATGAGAAAACAAACAATTTTAGAACAATACTAATGACAGGTTACAAGAAAGGAAGAGTTCACATGAACCCCCCTGTCAGGATGTGACATCAATAACAGGGCTCTTTTCCCCAGGACTGAGAGTGATGAGACAGAGGTTATCTTCTCATATTCAGACTTGGCTGTTTATTCTTCTCTTATCTGTATTACATATATACAGAGTACAAGGAGCTATATACACTAAGATAGAGAGGTGCAAAATGGCTAACCAAGAACTGCTTCAAGGTCTTTTATATGTCTATTTGTCCAATTAACAAATGCTCAGTAAATAATTTTTCTTAGTGACCCAATCACCCGACACCTGTGTGCTGCACTGTGGCATCTTCTATCCAATCACTTGTTATTACCCAAAAATCCCTAGAAGAAGAAGATGAAGGAGGAAGAAGGAGAAAGGGACAACACCCTAAATTCTCCATGTTGTCTCTTATTTTTTAAAATAGCTTAAACCTTAAACTCTGACTTTCTCACCCAGTGACTTAAGAAAGAACTCTAACTTACACACTTACATTTCAAATTTCTCTTTTTAACCTTAACAGCTGTCTCCATGGTGTTATGTGAAATTCAGTGCTTTCTTGGGTGTCAGAGCCAGGTATCATAGATAAGGGCACAAATCCTGTGCTTCTGACTCCAACACCAACCAACCAGGACTTGGGCTTGGCCAGAGCCCAGGCCATTGCTGGGGACCTGGGGGTTCTCACTAACAAGCATCTGTTGCTGTCAGTTGGGAAATTTTCTAAAAATGATACCTTTAATAAGATAGCTTGCAGATAATTACACAAGGTCATGTGGAAGTTTTTAAAGCAGCTGGTTTGATGTTAAACCAGTTAGCATATACAAGGTTCTATGGTTAAATGACTAACACAGACAATACAAGATTCATATGAGTCAGCTCTGGCTCAGGCCTGTTGTCTAAGCCCTAGAACTTCATTTATGAAAAGAGAGGATTTGAGGGAGAGATGGTGTAGGCATTGTGTATTTGTCTATAGATTAATGATTTATGAGGATGTAGGAAAACAAATCCCAAGAACACTGTTAAAACTCTGCTCTGAAAACTGACCATTTGTTCCTATCATGTTTTCTCTCTCCCCCATCTGGATATTCTTGATAATTAAAAAAGAAAGTAGGGAGGTAGATAGATTCTTCAAACATTGCAATGCACTCTTGTTCTTGTTTCAGACTTGCACCCACAGAGAAGTGAACACTTACAACCATCAAACCATGGGAGAAGGTCAGTTTGAACTAACACTTTTTACTGTAAGGTTTTACTGTAAGGTTTACTGTAAGGTACTGTTTAGAAATTCAATTCCCATAGTGCCAATACTATTTATTTTTATTAAATAGTGCTATGAGCACAATGAAGCATCAAGTCAGGCCTGAGACTGATATAAAAATTTCAAAACTTCTATCACTACAGTTTTTATTTTCCTCTTGTTAATTCAGAAAGAAAAAAAATAAAACACCACTGATTTTTTTTCCACCTTTTAAAAAAAAAGGGGATACTGTGGGTTTGGAGCCATTTACTTTTTAGTCCAAGGGCAAGAAAAAAGCCCACATACAATAGAGAAAAAACCAGAAATGCAAAGGGGATACAGTACTTTATTTGAAAGCAAAAGAGGAAGTAAGCACAGAACTACTGTTATTGGAAAATGTAATGTAGTTTGAAAGATGGCATTAGAAAATAAATGAAAGAAAAAAAATAAAATCTTAAGAAAACACACAGTCTTGTATAGAAACATCAATATTTCCAGACTACTGGATATTTGCTACTTTTTGCCCAGCAATTTAGTAGGTTGAGGCCTGCTAAAGTATTGGGGTCCAATTTTGTAAATGCTAGTAAAAAATTACCAAAAAGAACTTGTAGTCTGGAATTGTGAAAGCTTATTTAAATTATCCTCTGAGCTGGTGGAGCAGTTGAACAAACAGAACATCCTACTAACACTACATTGGGCTTGCAAATAAAAAAGCTTTTGCTTTCCCAGTGTTTTGAACTTCTCATAACTTGTCTTATATGATCCTTTCTCTTTATTTCATTTGAAAGTCTGTAAGATAAGTCTTAAAAACACAAAAAATAATAAATTGCATTTGTTGATGAGGAAGAAGGCTCATTCTACCTCTACTTTATTCAATGCCAAATTTCAAGATGTTCAAGATCAAAAAAAAAAACAACAGTACATTTTAAACTATAATTTTTTTGAACAAGGTCTCCATCATGTCACTACCAAGGTTTGAATCCTGGTGTTTTAATCCATGCAGGATAGTTTGGGATGATATTTCATTATTTTATGTCAATCCATTGATGAGCCAGTTCTGTGTCGTAAGTTTTCTGTATGAAGACATGTAGTGATAGGAATGTTGTTTCTGCACCACTGTGCCCATAAAAACCCCATAAATTCTCTTGAGGCTTGCCAATCCAATCGCCAAGATTATGATTTTATTAAACCATAAAACATAATTACTAAGAATAAATATATCAAAGATTTGGAGCAAGGAGAGGAAAAAAATCACCATGAAATTAAATACAGGGCAATTCTCTCAGTACAAATGGGCAGAGAATTCCTATATGTATCCCTAATCTTTAATCATTGTCCTAGTTTAGGGCAAATCAGGAAGGAAAACTCCAAATGGGGATCTCCACAGGAAATGCCCCTCCCCACCAACGGGTCCGGGAAAAGGAAAAAAAAATTCCGTGGAGAGAAGTGGAAAAAGCTGTTTATTTAACAGAAATTGAGTAATATTAAATAATAAAACCTCTTGCTGTTTGATGGGATGGTAAGTCTAGGAAGAAAAGTCTTTTTTCATGTGGTGCAGCTCGGCTCGCTCAGGTTCTTATCAGTCCCTCCGGCGCTGGAAAAGTGCCGAGGCCCAGGCCCCGGTGGGCCACAGGCCTGAGCTCCCGGGGTTTGGCTGGGTGTTCAGTCCAGAGCAGGCTTGCACAGATCCAAGAAAACTGGAAAAAAACAAAGGTCCAGGGAACTCCTCTGCCTCAGCTAGCTAAAACTAACTAAAAGCCAGAGAGAAGCTCTGTTCCGCTGTCTGTCCGTGCTGCAGACACCACAGTCCAGGAGCGGGGTGCGTGGGAGTGATGTTTTCCTTAACACACTGCACACTTCTTCTTCCCCCTCTCTTGCTCTCAAAGCCAGTCTTAAAGGTGCAGAACTTAATATATAACATAAACCAGACGATTGGGAATACCAGTATCATAAAGTCACCCCAGCACATTCCACCCCTTATCCCCATATCGTCAACTTATTATTAAAATTAATATATATATATATATTTTAACCCTACAACACATACATTATATACAGACAAGGGCATTTATTCATAATCTTCACTTAACTATCAGATCTCTCTGAGGTACACACTGTGTTGTTTCATCTTTCCGCATTATCTACCATGTGCAACTCGGTCCTTGAGCAAAAACAACTCTACGAATGGGTTTGTCTGTACTCGAAGTAGAATTGATCTAAACTGTCTTTCCTAACAAACCTCTGAGATGTACTGCTGGGACCTTGTCTCCCTTTACTTTATGCAGGGGCTCGGATTGGGCTGGGCCTGCTCGATTGGTGGAACCTCGGGTGTTAACTATCCAGGTGGCTTTTGCTAGATGCTGCTCTCAATTTTTGAAAGATCCTCCACTCAACGCTTTTAAGGTAGTCTTTAACAGTCTATTGTACCTCTCTACTTTTCTCGCAGCAGGTGCATGGTAAGGGATATGGTACACCCACTCAATGCCATGTTCTCTAGCCCAGCTGTTTATAAGGCTGTTCTTGAAATGAGTCTCATTGTCTGACTCAATCTTCTCAGGGGTACCATGCCTCCAGAGGACCTGCTTTTCAAGTCTCAGGATGGTGTTACGGGCTGTAGCATGAGGCACAGGGTAGGTTTTTAACTATCCAGTGGTGGCTTCTACCATTGTGAGCACGTAGCGCTTGCCTTGGCGGGTTTGGGGCAGTGTGATGTAGTCAATCTGCCAGGCTTCCCCATATCTATATTTGGACCAATGCCCACCGTACCATAGCGGCTTCAACCGCTTGGCCTGCTTGATCGTGGCACACGTCTCACAGTCATGGATAACTTGGGAAATACTGTCCATGGTTAGGTCCACTTCTCGGTCTCGTGCCCACTTATAGGTGGCATCTCTACCTTGATGGCCTGAGGCATCATGGGCTCATCGAGCTAGGAACAACTCTCTCTTGTGTTGCTAATCTAAGTTTATCTTTGACACCTCTATCTTTGTAGCTTGATTTACCTGCTCATTGTTTCGGTGCTCTTCATTAGCCCTACTCTTGGGGACATGGGCATCTACATGACGGACCCTCACAGACAGTTTCTCTACTCTGGTGGCGATGTCTTTCCACTCATCAGCAGCCCAGATTGGCTTTCCTCTGCGTTGCCAGTCGGCCTTTTTCCACCTTTCCAGCCATCCCCACAGAGCATTGGCTACTATCCATGAATCCGTGTAGAGGTAGAGCTTTGGCCACTTCTCTCTTTCAGCAATGTCCAGGGCCAGTTGAACAGCTTTGAGTTCAGCAAGTTGGCTTGATCTACTTTCTCTTTCAGTGGCCTCTGCGACCTGTCGTGTGGGGCTCCATACGGCTGCTTTCCACTTCCGGTTCATCCCTACGACGCGACAGGAACCATCAGTAAACAGAGCGTAGCGCGTTTCTTCTGCTGGCAGTTGGTTGTACGGTGGAGCTTCTTCAGCCCGTGTCACTTGTTCTTGCTCTTCTTCATCAGTGAGACTAAAGTTTTCACCTTCTGGCCAGTTTGTAATTATCTCCAAAATCCCAGGGCGATTTGGGTTTCTAATACGGGCGCGCTGCGTGATGAGGGCGATCCACTTGCTCCATGTAGCGTCGGTGGCGTGGTGGGTAGCAGGAACTTTTCCTTTAAACATCCACCCCAGCACTGGCAGTCGGGGTGCCAGGAGGAGTTGTGCTTCTGTGCCAATCACTTCTGAGGCGGCTTGAACTCTTTCATAGGTGGCTAAAATTTCCTTCTCTGTGGGAGTGTAGTTGGCTTCGGACTCTCTGTAACTTTGGCTCCAGAATCCCAGTGGTCGGCCTCGAGTCTCCCCAGGCACTTTCTGCCCAAGGCTCCAGGACAGACTGTGGCTCCCGGCTGCAGAGTAGAGCACGTTCTTCACATCTGGTTCTGTTCTGACTGGGCCAAGGGCTACTGCATGAGTGATCTCCTGTTTGATCTGAGTAAAGGCTTGTTGTTGTTCAGGGCCTCACTGGAAAATGTTCTTTTTGCGGGTGGCCAGGTAAAGAGGGCTCACAGTCTGGCTGTACTCAGGAATGTGCATCCTCCAAAAACCTATGGCACCTAGGAAAGCTTGCGTTTCCTTCTTGCTGGTGGGTGGAGACATTGCTGTGATCTTATTGACGACCTCAGTGGGAATTTGACGCCGTCTATCTTGCCACTTTACCCCCAGGAACTGAATTTCACGAGCTGGTCTCTTAACTTTGCTCTTCTTGATGGCAAAACCGGCTTTCAGGAGAACCTGGATGATTTTCTCTCTTTTCTCAAAGACCTCTTCAGCCGTCTTTCCCCAAACAATGATGTCATCAATGTACTGCAGATGTTCTGGAGCCTCACCCTTTTCCAGGGCAGCCTGGATCAGTCCATGGCAAATGGTGGGGCTGTGCTTCCACCCCTGGGGCAGTCGGTTCCAGGTGTACTGCACTCCCCTCCACATGAAGGCAAACTGAGGCCTGCACTCTACTGCCAGGGGAATGGAGAAAAATGCATTGGCAATGTCAATAGTGGCGTACCACTTCGCTGCCTTGGACTCCAGCTCGTACTGGAGCTCCAACATATCCGGCACGGCAGCGCTCAGAGGTGGAGTCACTTCATTCAATGCACGATAGTCCACAGTCAATCTCCATTCTCCTTCAGATTTACGCACAGGCCAAATGGGGCTGTTGAAGGGTGAGTGAGTTTTGCTGACCACCCCTTGGCTCTCCAGTTCTCGGATCATCTTGTGGATGGGGATCACAGCATCTCGATTTGTCCTATACTGCCGGCGGTGCACTGTCGAGGTGGCAATTGGTACTCGCTGTTCTTCTACTTTCAGGAGTCCTACTACAGATGGGTTCTCTGACAGTCCAGGCAAAGTGTTCAATTGCTTGATGCTCTCTGTCTCTATAGCTGCTATCTCAAATGCCTACTTAAGCCCCTTTGGGTCCTTAAAATACCCGCTTCGGAGGTAGTTTATGCTTAAAATGCATGGGGCCTCTGGGCCAGTCACAATGGGGTGCTTCTTCCACTCATTTCCAGTCAGGCTCACATCAGCTTCCACTAAAGTAAAGTCCTGTGATCCCCCTGTCACACCAGCAATAGAAACAGATTCTGCCCCTACATATCTTGATGGGATTAGGGTACACTGTGCACCAGTGTCAACCAAGGCCTCATATTTTCGTGGTTCTGATGTGCCAGGCCAACGAATCCACACAGTCCAAAAGACACGGTTTTCCCTAGCCTCTACCTGGCTAGAGGCAGGGCCCCTCTAAGCTTGGTTATCATCATACTTGTCAGTTTGACTACAGGCTACTGGAGCGGCTTTCTTTTTGGTGGAGTATTCTCCCTGAGTCTTGCTGTCTTTCAGTTCATGCACCCGTTTTGCCAGAGCAGCAGTAGATTTTCCATCTCATCTTTTCATGTTTTCTCCACAGTCACATAGGAAAAACCACAGCTCAGCTCGTAGCTTTTTCTCTCTATCTGGGGAACTTCTGCGTTGAGTACCAGGGCTCCTGGTCTGTACTGCTGAGACTGGAAGAAGGTCTTCCTTGAGTTTCTTGAAATTCTCTTCTATTTTGTCGTGGAAGTTTTGCATACATGTTTCCATAGCTGCAAGTTTTGTTTGTATGGGGCCATGCACGGTATCTGCATATGCTCGAAGCTTCTTCGCCATATCCAGCACAGTCTCTTCCCGGTCATCCTGCTTCATTGTTGCTAAAGCAGAAGCGTATTCTTGTGGCCCAAGTCGAACAAGTTTTCGCCACATCACAGATGTGCATGGCACCAAGTCTGGATTTCTAGTACTTAAGTCACTCACAAAGACAATCTCTACTATTGCCATTTCTCTCAAGCGCTGAATCCTTTGTTCTATGGTTTTCTAACGAGTTTGCTGTATATAGAGATCGTCTGCACACAGATATCTTTGTGCCACACTTCTTAGGACCCGTTCCCAGAGACTATAAGGGTCAGCCCCCCTCATCATCTCCTGGTCAATAACCGGATCATGTGACAGGGATCCCAGATGCTTCGCTTCAGTGCCATCCAGAACTGTAGCCTCACCTGCAGCATCCCACAGACGGACTAACTAACTAATTATAGATTCATCAGGTCGTCGAGTGTAGTCTTTTCTCAGGCCACGAAGGTCCTTCAGGGAGAAAGGTTCACCAGTGCCTTCTGATTTTGTGTCAGTTGCTGGTCTTGAGGGTCCTTCCCCCGCATCACCATTATCATCATCTACTGGCCGATCGGTTTTGGTTTTGAATTTCATGCCTTTCGTGGCAGGAGCAACAGACACTGGCTTAGGCTCACTGTCTGGTTTGGCTGCTGGCTTAGGCTCACTGTCTGGTTTAGCCTGAGTCACTGGGGTAGCTGCTGATTTATCTGCTTGCTCTACAGTATCTAGCACCGTGTGATAAGCATACGCTAGGGCCCAGCTTATTGCAATGAGATTTTTCTTTTTAGAATCATCACATCAATTCTCTTTCAGATATTTCCTTACTTCATCTGGGTTCTGAATTTGTTCACGTGAAAATTCCCAGGCTGGGGGATCAGAAAATTCCTCCAGAGTTCGGCCAATTCTCTCCCACTCTCTACACCACTCAGGATTTCCCACACCTGAGTCTACTTCTGGGGCAGGGGTCTCGTTGGCTCTTCTGGATATCTCAGCCCTCATCTTAGAGAAGCTGTAGACTATATAGAGGAAGCTTAACAGCTGAGCCAGCTGTACTACCAGGAAAGTGGTATCCTTAACACTCAGGGGAAACTGGGTATTCTCAAAGAGGGACATAACAGATTCAAAGGAGAAGAAGGAAAGAAAAGGCTGAAACACCTCATCCCCTGGTTGTCTTCTAACAAACTGGGTGCAATTACCAATAAACTCCTAAAATGTGCTACTAGGACTGGGAGGCAGGGTCGGGTGAAGAAACCATGAGCCAAACATACCTGACAGAAACTTCAGTAGTTCTATAAACTTCCTATAAATCATTATCACCGAGCCCAGCACAATAACCATTTTAATCCGTGCCCCTCTACTGTGAAAGAGGGCAAAGACAGGTATTAAAACCTCAAAAACTTTTAGGGACCAGGTCCACATGAAGGCTTCTACCCCAAGAGACATTATGTATCTAAACAACATGACTACTGACTGCTTTATCCCAATACAGAATAAATACAACCAACAATCAGTACAGGTTTTTCCACTTTCTCTCGCCCCACGTTCGGGCGCCAAGAACTGCATTTGTCCTAGTTTAGGGCAAATCAGGAAGGAAAACTCCAAATGGGGATCTCCACAGGGAAATTCCCCTCCCCACCAATGGGTCTGGGAAAAGGAAAAAAAAAAAATTCCGTGGAGAGAAGTGGAAAAAGCTGTTTATTTAACAGAAATTGAGTAATATTAAATAATAAAACCTCTTGCTGTTTGATGGGATGGCAAGTCTAGGAAGAAAAGTCTTTTTTCATGTGGTGTAGCTCGGCTCGCTCAGGTTCTTATCAGTCCCTCCGGCGCTGGAAAAGTGCCGAGGCCCAGGCCCCGGTGGGCCACAGGCGTGAGCTCCCGGGGTTTGGCTGGGTGTTCAGTCCAGAGCAGGCTTGCACAGATCCAAGAAAATTGAAAAAAACAAAGGTCCAGGGAACTCCTCTGCCTCAGCTAGCTAAAACTAACTAAAAGCCAGAGAGAAGCTCTGTCCCGCTGTCTGTCCGTGCTGCAGACACCACAGTCCAGGAGCGGGGTGTGTGGGAGTGATGTTTTCTTTAACACACTGCGCGCTTCTTCTTCCCCCTCTCTTGCTCTCAAAGCCAGTCTTAAAGGTGCAGAACTTAATATATAACATAAACCGGATGATTGGGAATTCCAGTATCATAAAGTCACCCCAAGACAATCATCTGTGCAGGTTATCCTATTTTCTAGTTCAATTCAAACAAGAGAATTGGCCTTACCGATATTTTCCCTTTCTTGCAACTGAGAATGAGTGAAGGGTTAGTTGCATTCCTCACCCTTTTCTTGTCACTAATCTCCAATACTTGTGGGCCATGAGTAAGTAAAAAAAAAAGAATCCATGCCTCAGAGACGCCCTTAAATTGTTTTCTGGAGCAACATGGAACCAGGAAAGAAACAGTGTTTCTGCCACTCATTTCTTCTCAGGAGCAGTTACAATATTATCTAGTAAACAGTTTCCCCATGGAACTCATATACCAAAGTATTAAACTTAATTTGGAGTTCCAAAAGGTATTCCTACTTCTAAGAATAAAGCTTTTCTTTTATTAAAAAGTCTCTTTTATTAAAATTCATTTTTTTGTTTTAAAAATAAAATATGGCTCTACATAGAGGAGAATGCTCCAGAACAGATTAGGTGCTCAGAGTTCTGTAAAGTGTAGATTGAATTCAGCACAGCTATGACACTTTTCCCTGACAACCATATGAGGGAGATCTCTTAAACTGTATTTATGTAAGGTTAACTCATGAACTCAGATATGAGTCTGTAAAAGACTGAACACGGTTCATAGTATCAGATTCACACACTACTTCTACTGGGAACAAAATTTTACAAAGGCATCTTTTATCTCTAAATGAATAATGAACTCAAAACCCCATTATATTTGGTAAAGCAGTGCTTCCTAGGTTATGATGCTGCTCTGAATACAACTGGGGCTATGGTCTCAATTCCCACATCATTTTAATGCTGGGATCAGTCAGAGGTATTTCCAGTGTTACAGCAGGAACTTCAGAAACAGTGGGGTTTTCCTAGTCACAATGCTTTCCTGTAACTTTCTGGTTTTATTCTTGGGCTTTTTAAAAAATGCTTTCCTTTTCTTCACATTTAATGTAGCTGTCAATATCCCTGGTCTGAAGTCAAGCCTCAGGCAGTCTTGTGACACTAAAGAAATTTGCTTCAAGAACACACATGCATGAAAAGTTAATATTGGGACAAGACTCAGGATGAAAGGCTGGAGTGGCTGAAACACACAAGCAGATTTTGCAGGCTTAGAGATTAGTTTTGAATAAGAATAGTTGTCTTCATTGGCTTTCTGTATTCCCTCTTTGCCTTCTGTTATTTCATCCTGAACCTGATGCTGGTATTTGGTCTTGTGATTTTGGTAGGATTTTGGTAGAAGAATCCGGTAGAAGAATTTAAGATAAAAAGTGCAATAAGGTATTTCTTTTCTCTCACCCTTTTCAGCTGAAGATCAGTCTGAACATGAGCTGAAAGTAGCTCACAATTTCCATTAATATTATTAAGAACTAAGGACAGCAAAACCAGCATCACCTATTTGCCCTCAATGGTTTCACATGTGTCTGGGCTCTCCCAGCAGCACATTTGGAATCTAAAAAAACTGAAAGGGGTGCCTGATGATGAATTCCCTTGGTGTTACCTTGATAGGAAACCCTATGCAAAAAGTAGATGTAGAGTAATATTTAATGTATTTAGATTTTTTCCGTTATGTAGGCTCTTTGAACTTTCAATTCAAGCTTCTCCTGTAGTTTTATAATAAAATCCTATAATATAATTTAGGATTCAGTGGACTAGATTCAAGCTTTATTAGGATTAAATTTGTGGCAAGTAAAAATACTACTTTATTAGATCTAATCAGATTTTCTAATCATTTAGTAGCATCTCTAAGCATATTTTCCAGGAAGAGAAGCTGCCTTTTTCTTTCCCAACGTGATTTTAACTTATCTATATTGTGATATTAGTCTTTAAGCATGAAGATACAAATGAATGCTAACCAGGCAACACTGGATCAGACTGATCAATTCTGATCAATACTGACCAGACTGAATCATGTCTAATTTATTAGCATTGCCTGTCTAGAACAGTGTCTTTCTATGATGCATCAGTGGAAAAGGGAAGAGCTACAGACACGTTTATCTGCTCATTTTTTCTTTTCCATGGTTCCATACACCACCCTTCTCACTAAATTGGGGAGACACAGATGTGCAGGATGGACTTTGTTTGATGGATAAGGAATCAAATATCTGGGTGGTCACTTCCAAAAAGTAGCAGTCAACAGCCAACATCCAAATGGAAATCAGCAATGAGTGGTGTCCCTCGGGGATCCATACTGGGATAGAAACTGAGATGTAGCAGAAATGGGCCCTTTTTCAGTCTTCCCATGATGCTAAGAGTTTGATTTCAAATAGATGATTCCTCCAAATATACAGCTTTTTGCTTCAGCAGAGTTAGAAAGTCACATTTGAATTTGCACTTTCAAGTGAAATAGTAGAAGAGCTCTCTTATTTTCAGAGAAACATCAAAATAAGGCCTGGATAAAGAACATTTAAGACAGATGCAGACACAGTAGACATTCCATATAATGAATTTCCAGACACAGCTGTAACTTCCTGTTTCTTTCCCAGGTTTGACATGGTTAAAGATGCTTTCATAAAGCTTATCAAACTACCATATTTTTATATGTGCCAGGATTCAATCTCAAGCAAATACTGGCAACAAATGCAAGCAATACTCACTACATTATCTCTGTGCAGGTAACTTCAGAAACCAATTACATGATGAAAACCATAAAAATGAGAACCTAAGACCAGGTAACAAACTTATTTCCTGAAATACTGAAAAATGGATACATAAATATTTTTTTAAAAAGTCAACAAACCTAAAAAAACTCTTTTGAACTTCTAAGAAAAATATTTGGAGTGCTATGAAGAGGGAATCCCAGCTGTATCTTCATACCTTCACAGCCAAAGAAATAAACAAATTTTAATTTACTAGCATTATCCCAGAGGTAAAAACAAATTCTAAAATAGGTATTTTGGATTTATTTACATGATACTATTGTATGACCCAAACTATTAGGAATTACTATGATATATATTAATGTTATATTAATTTATTAAGTCATAAAATTATTAGTTATAATTACAATTAATAATATTGTGTTTGTTTATTCTAATTTATTAATAATATATGAATATGTTAAATATTAATATTTTATGTTATATTAGGAATTTTTTATTATATAGGAATATTGGACGGAGTGAGATATCCACTGTAAATGGTGTCATGGAGTTACTTTACCTTTAAGGGAGTTGGAGTTGCTGGGAACTGCCTGGAGTCTTTTCTCCTGACCAATTATCGGTCATTGCTGGGAATTGACAGCAGTTTAGGCCATTGAAAAGTGGGATCAGCTTGTGAACCCTACCTTAAAGTGTAAAAGCAGAGCTCTCTGGGTTCTCTTTGTTTCCTGGCTGTGAAGGGTGGCGGAGCTCCAGGCCTCCCGTCCCTGCCCAGGCCATGCGGCCGGGCGGGGATGGGGCCGGGCCTGCCCCGTCTCCCGGCCGGGAGATGGCGGGGCCTGGGGAAGGTTTTCCTCGGGCCCGGGCCGGGCCGAGCCGATCTCTGGCTCGGCTGCAGGTTTTGCTGTAACTAATTTACTAGAAACTGCCCAGTGAAGAGAGAGAGAGGCCCTGGACTTGCAGCGGGTTGGAGCAGCGACCACACGCTCCAGAGCAGCTATGAAGAACCTTCCATCGCAGACGGCTCCAGCTCCTGTTCGGCAGAGATCTCCGAACCATCTACAAAAGCCTGGGCAAGATTTTAACTCTTTCATTACCCAGATGAGACTTGCGGATTAATCTTTTTATCCAGAGAGAGAGAGAGAGAGAGATCAACATGAAAAGAGACTTTATAAACTACCAGTGACAGGAAAGAAAAGAAGCTTCAAGGAAGGTAGAGAATTAAGAAGATGCTTTAATTAAGCTGAAATATCTCCCTGTTAAAACTATGGAGATGGACAATGAAGTCCTGAAAAGAACTCCTTTAATTCATGATATAGGATCTAGAGAGGAATAGTGTTCAAAGTGTAAATTTGAGTAAAGAGTAATTATAGTATAGTGAAGTACTGGGAGATTAAAAGCCTTGAGAGGCCATGAGAAAACTGTTGAGAGATTTGAAGCCCTGAGAGGCCATGAGAAAACTGTTTTCTGGTGAAGCTCACAGAAACAGATGAAGAAGACTTTTTTTTTCTTTTTTTGCCTTTGAATAACTTATCCTTAAAAATGCTATCTCTAGACGCATGGCCCATACACACCTCAGAGTGATGTGAGAATGGGAAGAGTGAACTCTAATAATAGCATCTCTGGACAGCTAACATTAGGGCAATAGAAAACTATAACAAAAATAGTTTTCTTGTGAGAAACTCCATAAATTAACAGGAAGAAACTTCTGTTTCTCTATAAAGATTGGTAAAAAGACTAGCAAGAATTGGGACTGTTTTAACCATCAGAGTTCCAGAGTTTTTGTCTCTGTTGTCATGTGAACAAGAGAATAGTGGGTAGATAGGGGATGGAAAGGTTTTTCTGGAAGTTTATTCTGGTGTTCTTATTATTGTAGTTTGTCAATAAACTTTCTTTTTTTTTCCCCTTTTAAGTTGTATGCCTGTTTTGCTCTTATTCTAATCCATATCTCACAGCAAGAAGTAAGTAATTTTCTTAGTTAGTGGTTTAAAACCACGACAAATGGTCTGAGATCTTGAGGGGTTTTTAATAATTATATTTTAAGCATCTCTTTGTTAATACATATCTATAGAATCAGCTTTTGTTAATCTGACAGTCTAGTTAACCTAGAAATACATTTTGTTTCCCAGGAGAGGGAAAATCATAGTCTCTTTTATAAACATTAATTACATTCAGAAAGCAGCCTAAATCTGTTTAGAACTCTGTGGGTGCTTGGGTATTTCAGCATATTTATTTATAATGTTGTGGTTGATCATAGATATTATCCATAGGTTCTACCAAGCTATGTCCACATTGTGTTTACATTATGTTCTCACTTGGTGCCAGGCACCAAAAAATAAAATGCTTAAGATGTCTGGGCTTGTAATTTAATCTAAGATACCTTATCTCTCAAGAGACTTTCTCACCTGATTTAACATGTTAGGTATGCTTTGTCTGAGGTTTTGATGAAATTTTTGGACACTTCACCAACTCTTAATGTTTAGGTCAGTTGTTTTCACGTTGATTTTTTATATTGCAATTATCTCATGACTGTCACTACAATTAAATGTGAAATGTGGCTAGAAGAGGTTATGGATTTTGAAATCATATTTAGCTTACTTCTGAGAATTTTCATTTTCAAAAGCAGGACTATACCCATTTTATCTTCATGGGAAGATATGTAAAGGTATTTATTCATGAGAAGATAATACGAAAAACATTAGGTTTCAAGAAAAAAATTTGGATATTAATTAAGGAAATCATATCAAAACCTTGAGGTATTCAGGAGGGCTGGACAGCTACTCTTGGTCATAAAAGACTGGGTGTGAATAAGAATGAATTTATAAAAGGTTTCTTTTCTGGTAAGAGCAAAACTCAGGAGGAAGGTCCAAAAGCTGGTGATGGTTTTGAGACAGGATCTCCTAATTTCTCTGCCTCATTGTGAAGTTTGCATGGAATCTGAGCACCATGGTCTAGAACTGAATATCAGAAACTACTGAGTTCATTTTAAAGGAAGACACAAGTTGCTCTTTTCTTGCCTGGAGAATGCACCTTTCATAAAGAACAAAGTTTTGAAGGAATTGGATAGATGTGCTTAGTTAGCCTTATTTTACTATAAATGCTTTTGGTTACCTTGACCATTACCTGCTGATTCTCTCTAGTTTTATATCACAGAGTGTTATTCTTTAGATAATTTTTTCTGATAAATTTTTCTACTAATGATGATTTTTACCATCACTAGCAAAAATTTTCTTCCGCAGGCCACAAAGAGTCTCGGGACTTGTCTGGGTTTGAGACAGCTCATGCTTGCTGTATCAATCACCTGGTGTTCAAATATCTACTGCCTTGAAACTTCTTTTAGCATAAGCTCTGTGAGTATCATAAGTGATAAAGACCTGACAGACCCAGGGAGTTTTTGCTAACGAGCAAAGCTTCTTACATCAGTCAAATCTAGCAGAGGCTATTGTGCCACTTGCAAGTTTTAAGTAGGAACTAATGAGAATGAGGAAAATTGTGTCATAGAAAGGTGAAAAAATTCACTGAAGTGTACTCAAGATTAAGAGACCACCAGAACTTCATACTGCTCTCAGTAAAGGCTGAGGATTCTGATGATTCAACACAATTTCCTCTATCTTACTCTGCTTGAGAAAGAATGAAATTTGATCTTAGGCACTGAACATAACACCAAGCTCAGCTGTAGATACTAGGAGGCTTTACTTCCTATATATAAGGCTTTGAGTGCAATATAGATTGAGTTTAAAACAGAAAAGTAAACCTAGAAGGAAGGGGGAAAAATGGAAAAAGTACTTCAAACAATAATTTTTCTCAGTTGTTTCTGTTAGTGCTCAGCATTGAAAAAATGTTCATTCTTAAATATTTTTAGCAGAACACGGCCACACTTGAACAGCTGAGTCAATGCAAAGCTACTCTTCCCTTTTTATTGAGAGAGAACAGGTCCCTTCTGGATCATCCTTTGTGACCAAGAGAATAAAACCCACTATGGTAACATTATCACCAAAGACAAGACCTTCTTTCCAGAATGTGTTAGCCTTTACTTTAATCTCATGCTTTGAAAAGGTATTGACTAAAGCCATGTGGGAATTCTTCTTGTCCCACGCCAAGAACTTTTGCTCACTTCTGATCTGCTTGATATAATCCCAAATTGTAATGGTGGCATCAGGAAATCAGATGAGCAATGTAGGCTGGATAACCCTCATTGACAATCATTATTAACAGATTCTTCTTCCCCCAAGACAGCTCACTTCCACAGGCTGCAGGTTCAACAGAAAACTATTTCCTGCATTGTTCACAAAAAAAAAGTCACTGCTCCACTCTGCTGTCTTCCATTGTGGAAGTTATGCCTGCTCATGGCAGGAGGCTTGGTCCAGAGGATCTTTAAGGATTAAGCCAAACCATTCTCCAATTATATTAAAGTCTACTCATTAGAATGGAGAAATACTACTTTCCCATAATGTAAGCAAACTCCCTCTGCTTCCAGAAATTTTATAACTTTGATTAAAGTTCTTTGGTTCTAAATGATGTAACTGCCACGAGCAAATACTAATATAGAAATTGAGGAAAATGTGAACTCCAATGCTAAATCAACTTCCTTTCTTGGTTACCATGGCAATATAATCTTCCTATGGGGGAAATTGTCTCATGTTATGTCTATATAATTGCAGGAGTCCTCTTCAATACCAAAGCACACGCTGTCTCAGTTTTCTGTAACATACAGGGAAGGTAAAGAATATTTTCTGAACCAAAGTGTATCTGATTGTCTGGTTGTTTGGAAAGAGCTCCATGTAAGGATTAGGGATTCAGCAGCTCTGGATAAACCATGCACTCAGATGAAGCATTGATTTCAGCAGGATTCAGGGTTTCCTAATTTTCTAAGCAATGCAAGCTCTGATTATTAAAAAACAAACCAACAAGTAGAATGTTGAGGAGCAGAAGTGTCCTCATCCTGCATTTGCCTGGTGCACAGAGTTCAGATGTACAACACAAGCTGATTTGTGGTTTGAAGCAAGAAGCAAAAATGTCTGTTGGATATTGAGGTTTCTGAAAGATACTGTTCAAAGACTCTGAGGAGTCATCAATCTGCACTGATGTAGCTTGGAGCACCTGAGTGTAAGGGACAAACTCAGGACAACTTCTATCCTTGCCAGATTTGTTTGCTCAACAAATAAATAGTTTCAAATCATGGTATCTTCTACCTCCAGGCACAACTGATCCAGCAATAGATGTCAACTCATATGTGAGAAACCCCTGACATTCATTTAGTCCAATTTTTCTTTGTTTCCCCTTTCCTACTTCCTCTCTTCTATTTCCTTTCCTTCTCTTAAAGTGTATTATTCAGGCTAAGGCTCACCTATTCTTACTCACTGGTAATGTCTCTAGCACATCCTGAGGCATTTCATAAAGATCAATTCATCACAATTACATCATTATTGATATGATACATTTCCAGTCTAATTCCAGCCTCACTAGAGTGCAAATGATCAGGTTTTTGCATCTGTCCATGACAGCAGTCTGCTATTTACCTCAGTAATCCTGGTTTTATTTAGTTTTATTTACTTCATTTTTTTACTAAAGGATGTTTTATTACTTCTAAGTATTAAATTACTCAGGAACAGATTTTTCCCTATGTGAGCTATAGCAGCAGTGATTTATTGTGCTTGACAACCAGAAACAAATTATCCTGGTTTTACCTTTTAACCTGCAAGATGTTGCAGAAATATGCCTAAATGTCAAGTCATTTTGGTTGAATGTGAATGGAGTCCCCTGGAATAATTTCAGCACCTTAACACTCAGACAAAAAATTATTCAGAGGATATCTCTGGATTATATTTTATTTCTTCTATTTGACAGGCAGTAAGAAATTCTTCAATGATAACTTAGCTTGCACTACTTCTACAGGGGCATAGCTGGCATGCTCTGTTACTGTTTTACACTTAAGCAAGAAATACTAATTTTTTTTCTGGATTCATGATAGTAAGTTGTCCTGCTTCCAGCCCAGACCAGTGGAAGGGGGCATGCCCAGGATATTATTTTATTCTATTCCTCCTTAGGTAGTTGCCAGGGCAGGGGAAAAGGGGAAAAGGAGAAGGGTGTTGAAGTGTGGTGGCTGGAGGGAAGCTGTCCACAGTTGTTTTTCATTTGTCCCAGGCCTGGTGAGCATTCTGCATGTAATTCACCCTCTCTTTGGACACCTCTGTTGTTAATTTTGTTGCTTTTACCGCTTATTTTCTTCTCTCATTGCTCTTTCCAGTAAATTGTTCTCAACTGGTGATTTTCACCTTTTGTGTCTCCAGTTCTCAACTCCATCCCCAGAAACGGGGAGAGGAAGGTGGGGAGCAAGCAAAGCAGCATCTGTTTTGGGAGAGTCTCACTGGGGGACTCACTGAACTGGGGAGCACAACAGAAATACAGCAAAGGACAATACTCTGTTGTCTATTTCTTTTAAAACTTATTAATATTGTTTTTACAGTGTCTGCTTAACATGATCAGATAAAGGCAATGGAAAAAATATTCAGTCTGAACTAGTTCCAACAGAAGGCATCTACTTCACAATGCTGTATATCTTTTTTGAGAAAGAGCTAGACCTGTCTCCATCTAGACCTATGGACATCCATCTCCAATAGATCTGAGGCCAAACAGTGCCAAACATCTGAACTGATGATTCCTTAGAGCATATGTGGCCACATATATACACACACAGCCATGTCAGAGCTTCATAAATCACCTGGCCACATAACCAGTAAAATTTGTGTTGCTCTTCGTTTAATGAGGAATTTTCCAGGGATCCAAATTCCACTCAGTTTTACCTACTGACCCAAAGAAATGTTTCCAGATGCATATGCAGATGTGTGAACAAGAACATAAAAGAAATGTGAAGTTCCCAAGGATGTGATCCATTTTGAATATTGAATCAGAAATTCATGCCCTCAAATTTTGACAGGGAATGTATTTGCTGAGGTTCTTAATGTGTAGGTAGGTTGTTAAGTGCCAGGTCTTAAATAATGACTGTAGAAACTTAAAATTCACAGATATTTTGGAATTATAGGCTGTAGTTTCCTTTTGAGTGTAATGCTTTATGGAAATAATGTTACTAAAGCATAGCTGATCCACTGCAGGAATTTCAGAAACTGAGGACGCTGATTTTAAAGCTATTTTCCCACCAGTCTTGTTAAGACTGTAAATTGGACACCCACATGGGATTTTTTTCTTCCTTTCTTTCTTTGCATAAGATTAGGATCAGAATAAATAAGAACTGGAAATCCCAGAAGAAACTACAAATCTTATGAGAATTTTATCCAACATTTTGAGTCTCAAACCAGCACAAATAGTTCAGATAAACATTCAGACGCTACTTTGTCCTAGCTTCCAATGTATCTTTTCAAATTCTTTTATAAAGATATGCTGAAAAATATTTTGCCATTCTAGACACTTGTTTAATGTTAGATTCTTAAAATATATAAGATAAAATCTTGCTTCATGTTATCCTCTTTCTAACTAGTTGAGTTCCCAAATATCTGTACAAATGTGAACTTCCACTCTGAATCATCTTCATACTCTCTGAGCATAGTGAGAATAATCCTCCACAACAGTTCTGTGTGAATAAGCAGAGGTTATTTTTGCTTGCAAGTTGACTACAATTGTCTGGATGTGAAGAAGAAAACATTAATATCATGGATTTATTTGTGTTATCCTGTAAATGTCAACAAATTCTGCCTGCAAATATACCTTTATGACTACTTCTAGTCAATAGACTTTAGGGAAATAAAAAAGATGTACTTGGGAACAAACACCTGTAATTCGTTTCACAAAAAAAAAATAAAAAATTAAAAAAATAAAATTAGCTAATTAGCTATCTTTTTCTATCAATTTATTTGCCTTCCACATGTCCACAGGGAATGGATACTTACCAGAGACTCTATTACCAAAAGGCGTATCACAAACACTTAAAGTAAGTCTGAAGGACTTTCCTTCTCCTCTTTGGTGCTTTTCTCAATAGTCACATCCTACAGTATCCCTAACCTACAAAGGACTGGCTCTTTTGAATGGCAAATACCACTCCTGGAAGGAACAAATCAGGTCCAAACTGTGTAGGTCTGGGAAGACAAAGCATGGAAATTTAATGAAGGTATTCATTCTAAATATGTAACATGACCTCAAGGGAATTTATCACATAATGCAAGATGCAAGGTTTCAGTAAGAAGGTGCCTGAATTCCTAGCTTTAATGCCAGGGAAATGGGTTTATAAGAGAGGAGATATTGCCACCTTTTAAGTTGGTCATATATCTATTTAAGAAATAAAGGGACTTGGCATAATTTCTAGTTTGCAAAATTTTATTTCTTAGTTTATTGATTTGTGCTATTTTGAGAAAAATAATCTATTTTTTCCTCTCCATTTGGGTCTACTACCATTAAAATGATATATTAAATCTCACATGAAAGAATTTAAAAGGGTATATTGAATCCAAAACCATGTCATAATTCCTTCTGTAGCAAATGGGTAAATAAAGGTGAACATATTCTAGTCTCTCTAGAAAAAAATCTTGTACTTAGTAAATATTCTTCCAGAATAATTCTCTTTAGAAAGCTTTTTTGAGTTTTGTAAACCTTTTCATTAGATGACAAAGTTTCCTTTCAGAATATAAAAAACATTGACTGTGGTGATTTCTCTCTCCACTCCAAAGCAGCAGTTCAGTAATTCTTTTGTTACCAGCCAAGGTGTAGCAGAAGATGAACACAAAGCAAAGGGGAATCAGGTATTTTCCAGGATGCAGAACAATCTTAAGTGGAGAACAAAGCTTAGAGGAAGCTGTCACAAAGAATGATTTCATTTCAATACCACAGCCCTTTCACTAGTCCAATATGCAAGAAAGAAGAGAAACCAGGGAGCCTGATAATCATTCCTAGTCTCTAGCTCTCTGCTGATTCCTCTGAGGCAGGACTCATCAGCAGACAGCGATTGCACCCTCTGGTGCCTCCTCTGCACTGTGTGAGCAGTGCACAGCAGCTCTGGGAGGGAAGCTTCACTGCAGAGAGCTTGTGCTTTTTGGCTTTTCACCTTTACAAAACGGTGCTTTGGGTCCTTGAACTGAAACACGCAGGACACTCCTCAGCTGAGGAAGAAGCAGCTGCTAAATCTCTTTTTGTGCCCAGCAGGTGAGGAATTACCACGGAATAATTGACGCCACAGATCTTTCAGCTGTAGCTTGCTGTTCCTCTGCAGACTTCTCCCGTGGTAAGATGACTACGGTGACGTTCTGGCAGGCGGTGATCGCTCAGGTGTGAATTCCCAGGCAAGTGATCCCTCAGGTGTGAATTCCCAGCGGGCGATGCCGGGGGCCAATTCCAGCGGCGATCCCTCGGGCTCACGGTGAAGTCCCACGAGCAGCAGCAGCAGCAGCAGGGCCGGAGGCGCTCCAAGCGCTCTGCGGTACAAGGGGGACACCGGGCGGTCGCTGCCGGCACACACCGGGTCCTGCCCGCTCCTTGCATTTCCTGTCCTGTGATGAAAGGATGGGAAAAATCTCTGATCTTCCACGGACAATGGAAGGCACCGCTCCTTTGGAGAAGGAAAAGTACTTAATGCAGAATTACTATTTAAGCCTTGTAGCACACTTGCACACTTGCTGTAGCACAATTTTTAGAAACAATTCCATTTTACAGCCACATAAACAGAGCAGGTATTGGAGGTGTGTTCAAAGTCCTGCAAAGTTTCTGTGAAATTATTAGGAACAGAACCTAATTTCAGCTACAGTTGACTTACTCCTCCTCTAAGTTATACCCTGTTGAATTGTCAGGGATGGAATAGTCTCCACTGCTGGTGATGCAGTGTAGCAAAGAACCATCTCCTGATCACACTGCCTTTGCAGTCTACAAATGGGAATGCACAACATGAGAAGCAAGAAGGTCTGTGCTGAAATCCATGGGTAGGGAAGGACAGCAGCAGTGTGCCAGTGCTTGCTTTTTCAGGAGTGCAAAGGGTGCAATGGCAAAGGCAGTTTCCTGTGCCTTGGGACTCAGTATTGCTGCAGCACTGGGGAGTGAGTGCCAGCTGTGAATTCTGAGTGCTGGGCTTTCATCCTTGGCATGAGAACTGCTCCTTATTGTTTTTTACCCTGTATTCATTCAAAATGGCTTCTGTCAACATTTGTCTATATATTGACTTTTATTTGCAGGGGCACTTGAGAGTCTGGCTGTGATGAGGACCCTAAATTTTAGGAGAGCAAACTTTCAGTTCTTTAAGGAAGTAGTGGATAGGATGCCTTGGAAACTGTCCTCAGGGATAATGGAGCTGAACAGAGCTGGCACCTATTTGAAGACATTCTTCTTAGAGAATAAGTACAGCCAAAACCTGTTGATAGCTGCCCTTAGACTTGGGAAACAAAAGCTAAGCCATGACCACAATATAGGTATTTTACACTAATTATTTTTGGCTATCTTGTCACAAGAGTGCTTTAGCCTTCTCCAGAATTTATGATTTGTCTTAATGCATTGATCTTGGTTTACATAGACAACAGCAGGAAGTATTTACTAACATGAAAACATCTTCTGTAGCCAGCAACTAGTCTCAGGCTGGGCACTTCTGATATCTGAGCCACTTATTGTGAAATGCTTGCATTGCAGTGGTATTTCCATTTGCTCTATTTTCCTGAGTAGCTGAAAGATTGGTTGTCCCTTTCTCCAGCTAAAAGAGCCATAGCCAAGGAATGAGGAGCTCTCTTCAGCCAAAGAGTTAATCACATTGCTCTTGCAGGGTGTCTGGGTAAGTGTGGAAATTGTGAAGAGTTTCACTTCAACGTGCATGCCAGGCATGATTCACCTGAGTTTGCCAGGTCTCCTGGCAACTCCACAGAATGTTTTCCTTGGCACAGCTCCGACACAGTCAGGACTGATTAGGGGCAACTGTTGTGCCGAGCTCACGGCAGCGAGTGGTGCTGCTCAGCCCAGTTGTCAGTACTGGCATGGCAGGCTAACATGGTGCAGGATGGACCCCACTGCATGGTTTGCAGTTAATCACAGAATGGATCACAGCCTGAAAAAATCTCTTTGGAGGCAGAGCTCGCTTTACCAAGATGGCAGTGGATAGCTGGTACTTGAGAGATGTGCCCAAACCTGACAAAAGTTTTAGGTGCGTGACAATTCCATCCCACAATTCCACCAATTCCATCATTCCCACTAAGCAAACCTCTTGATACCCAGCTACCAGATGTGGAGTACAGATCAAAGAATTTGTTCCCTTTGAACATTCACTAGCATCTAAGATGTATGGATTAACAAATTAGAATCCCAGCCAGCAAGGCTCTGGTAAATTGTCCCAAAGAACAGTAGCCAGGGTATATTTGGAGTGGCCTAATGGTGGCCTTGCAGTTTCTGAAGGGACCACATGGGAAAGATGGAGAATGACTATTTCCAAGGGTCTGGGAATGTCTTCCCACTGGCAGAGGGCAGGGTTAGATGGGAAGAAATTCTTCCCTGTGAGGGTGGTGAGGCCCTGGCATAGGTTTCCTGGAGAAGCTGTCCTGGAGATGGCTTTCCTGGAGATGGCTGCCCCATCCCTGGAAGTGTTCAAAGCCAGATTAGACAGGGTTTGGAAAAAACTGGTCTAGAGGAACGTGCCACTGCCTATGGCAGGGGGATTGGAACCAGATGATTTACAAGGTCCCCTTCTAACCCAAACCATTCTCTGATTCTCTGAATGCAGACGAGTACTACAATAATAATAATTTCAAAGCATTACTGTGGTCATCTTCAAGAAACAACATTCAAGAGGAAAACATTCTCAGCACAATGATGGTTTGTGCAATTATAATCTCTTCTACAAGGTCATGAAATTAAAATTTATGTTAATTACAGCCCATGGCAATGATTATGCGAACAAACTGTTCCACTAATTATATTTAGGTATTTAGATTGCATTAGCCAAGAAGTTTTATGCAAAGATTTGAATATTGCCTATATCTCATAAATAATAAAGACTATTAATGGAGATAATACATGCCTCAACCCACAATTACCAACATGTTTTAATTTAGTTGCTTAACACACAAGTTTAAAAATTGAATTAGGAAACATAGATACTAATCAGTCCTATGAGATTCATACTTGTTTATCTTTGAACTTTTTTTTTCTTTAAAGAAGATGGAAATTCAAGAAATTAAATGAAATATCTTGCCTTTTCATAATGAATGGTTCTTCTCAATAGGTGTTACAGCTCTTCGAACCACCCTCTGACCAAAATAGTATTTGTACATATTGGACTTTTACCTTCTGCCCGTGAACAAGGGGATCCATTTCAGCTAAGTACTGACCCAGTCCTTGTGCCTCCAGCATGGCAGTCCATGCCCACTGTCTTGCCTAATCACCCCCTTGACCATCCCTGGACTCAGCAGGGCAGAGTCCTGTCTGGCAAGGCATCCCCATGTCCAGGACCCTGTCCCATCAGAGCAGCCAGCTCGCTCTCACTGACAAGCAACTTGTCCATCTTGAGCCCTGAATAAAGTGGAGCCAGGCTCCTGTGGTCCCACACCCCCATCCAATGCTGGGCAATCAGCCTGACCCTCAGTGCTGATCTCCCCTACTCACTTCCAGACTCCTGAGCCAGCTTTAGGGGTGGCCCAGGCCCTCCACCACACATCCACTCTGGGCAGCTTGGGCCTTGAAAGTAGTATCTTCTTTGGCCAGCAGAGTATCACAACTTCATGATATATTTATTGAGAAAGACAAATGGAAACTCTTGCACACAGCAGTTACTGCCACAAAAATTCTTATCCTACAGTCCCATGTGGTTCACTTATTCCAAACAATTCAAAATCAGAGACAAAAGAGACAATATTGCCATTGCAATATCTCTGCCATAAGCCGACGGTGACTGGAATTTCATAAAATCACAGAAGGGGAAGGGTCCTTGAGGCCCATCCTGTTCCACTCCTGCTGCCATGGGCAGGGACACTACCAGCAGACCAAAAGAATAAAAAAAAGCACACTTCACAAAAAAGAAGGAAAAAGCACACTTCAAAGGGTTTTAAGTGTTTCACTTCTAATCACTTTAGAAATGAAGCCTTTTGAATTAAACTGAAGCCAAGGAGACACTGAAGTACTCCAGCCCTTCAGGGGTATTTGGTCTCCCTTTTTCCAAATTGTATTCCAATAGCTCATCATCAGATTTTTTTCCTTTGCCACCTGAACCATACGAGTTCTCCTGCGTCTCACTCTACATTATAAAGGGGGAAATTATGGACTTCTTATCTGTTCGCAGAGCCCTTTGGGACACTTGGGACCCCACCCACGCCGTTCCCCTTTGTGACGAGGAGGCTGCGTGTGCCCAGAGCCCATTGTGACACCTGGGGCCACGCCCTGACCAGGCGGGTATAAAAGGGCACGGAGAGCCCGGCGGTGCCCACTCCCAGGAGAGCAGCTCCGGCAGGAGACAGCGGCTCCGGCAGGAGACAGCGGCTCCCGGGAGAAGGCGGAGTGTGAGCAAGTCGGAAATGTCTATGGACATGGAGACGAGCTCATCCACGAAGCCAGAGAACACCTCTCCGAAGAAGGCGATGGGGCAGCACGCAGCTGCCTCGGGGCCTGGGCCGGGCTTGCCATGGGCGAGGGAACTGCTGCACCGTGACTCCTGGGCTGGGCCTGCCGCGCAGGTGGCAGCACCAGAGAGCCGGGCAGCGGCCCCTCATAGCCTCAGGGCCTGCGCCTGGGCTCTGCTGCACTTGCTGTGGTGCGGCTTCCTTGCCATCCTGAGCAAGGTGCTGGCTGTGATCTGGAGATGCGGCCAGCAGCTGGGCCTGGCTCAGGGCACGGGCTCGGGGACGGCGGCAGCAGCCGCCGCAGCAGGGGCAGAGAGCGGGGCAGCTGCCCCGCACGGCCCCAGCTGCGTCCCCGGCCCCTCAGCAACACAGGAAGCTCACGGGCAGTGGGCAGCACCGAGGGTAGTTCTGCCAGAACTGCAGAACGAGGAGGGGGACATCTCAGAGGATGTCCGGTCCAGCACCAGTGGGGTCGAGAGCTACTCGGCATTGCTGCCGCTGCTGATGTCAACATCAGACACCAGCTCTACATGTAGCTCTGACCCCAAACTCCTGGAGCTTTGGACCGGCACAAAAACCGAAGATCGAGCAGCTGTGAAAAGGGAAGATAAGAATGTCATCATTATCCACACCATCTGGGTGAATCCCCGCTACCCACAGCTGCTGATGGACCCCGACTTGGTGCTGGAAGATGGGGAAGATGCTGAGCTGCCGGGCACATCTGATGCCCTGGTAGCTCCCAGGTACACCCAGCCAGCAGGTGCTGCCCCGGCCAGAGCTCCAGAAGTTAAGGAGCACCCTGTGCGTGCCACTGGCCAGCCACAAGAGATGGCAAAGCCAGCCGCTTGTGCAGCCCCTGGCGCGCAGGCGGCAGCAGCAGAGAGCCGGGCAGCGGCCCCGCACAGCCTCAGGGCCCGCGGCCGGGCTCTGCTGCACTCGCTGCGGCGCGGCTCCCGGGCCATCCGGAGCAGGGTGGCGGCTGTGATCCGGCGATGCCGGGAACACAGAGCCACAGGCGTCAGGGCCCGGAGGCAGTGAAGCCGGCCATAGAGATCAGGAGAGGGAGGGCAGGGAGAACAAGGGAGGGTTAGGAGATAGGGGGGACCAAGGGAGGGGTAACAGGGAACACAAGGGAGTTAAGAGAGTGGGTAGAGAGGGAGGGGAGAAAACTTTAGCTAGCATAGGTAAATAATAAAGTTCTGTAGGTGAAATTAGTGTTCTGATGGCCTAGAGATTAGTTTGACCAGTCTAGGTAAGATGGTTTTGTTGAAATAAAAGGACTGAATTAATAAATACAAAGTGGTTGCTTTTTTCATTGCGCTATAGTCATCGTCCTGGGGGGAGATCCTGAATGCCAAAGCCTTTGGGTTGCTGGGGCGGTGCAGTGTGTGCTGTGTGGGGCAGAGGAGAAAGGCGCTGCCTGCGCCGGGAGGGATGTGGGGACACCAAGTCCTTGTGACTTGTGGCACAAGGAGTTTGTTTGATGCAGGACCCCGTTCTTCCATCCCAGTTCTCCTCCAAGATAGCTGCCTGCTGTAGAGATCATTCTGGGGCATCTCTGAGGGAAGGAGTGCTTGCCTGGCATTGCAAATGGCAGCTTCTCAGCCACCAGGGACCACCCACACAACTGGGTATCTGAATTAAATCTTCACTACTTGACACACACAGAACAGCTTCTCTCAGGGCAGCTACACGCTCCCTCTCCTGGTGCAACCACATGTTCCACTGCCCAAGCCCCATCCGTGTTTGTGTCACTTTCTCTCCTATTTACACTCCAAACAGCATCAGGTTTTCTCTCACACACATTCAAAACAGCACCAGTTTCTGTGCTCTGGGCATCCCACCCTTGTTCCCATTCATGTTGACGATTCTGGACGATGCCTGTGCACAAAAGATTTGAAAGGCACTTGGGATTGCAAAGCAAATTGGTTTTATTAGTTAATGTATCAAATAACACACACCAACCCCTAGATTCACGAAAAGCTGCCGAGCAGGAGAAGGAGGAGCACGGTGCTCAGGTGGGAGGGGCAGGCCGGGCACCTTCAGACTGTCCCCTGGATGGAAATGGAGTGCATCTTTTCCTTCTCTCTGTTTCCTCCACAGAACCACACCTTCGATCTCCTCCACTGCACTGGAATTTTCCCAGTTACAATGGCATTGCACGCTTGGTCAGAGTGTGCGATGAGGCCACAATGGCTCATGAGAGCCACTCCATGCTGAGCTCAGCTCCAGTGAGTATTGTTCCTCTTTCACAGCTGAAGTTCCCATCCATTGACCCATCCATTGTTTCTCTTAAGGGTCAAATTCCCACCAGTTAGACAAGAGGGTTTTCTTCATCGACTTTTCTTCATTATCTTGTTGAGGTTCACAACAATGAACCAAAGATGGCATAACCTTAGACACAACTTCAGGCCCTGACACAATCATAAAATGAACATTTTTCTCTTTTCTAACACCTTAATTTCAGGACTGGATAACAAAGAGCTTTGGAATCATGTCTTCATGTTCTGAAGTATCTCCAATGAGCACATGGTCCCCTAATGATGAGTTATCTAGGACTTGCTTGGTGGTAGCAGTGGGTTTGCATGTCAGAGATTAAATTTCATGACAATCCTTTCATTGGGCCAAAAGAGATGAACAACTTGAATTTTATATCACCAAAGGGATTCCAGAGGAGGCTCTGAGACTCTTCCATTTTTGTAAAAAAAAAACCCTAGGTATTGTTGCTAAGAAAAAACCACCTTGTTCTCTGAGGGAATCTACATTAATCTTCCCAAGGAATGGAAGGCAGCCCAAGCCACAAAACAAGGAAGATATTTCTACCTTTGATTTTAAAGTCGCAGTCCTTCAATAACATCTGAGAAGAGCAGCTGCACATTATTAGTGCAGGCAAAAATCCCTCACCTTCCTGATGAGCTTTAGGCAACTCCAGATCTTGATTTTTCCAGCACCAAGCACAGCCAATTAAACCTGGCAAATACAGGGTGGATTTGCATTTGTATCTGTGCTCCCTGATGGATGTTCTTGGGTTTGGTGGCATTACTTGTGGATCCTGGAGCAGGGATCCAGAAGGATGTTCTGAGGCCTGAGCTTTTAAAAACACACAAGTCCTGTGCTTGGCAATATCTTGCCCATGTGCAGGGAGCAGTGAGCTCATCCAGGGGAGGCAAACATATCCCTTCTGTCCTATTTCTCTCCACCCTTTCTTTTGATTTTAAATCTGTGGAACTGGAGGGAAAAAATTCCCCCAGGAAGCAGACACAAGCTGCCCCAGTGCTGTGGGTCCTGCCAGCCCTGGCCTGTGCTGATGGAAGGTGGATGATGCTTTTGTGATTCATCTCCTCCTGCAGGAATTTTAATTTTTCACAATCACATGCCTTGATGAGGTTTCTCACCAATTGTATAGATTTTAGAAATCACCAGGTTCCCAAAGTGGGGTATGTTTGGGAGGGAGATGGGGGTTTCCTGGATGATCCAGGCGCTACCTGGAGAATCGAAGCGCTGCCTGGGCAATTCAGGCGCTGCCCACAGGATCCAGGCACTTCCCACAGGATCCAGGCTCTGCCCACAGGATCCAGGCTCGGCCCACAGGATCCAGGCTCTGCCCACAGGATCCAGGCTCTGCCCACAGGATCCAGGCTTGGCCCACAGGATCCAGGCCCTGCCCACAGGATCCAGGCTCTGCCCACAGGATCCAGGCACTTCCCACAGGATCCAGGCTCTGCCCACAGGATCCAGGCTCTGCCCACAGGATCCAGGCACTGCCCACAGGATCCAGGCAGTGCCCACAGGATCCAGGCCCTGCCCACAGGATCCAGGCCCTGCCCACAGGATCCAGGCTTGGCCCACAGGATCCAGGCTCTGCCCACAGGATCCAGGCTCTGCCCACAGGATCCAGGCCCTGCCCACAGGATCCAGGCTCTGCCCACAGGATCCAGGCTCTGCCCACAGGACACCGTCCAGCCGCCGCGGCCCTCAGGGCAGGAGGCAGGAACAGAGGGGGCTGCAGAGAGTGCAGCTGGAGGGAGGCCTTGCTTTCACTTGGCTTTGTTTCCAAACACCCAGGGGCTGTGAGCATCCATATTTTTCCTTATAGTCCAAGCCCAGGGAGTCCAGCCTGGGAAAACCATTTCAGAACATAAACAACCACGTTCTACCAGTGTCCTAGAGGAAGGAGTGAATGGCAACAGGAATTTTCCCACTGTGCTTTGCCTCAAGCACCTGTGACTCTACCTCTGCCCCGATGAATTATGATCTGATTCTGTAAGCTAACCCACACAGCCAAAGGGAGATGAGGACTTGGGCATTGTCATTACCATCAAAGAAAGATGTGGCAGTTCTCAGATGAGAAATCATTTACCTGCAAAAGGTAAATAACATTGTTAGGAGATAGTAAGAATCATCAAAAATGTATGTGGAAAACTTTGTTCTAAGTAAGTATCATGTCAATACTTTAATATGCAGTTTCTTGCACAATATATAAGCTTCATAGCTTATAGGTTCATCTACTAAGGATTTTTAATCTATAAAATCAGGTGTAATGAGGAAACACAAATATATGTGTACAAATTAAAGAGTCAGAGACTGAAAACATAGTTTAAAATAAAAAATATTTAGATGTTGAGGATGATAATGTCTAACTGAAACCCACGAGCATGTTTCTAGATGCCTTCTCACTACAGGAAGCCACACAGCAATAAAGAATAGCTGCTCCAAGTAAAGAGGCAGAACATGCAATAAAATAATAATAATCAGAACCAATGAAATATTAAATATAAAATTTTAATATTCTTATACTTTCCAGTAAGTTGCAGTACAAGTAAACTAGTTCAGATATCCACTATAGCCCTACAGCAAGAATGTAATCAATTTCAAGGATGTCAGTGAGGTTTACCGTAATTTTAGAAACTCAGACTTAGATAAGCACCATAGAAACATATTTATAAATATTTAATAGATATTTTATTTTGTTTGTAATCTCACGATTTGCATAGTATTAAATTCTGTCCATTGTATTCCTTCATTCTGAAGCAGGGACTGGAGCTCTGGGAGTCTGGTTAATAGTGTTTCCTAATATTGTTCCTCCTTAAGTAAACTGTTAGATTAACTTTTCCTTAGTTGACATATATGAAACAAGATTTTTAATCCACACTTTGTCTATTAAGCTAGAAGCAGCCAATCCCTGAATTCTATTAGCAATTTAGACTTTGGATTCAAGAAGAATCTAGTTCCACGTTTGGTGGCATGTAATAACTTCTGCAGTGTTCCCTTGCCCTCATCTACTTGTTAGTGTCCTCAGATGTCCACTGCCCTAGAAAAGATTATTTTATTAATTTATTTTATTTATTTCTTTTTCCTTCTTAGATTCCCTTACCTGGAACCGATCACACTAAAACCAGCTGGGTTCTTCCATCTGACAGTCTGCAGTTGCTTTCTCTGCTTCAGTATGCGCTATAAAGCTGTCCTGTTACAACAGAGGAGATATTTGTAGGTAAGAAGGAAGTGGAATGGAGCCGGAGCATTTCGGATGGAGGTCTCCACAGAAATGAAAGAAAGATCGCAGCCAATAACAAGAAAGTTTCAGAAATGAAGAGGGAAAGGATAAACACTTTTTTATTTCAACCATGATGAAATTCTTGACACATCTGACAGTAAGACTGCAGAACCCCAAATTTTCCCAAGTTCTCCATGATTGCAAGTAGCTGTGTTAATGAATTCCAGTTATTTTTTTTCTAAAATACTTAAAAATTACAGTCTTTCATAAACATTTATAGTGGGTTGGCTCACAAATGTGTTAAATCATTCACTATATATCATGTTTGGGGAAAAGATCCAAAATAGCTCTCCTGATTAAACTTTCTATGAAAATATGTTGCCTTTTCAGAGGGTTTTTCTCTTTCAGCTGAAATACTTTTATAAAGTGAATTCTTCTAAACAAAAAAATTAATTTTGCAATTAGGAATGTGTGTAAGGAGCTGGTAAAAATAGCTTCTCTGCTTTAAACTTCTGTGTCAGTGCAATTAAAGTCATGTGCTGGCATCAGCAATTTCATACGTCAGCATCACATGAATGCATTCTTATTTCTCAGTTAACTCTTGACTTTTGCAACCAGTTATGGCTGCAATACAAAATTTGAAATACACTGACCTAGGGAATCTTGTATTACAAGCCTACAGTGAGTAAGTGAAGTTTGAAGAAGGTTGGGTGGTGGATTGACCTTGATCTGGCCCTCACCCAGCTGGTCTCTCACTCCCTCTCCTCAATGGGAGAGAAGAGAAAATAAAATGAAAAATCTCATGGGTCAAGACAAAAGACCATAAAATCGTTTACTGATGATTGTCATGAGCCAAACTTGGCACTTGTGTTATAGTTATAAATAATAATAATAATTATATTATATTATATATATATATATAATAATTATAGTTCCTATAAAAACATAGTAATATAATTATAGTGTTGCTTTTCAAGACAGTTTTGTGCTTCTATTTGAAAGGTTGTATATTTTTTTTCTTCAGTGGAGCAGTCATCCATAAAATGGTCAACTTGGTAAATACCATGTCTTTTGGACATCAAGCTTGAAAATTTGTCAGCAGAATTAAGTTTTCCGGTGTTCACACTGTTCCTGTTCACTGGCTGGATCCATGAAGAAAGGACAATTAGAGCATGGGTCAGGATCCTGCTTTCATTACTTTTACAGCAAGCTTCCCCATCTTTCTGGATCAATAGTGGTACTGTGAGAACAGCAGAGTTCTTGTGGGACAGAGCTCGTGTGTATGGAAGGAATAATTTCACTACATCCTATGTAAAGGGACACAGTTTGCATTAGCAATTAAATTTTTTCATATGCTTAATTGTTCATGACATATGAAATTCAGGCTATTTAACTAAATAAATGTTTCACATTATATAAAATTAGGGGAAAAAATAATCATGAGACAACGGAAAATCTATTTCAGTTGTCACATTGAATTCTTATCAGCAGGTTTCTATAGAGGGGAAAATACTAACCTGTTGTAGTTGATAGCTTGAAATATATCTTTTCCCCTCTTTTAGTTGGGATCTCCCCCCCACCCCCAGCTTCTCTTTCTCCTGTTTACCTGGTGTCAGGTTACCACGGTTACTGAAGTTTCTCTCCTCAGCCCCACGGCGAGAGGCCGGAGAGAGAAAAGAGAAGACCCTGCTGGCATTTCCAGCTGCTTGAAGTTTCTTTAGCCCAGGAAAGCACGGGCTTGGGAGAAGAGAGACCCTTCTTTCCAACACGCAAGTTTGTAACTTTGTTGTTCCTGTCCCAGAATGCCTCTGAGCTATGGAAGCTGAGAGGCCATGCTTACCTTGCCTTCCCTTTCTTTCCCCCCTGTGTTGCCAGGAAACCAAGCCCGCCCCCTCTCCCCCCCTCTGCCCCTCTGTGGAGAATACTCCTGCACCTTTGTGGGCATTTGAAGAAGTTGGTGTCTGTTATTTCTTCTCTCGGTGTGTGTGACCTTGATTTGTAGAAAGTTTGTAAGATGTACTAACTGAGAAAAATAATTGTTTCTTTCTCTGATGTTCCCTCCCTCCGAGAAACCCTGTTAAAAGAGACCCCCCAGACCCCAAATCCTTTGTCTCTCGTCCTTTGGATTCCCCTTCACAGAAATAAACTGTGGCATGCAAACCAGAGAGAGAGTCCCCCCCCTGATTTCTTTGCTCGCTCTATAGACTTGAATTCTTGAAGAAAATCAGTGAACCCCACAAACATATGCTGGCTCGAAACTCGAGTGAAGAGAAACCTCATCACTGAGCTAGCCGGGCCACACTCGAGGAGATCGAGTCAATGGGCAGGGACACTTCCAGCAGACCAGGTTGGTCCAAGTCCCAGTGTTTACCTTGATGTCTCTGGCCAAGTTTAGTTCTATTAGGGCTTAAGCTTTCCCAAGACAATCCCTGGCTGCTTGGACAATCCCCCTGTATTCCTCCCAGGCTGTCCTTGCTTCCATCCTCTGCAGGCTTCCTGTTTGTGTTTGGCTTTGTCTGGGAGTTCATTTTTCATCCATGCATGCCTCCTTGCATTTCTGCCTGACTTCCTATTTGTTGGGATACATCACTCCTAAACTTGGAAGAGATAACATGTGAAGTTTATGTATTATGATGTATGCCTATATGCATGATATACAGGAAAGAATTAATAGCATTTTCACTGTTAGTTAAGAGGGAACTTAATAAATGTTTCATTCAGTTACATAACTTGCTTAAATGTCATTACATAATGGGGCTGTAAAAATTGAGGGTTTGCTGAATGGGGGCTTTAGGGTTTTTTTAGCTCCAAACATACTGGGTGCTGATAAATGCACTTGAAGCTACCCTTTCCTTTGCCTTGCACCACTGAGCTTGTATTTCTTCAGAATGATTGCCGTATTTCCATCAGGAACATTCAGTCAGATCATTAATTTTAAAAGTTGAGAGTCATACTTGATAGCACTTTATAAGGCATGATTGGCTTACAGCAAGCTTACTGGTGTGGGTAAAATAGAATATTCAGTACCTGGTGCAACACTGACAGATGTCACCCAAACAACTTCGCTATCCCTGCCCAGGACAGAAAGAACATCTGAGCCACTGGACCACCAGGAGGTGCCAGGAGGTGCCAGCATCCAGCTTACGTGGTGATAGAACATTTTGATGTTGATCCTGAAATTATAACTGATACAGTCACAGAAACACAGAATATCCTGAAATGGCAGGAGCCCCCACCAGATTCATCCAGTCCAACTCGTGACCCTGCACAGACACCCCAACAATCCTACCCTGTGCATCCCTGGGAGCATTGTTCAAATGCTCCTGAAGCTCTGGCAGCCTTAAGGCTGTGCCCATTCCCTGGGGAGCTTGTTCTGTGCCTGACCACCCTCTGGGGAAAAATCCTTTCCCTGATACCCAGCCTAATCCTCCCCTGACACACCTCCAGCAGTGCCCTTGGCTCTCCTGTCCCTGGTCAGAAGGAGCAGAGACCAGAGCTGCCCCTCTGCTGCCCCTTGGAAGGAGCTGCAGCTGCCGACAAGGTCTGCTCTCAGTCTCCTCTGCTCCAGGATGAACAAACCAAGTGACCTCAGCCACTCCTTCTTCATTTACTGTCAGTTAATTTAGTTGTTAAAAAAAAATTATATTACTCTGATCCTGATTCCATTGAAACCATAGTAGTTGAGTCATTTTGTTCATGATAAAACTATTTTTCAATTTCATGTTAGGTACAGGAGAAACTTCTAGTATTCTATGGCAGACAGAATCAAAAAGAAGATTAAACTAGGTGCTAAAATAAAAGACAGATATTCTGAAATAATTGAAGTGCATGAAAAACAGTGAGAACAAAAATGTCATCATCTTAGTGATGTTTTGTTGAACTCTTTCCAGTAGCTTCATATCCCACTTGTTCATTATCCAGCTTGGGAGCCCAGCTGAGGCCTCACCAGCACTGAATAGAGGGAAAGGATCTACAAAGACATGCCAGAAGGTCATGTGGCCATCCAGAGGAACCTCGAAAAGTCTGAGAAATGGGCTGACAGGAACATCACCAAGTTCAAGAAGGGGAACCCCCAAGTCCTGTTTCTGGAGAGGAACACTACCAGGCAGGCACCAGAGCATGCTGCAGGCCTCCTAGCTGGGCTGGAAAGCAGATGGTCAGGAAAGGCTTGGCAGGTCCTGGAGAGCACCAAGATCAACACAAGCCAAAATATGCACCCTTCTGGCAGAGAAGAGCAAAGGGATCCTGAGTTGTGTTGAGAGTGCAGCCAGCAGGCCAAGGGAGGGGATCCTTCTCCTCTGCTTAGCACTGGGGAGCACCTCTAGTGCTGGCTCCAGTTTGGGGCTCCTCAGCTCAGAAGAATGCAGTGAAGGGCTGTGAAGATGATGATGGAGGGACTGGAGCAACTCTGTCGTGAGGAAAGATGGAGAAAGATGGAACTATTGAGCCTGGAGAAGAGAAGGCTTAGGGTGATCTTATCCATGTCTATAAATACCAGAAGGGAGGGCACAAAGAAGAGGGAGCCAGGCTCTTCTCAGTGGGCCCAGTGACATGACCGGAGTGAGCGGTCACAAACTGAAATACAGGAGATCCCCTCTAATCTCCAGGAAACACTTTTTTATTTTGAGAGTGACCACAAACTGGCACAGGTTGCCCAGGGTGGTTGTGAAGTCTTCTTCCTTAAGCTATTGGAAAACTGCTGAGACACAGTCTTCCTTTTCATACTTGTTCACAAACTAAAAGAAAAGAAAATGCAAAAAAGTCCTATTTGCTAACACGTTAGAAAACAGTAAAACTCTGGTAATTTTTTTAATATATCTTTTATTTCCATTGATACTTGTTTCAGAAGTATATTGGTTTGGTACATTATTACCAAATTAAATACTTTTATTACTCATTCCAGAAAAGAAGGTGCAACTTCAATTACATATTATGTTTTTCTTATAGAGTTTAGCAATATGACAAAGTAGATAATGTACACTTCTTTGCTTAAAACTTCAGTAACTGAAATTTTCATGAATAAGAAAGCTTACAAAGTTCTATTATAATACATTCTATCAATGCCTTTTACTGAGAAAATTTAATTAAAGTCAGTAAACTCATAGAAAGAATAAATTGAAATACGTCTGTTCTGTGCAATTAGCAAAGTCCTTTCCAAAAAAAACAAAACCCAAGCACCCACAAACCACCAGTACAAAAGGTGTTTGTAGTGACAGCTGACAAATGATTGTGAACAGCATTCTACCTGGGCCAAATCAAGTGTCTTGTAAAGCATCAGGATTATCTAATTCCTTACAGAAGTGGCTATGTCATGATAACATTTTATGAGGTATTTAATGAACATTTATAAAGCTGGGAAAGAAGGACAAAGAGTAAAAACTCACAAAAGTAAATAGTTTACATCTCCTCTTATTTTATATCTATTTCCTGGCCTGGGAAAATTTTTCTTTCCAAAGCTGCATGATGCACAGTACATAGCAAAACTCTTTGGAGCATTAAAAATTTGTCACACTTATAAAGCAGAAGTAGCATGTGCCCACAGCCAAGACTGACATTTAATAGTGACAAACTGGTCTCCATGTCCAGACCTGTTGATCATGATGAATAAAGGCTGCTGGTGTAGAGGTTACAGATTGACCTGGATGGACAGATGAAGGGGTAAGCACAGGGGCACCTACTGGGACTGTGTAGAACTGTAGTTAGAGACAGCCTCTGTGCCTGCTGTCCTCCAGAAGAGAAAAACACTCCCACCCAACTTGGCATCATCTGTGAATTACTGAGGGTGCACTCAATCCCCTTGTCCAGATCACTGATAAAGATACTAAACAGGACTGGGCCCAAGACTGAGCCTTGGGGATCAGCTGGATGAACTCCACTTCCCACCACTCTGGGCCCTGCCATCACCCAGTTTATCACCAGCAAACAATGCACCTATCCAAGCCATGAGCAGACAGTTTCTTCAGGAGAATGACGTGTGACGCAGTGCAAACAGGATCAGGGAGCTGCCTAGGAAGAGTCTCAGGTGAATCCAGGAGAATACAGTACAGGACTGCTCAGCTTTCAAATCAATCTTGCTTAAAGAATTCTACAAAACTGTAACAAAACAAACACAGACACAAAAACCCCAAACAAATAATGAAAAAAAACCAAACAAACAGGCAGAAAATAAAAAAACCTAAAAAATCAGGTTGAAGGTTTTTATTAACTTAAAAAAAAATCAAAACAAACAAAAAGTCACATTTCTAAAGGCTGCTTTCCCAGCCTCTTCTCTCTGCTGGGAGGACAACCTGAAGTGGAGCCAGC
Organism: Cyanistes caeruleus; assembly: GCF_971803275.1. Lineage (NCBI taxonomy): Eukaryota > Metazoa > Chordata > Aves > Passeriformes > Paridae > Cyanistes > Cyanistes caeruleus. Next base: position 8,587,831 of record NC_141709.1, read on the forward strand.
TGGAAGCAGGTGGGACAGGACAGAACCTGGGCTATTCTCACAGGCCAGCCCTGTGGCTCCCCCATTGCCAAAACCTGGACACATAAACTAAACACAGGTAAGCACATGTGTATAGACATAGCAAAAATATATTTGTCTTAAAAAATATTAGTCTTGGCCACACATTTATACCACTGGAAAGAACATAGTCACTCCTTTCAGTTTTCTTTTCAATCACTACAAATGTTTAGAAAATATAGGAGTGCAAAAAATGGAAATATCCAAGATCAATATGAAAACAAATAACAAAGATTCCATTTTGAAACTTTGCATTGGACATCCTTTGCAGAAATTTACTCAGAACTTTAAGATTTACAAAAAAGATCAAGAGTATTGGAGTCAAATGGCTTCTGTGTTAGTACAACACAATCCATGGAGACTTCAGCTGGCTGCCTTGATTTCTCAAATATGATGGAGGGAACATCTGAGCAGCTACAGCTCCCAGTTCTCTCAGGGACCTGCCATGCATCTGGGTGGGTCCCATGGCCTTGTGCATGCTCAGGTTCCTCAGGTGGTCTTAAACCTGACCTTCTGCTACAAGGGGCTGGAATTAAGTCTGCCAGCCCAATAACCTGAGAGATGTGGGAATAGTGACTGGCAGTAAAAATTGAGACCAACAATTGTTGAGTACCTCAGCCTCCTCCTTGTCTGTTGTCACTAGTCCTGTCTGGCTTGTGGGGGTAGGGGGGAAATAGGGGAGGTGTGATAGGTTTCTTTTTATCTTTCTTTTCCCACTGAAGTACCTCTAGGTGCCCTTATTATTATTTTTAAAGGCTTTTCCAAATGCAGCTTCAGCTGAACCTTAGCTATACTGATCTCATCCTCACACACCAATGTGTTATCTCTCTATCTTTCCCATGATGTGTGCCACTACATATTGCCTGCATATGACCTTCTTGCATCACATATATTAACTTTCAATAACCCTCTTGCTTTAACTTTCTTTCAAAAACCACTTTGCGTTACATATGTTGTATGCATATTATTTTCTTGCATTTTAAACAAGGAGATCCTTACACTGCCAAGCTGGTCTCCTGCATTCCTTGTTTGACTTCTTACAAGTGGCAATTGTGAGCCCTTGTTCTCTAAGAAGAATGTCTTCAAATAGGTGCCAGCTCTGTTCAGCTCCATTATCCCTGAGGACAGTTTCCAAGGCATCCTATCCACTACTTCCTTAAAGAACTGAAAGTTTGCTCTCCTAAAATTTAGGGTCCTCATCGCAGCCAGACTCTCAAGTGCCCCTGCAAATAAAAGTCAATATATAGACAAATGTTGACAGAAGCCATTTTGAATGAATACAGGAAAAAAAAAAAAAAAAGAGCAGTTCTCATGCCAAGGATGAAAGCCCAGCACTCAGAATTCACAGCTGGCACTCACTCCCAAGTGCTGCAGCAATACTGAGTCCCAAGGCACAGGAAACTGCCTTTGCCATTGCACCCTTTGCACTCTCCTGAAAAAGCAAGCACTGGCACACTGCTGCTGTCCTTCCCTACCCATGGATTTCAGCACAGACCTTCTTGCTTCTCATGTTGTGCATTCCCATTTGTAGACTGCAAAGGCAGTGTGATCAGGAGATGGTTCTTTGTTTGCAGGACTTTGAACACACCTCCAATACCTGCTCTGTTTATGTGGCTGTAAAATGGAATTGTTTCTAAAACTTCCGAGCAAGTGTGCCACAAGGCTTAAATAGTAATTCTGCATTAAGTACTTTTCCTTCTCCAAAGGAGCGGTGCCTTCCATTGTCCGTGGAAGATCAGAGATTTTTCCCATCCTTTCATCACAGGACAGGAAATGCAAGGAGCGGGCAGGACCCGGTGTGTGCCGGCAGCGACCGCCCGGTGTCCCCCTTGTACCGCAGAGCGCTTGGAGCGCCTCCGGCCCTGCTGCTGCTGCTGCTGCTCGTGGGACTTCACCGTGAGCCCGAGGGATCGCCGCTGGAATTGGCCCCGCGGCATCGCCCGCTGGGAATTCACACCTGAGCGATCACTTGCCTGGGAATTCACACCTGAGGGAGCGATCACCGCCTGCCAGAACGTCACCGTAGTCATCTTACCACGGGAGAAGTCTGCAGAGGAACAGCAAGCTACAGCTTAAAGATCTGTGCCGTAAATTATTCCGTGGTAATTCCTCACCTGCTGGGCACAAAAAGAGATTTAGCAGCTGCTTCTTCCTCAGCAGAGGAGTGTCCTGCGTGTTTCAGTTCAAGGACCCAAAGCACCATTTCGTAAAGGTGAAAAGCCAAAAAGCACAAGCTCTCTGCAGTGAAGCTTCCCTCCCAGAGCTGCTGTGCACTGCTCACACAGTGCAGAGGAGGCACCAGAGGGTGCAATCGCTGTCTGCTGATGAGTCCTGCCTCAGAGGAATCAGCAGAGAGCTAGAGACTAGGAATGATTATCAGGCTCCCTGGTTTCTCTTCTTTCTTGCATATTGGACTAGTGAAAGGGCTGTGGTATTGAAATGAAATCATTCTTTGTGACAGCTTCCTCTAAACTTTACTCTCCACTTAAGATTCTTCTGCATCCTGGAAAAGACCTGATTCCCCTTTGCTTTGTGTTCATCTTCTGCTACACCTTGGCTGGTAACAAAAGAATTACTGAACTGCTGCTTTGGAGTGGAGAGAGAAATCACTACTGCAGCTGAACATGAGCCAGCACGGTGCCCAGGTATGCGAGAAGGTCAAGGGCAGCCTGGCCTCTACCAGACATAGTGTGGCCAGTAGGATCAGGGCACCGACTGTCCCCCTGTTCTGGGCACTGCTTAGGCCAAACCTCGAATCCTCCGGTTATTTGTGGGATCCTGATGACAAAAAAAGACATTGAGGGACTGGAGTGTGTCCACAAAAGGCAACAGATCTAGGGAAGGAGCTGGAGAAGGAGCAGCTGAGGGAGCTGGAGGTGCTCAGTCTGGAGAAAAGGAGGCTCAGGGAGGACTTCTGGCTCTGCACAACAGGAGGGTGTGGCCAGGTGATGACTGGACTCTTCTCTCAGGTAACAAGTAACAGACAAGAGGAAATTGCCTCATGTTGCACCTGTGGAGGTTTATTATGGAACCATTGAATAGGCTGAGTTAGAAGGAACCCACCAGGATCATCCAGTCCAGCTCCTGGCCTGGTACGTGACAGCCCAATAATACAATCACATGGGCTCAGCATTGTCCAAATATTTCTTGAACTCAGATAGGCTTGGTGCTGTGACCAATTCCCTGGGGAAGTCTGTTCCAGCGCTCAAGCACCCTGCAGGGAAAAAAGCTTTTCCTGATATCTAGCCTAAACCTCCCCTGACTTAGCTCAGGGAGCCAGATTATGCTGAACCACTGCTTTGGGGCTCTTGATTAATGCCTATTAACACTATCATTATTGATTATTTGTCAGAGGCTAAGACAGCAATAAATCATAAACTTTCAGACCGAGTTTGCGCTCTGCAGAACAATCCTTTAGCAAGACACAGTCTATAAGCACCTGGTTTGAAACACTACTCTGAAATACAGGCAGCCCACTTTCTCCACAGCTCTCAGTCCCTTGAAACGAAGTGCTCCAGAGTTCCTTGAGTCACCTGGTCAGGATTTTGCCCACTCGCAAAAGCACTTGCCTGTGACCTCTGTGTATGAGCAGCAGACGTGATGAGCTGATTGCTCCAGCAACACCATCCGGGAAAGCCTTTTTTCACCTCTAGATCACCCTCTTTACTTGTCAAACATCGTCCTCATCAGAGCAGAATCTACTGCTCCCTGTGCTTTGGCGACCTTGCCGGCTTCGAGCCTTCCCCACTACTGCTCCCTCCCACAGCCCTGCTCGCAGCCCCCTCAGGCCGCTCCTTCCCCTGTCCCGCCCGCCAGCGGTACCACGGACAGGAACACCCCTGCGGCAGAGCCGCCACTTCGGCTAAACCACAACAAAGGCTCCAGAGCTTCCCAGCTTCACACTTACAGAACTTCAAGATGCTGTCATTAAAACGGACCCTTTTCCACCGATGCAAACAACTCGCACACGGCGGGGGGATGGGGGGGGGCCGAGGCCGTGCCGGCCGTGGGAGAGCCCCGGGCCGGGGCGGCGGTCCGAGTGGCGCCGAGTCCAGCCGAATGACGCCGAGTCCAGCCGAGTGACACCGAGAGTAATCGAGTGACGCCGAGTGACGCCGAGAGTAATCGAGTGACGCCGAGCTGCTCCGAGCGGTGTGTGGTGGTCGCGGCGCCGCCTCTCCGAGCGGGTCCGAGAGGGCGCGGGCAGTGCTCGGGACAGGTGATGGCCAGAGGCCGGCGAGCAGGGTGGTGCTGCCCGGCGTTGGGGTTGCAGCCCTGGGTGCTCGCACCCTTCCAGGGTGCACAACGCTGCCGCTGGTTTGGGGGAAACCACCCAGCGGGTGTGCTCGTGCCTTGAGGTGCTCGGAAGCCGGAGGGCGACCGGCTCTTGGCCGTGTGTCCTGGGACGTGGGCGGGCGCAAACGCCTGGAACGGGGAGCAGCCTCTGCGGGATCCATGAGGAAAGCCGTCCCGTGGACATGCCGGGGGTCTTCTGGCCAGCCACAGCTGCCTCCATGGGGACGTCGGTGGAGGGGCCGCCAGAACTCTTGATGCGAGGACGGGACAGGACGGGACAGCACAGCGTGTGATGATGTTTCTCCTCAGAGCCACACTCCGCTGCTGAGCAGCACAGAGCTCGCACCGCGGGACCCTGGGTGCCTCCCTGGGGCGCTGCAGACTGGCTCAGCTGCAGACGGGGAACAGGGACGTGGCGTGGTGGGACATAGCACAGAGCGCCATTATCTTGTCTTCCAGGTATTTTAAGAAATGGGCTGAAATCCAGACAAAAATATGTTTTCCAGTTTCTGCGCCTTGACCTGTAGATCAGAACAATGGTATTTCTTAGCCGTAAGGCAAAAAAAGGCGTTAGTCTAGCCTCAGGAATGGCAACGACTTGGGTATTCAGAGAAAATGTATGGGGAAGACCTTAGAAGTTCCTTCCCCTAAGCGGAGGTGTGTTCTCATTGCCGTGCTGAGCTGAAAGGTCCGGTCGTGGGAAGTCTGGTCCGCCTTGTGCAGAGACGAACACAAACCGGGGGCTGCGTTCCCCGGTTCCGTAGCTCAGGTCCCGGGTGAGCGGGCCGGGATGGCCGGCCGGGTACTGCCGGCAGCGGCCGCCGGGGGGCGCTGTGGATGAGGCGGGCCCCGCCCCCGTTGGTCTGACAACGGCACGCGCGGGCTCGGCGCGAGCGCGTCCTAGCGGGACCGCCTGAGGGCCCCTGGGGGGCGGAGAGAGACCCGGGAGCGACACCCGGGAGCGACACCCGGGAGCGACAGCCGGGAGCGACAGCCGGGAGCGACACCCGTGGGGCCTGGCAGGGGAGCGGTAGGCGTGGAGTTTCACCGTTCGGAGTCTCCGGGAGGCTACGAAGCTGCTGTGAAGGCTGGTGCTCCTTTGCTTTAGGACAAGCTGAGAGAGCTGGGGGTGTTCAGTGTGGAGAAGAGAAGGCTCCAGGGAGACCTTAGAGTCCCTTGCAGTGCCTACAGAGGCTCCAAGAGAGCTGGAGAGGGTCTTTGGAAACGGGCCCGGAGTGGCAGGACAAGTGGGAATGGCTTCAAACTGCCAAAGGGTGGGGATAGATGGGAGCTTGGAAAGGAATTCTTCCCTGTGTGGGTGCTGAGGCCCTGGCACAGATTGTTCAGAAAGGCTGTGGCTGCCCCATCCCTGGGAGTGTCCAAGGCCAGGCTGGATAGGGCTTGGAGCAACGGGGGATAGTGCAAGGTGTCCTGCCCATGCCAGGCAGTTGTAAGATGATCTATCTTTAGGGTCCTTTCCAGCCCAAACCATTCTGGGATTCTGGGATTCAAGGAAGGCCCTTTTCCAAGTGAAGTGTTGTATCTCCTCTTGGCTCCCAGCTTGTAGTTGCCAGTTCTGGAAGCAGGCGCGGCCAGTCAGCTGCAATGAGCCATGTGTTCTCAATAGGACGAGTGTGACATGTTCACAGAGAGATCTGTAAACAGATCTTCAAGGCCCAGGTCAAAAAAAGCAGAGGATTGAGTAAAAGCCAAAGGAGTTTGTTGTGTTACTCAGTTTGCTGGCTGTTGAAATGATCCCAGGTCATTTTCAACATTTGTGGTTTTGGTTTGTTTTAGGAAAAAATGGATGTGTTATCTCCAGCATATGCTCTCCAGTGAATCTACACGTGTTCCCATCTCTTTGTTGTCTATCAGGTTATATTAACTAAAGGCAGAATCACAACAGAGTGGTAAAACGTTTAGAGGCATAATTAGCCAAATACAGGCATTTTTAACTCTGCTGTTAACTTTGGTAACTGTAAGCAAGGCAGCACAATCCAGTTACTCCACTTTTCCTCTCTAAGCAAAAGATTATCCTTTTTTTTTTTTTTTTCTCATTTTGAAGATAGCCTTAGATGAAAGTGGTTATGCATGTGGTGTGTAGGGTTCATTATTTTACTTTTCTCTTCTGCTGTCTTTCCCCTGCTGTTTTTATTAATTATTTTGTCGCTGTTCTCCATTCAGTAGGTTTGAAGGAATTCTAATTGTTGAGATTATGTTTCTTTAAAGGCTCACTTAGCCCACCTTTTGGATGAAGGAAAAAAGACAAGATTCTCTAAGAAGAGTAAAAAGTACACTTTAAATAGGCATTCAGAAATGTCTGCTGATGCCATGCCATTACCATGTAATCAGCAGAAATGTGTTGGTGAAACACCCATCAGTGACTTCACAAAAAAGCCACAGTCAGACAGGTAAAGAACAGAAGCATAAAACCCCAATGATATGTTCATAACTAGAGGGATGAAATTGACAGATTTTCAGTGGGAATTAGGAACTACTGAATTCTTGGTCCTAGAACTAACGACTTGTAATAGACTGTCTCCTTGCCAAGTGTAAATTTAGTATGATGAACTGCTTGCTGCCCATTGAAGTGCAGGCTAACAGACCAATATTTGCAATAGAAGGCATATTGTATGGCTTTCCTTTTCAAAAGAAGTTGTCTTTGCTCATAGCAATCTAGATATATACCCAGTATGAAACATATTTTTTAGGCTGTATTTCCAAGTAAATGGCTTACATGATGATGCTGTAAGATACTGTGACGAACAAGAATGAAGATAATACAACCATTCTTTTTTATCCTAAGCCAGCTGCTGAATAATGATACAGGGATTCTCACAGACCCCAAGGAGAAACCCAGTGCCCAAGCTGTTGGGAAAAGCACTTGGGCAGATAAAGGCTATTTCCACGTTTCTTGCTGGTGTCTCCTAAAGAGTTCACAGTTTTTTACCTGTTAGAACTGTTCTGTATGTCTCTGTAGTTTACACATTCTAAATCTAACATGTATTGCTTTAATGCCATCTTAATAGATTTTAAGCTGGGATCTACCATCCAGGCTTCAATTTGTCTCAGAAGAAGCAACATTGATTCTTTAAATTATATTCTTGAAAGTTGGGATGATACTTAGGATCACTTTAATGTTACATTTTGCCAATTAAAGTGAATTATACTATTATGTTAGTCCCTCTTCTGGTGCATTAATAGTACAAATTGAAGCTTTATTCACTTTCTGTTTCAGACAACCTACACCTTTTTCAGAAGCATTGGGAAATGTAGATGCAAGTTCAGCTGAGAAAGTCAGAAGCCTGCCTGATGTAGTTGGTAAAACTGGTTTCTCTTAATGTCATCTATTTTAATTTGCATTCACAGGAGACGTGGTACATGTAACAGTTTTAGCTGAACAAGGTATGAAATTGTGCTGGTTTGAAAGAAAATCAGCAGGAGAAATTAACCCCACACAAATACCTTGTGAGAGATTTTGAATTGGAGTTACAATTGAATAGAAAGATTACAGTAAATGCAATGATACAGAAAAACATTTAAAACACAAAGGCAGAGTACAGCCTGGCACCCTTGTGGTCAGGGTTGCAGTGGTTGCAGTCCTGCCAGAAGCAGTGGTCTTGTGAAAGTTTGGGTCCTCCTCTGGATGTCCAGTGGTGGTGGTGGTGTCCCAAGTGCCCAACTGCCCAGATTATATCCATGGGGTTCAGGTGGTACATCCCCCAGGGCAGGGAGGTTCACAATGGAATGATGGAATCCCTTGAATCTAGAATATTTTTGGAGTCCTTGATCAGCTGCCCATTCTGCTAGTACATATTCAGTTCATTATGGCCCATTGGCAGGCATGACTCTCACTGGATGGGTGGTGCTGCTGCTTCCCCAGCTGAAGGAAGGATAAAGAAACACTATCTCACCCTGCAGGGTCTGCCTCTTCTCATTTTAACATCCAGCTTGTATCCTGGGGGGTCAGGTATGCACTGAAAATGATCTATCATTAACAGCTCATCACAAAATGAGGTAGAGGGGAGTAGAATACATAGTTTGGTTACAGCCACATTGGCACTTTTTTCTCCTGCAAGGCAACAAAAATCAAGCTCAGAAATGGCCCGACAAATTTTGATGATTTGAAGCTTAAGAGGCCTCATCTTCAAATTTTTGTTTCAAAGTTTTGATGGTTTGATGATTTTGAAGATGAAGAGTCTTCTAATAGGAAAAAAAAGCAGTTGTGAAATTGTCAATCACAGGTCATGTTTAGCATTATAAATTCCAGTTTTGATGTAATCAAATCTCATTCCTGAAATGTTGCAATTTTTTTACATCATAGCTGAGCTAATAGTTGCATGTTATTATCCTTCTGAAAAACAGAAGTTAATAAAGGAAATTTTAAAATACACTCTAGTATTTTGTATTTTTACCTCCATTTGCTAAGACTGCACTTCCCAAGGAAAGATGTTGCACACTGTGAGAACTGCACAGACTACAGCAGTTACAGTGTAGATTGAGGGATTTATTGTTCACGCATCCCATATTCTGCAGCAACAGTTCCAGGCTATAGAATGCTCATTTCTTTCTCTGCAGTTCCTGAGGAAGCAGGCAGTGGTACATGGAAGTACCTGGCAGAACGGCGGCAAAAGCGTCACGATCGAGCAGTGACCGAAATGCAGCAGGAGCTGGACGGCATTGGCAGGGTAAAGCAGGATCTTTTAATGCAGAGTCTTGAGTGCTCTTCTAAGGTCAAGGCCCAATATTGAAATGATTACACTGACCTACCGTTTTAGGAGATGGAAGCCTCTGTTTTGAAGATTCAGGAATTCCTTCAGCTTAAAGTGATGAAATCAGATGAAAAGAGTAAACTTCTGTTTGAAAAGATTGCATCTGACATGGCTTTGGAAGGTTTCTCATTTGAAGTAAGGCAGCTCAGAGCATTGGCTCAACTTCAGTTACTTGTACCTGCTCTATGTAATGTCTTCTTATGGTTCACTGAAGTCCTAAATTATTGGGTTTTTTCCTTTTTTATTTTTTTCTTATATATATTCACTTTTCAATGAGATTGAGAGTAGATTTTTATTGCAGGGTTTGGAAGAACTGTGGAATATGATCCATGAAGAATCCTCAAACAGAAAAAAGTGGATTAGGGCAGTGGACGAATCCCTGAAGGAGATTGAAAGGAGTCGAGCTGTTAAAGTGAGCTGCAGTCTCAATAACTGTTGCCTAAGCATAAGATTATTTGCTGATACCATGCTGGATGCAGAGCAGGAGTAGCTTGTTTCCACAGGAGTCAGAGGCCTGCCAGTAGTTCTGTTATGTGGTGATTGCTTTCTTTTCACTAATAAACTCATTTATTTTCACTCATTTTACACCCACATAATCAGGAAAAGCTACTTTTTTCCTAGTTTTATGGTGTTTCTTTCTTTCACGATTACGGATACTACAGGTGCAAGGAATATGTGAGCTGCTTTTATTTTCCTGGAGACTTGTGTAGGTCAAACTTTCATCTGGTCTGTTATTTTTTTGGGGAACATAGCTATTCTGCAGCTGAGAAGGAGCACAGACATGAGCTAGCTTGATTTTAGTTTGTGTTGGCTGGGTGTCAGTAGCAAATGTGTTGCAGTTTTGTAGTATCCAGCCTAACCTGTCAAAGTCATTGGACATCATAGGAAACGTTTGGATAAAAAAATGGATAGACTCTGGAAGAGCTTGCTGCACTGTCCTTGTAGGCAAATAAAAACTGTTCCATCAGTGCCTGTTCCTCCTCTCTTTGTAATTCAGGTATGGTGAGTAAGTCTGAGAGTATCACCAGTAACCTTTCTGTTGGATTAGTTGCAACAAATGGCAGAGATGAACACATTTGCTTTAATTCTGTGTTCACTTAAAACAGGCACTGGTGGATTCCCTTCAGATATTTGAAGGGAAGCTGGTTTGATTTTTAAATTCATATTGCAGCCTGTCTGCAGAGCACTCAATTATCACGATTAAAGAGAAATCAGCTGAGTAGTAGCAAAGTGGAATGTTTTCATTACTATTTTTATGAATTAATGAAAAAATCAGTCTTTAAGATAGCTAAGAGTAATATTTTTAAATTTACTTCTCAGTCTGTGTCATCCAATTAACTTAAATTCATTTTAATTTATTTAATTGATTAATTAATTAAATTGATTTTAATGGAAAAATTGTCTCATTCCTGTAGTTTTTTGACTTTGAAAATTGATATTTGAGTTACACTTTTCATTGTTGATTTTCTTTATTATTTTATTGCACAGATAGCAGATGTACTGACCAAGTATACCTTGAAACTGGAAGAAATTTCTTTCTTCTTGGCAGCTGATGTTCACAAGCTCATTAACAATAAGGCCATGGTAAATGTTTTAAAATGGCTTTAAATAAAATAATGCACAGTAGTATGGATACTCTGATTCATAATTTTATATTTTAAGTACTGACTGATTTGTATTTTAAGATACCTGACTCTTGTTTCCTACTTTGATAGCACCTTGTTGCCTCCAAAACATACACAATCTGACATAATAAATGAATGGTACAGAACTCTGGAGAATTTAAACAGGAGTATTGGTAAGTTGAGAAATCATAAAACCAGTTTGGAATTCAAGCAATCTTTTCTTTTTTCCCAGGCAACAGTGAGGCAGACAGTTGCTCTGAAAGTGCATGTTTGCTCAATTCTTTATTCTGTATGTTCCCACTTACGTTCTCTGTTGCTTTGAGCTGGCTACTAGGAAGACCCAAAGAAGCTGCCTGTGACATCACTTTCCTTTGGCCAGTGCAAACACTTCCTCATGGTGAGATCTAGCAGAAACTGGCTTGTTAGAATTAATCTGGGGGAAATAGAAGGTTAATTTTGACATGGATCAGTTCTCAATCCTAAAAAAATCCTCCTTTTGAACTCTCAGAGAAGAAGAGGGGAAATATTGCAGATAATTCCTTTCTCCAAGTCCTGTAGTATGCCTTCCCTCTGTGTCTGCCTTCTCTTGCTGCAGAGCACAGTGAGCTTTGTAGCCTGTATGGTAGCATGGAGGTTGGTAGCAATTGTAAATAACTTGCTACTTTGAAGCATAATTATAAACAGCTGTGTATTAAGGTGTCTCTTTTGATTGGTTGGTGGTGTCACAGTGGTGTGCAGACACTGCTGGCATCTGTCCCTGTGCTGAGATTCAGCACAGGGCTGCTGCCATGTTTCCTTTTCACACTGCACTGTGAAGTACAGGAATGTTGACCGTGGTCTGTTCCATATCATTCAGACACACCTAATGTGGAGTGCATGGAGAAAATGTGCATCCAGTATGAGCTGGTCCAGGACAAATGTCAGGAAAAAGTGCGGGTCTGCAAGGTGAGTGTCAGCTTTGGGTGTGGAAGTGATGGTACGATATGTCATTACAGTAAAATATGTTTGAGGATCCGCCAAACATTGAGATAACAAGTTTTTAACCTCTTACTCTGTTCAAAAGGTACTTGAAATGTGTAAAAGCTCTAACAAATGCCAGTAATGAAGGGGGTGCTGTCCTGCATTTACCTGGAGGATGCAAGGACCCTCAGCCTTTGTGCTAAATCCATCTTATCTTGGCAAAGAAATTCCACCTTTCTGCCTCAGTTTCTCCCTTTATATCCAACTGAATTGTTTTGTTTACTAACGGAATGTGGGCTCTAGGAGGTTGAATCTTCCCTCTGTCCATTACAAGCAAATAAACACTAAGTTTAGCTATCTTCTCTGAAAGCCATGCAGTATTTCTTATATGCATGTGAATAATTTGCTATTCTTTTCACTTAGATGACCCTGTTGGATATTTGCACAGTAGAAGATGTTGAAATTGTGCATTCCAACATGCTCCAGATGACTGAGAAACTAAAACATAGGTTTGAAGAACAGCTGGAGCACATGAATGTGCGTCTATTACATTTATTTTTATCACTCCTTGGGATTAGTCCTTTCTTCCTGAGCTCCCACCTGCAATGCCTTCTGCATTGTAGGCTATTGATGTCACATTAGAAAGAGGTCCACAGTGTGACTAAGCACTACAAAGAAGCAAAGTTTGGTGTGGAAAAGCTTCCAGTGGAAGAATTCATAATTATTGTGTTTATTATTTGTATTATAAATATATTGTATTTTTATTATAATTTATATCTGAAATGCATATGATAGAGATGAATGACGTATGGCCCACCCAGTCTGCCTTATGACAGAGGAATATATTTAAATGATCTCCCAAATGTCTTCCAATCTGATCTTTTGTGATTCTGTATATAAAAATGACTGGGCAGTTGTTCCTAATGTGATAAATTGTAGAATGTGATTTGGTGCTTTATGATGCCAGAATAAACAGAAGTTTTGATACTCTCAGCTTGTACTACAAAAATCCACATTCTTACCCAGTTTACTTGGATTTTTCATTTTTTTTTAACTCTCTAAATAGAAGACACCATGTTGAATACCAGTCATGTAATTCCAGGCAGCCTTTTATCACGTTACATATCCTCTTACTCATTCATTTCACCTTCCAGCAGTTTAAAAAGAACTTGTTCACTTGAATGTTTTTCTTTAGAGTGATTTTAAGGAGATGGCTAAATGGCATGAGCAGCATTGTGAAGGCTTGTACAACTATGTTCAGGATGCCATGGCTCTCTGGGATGTCCATCAGCTCCAACTGTCCCAGCAGGAAGATGTACTTCAGAAGAAAGTAGATGAATGCAGATGGGAACAGGATAACATAATTCAGGTATAAACATAAAAACAAGGGTGTGCTGTAAAGAAAGGACTTCTTAATGCAAAGAACCCTCTGGAATTCAAAATAGCTGCTATAAAATTAAAAACATAATATCTGACTTTTGTATTGGAATTTCTACTTTTCAGTTTCATTCAGTCAAGTGCATTTTTGCTAACTCCTTGATTCACACTGAATGGACAGTCCTGTCTTATTCTTGATAGGGCAACAGAGTTAAGGATCACTGCTGCTTTCTGTATAAAGTGGCTGCAAGTTGCTATTATGGGATGTTGTGCAGGTATAGAGTCTGGTTGGATGCAAAGTTCTCATAGTTACAACAGCCAGCTTGGGATAGCAATGTCAGAGGTGTTCATTATCTAGGCAGATCTTCATGGGTGATGAGTTTTGCTAAGGTAGCTTCCCTTATTGGTGTAGAATATATGTACATAATTAACTTACTTGAATCCTAAATAGTAATGGAGATTTTAGTATCTACTAAACCATTATTACTAGCTTTTTCATGTGGCCTTAGATGATGAAAGATAATGTGGATACAAGTTTGGAAAAAATGAAGATGGCAAGCTGTGAAGAAGAGCTGAAGGAATATTTGGAGAAAGCCCTTTCCTCTTTAGATCAAATTAGAACTAGGTATGAGTTTTGTATTGTAAACTTAAAAAGTAAAGCATATTTTAACGCTGGTTGTACTACTTAGGTCTTGTTTATGCTATTGTGTGAAGGTATGGGAAAAGACTGCTTTTTACTTCATGTAAGAATATAAAATAATGTACATATTGAACAAGGTTAAGGCAAATAATACCCACCGTTTAGGAATGGGACAAAGGGAGACTGCTATCATTCAAAAACCACACTCATTTGAGCAGTTAAAAGGAAGTCAGAGGTAACAGACCAAGTGAAAATACAAGTCCAGATTGCAGAAATGGAATGTAACCTATCTGAACATATACATAAATTCCCCATAATTATCTTTGTTTAGGAGACAAAGCAAATGCAAATGTAAATGAAAACAAGTGTGAACATTGATTTTTCTTGAATCAAGATGTAGCTTTATTTTCAAGTAAAAGGAAGATGGACCAGAAAGGCTCAGTCGCAGCTGAGCACAGTGCAGAACTAACATGGAAGACAATATTTTAACACCTTTTATGTAAGCAGTGTTTGTATGGTTCCCCATCCAAAAGGAAGGATGTAAAAGGCTTTACTATAAATATTTCTTAACTTTTGTGCATTTATTTATTTGTAATGAACTAATCTCTAACAAGCCAGAATGTGATTGTATTCAGTGTAAACAGGTCGATCGCAACATTTAGCCTAAAGGTTTTATGAGACTGATCAGAAGGTCAGATTTAGATTTAAAGGCACTATAATCATACTGAATTTTATTTCTATACATACTTGAGTCTCTTCAACAGTGACCTTAAATTGGACAGGAATGAGACACTCAAGCAAATTGTAATGGATGAAGTAATGGCTTACCCAAAAGCTATTTTGTGGGAATTGATTTCTTATAGAATATCCATCAGCCAGCATTTTAGTGTGAAGGAAATCTCCAAACAGGTAAAAAGAAAATATCTACTGGTTTAGAACCTTATTAGTGTATTCATTTTTCACTTTAGAGAAAATTTACCTTTAAAATCCAGATTATATAAAGTATTGTTTCAGCCATTGAATAAAGTGCTTTTGGTAGAGAGAGCAGAGGGAGAACAAAACATTTCTCAGTCCCGCTTTTAACTCTGTCCTTGTTACAAACGGCATTTTAGCAAATCCATTTGCCTTTTGAACAAAGAACTACAAGGTAATAGACTTAAAATAATCTATTTGAGTGTTACAGGTTCTTTAGATAGTAAGTGATCTATTCAAGACTATCATATCTTACTGAAATAGAAACATTTTGTGAAGGAATATGGGTTTCTTATAAGCAAATCCATATTTTAAAACAGTGTGGCAGGTATTTTTTGTTGTTGTTTTGGTTTTCGAACTTGCAAGGCACGATAGACTCCACAGTTCAAGATCAAAATAATACCTCAACAGTCCAAACAGGTATTTCTGCTTACTTGTTTTTCAATTTCTATTTCTTTGGACTGTAACCAGTAGAAGTCTGCTTTAATTGTAAGTAACTAGTTGAGGCTTCAGAAGCTGAACAAACAGTGGAGCAGCAAGCTGAGAGCATTGTGCAAGGAGGGCAAAATCAGAGTATCCTGAGTTGGAAGGGAATTACAGGGATCACGAAAGTCCAGCTCTTGGCTTTGCACAGACATCCCAACAATCCCAACGTGTGCATCCCTGAGAGCATTGTCCAAATGTTTCTGGAGCTCTGGCAGCCTTGGGGCTGTGCCCATTCCCTGGGCAGCCTGTTCAGTGCCTACCACCCACTGAGGGAAGAACCTTTTCCTAGTACCTAGTCTAATCCTCCCCTGGCACAGCTCCAGGCATTCCCTTGGGTCCTGTCCCTGGTCACACAGAGCAGAAATTAAAGTTGCCCCTCTATTGCCTTCGAGAGGAGCTGCAGCCCCCAGTGAGGTGTGACCTCAGTCTCCTCTCTCCAGCTGAGCCAAATGCCCTCAGCCACTTGTATGGTTTCCACTCCAGAGCCTTCACTATCTCTGTGTCCCTCCTTTGGACTTCTCTAGCAGCTTTAGGTCTTTCTAACATTGTGGCATCCAAAATTACCCCCAGGGCTCGAAGCAAGGACATCCCAGCCCAGAGCAGAGCAGGACAATGGCCTCTCTCAACTGGTGCCAGAAGATAGGGACAGTTGTCAAAAATCAGCTGGAGAAACAAACTTAACGGAGAAACAGGTGATCTTGGCACAGGAAATTGCAGAAACAGAGGAAGAAGAAGATGAGGAGAGTGTTCCTCATAAAAGTGAAGAAAATGAGCATGCAGAACAGGGACTAAGCATTATGCAGGTAAGTGAGCAAGAGAATACATTTGAAAGTGAAGGCAGTCTTGACCAAAATAAGGAGGAATAGGAAGTCTTTCTGCTGAGAATGAATAGAAAGTCCTTTTTTGCTTAGTTTGTATACAAAGCACCCAGGGCTCTAGATCCTTTTATGAGAAAATGGAGTTTATAAAACAATTCACAACCATTCTTTTTGATAATTTTTCATAATTTTTTTTCTAATCTGTCTTTCATCACAGTGTTCTCAGCCTGTAGTGAATGATTTAAGCTAAGTATTTGTACCAACGTATTAGTTTTTCAGTTTCCATGAATTAATACCATAACGAAAACGTTTTCAAACATTGTTGACTCTGCCTATGTCTTGCAGGCATATATATAAATAAATATATAAATATATAAATATATAATTATATAAATATATAAATATATAAATATTGCAAGCACTGTGTAAATGTCCAAATTAAGAATGAGAACATTATTCTAAATATCCTGAGGATTCCTAGACTAGCTGGTGCGCTGTTAATTCTATGCTGATACCTTTAAAAGTAACGTGATAATTTCCCACTGTTTCCCAGTCAGCATCCAAGAGCAGCGAGGCAGAAAGTGCTGAAATTGCCACGGAGATTTTCTCCACTGCTAGTGGAAACACTTTTACTGTTCTTGGAGTTGAAGAGGCAGGAAAGACTGACATCACAGAGAGTTACCTTACGAGTTTTGAAAAAGAAGAATCCCTTCCTATGTATCTGAAATATGTACTTCTCACAGAAGCCATGTTTGTC
The DNA here is from genome assembly GCF_971803275.1 of Cyanistes caeruleus. Classification (NCBI taxonomy): domain Eukaryota; kingdom Metazoa; phylum Chordata; class Aves; order Passeriformes; family Paridae; genus Cyanistes; species Cyanistes caeruleus. The sequence continues at coordinate 8,604,591 of NC_141709.1, forward strand.
AAGCTGAAGGAAAGGTAAGTAGAAAACAAATTCTGTTCTTTCCCTTTATGTAACACACAAATTTCAGCTGCTTAGAAGAAACATTAGACTACAGAGGAAAAGTTATCTAATTAGTGTTGTATAATTAGATATTTATATTGTTAGCTATTTAATTATAAAATTGATTGTACAATTATTACATTATTCCACTTTTGAAATTCATACAAATACGAGAAAATGTTTATATTGCTTTGTATCCATGGCTGTCAAAGTACCATAAAAACATTTACCTTTACAGAATATTCATCATTTAAGGAAAATTATCTAGTGAGACAAGTAATTTGCCCAAATTCCCTGCAAAGCCTTGAAGGTGAAATGCCTGGTACTCAGTAGTATGCAGCTAGCTCAAAAATTCTACCAGTATTATGCAAATGGTACTGAAACCATACCTTCCTATAGCCAGAAGTTAAATTCTTAGAAATTATGTATTTAATAAATTCTTACTTATTATTTGCTGTTCCTCACCATAATATTTCTTTTTCAATCATAGGATTCGCCTCTGCTTTTTTGAGCACTTGGAGAAATGGTTTGCAGAATCCTTGTCAAACTCCTATGTCTTTGTAGCTGCCAAGAAAGAGGAGCTGAATTCAAAACTTCTGCTGCATCTTAAGTTGCATCAAGGAAAGCAGGAGGATATACAGACAAAAATCTACAATGTTTGAGCTGGTATTGACTTTTTTTTTGTATTCTGAGCATCACATGTGTTCCTAACATGATGGTCCTAAGTGGGCCAAAATCTGTTTCAGCACTAGTTGACTTAGTAGTAGAAGACAATAGAAAGCAGTTGGCTGTCAAGAATTCCCAGTATATTATGTTACTTACATATTTTTAAAATGATATTTCTTTTCTAGAGCTCTTCCTGGTTTGTGCTGTGTTATTTTTGGAAAAATAGACAGTAGTGCCTTGATTAACAACTGCATTGCAGAAGATACTGAACATTCTATTGTCAATGTTTGTGAATTCTCATCCACCTTGAAATTATTTAACAAGAGTCTGTGCTGTACAAAAAATATTTTAAAAGTATTGCAGGAAAAGAAATTAGCAAGTTGGGAGAGCCAAAATGTCAGGGCCAAGCTTCTGAAAACATGAGAGGGAGGATTTAACTCTGTGAAATAGCATTGAGCAGCTACAGAGCATCGTCTAACTAAAACTCCTTTTGCATAGGAAGTGTCAAGTTTTTATGGTGAGAAAAAGGGATTTTAGACAGGTTTCTTGGTCTTTAACACATAAGCAAAAAATTCTGCTTTTGGAGAGCAGGCAAATAATTTTTCAATTTCCCTTTTTCTGCAAAGAGGACAGGTGCTTCTTCTGGCAGCTTTCTTCAGGTGGTTGCCTGGCTCTTGATTTATCCAGCTATCATTCTGGAAGAGAGACTAAAACTGATTTTTTTCCTTCCCTCACAAAACTAGGAAAAGTGGATGATTTTCCATTAAAAAATATGGCCATTGGTTTTGTTACGAGACTGAGAACAGAGAGATAAATGGAGATGTCAGCAATGACCAAAAATAAAGGAAAAAGAATGCTTGGAGCAGACAAGAGACACATGTGGTTTGAATGGATTAGGAGCTGTTAAGGATCTGTGTCTTACACAGGAGAAAAGTCAAAGAAACCAAATGGAATGTATTTAATTTGTATATTTCAGCTACTATGAGGTATGGCTTTGTTTTATTTTGCTGCTGCTGCTGCTGGTCACAGGTTGACTGGGCATAGTGATAGTTCACAGTAAACAGGGAATAATGTTCCTGTTGTAAACTTCCTTTCTTCTCAGAGGAACTGTCACTTCACAAAGAGCATCTTGAGCGCCACTGTGCAGTACTGGCAGAAGGCCTGGAAAAGGAGAGAGCTGAATTCCTCAGATTTTCAGACCAGCTAAATAACCTCAACACACACTTCAATTCCCGAGTCAGTCACTTGGAGTTTGAGTTGCTCCACGCTCCTGTGACTGAGCAGTAAGTGTGCCACTGCTGTTGCTGTGAATCTCCCTAGTTAAATACTCCTGATTTCTGTCTGAGGTGTTTATGGTTTGCATTCTGAACCTGTTCTTTCATATGTTAGTGCTCTTCAATGAAGACTACTTGATAAAACTTGAAAACATGTAAAGAATTTCATTCTCTTGCCCTGAAGAAATTAAAATCAGGACTGAACACCTGGAAATTTTCATCTGACAGTCTTTAAGTAGAAAAGATGTTTCATTGGTTTAGATTTTATCCAGTTTACTGAACATGCACTGTAAGAGCAGCTGACTAATTGTTTTTGAAGAAAAAGATGCAATAGTATCAGCTGTTGCTGATACCTTCCATGGGTTCATCCAAACCATCCCAACTTGGGGAGCTGCTTTGAGAGTCATAAATCACTTCTGAGTCCTCAGATTTGCTCATGTCTTTACAGCCAGCAGTTGTTGAATCATTGTGTTGTGTTCCTTTTCAGACATCTTTCCTTATCTTTTATTATTTGCTGTTAGGTCAGCTTCTTCCAGCAACAATCTGGAATCAGAGCTCCAGAACCACCTGGAGTCCATCAGGGTTACTGTGAGAAGTTACCAGCAGCACTTGGAGGAAGCATTAGGAAAATTAAGGGATTCAAATGTGGATTTTCTCAAAAGTTGCAGGTATATAGATTTCATAGAAGTGTTGTTTATAAATGGTGACTGAGTTCTGGGAATCAGCGTTTGTTGCATAGGCAGAAGAGTAAAAGTAAATTTTATTTTGTTATTCATCTAGTTTCCCATTTAAAAAAATAAATGCATCTTGTTAAAGCACAATTATTATGCTGTTTTCATCACATTTGTGTTGATATATATGTTTCAGGGCTGTTGAGCTGAAACAGTCTTGGGGAAAAAGATGACTCACAGCCAATTGTTTTTATGTTTGCTTTCAGATTATTTTCAGAGGTCGGTAACTTTTCTTCTGAGGAGGTATAGTTTTTCAGCAAGTGTCTTCAGAAAGAAAGTAAAGAAATTGACTCCTTTGAAAGTTCAATCAAAACAGATGTGGAGGAAATAAAATCGAGCTGCTTGGAGCAGGTATGCAGAATTACATTATTTCAAATTATGTTTTCTGTTGACATATTTGATGGGATTTGCAGTCAGCCTGCTTTCAGATTAGAACTGTAAATCTGTTCTGTTTGGCAATTACATGATGGAAAAAATTAGTAAAAATGGCAAGGTCTATCACTTCAGTTTTAAAAAGTGAAAAATTATCTTGTTCTGTCTTTTGTTTCTGACACTCTTAAAGGCTACAGAACTGTTCAAGCAGTCTCAAAAAAGGTTTGCTTCTCTCTCTCTGAGTCGAGCCTTTATGAGGAAGGTCCCTCAATCTTTGAGGAGGTTACGACAGCAAATCAAATCAGAGGTACAAACAGAAACATCAGAACTTTGCTTAAATTCGTTATAATAATTTTCTTTTTTATACCTTTGAGGAGATTTTGGCTGAATTCATAGTGGACAAATATTACATTATTTTTATGTTGATTTCAAACCTGTTTTCTATCTATCTGCTATTTTCAGCAGTCACTATCTGCTGAAAAGCTTATTTTTAATAGTGCTGACACTGTGCTGGCACGCTATGGCCTTGCAGCACATTGAGTGTATACATCTGAATTCACCAGCATTTTTGTGTGGTGCAGCAAACAACGTGAAGCATTGCTTTTGTGAATTACTGTTTTCAGCTTCTCCTCTGAGTACCAGGGATTTTTAACCAGTTTTTATCAGTGGTTCTAATGGTCTAATGGTAATGAAAGTGGAGCCTCTGAAACTCCTGTGGATGGGGACTTTACTTCTCTGGTGTTTGCTTCTGCTTTAGGTAGCGAATTCCACTTTGCAGTCAGCCACATGAAAGTCTTACCTGGAAAAGCTCCAGCAGAAGAGAGATGCTTATGTTTGTTCTACTGCAGATAAAGAAGTAACTTCTCATCAGCATAAAATGGTACTTAATTTGATTTGTTATTAATCGTTATTAATTTGGTAAAAAGTAGTATTTTTGAGGAAGACTTACATTTCCTCATATTTGGGGCTGGGCAGGAACACAGAATTTTTGCTCAGAAAGATCCTTGTCCTGGATTCAGCTGGGATGGAGTTAATTTCTTCTCAGTAGCTGTTGCAGTGTTGTGTTTTGGGTTCAGAATGAGAATGGTGTTGATAAATCAGTTTTTGCTAAGTTGTACTTATCCTAAGTCAAGGACTTTTTTTCCTTGTCTCCTGCTCTGCCACTCAGGGGGTTCACAAAGGAAACTGGCAGGGAGCATAGCTGAGACAGGTGACCCAAACTGGCCAAAGGGATATTGCAGCCCATGGGATGTCACATCCAGTCTGTAAACTGGGAGAGTTATCTGGGAGGGGCAGTCTGGGTTCAGGAAGGGGCTCTGGCATCGGTCAGCAGGTGGTGATGGTGTTGTGCATCACTTGTTTTTCACTTACTATTATTGTTATTATTGCTGTTGTTACTATTATTATTATTATTACTATTTATTTATTTACCATTATCACTGTATTTCACTTTACTTTCAATTATTAAACTGTTCTTATCTCAATATACATGTTGGCCTTTGATTCTGCTCCTCATTTCACCAGGGCAAGGAGGGAGAGAAGGAGGGTTGAGTTGTGCAGTGCTTGATATCTAGCTGGGTGTAAAACCACCATAGTCCTTTTTGGACAACCTGTTTTCCTGTTTACCAAACCAAAACCTCAGCCTCGTATACAATCTCATTTCTTCCATGTATGTGTACATAAACTGGTGGCAGAACAGAGGCAAATATATTGTTTGCAAGAGTCAGCATGTTTGAAAAGGTTAGAACAGTTAGTTTAGTAAATACCATCTGTCTTACCATCTTTTTCAGGCTTTAACTTCTGAAAAGTTGTATGATTTTGCCAGAGAGGTGTTGGAACAGCTGAAAAAGAGGAGCAAGTATCTTGACTGCTTCTTAGTAAAAGCAAAGATTCCACATGCCACTCTAAGATAACATTCACCTTCTCTATTTCCTTTAATATGAAGAGAATTTTCTTGTGTACATACTTTAATGGCTTTTCAGAATCTGTGCTTTGAATTTTCAAATGAAAAAAGAATCTGCATTATGCCAAGATGTCAGAGACACTGTAACATTAGGACAGCCTTTTTAAGAGGCTGAGTAAATCACCAAGTCTACAGAACGCTGAAAGAGATGCATGGCATTGCAGTGAGTTGCTCAGTTCTTCACAAGAGTTTGTTTTCAAGGTGTAACACTATTCAGAGGTACATATTTCACAGGTTTCTTTTTTTTTTTTTTAAATCCCAGATGTGTCCTGAAGGGATTTTGTTTTTATCAAATGGGGTTTGTTTTCTTTCCTCCCTTTTCTGGAAATTCTGTCTTTATTTTGTAATCTCAGTGGATCATTGTTTTAAGAGTATATCCTTAAATACTGTTTATGATGATTATGAGAACCTACTCTTAACTGCTTAGAAGTGTTTTAGAGCTGTATAGCTGTAACAACATTGCTGACAAAAAATTTACTTTAGCCTGTGAAGCAAGATACTGTCCATTTAGAAAATCTGCTTTAGTAGCCGGTCATTACATGGAATGCTTTCACTAACTGCCTGCTACAGTCTACAGGGCTTCCTTTATCTTTCTTCCCATTTCAGGAGGACTTCACTACTCCTGACACAGATGGGACATTGCAAGGGGACTTAACAACTCTTGACATGAATGGGAGGTTACAAGATTCCTTTGCTCCTGCTGTCCCAGAGATGAGAGCAAAAAAGAGCTCTCATTGCAGAGAAGACAGTCTCAGAGATGAGAGCAAAAGGATGGTGATGGGACTGGATCCTGACAAATTCCCTTTGTTAAATCCAAGCAGAATGGATACATCTATGTTTAATGATTTGGCAATAAATGTTATCAAAAATTTATCTGGGTAAGTACTTGTTTGCCTAAAGGTATTTTTCTTTCCTTGTCTTTATTTATATTTTCTTTGCCCAGAACTAGTGAATAGACTGGTCATAGGTAATACTACTATGTATTTTCTGATCTAACTTTAAAAATTAGTCTAGCTGAGACTGCTTTCTTTTTAAAACCAATATTTCTCATAGCCAAATATATTTTTGAGTAATAAGTGACATCTAGTATACAATGATAAATTTCAGGTATTTAAGTTTTGTCTTCTAGAGATTTATTTTAGTTAAAAGGTGATTATCTGCTGCATAGTTGACTGAATATAAAAAGTGTAAAATGAAGACTATGACAAATGTTTGATTTGCAAATAGTATTTTAATGTAGTTTTGCTTGTAGAAATTCCAAAATACCAGTTAAACAAATCAGTCCCATGAAATTACTTCTATGTACACTGTCAGTTGTGAAAGTAATCCTATCTGTTACATATGAGCTCAGAAATTTAGCTCAGCACGTGACAGGGATAGAGAGCATGCCTTGTTTGCTATTTGTTATTCAGTAGTACTTAATTTGGTTTTTTTTTAGATTTGACCTATCAAAAAAATCCCCAAACCTAAACCGCGGGAGGACAAATGATCCAGGTGTGCCTGTATTTCTTTTAATATTTTCTTTTCATCTAAATTGCAGTTCCTGGCATTTTACTGCACACGGTCCAGGCCAATGGCTTCTATGCTAGGAACTCTGAGATAGTTGTGCTTCTCACCTCTTTTCCTGGACATTTTTACTTAGATTAAGATGATTTTGAATTCCTAAAACAATGAAAGCTGCAGAATGAGATAATAATGTTATAAAGAGTACCTGTGATAGCAACAGGGAAGCAGGGTTGAGAAAAGAAGTGGTGCAAAAATCATGAAATATATAGGGAATCAGTGTATTCTCACAGTGTATTATCATCTACTCCAAAGTGAGCACAGAGGTAACCCTAGATGCTCCCTGCCTAGTGTTCCCATTTCCTCATGTCTCTTCTGCAGACCTTGACTCCTCCAGCCATTTCCAAAGCTTTCACATTTACAAATCCCCATGACCACTAATACTATGAATGTAGCCCATTCATTCTCCTTATTAACCTGCCTCAAATTTGCTTTACATCTCTTCCATTTACCATGTATTTTCTGTGACATTCCTGGGACTCATGCCCCAGCTCATAACCTTTATTGCTGTTGCCACTTCTGAGTTACTTCAGGCCTGTCTGACAGAAATGATTGTTCCTGTTGTTGTCCCCTACATATTACAAGGAAACATTATAGAAATAAGAATACAGTATACATATACACATCAAAAACTTCAGTTGGTTGGCATTTATGCAATATCCTTCTTCTTCCCTTGTTAACTATAAGCAATTCTTCCCCCAGTAAGGAAGAGGGTATCTGATGCACATTCTCAGAAGTCTTCTAGCAAGAGTTCATCTCGGGGTGAAACAAAGCGAAAAAAAAGGTGAGACCCATAAAGTGAGGAATTCCATTTAAAGTATTCCTATGCAAGAATTTACCTAGACTTGGTCTATACACTGAAAGATTCATACTGCTTATTTATATTCCCCTTCTTTCCATCTACTGCTTATCCCTTGGAATCTCTTACCTCTTTATGTCCACATGATCAGCTTTGTGGGGCTTTTTCCCCACATTTTGACTGGAAAAACATTTTTCTTTTTCTCCTTCAATCTGCTGCAATTTTGTATTTTGCAGTTGTTGAAATATAGACTAACCCTTCAATCAGTGGGGCTGAATTTTCAGGTGTGTCTAAATAGTTTGTCTTCAGCTTAGTCCACAGATTGAGGAAATGAGCTACTGTGATAGTGAAAACAGCAATAAATTTTTGAACAAGTGAGAGTTTAGAGGAGAATTCTGAGAATCATTTTCCATCAAAATACTCTATTTATATTGTCATGGTTTGAGAATGGTATTCCCCAATTTTGCACTCCTACCAAAACACTCCAAACCGTGTGCCACTTTCTCACTCCCCTTTCCCTACAGCAGCTGGAGAGGAAAATTGGAGGAACAAAAGGTGAAGATAAGGTTGAGATAAGAACAATTTACTAGAAAGAGCAATGAGATTAAAAGAAGAACAGTAACAGCAGTGATGTTAATAGCAAAGTGTACAAGAGAGGCAAGCGATTCACATGTGAATGCTCACCACAAGGAAACCCGTGACAGTACCCGACTGCCACCACATTCCCCAACAGCAGGGACCCTTCCACCCACCCCCACAATGGTGAGAGGTGGTAGGGAATAACTTCCAGGTCCTGCTCATATCCCCTCCTGGCTGCTGTAGAAATTAACCCTGTCCTGGCCAGAACCATACAATACTAGTTTAGGAGTTACCTTTTTTTCTAATTTTTCCTTAGTTTCATGTCTGTTGTATGACTGACTAGCTCAAATCATCAGTCAGAGAGGAAAACACTTGTGGATAGTTTAAAATTAATGTTTTTCCTTTCCAGTGAAAAAGGCAGGAAATCTCTTACCAGGGACGAGAGAGCACAGATACTTGGAAAGAAACCTCCAAAGTCTGAGTGAGTCGAATATTTCCAGAACAAGAAATTAATCTATAAAAAACCTTGAGGTATGTATGTATGTATGTATCATTGTGACCTATAGAATTCACTACTGAAGGTATTTAGCCTTGATATTTATAGGTCAAAGTACTTCCAGAGCACTTCCTTTTTGCAGCATTGTAAGAGTGAAGATCTAAGCCACCTAGTTCATTCTGTCTAATGTCTGAAGTGGGGGGTCTTACTGGAGCCCATTTTGTACATTTATAAGAAGTGGGTGGGGAATGTAAAATAGCCTCTGCTTCAATTCTTTTCACACCTAAGAAGACCAATACATTTTATGTCTTCATTCTTGTGCTCAGTGTTCCATTAGCAGGATAAACAATGAGCAAACAGGTTCCATTCCCTTTCTCTAAGAAAATTATCATATTGTTTCTGGATATGTGCAGCTGTACTCCATAGAACTGAGATATTTTGTACATGTGTCCTGGGGTGACTTTATGATACTGGTATCCCCAATCGTCTGGTTTATGTTATATATTAAGTTCTGCACCTTTAAGACTGGCTTTGAGAGCAAGAGAGGGGGAAGAAGAAGCGCGCAGTGTGTTAAAGAAAACATCACTCCCACACACCCCGCTCCTGGACTGTGGTGTCTACAGCACAGACAGACAGCGGAACAGAGCTTCTCTCTGGCTTTTAGTTAGTTTTAGCTAGCTGAGGCAGAAGAGTTCCCTGGACCTTTGTTTTTTTCAATTTTCTTGGATCTGTGCAAGCCTGCTCTGGACTGAACACCCAGCCAAACCCCGGGAGCTCAGGCCTGTGGCCCACCGGGGCCTGGGCCTCGGCACTTTTCCAGCGCCGGAGGGACTGATAAGAACCTGAGCGAGCCGAGCTGCACCACATCAAAAAAGACTTTTCTTCCTAGACTTACCATCCCATCGAACAGCAAGAGGTTTTATTATTTAATATTACTCAATTTCTGTTAAATAAACAGCTTTTTCCACTTCTCTCCACGGAATTTTTTTTTTTTCCTTTTCCCAGACCCGTTGGTGGGGAGGGGCATTTCCCTGTGGAGATCCCCATTTGGAGTTTTCCTTCCTGATTTGCCCTAAACTAGGACAAATACAGTTCTTGGCGCCCGAACGTGGGGCGAGAGAAAGTGGAAAAACCTGTACTGATTGTTGGTTGTATTTATTCTGTATTGGGATAAAGCAGTCAGTAATCATGTTGTTTAGATACATAATGTCTCTTGGGGTAGAAGCCTTCATGTGGACCTGGTCCCTAAAAGTTTTTGAGGTTTTAATACCTGTCTTTGCCCTCTTTCACAGTAGAGGGGCACGGATTAGAATGGTTATTGTGCTGGGCTCAGTGATAATGATTTATAGGAAGTTTATAGAACTACTGAAGTTTCTGTCAGGTATGTTTGGCTCATGGTTTCTTCGCCCGACCCTGCCTCCCAGTCCTAGTAGCACATTTTGGGAGTTTATTGGTAATTGCACCCAGTTTGTTAGAGGAAGACCAGGGGATGAGGTGTTTCAGCCTTTTCTTTCCTTCTTCTCCTTTGAATCTGTTATGTCCCTCTTTGAGAATACCCAGTTTCCCCTGAGTGTTAAGGATACCACTTTCCTGGTAGTACAGCTGGCTCAGCTGTTAAGCTTCCTCTATATAGTCTACAGCTTCTCTAAGATGAGGGCTGAGATATCCAGAAGAGCCAACGAGACCCCTGCCCCAGAAGTAGACTCAGGTGTGGGAAATCCTGAGTGGTGTAGAGAATAGGAGAGAATTGGCCGAACTCTGGAGGAATTTTCTGATCCCCCAGCCTGGGAATTTTCACGTGAACAAATTCAGAACCCAGATGAAGTAAGGAAATATCTGGAAGAGAATTGCTGTGATGATTCTAAAAAGAAAAATCTCATTGCAATAAGCTAGGCCCTAGCGTATGCTTATCGCACGGTGCTAGATACTGTAGAGCAAGCAGGTAAATCAGCAGCTACCCCAGTGACTCAGGCTAAACCAGACAGTGAGCCTAAGCCAGCAGCCAAACCAGACAGTGAGCCTAAGCCAGTGTCTGTTGCTCCTGCCACGAGAGGCATGAAATTCAAAACCAAAACCGATCGGCCAGTAGATGATGATAATGGTGATGCGGGGGAAGGACCCTCAAGACCAGCAACTGACACAAAATCAGAAGGCACTGGTGAACCTTTCTCCCTGAAGGACCTTCGTGGCCTGAGAAAAGATTACACTCGACGACCTGATGAATCTATAATTAGTTGGTTAGTCCGTCTGTGGGATGCTGCAGGTGAGGCTACAGTTCTGGATGGCACTGAAGCGAGGCATCTGGGATCCCTGTCACACGATCCGGTTATTGACCAGGAGATGATGAGGGGGGCTGACCCTTATAGTCTCTGGGAATGGGTCCTAAGAAGTGTGGCACAAAGATATCTGTGTGCAGACGATCTCTATATACAGCAAACTCATTAGAAAACCATAGAACAAAGGATTCAGCGCTTGAGAGAAATGGCAATAGTAGAGATTGTCTTTGTGAGTGACTTAAGTACTAGAAATCCAGACTTGGTGCCATGCACATCTGTGATGTGGCGAAAACTTGTTCGACTTGGGCCACAAGAATACGCTTCTGCTTTAGCAACAATGAAGCAGGATGACCGGGAAGAGACTGTGCTGGATATGGCGAAGAAGCTTCGAGCATATGCAGATACCGTGCATGGCCCCATACAAACAAAAATTGCAGCTATGGAAACACGTATGCAAAACTTCCACAACAAAATGAAGGAGAATTTCAAGAAACTCAGAGAAGACCTTCTTCCAGTCTCAGCAGTACAGACCAGGAGCCCTGGTACTCAACGCAGAAGTTCCCCAGATAGAGAGAAAAAGCTAAGAGCTGAGCTGTGGTTTTTCCTACGTGACTGTGGAGAAAACATGAAAAAATGACATAGAAAATCTACTGCTGCTCTGGCAAAACGGATGCTTGAACTGAAAGACAGCAAGACTCAGGGAGAATACTCCACCAAAAAGAAAGCCACTCCAGTAGCCTGTAGTCAAACTGACAAGTATGATGGTAACCAAGTTTAGAGGGGCCCTGCCTCTAGCCAGGTAGAGGCTAGGGAAAACCGTGTCTTTTGGACTGTGTGGATTCGTTGGCCTGGCACATCAGAACCACGAAAATATGAGGCCTTGGTTGACACTGGTGCACAGTGTACCCTAATCCCATCAAGATATGTAAGGGCAGAATCTGTTTCTATTGCTGGTGTGACAGGGGGATCACAGGACTTTACTTTAGTGGAAGCTGATGTGAGCCTGACTGGAAATGAGTGGAAGAAGCACCCCATTGTGACTGGCCCAGAGGCCCCATGCATTTTAAGCATAAACTACCTCCGAAGTGGGTATTTTAAGGACCCAAAGGGGCTTAAGTAGGCATTTGAGATAGCAGCTATAGAGACAGAGAGCATCAAGCAATTGAACACTTTGCCTGGACTGTCAGAGAACCCATCTGTAGTAAGACTCCTGAAAGTAGAAGAACAGCGAGTACCAATTACCACCTCGACGGTGCACCGCCGGCAGTATAGGACAAATCGAGATGCTGTGATCCCCATCCACAAGATGATCCGAGAACTGGAGAGCCAAGGAGTGGTCAGCAAAACTCACTCACCCTTCAACAGCCCCATCTGGCCTGTGCGTAAATCTGCAGGAGAATGGAGATTGACTGTGGACTATTGTGCATTGAATGAAGTGACTCCACCTCTGAGCGCTGCCGTGCCGGATATGTTGGAGCTCCAGTACGAGCTGGAGTCCAAGGCAGCGAAGTGGTACGCCACTATTGACATTGCCAATGCATTTTTCTCCATTCCCCTGGCAGCAGAATGCAGGCCTCAGTTTGCCTTCATGTGGAGGGGAGTGCAGTACACCTGGAACCGACTGCCCCAGGGGTGGAAGCACAGCCCCACCATCTGCCATGGACTGATCCAGGCTGCCCTAGAAAAGGGTGAGGCTCCAGAACATCTGCAGTACATTGATGACATCATTGTTTGGGGAAAGACGGCTGAAGAGGTCTTTGAGAAAAGAGAGAAAATCATCCAGGTTCTCCTGAAAGCTGGTTTTGCCATCAAGAAGAGCAAAGTTAAGAGACCAGCTCGTGAAATTCAGTTCCTGGGAGTAAAGTGGCAAGATAGACGGCGTCAGATTCCCACTGAGGTTGTCAATAAGATCACAGCAATGTCTCCACCCACCAGCAAGAAGGAAACGCAAGCTTTCCTAGGTGCCATAGGTTTTTGGAAGATGCACATTCCTGAGTACAGCCAGATTGTGAGCCCTCTTTACCTGGTCACCCGCAAAAAGAACACTTTCCAGTGAGGCCCTGAACAACAACAAGCCTTTACTCAGATCAAACAGGAGATCGCTCATGCAGTAGCCCTTGGCCCAGTCAGAACAGAACCAGATGTGAAGAACGTGCTCTACTCTGCAGCCGGGAGCCACGGTCTGTCCTGGAGCCTTTGGCAGAAAGTGCCTGAGGAGACTCGAGGCCGACCACTGGGATTCTGGAGCCAAAGTTACAGAGGGTCCGAAGCCAACTACACTCCCACAGAGAAGGAAATTTTAGCCACCTATGAAGGAGTTCAAGCCGCCTCAGAAGTGATTGGCACAGAAGCACAACTCCTCCTGGCACCCCGACTGCCAGTGCTGGGGTGGATGTTTAAAGGAAAGGTTCCTGCTATCCACCACGCCACCGACGCTACATGGAGCAAGTGGATCGCCCTCATCACGCAGCGCGCCCGTATTGGAAACCCGAATCGCCCTGGGATTTTAGAGATAATTACAAACTGGCCAGAAGGTGAAAACTTTAGTCTCACTGATGAAGAAGAGCAAGAACAAGTGACATGGGCTGAAGAAGCTCCACCGTACAACCAACTGCCAGCAGAAGAAACGCGCTACACTCTGTTTACTGATGGTTCCTGTCGCGTCGTAGGGATGAACCAGAAGTGGAAAACAGCCGTATGGAGCCCCACACGACAGGTCGCAGAGGCCACTGAAAGAGAAGGTAGATCAAGCCAACTTGCTGAACTCAAAGCTGTTCAACTGGCCCTGGACATTGCTGAAAGAGAGAAGTGGCCAAAGCTCTACCTCTACACAAATTCATGAATGGTAGCCAATGCTCTGTGGGGATGGCTGGAAAGGTGGAAAAAGGCCGACTGGCAACGCAGAAGAAAGCCAATCTGGGCTGCTGATGAGGAAAAAGACATCGCCACCAGAGTAGAGAAACTGTCTGTGAGGGTCTGTCATGTAGATGCCCATGTCCCCAAGAGCAGGGCTAATGAAGAGCACTGAAACAATGAGCAGGTAAATCAAGCTACAAAGATAGAGGTGTCAAAGATAAACTTAGATTAGCAACACAAGGGAGAGTTGTTCCTAGCTCGATGAGCCCATGACGCCTCAGGCCATCAAGGTAGAGATGCCACCTATAAGTGGGCACAAGACCGAGAAGTGGACCTAACCATGGACAGTATTTCCCAAGTTATCCATGACTGTGAGACGTGTGCCACGATCAAGCAAGCCAAGCGGTTGAAGCCGCTATGGTACGGTGGGCGTTGGTCCAAATATAGATATGGGGAAGCCTGGCAGATTGACTACATCACACTGCCCCAAACCCGCCAAGGCAAGCGCTACGTGCTCACAATAGTAAAAGCCACCACTAGATAGTTAGAAACCTACCCTGTGCCTCATGCTACAGCCCGTAACACCATCCTGAGACTTGAAAAGCAAGTCCTCTGGAGGCATGGTACCCCTGAGAAGATTGAGTCAGACAATGAGACTCATTTCAAGAATAACCTTATAAACAGCTGGGCTAGAGAACATGGCATTGAGTGGGTGTACCATATCCCTTACCATGCACCTGCTGTGAGAAAAGTAGAGAGGTACAATAGACTGTTAAAGACTACCTTAAAAGCGTTGAGTGGAGGATCTTTCAAAAATTGAGAGCAGCATCTAGCAAAGGCCACCTGGATAGTTAACACCCGAGGTTCCACCAATCGAGCAGGCCCAGCCCAATCCGAGCCCCTGCATAAAGTAAAGGGAGACAAGGTCCCAGCAGTACATCTCAGAGGTTTGTTAGGAAAGACAGTTTAGATCAATTCTACTTCGAGTACAGACAAACCCATTCATAGAGTTGTTTTTGCTCAAAGACCGGGTTGCACATAGTAGATAATGAAGAAAGATGGAACAACACAATGTGTACCTCAGAGAGATCTGATAGTTAAGTGAAGATTATGAATAAATGCCCTTGTCTGTATATAATGTATGTGTTGTAGGGTTAAAATATATATATATATATTAATTTTGATAATAAGTTGACGATATGGGGATAAGGGGTGGAATGTCCTGGGGTGACTTTATGATACTGGTATCCCCAATCATCTGGTTTATGTTATATATTAAGTTCTGCACCTTTAAGACTGTCTTTAAATGCAAGAGAGAGAGAAGAAGAAGCGCGCAGTGTGTTAAAGAAAACATCACTCCCACGCACCCCGCTCCTGGACTGTGGTGTCTGCAGCACGGACAGACAGCGGAACAGAGCTTCTCTCTGACTTTTAGTTAGTTTTAGCTAGCTGAGGCAGAAGAGTTCCCTGGACCTTTGTTTTTTTCAATTTTCTTGGATCTGTGCAAGCCTGCTCTGGACTGAACACCCAGCCAAACCCCGGGAGCTCACGCCTGTGGCCCACCGGGGCCTGGGCCTCGGCACTTTTCCAGCGCCGGAGGGACTGATAAGAACCTGAGCGAGCCGAGCTGCACCACATGAAAAAAAGACTTTTCTTCCTAGACTTACCATCCCATCAAACAGCAAGAGGTTTTATTATTTAATATTACTCAATTTCTGTTAAATAAACAGCTTTTTCCACTTCTCTCCACGGAATTTTTTTTTTTTCCTTTTCCCGGACCCGTTGGTGGGGAGGGGCATTTCCCTGTGGAGATCCCCATTTGGAGTTTTCCTTCCTGATTTGCCCTAAACTAGGACAACATGCCATACAAAACTATTAAGATTAGTGCTTAAGATATTTAAGCATTTGAGAATTTTATTCCGTATTCTTTTTCAGTATAATTCCAGTAAACAGCTCAACCCACCTTCAAATATTTTTTCTTTATCTAAAATGCATACTTAGTTCTTTGGGCACAGGAATTTGGCTAAGATCACTTTTTTTTGACAGTGGCATGGCAGTGCTCTCCAGTGAGCAATTACAATAGCTCCTTGTCCTGGCTGCATCTGAAGAGAATCTGTGCTAATGTGGGGAAAAGTTCTTAGGCATTCTGAATATTGGTTTGTGTATGCTCTGAAAAGCATACGGAAATTAATCTGAACAAAATATTTGGAAAAACAGTGAATATTGCCAGTGTGATTATTTAACAGTTTGATCATCAATTTAAATTTTTAAATTTTTTTTGGTTTTCAGTACTTTGAAGGGGATTATTACGAATATTCTCTGGAAGGGTAACAACACCTTGCTCTGCCTTGGTGAGGGAAGGAAATGTCATGTTCTTTAGTCAGTTCTGCTTTCATAGGTGTATTCTTGTGAAGAGACCTTCCCTTTGCCCCCCGATGTAAATCCACGCTGGCTCTGTCGAATGGAGGGGTCAGGGAGGCTCTTGGAGACCAAGAAAAGACCAAAAAGGTGCTGCTTCTCCCTCCGGGGGATCGGAGGATGTTTATTCTGGCTGGCTTCCAGAAGAGAGAAGAGCCTGGGTGCCTCTTTCCCGGACTTTTTCAAACCTCGGGAGAGGGGCGGGGGGACATTAACACCAAGCACTGGGATAACGTTTCAGGGACAGGGAGGGGAGGGGAAAGACACGTCACAGAGAAACAAAGTAACTCCCAGAAATATGCACCACCACACAGCAGGAGTGGTTTCCAGAGCAGAGAATGCAGTCCTCAAGGAGATCTCAAACAGAACTTTGTTTGAATTGCTTTCAAAATTGATTTATGCAGTTTCCCATCGAGAACATCCTTATTTTGTTATGCATACCCGGTCACACACGCTTTCACACGTGGTTTCATAGCAGAAGGGAATGACAGAGCTGATTCCCTGGCTGCTGCCCCTCTTGGGCTGGCCAGACTTCCTGACCTGTTTCAACAGGCAAAATTAAGCCATGAAATGTTGCATCAGAATGTACCAGGTTTGATTTGACAGTTTAATCTGAAACGAGATCAAGCCAAAGCCATTGTGGCCACATGTCCCCACTGTCAGCGCACAGCTCTGCCATCCCTGGGTGCTGGAGTTAATCCAAGGGGACTTGAAAGCTGTCAAGTATGGCAAGCTGATGTAACACACATCCCTGAATTTGGACAGGTAAAATATGTACATGTATCCATTGATACCTTCTCGGGAGCAATTTTTGCCTCAGCCCATGCAGGAGAAAAAGGTGTGCATGCCACAAAGCACCTGTTGCAAGCTTTTTCTGTGCTAGGAATCCCTAAAGAAATGAAAACAGAAAATGGACCAGCATGTATTTCCAAAGTGTTTAAGGAATTTTTGCAAGAATGGGGAGTGAGACACAAGACAGGAATCCCTCACTCTCCAACAGGTCAAGCAATAGGAGAGAGAGCACACCAGTCACTCAAACGAGTTTTGAAAAATCAATGGAAAGACAAAGTAAAGTTAACACCACAAGAAAGATTATGCAAAGCCCTGTTCACTCTCAATTTTTTAAACTGCTCTGTGGAAGATCAAAACCCCACAGTGGTTAAGCATTTCTCCCCTCATGGCAAACACAAGCTCAAGGAACATCCACCAGTGTTGACGAGAGACCCTGAGAGTGGAAAAATTGAAGGTCCTTACAAATTAGTGACATGGGGAAGAGGATACGCTTGTGTATCAACACCCCTGGGTTTACGGTGGGTCCCACAGAGGTGGGTAAAACCGTACACTGAAAAACATCCCACCAGACCCCCCGATATTTCAGTGGCAGAAGTTCAAAGATCAAACAGGTATTTGGGTGGAGAAGGAAATCCAGATTCTCCATTCTACCCTGACTTTCCTCTGTTGAATCTGTTTATTGATGAATTCAGTTAATAGTTTTTGTTCCTTGTTTACCTGTATTTTAGGAAGAAACCATCCCGAGCATGACAGTTTTGTGGACATTTTCTCAGCATGGGGATTTTCGGGATGGCTGTCTTCTGTATTTCAAACTGTTTTAGGGTTTTTTGCAATTGTTGTTGTTTTGATTATGTTTTCTGTTTTGCAATGTTGGTGTGTTACCACCACCACCACCAAGTTAATTTCTCCTGCACCTCAGATAAATGCTGTGGAATTCCCAAATCCCAATACACCCCAAACCCTTTCCCCTTGGTTTTGTTGTGAATTAATGTTGTAAATATTGGCTTTTCACAATTATTCTGATAAATATATTATATGCTTTTACTATATTCTTTTCTCTTAGCAAGTTACAGGCTTAGATAGGAATTCTGAATGGTAAGGATATGTCTCATTTGGAGAAGGCAAGATAACTCCAACAGGCAAGACAATGGGAGGATCAAGCTGTGGAAAACAGGCTGTTATCAGCAGCAGGAAATGGAGAGCAAACTGTTACCAAAAAGCCGGTACCAGGACGTTGGTAAGGGGGAAAGAGATGAAGCCCATCTGCTCTCTGAGGAAGTATAAGGGGCCTGGACCCTTATCAACAAGTGACCATCTGCAGCAGAAAGGAAACCAAACTCCAAAATAATGCTGACCAGCAGAAAATAACATGATCCAAGAAGGTGGAATCAGGGAGGGGACATGCTTGAATATGCATTAACCTCTCACAGCAAAGAGGGGATAAAAAGGACACTCCTGAGATACCAGGTGTGTTCCTGGTAACCCACCAGGGCACCCGGCCGTTTTAACCCTTTGCTTTATTTCTTTTGTCTCCTAATTGTCTTTTGTTTATATTAAATTATTTTTATAATTTATTAAGTGAATCTCGTTTTTAAGAATTTTTGGGGGCTCTTTCCGGGATAAGCACCTCACCTCTAGGACCACCGGAGATGCAGAACGGGGAAACAGGCGCCCCTGCTGAGTTCAGCAGATCCCATTCTGTTTCTCCTAGCGTGGATCAGCGGCTGCAGGTCAAAAACTCGAGGACAAGAAGGAGAGGAATAAAGCAAAGGAAAGGGGAAAAAAGGCTCCATAAAACCGCGGTATTTTTGCTCCATAATTCTTGTGCACGAAGACCCAAAGAAGAAGACGGATTGTAAGTAATCTTTGGGGGAGCGGGAAGCGGGGGTTGCAAGATACCCCCGGGGTTACTGGGACTGGGTCTCAGGGGAGGGGTGAGCCCCTCGGGAAAGGGAGCCCAAGGTTTTCCTGGCACAATCCACTGGGAAAACAGAGTAAAAAGTGGATTCTCTAAAACTTTGTCAAGTTGAGGATTAAATCCAAGAAATTTGGATTTAAAATTGCCAAATTGAGGAATAATCCAAGAAACTTGGGATATTTGACATATTACAGCGCCCATGGGCGTATATTAACAAGGGAAGTAAAGAGCACCTTATTGTCTTGCTGTGACTGGCTGGAGTTGAATGAACAGATGTGAGAATGCGTAAATAGGTGTGATTGTTGCATTGAAGTTTGTAGGGGTTTTTTTTTGGAATTGTGTTGTTAAAGAGGAAAGGTTTTCTGTGCTGTGCTGGAGTGAGGGTGAGCAATTGTATTGTGTTGTTAAAGAGGAAAGGTTTTCTGTGCTGTGCTGGAGTAAGAGTGAACACGCGTCAATGCTTCCACAGGGACTGGATCACGGTGGGGACACATGCAGGGATTCTCTTCCTCCCTGCGAGCTCCTGTCCTGGAGCCCCGGGGTGGCAAACCAGAACTGGGGCTTGTAGCCCAGGAGCCGCGGGGGTGTTGTATCAAATCTGTTCTCAGCGGGATAGCAGCTCTGGTCTCAGAGCAAAGCTAAGGTTATCTTTAGTGGTGATGGTCCCTCCGTGCCTTTCCTCCCCCCTGGGCAACAAGAGCTGCTTGCGGGGGAGGGGTCGCTTTGGTGAGCGGGTATGTGATTCAGCGTTTGAAGTTGTTTGGTTTTTGGGGTTTTTTTTGGGTTTTTTTTTTTTAGAAGTTTTCTTTGCCCCGCTGTGGTGGCGGTGAAAGGTTTTCCTGGGAGATGGTGCTCCCAGGGCTACTCCCTGCTGAGCTATTGGGACGGAGGGGCGGGTCAGCCTCAGGTGTGCAAGGGAACTCCTGGAGCTCCGGCCAGCGGTGAGTCCGGCCAGACCCTGATAAGATCAGGGCATGGAGGGTGCCCTGAGGGGATGAGTTCAGCTCATCCCTTTTGAGTAAAGTGAGGGCAGGGGCCTTCTAAGTCTTGGTGCCCCTGGATTGTTTAAACTTATTTTGGAGCTCTCAAGCCCCAGAGCTGTGTTTAGGCGGCTGCAGGCAGGCTGGATTGAACCACAGATGCTGGTTCGGGTTCCCTGCTCCAGGCACAGGGGGATCAGAGGAGCTCTCAGTAACTCCTGGAACCTCCTGAAGCTGTGCAACAGGCCGGGAACATGCCCAATGGTGAGAGAGCTGGGTGAGTCCCTCTGGGACCCAGGTTTTCTATGCCGGGGTCTTATGAGACCCCGCACATTAAGTTCTGTGATTTCGGGAGTAAGGACTGGTGTCAAACTGTCTCAGAGAGCTTTTTCTTAGCCAGATGTGTGAGCGAGATATGGAGCAGTACTGGCGTATGGTATCAGCTCCAAACCAAGGGAGCTGCAAGTTGCAAGCCTTTGTTTTTATCGGGTTCTGAGAGAATTCCGTGTATGATGGTGCTGTGAGCTTCTGCAGCAATAAGTTGTGTCGGTGCTTAAAATTTGAGATTTCAGGAAGAATATGCATCCTGGGAGAAAATGGAAAAGAAGTGAGCTCTGTTTCTTAGTATGCCTTCCAATTTCTTTACTTTAGTGAATATCGTAGAATTTTGTGGTTGATTATAATTTTAAAGGCAAGTTACAGTAATTTGCATAGTAGTCACTTCTTGAGGTGAAAACTTATCAGGTTGTCAATAAGTGTTAGAGCTGTTAACCCTAATGTTTTTTTTGTGTCCCGTGCTGATGGGCACAGCCCATGATTCTTAACAGCAGAACCTGGTGTCAGCCTAAAAGCAAAATCCTGTGGATAGTTGTAAATCTTTTTACTGCTGCTGAAAATTATTTTGTCTCTTTTCACAATATGAAATGCTGATCATCTCTCTGATGATTTCTAAAAAGGAGTTATTGTGATGGTGTGTTTAGCTGAAGATCAGGCTCAGAACTGCCATGATTTCTTGTTCTTTTGAATTTGCCAAGTGCACACGTCTCTAGGAGTGCTTGTGTTGTTTTGCAGCTGTGCTTATTACAGAAGCAGAAGTGGACCCAGTTAAAAGATTAGAATTAAGATTGTTGGTGTTTTGAATTGAGAAAAGAATTGTGGAGACTCTAAACTTGGTCTATTTTAATAAGTACATGTGTTATTTTGGAGATGAGTCTTATTTTGTGAAAGAAGAGTTCGAAAAATAATTGTAAGACTGGTTCTTGCTATAGATTGTTCATAGTATATAAGCTGCAAGTACTGTTGAAACATAAAGGTATTGTCAGAAACTTGTCAATGTATCTAAATGCCTGTAAGAATAAAAGACCTTGATCATATCTTGTCATGGGCAAAGTTACACTAGAGATTATTCACATTAAGCAGCTGTGTGAGGATAGACTCCTTTGTACCTGTAGAAGAAAACTTAGAGAAGAATGATGTCTGTGTCTTCATTTCTAGCTTGACTGAAGATCTGTTCAAGGCAGAAGAAATAGAAATTGCAAGTTTGTTTTAGTTGGTAAAAGGAGCTAGCTAGCTGACTGGTCTCTGTGTCTGGCGCCTTTGATGGCTTTGGGGAGCGTCCCCAAAAGGAGGTGTTAGAATTTGTTGTTGATTCTGAAGCAAAGTAATTTGTGTAGTGGAGATTCTGGAGGGATGTGGTGTAAAGAGTGGCGAGATAATAGTGGCAAAGAGAAAGAGAGAGGTTTGCGTCTCTTTTCATTAAAGTTGTAAAGATTTTTAGAAAGAGAGCGAGAAGTGTCTTGTTGGCTCCGAAGAGTGAGCACTGGCTTGTGGGGAGAAAAACTTTCAAGCGCGATTAGAGATGAGAATTGTGCCCGAAATAGGAGATGTTAGGAGCATCTGGAGCGCTGGGTTAGGAGCTGCTAGGTTTAGGTGTTGTTTTATTGCTTTTATGTAAAGCGGCTGTAGCAGGACCCGGTCCCTGTGAGTGGTGAACAGCGGGGCCCGGTGTGGCGGCTCCCGGTCCTCTCCCACCCGATGTGAAGGGTGCAGAGCGCGGTTCGTGAGTGGCGCTGCTGGAGCGGGACCCGCCGTGTCTGTGCTGGGGTCTCCAGCGGCGCTGGGTGAGGTTTGCTGCTGAAGAGTGAGCTGGCCCAGCAGAGGAGCCCCAGACCAGAGCACTGTGGACTCCGGGCTCTGCCCCTCGGCAGTGGCGGGAGCTGAGTGTGTTTGAAAATGCCAGTCCTGCGTGTGAAGGGACGGCAGAGCAGGGAAAGAGGGGACACGGGCTTTGCCCCAGGGTCAGCACGCAAGTGACAGCCTATGTGTCCCTGCAGAGCGAGCGGCTGAAACAGCCTGCTCGGCCCAGAGCTGCAGCAGCAGGGGTGCGGGAGAGAGATAGCCTGAAAACCTGCTGTCAATGGGAAAGGAACGGAACAAAGGCCGAGAAACAGACCGGTGGATGATGAGACCAAAGCAAAAGTAATCTTGCTCGTTAGGTTCTGAAAACCTCATCAAGGAATTTAAATTTCTTGAAATAGGATCTTTTTTTCTCTCTTATTTTTTTCTTTTCTTTCTTTTACTCTTGTTAAAAGGAAGGGGTTTGTTCTAAGAAACCGATAAAAGAAGTTTGTGAAGCTAAACAAATAAATAGTAACCAAAAGGTAAAAAAGGTAATGAATGTAATTTATTTGAAGTCAAAACTAACCTAGCCTTTCTTGTTTAACTAATCTGAACGCACAGAAAGAGATTGGCTCCTATGTTAACTGTTAAATTTCGCTGATGGAAAATTTTGATGTGATGTTTTCATTCTCCCTGTGTTATTAAGAAATTGTTTTCAGGTACTACTGATAATTAAGGCAGAGAAGCTGCAATCTGGACCAAAGAGTGAAGTTGGATCCACACCAATAAGATCAAAAGAGCTGAGGACTGGACTGTAATACCCAAACTGAGTGATACCAAATGTACTCTTGAGCAGAGACCGGCGGCAATGAACTGATCCAAGGAATGAGCTAAGAATCACGCCTAACTGAGAAGTAAGACCAAGCCTGTATCAGTAGTTTCAAGTCCTGCCTGGATAAGTTCTGGGACACTGATATCCACCTTGGGGAGGAAAACTCCCACTCCAAACAGGAGGACTGGGGCTGTTTTGGTTGGGAAATCCTCGTATATTTTTACTTTTACCTGTGATTTGTATAAAGGAGGGGGGAGAACCACAACTTCCATCAGTGCCACATCATATATATTGTCTAAATCATCCCAATACGGGGCATGCTATCTGGATTAAATATAAGTGTTTAAATTAGAGAGTAATAGGTATTGTAGTCCACAAAGTTAAGCCTCTCATTGCAGGAAGTGTTAGGTGTCAAATCTATTAAGAATAACTTAAATGATAACTTTTTTTTACAGATGGGAAATTACTAGTGCGTGTTGAGTGGGAAGTACCTGAGAAACGGTGGGAAACTGCTGTTAAAAGGTGTCAAAAGAAATTTGCTTGGAAATTACAAAAGAGGAAGTGACAAGGAAAGAGGGGGCAAGACCAGATTGACCACTACAACTCGCCACCGAGAAGAATATAAAACACCTGCTGTGAGCTGCAACCTCATAGGCAGGATTGGTGGGGGTGTAAGCCATACTGGACCCCTATTATTCCTTCTTCTGTCACTTATCCTTCTCCCTTCTGGGACACCAGCAAAGCCATGTTACAAATGCTATCAAAAGCTTTACATGGAATGACACCGGGGTTTCTTTCTTATTACACACCAGTATCGATAATCACTGCTATAACCCATCCAAATTAAGTACCTGTATGCATAAAGGGAAAATATTAGACTACAGAAAATCTAGGAACAAGTAGTAACAGATTAGAAAACAACTGCCCAAAAAGGAGAAAAAGATGGATTTTCTTCACAGTTGTTGCCAGGAGAAATAACCAAGATTTGGTAAGAGAGCAAATGGTAAGTGAAAAGATAAAGCCAACACAGTAACCTAGACCTGTATTAACCTCACGTCAGGACATGTAAGCAAAGCTCAAACAGCAATTAAATGGAGAAAACTTCTTCATGAAGTGAGAAATACTCCTGATAAAAAGTATAAAGCTGGTAATAAAACTTGTACATAGCAAGTTCCAGAGAAACCAACTCTGTATTAGACCCCAAGGAAAGTAAAAGAAAAAATTGTGTACATAGTAATAGAACCAGATTCTTCCAGTGTAATAGTACAAGGAAAAATCCTTACTCTGGAAATAGCCAAATTTTGGGGAAATATAAATCAACAGAAAAATGACTATTAGAAAGCACCAGATGTCTTATTTTGGGATATGTGAGAAAAGGGCATACCCAAAGCTCCCTTCGCAATGGAAGGGGAATTGTACTCTGAGAATGATTCAGCTAGGATTTTTCTTTTTGTCAGGACAAGACAGAAATTAGTTGGGGGTGTTGGTTTTTGAGGTCGTAAAAAGAAATAAAAGGGAATAGTTTGAGTACCTCAAAAATGGGGAGATGAGAAATAGCCCCTGAACACATATTAGAAACATTCTTGGGCACAAGATGGAAGTTGGAGATATCAAACCCCAATTTTTGCATTATGAAACTCCAAGTTGTTGTAGAAATCATAACCAGTGAAACAGCTGGAGCTATAGAATTAATAGCCAGTCAGTGATGAAAGCCACAGTGGCAATATATCAAAATAAGCTGGCTTTAGACTATTTATTGGCTAAAAGAAGGGGTGTTCTGTGAGAAAATTAATACATAAGATTGTTGTTTTCAATGACAATAAAAATGCCGTTCTAGATATCGCCAAAGAAATCAGAAAAATGGCCCATGTGCCAGTCCAAAAATGAAAATCAGTAATGACCACTAACTGGTGGGATAATATATTGGGGATAGAGTAGTAGAAGAAGCTAAGTTTCTTCTCCTTGTAGCAGTGCTACAGCTGGTTTAATATTTCTTCCTTGTTTAATCCCCTGTTTAATTTGGCTAATCACCAAAGTAGTGCAAGGCATGCAAATAGTAGTAATGCCTACAGACTCAAAATTGGCTACATCTAGAATGGCACAAAAAAATCATGGTATTAGGAAAACAAAATAATGTGAAAGATCTATTGGAAAAAGCTAAACTGATTTGTGAGAAAAATGAACGAGTGCTAGAAGCTAGAAAACAAGAATTATTGCTCAAGCCAAATGATTTATAAAAAAAATAAAAGGAGGGCTTGTTGTGAATTAATTTTGTAAATATTGGCTTTTCACAATTATTCTGATAAATATATTATATGCTTTTACTATATTCTTTTCTCTTAGCAAGTTACAGGCTTAGATAGGAATTCTGAATGGTAAGGATATGTCTCATTTGGAGAAGGCAAGATAACTCCAACAGGCAAGACAATGGGAGGATCAAGCTGTGGAAAACAGGCTGTTATCAGCAGCAGGAAATGGAGAGCAAACTGTTACCAAAAAGCCGGTACCAGGACGTTGGCAAGGGGGAAAGAGATGAAGCCCATCTGCTCTCTGAGGAAGTATAAGGGGCCTGGACCCTTATCAACAAGTGACCATCTGCAGCAGAAAGGAAACCAAACTCCAAAATAATGCTGACCAGCAGAAAATAACATGATCCAAGAAGGTGGAACCAGGGAGGGGACATGCTTGAATATGCATTAACCTCTCACAGCAAAGAGGGGATAAAAAGGACACTCCTGAGATACCAGGTGTGTTCCTGGTAACCCACCAGGGCACCCGGCCGTTTTAACCCTTTGCTTTATTTCTTTTGTCTCCTAATTGTCTTTTGTTTATATTAAATTATTTTTATAATTTATTAAGTGAATCTCGTTTTTAAGAGTTTTAAGAAGTAAAACCGAGTTCCCTTCCTTCTTTTGGAAAAAATTAGGGGGAGATGTTGTAGTTGATAACTTGAAATATATCTTTTCCCCTCTTTTAGTCCGTTTCCCGCCCCACCCGCCCCCCCCAGCTTCTCTTTCTCCTGTTTACCTGGTGTCAGGTTACCACGGTTACTGAAGTTTCTCTCCTCAGCCCCACGGCGAGAGGCCGGATAGAGAAAAGAGAAGACCCTGCTGGCATTTCCAGCTGCTTGAAGTTTCTTTAGCCCAGGAAAGCACGGGCTTGGGAGAAGAGAGACCCTTCTTTCCAACACGCAAGTTTGTAACTTTGTTGTTCCTGTCCCAGAATGCCTCTGAGCTATGGAAGCTGAGAGGCCATGCTTACCTTGCCTTCCCTTTCTTTCCCCCCTGTGTTGCCAGGAAACCAAGCCCGCCCCCTCTCCCCCCCTCTGCCCCTCTGTGGAGAATACTCCTACACCTTTGTGGGCATTTGAAGAAGTTGGTGTCTGTTATTTCTTCTCTTGGTGTGTGTAACCTTGATTTCATCTAAGTAATTCTGGGTACCTGGCACAACAGAGACAGTGGGAGACTCTTACTATAGTATATTATCTGCATGGAACATGTTCCACATCTGCCTCTTACACTCAACACACCAGATTCATCACAATACAGTACCAGATTCATAGACTTACAGTATGGTTTGAGTTGGAATGGACCTTAAAACTCATCCATCCTCTACCATGGGTAGGGCCACCTTCCAGTAGACTAGGTTGCTCCAAACCATGTCCAGCCTAGCCTTGAACACTTTTGGAATGGGGAACTCACAACTTCTCTGGTACCAATAGTATCAGATTTCTTACATATTTGGTTCCTTTGAAGATGAACAAACAGACTTTGAAAGAAGGAGTAGATGTCACCAGGTTTGGCTGCACTTGCTTTGGCAGCATTATCTTCTATTCCACTTGCATCACAGAAAGTCTTCCCAAACCTGTATACTTCTGGCTAGCAAAATGGATAAAATGGACAAATTCAAGGTGGCATTACTGAAGGCATAGAAAGGAATACCAAAATTGTATCACTGTTCTTTTGTTTCTTTGAGACTACTGAAACTCAGTAGAACTGGATGAATTACTTGAGTGCAAGCAAATGTTTTCTCTTTCCTGTTAGTCTGTGCTTGTTCTTAATTCCTGAGAGCACTTTGTGTAAGAATGATTTTTGTCTATGTCTTTAGATGTCAAGGTCAAATACGTCTCAATTTTTCAAAGCAGATTTGCCTGACATTAAGACTCAGCTGCAGCATTTGTGGAGTCAAAGACTACCAAACTGCAACCAACAAGGATAATGGGACAAGGAAGATTGGAAAAATCAGGGGTAATGGTCAAACCACATGCTAGTCACATTCAAGCTCTCTTTACTGGCAGTCATTCTCCTGCTGTTTTTCTCCCCATGCCAAATCATGCAGCTTTCCTCTTCCGACCCTAATAGACCACCCACCCTGCTACATAAACAAATTCTACCATGTCTCTCTTGCTTTGCAGAATAATACGCTGAGTTTTCAGTGGCAGACCAGGACAGCAGAGCTGGTCTCACTCTTGGATGGATACCTCTCGCTTTCAAAAGCAACTTCTTTAGTGGTTACGTCCCACAGGTCAGCATCACTTTTTAGGGGGTCAAGGCCAGTGCCCCTCCACCTTGGCTGGCATTCATTTTTACAGTTAAACACCTGCTTAATCATCACCCAATACTGAATCTTAGACAAAAGACACAACAAGGAAAAAGCACACTTCAAAGGGTTTTAAGTGTTTCACTTCTAATCACTTTAGAAATGAAACCTTTTGAATTAAACTGAAGCCAAGGAGACACTGAAGTACTCCAGCCCTTCAGGGGTATTTGGTCTCCCTTTTTCCAAATTGTATTCCAATAGCTCATCATCAGATTTTTTTCCTTTGCCACCTGAACCATACGAGTTCTCCTGCGTCTCACTCTACATTATAAAGGGGGAAATTATGGACTTCTTATCTGTTCGCAGAGCCCTTTGGGACACTTGGGACCCCACCCACGCCATTCCCCTTTGTGACGAGGAGGCTGCGTGTGCCCAGAGCCCATTGTGACACCTGGGGCCACGCCCTGACCAGGCGGGTATAAAAGGGCACGGAGAGCCCGGCGGTGCCCACTCCCAGGAGAGCAGCTCCGGCAGGAGACAGCGGCTCCGGCAGGAGACAGCGGCTCCCGGGAGAAGGCGGAGTGTGAGCAAATCGGAAATGTCTATAGACATGGAGACGAGCTCATCCACAAAGCCAGAGAACACCTCTCCGAAGAAGGCGATGGGGCAGCACGCAGCTGCCTCGGGGCCTGGGCCGGGCTTGCCATGGGCGAGGGAACTGCTGCACCGTGACTCCTGGGCTGGGCCTGCCGCGCAGGTGGCAGCACCAGAGAGCCGGGCAGCGGCCCCTCATAGCCTCAGGGCCTGCGCCTGGGCTCTGCTGCACTTGCTGTGGTGCGGCTTCCTTGCCATCCTGAGCAAGGTGCTGGCTGTGATCTGGAGATGCGGCCAGCAGCTGGGCCTGGCTCAGGGCACGGGCTCGGGGACGGCGGCAGCAGCCGCCGCAGCAGGGGCAGAGAGCGGGGCAGCTGCCCCGCACGGCCCCAGCTGCGTCCCCGGCCCCTCAGCAACACAGGAAGCTCACGGGCAGTGGGCAGCACCGAGGGCAGTTCTGCCAGAACTGCAGAACGAGGAGGGGGACATCTCAGAGGATGTCCGGTCCAGCACCAGTGGGGTCGAGAGCTACTCGGCATTGCTGCCGCTGCTGATGTCAACATCAGACACCAGCTCTACATGTAGCTCTGACCCCAAACTCCTGGAGCTTTGGACCGGCATAAAAACCGAAGATCAAGCAGCTGTGAAAAGGGAAGATAAGAATGTCATCGTTATCCACACCATCTGGGTGAATCCCCGCTACCCACAGCTGCTGATGGACCCCGACTTGGTGCTGGAAGATGGGGAAGATGCTGAGCTGCCGAGCACATCTTATGGCCTGGTAGCTCCCAGATTCACCCAGCCAGCAGGTGCTGCCCCGGCCAGAGCTCCAGAAGTTAAGGAGCACCCTGTGCGTGCCACTGGCCAGCCACAAGAGATGGCAAAGCCAGCCGCTGGTGCAGCCCCTGGCGCGCAGGCGGCAGCAGCAGAGAGCCGGGCAGCGGCCCCGCACAGCCTCAGGGCCCGCGGCCGGGCTCTGCTGCACTCGCTGCGGCGCGGCTCCCGGGCCATCCGGAGCAGGGTGGCGGCTGTGATCCGGCGATGCCGGGAACACAGAGCCACAGGCGTCAGGGCCCGGAGGCAGTGAAGCCGGCCATAGAGATCAGGAGAGGGAGGGCAGGGAGAACAAGGGAGGGTTAGAGATAGGGGGGACCAAGGGAGGGGTAACAGGGAACACAAGGGAGTTAAGAGGGTGGGTAGAGAGGGAGGGCAGGGAGAACAAGGGAGGGTTAGAGATAGGGGGGACCAAGGGAGGGGTAACAGGGAACACAAGGGAGTTAAGAGAGTGGGTAGAGAGGGAGGGGAGAAAACTTTAGCTAGCATAGGTAAATAATAAAGTTCTGTAGGTGAAATTAGTGTTCTGATGGCCTAGAGATTAGTTTGACCAGTCTAGGTAAGATGGTTTTGTTGAAATAAAAGGACTGAATTAATAAATACGAAGTGGTTGCTTTTTTCATTGCGCTATAGTCATCGTCCTGGGGGGAGATCCTGAATGCCAAAGCCTTTGGGTTGCTGGGGCGGTGCAGTGTGTGCTGTGTGGGGCAGAGGAGAAAGGCGCTGCCTGCGCCGGGAGGGATGTGGGGACACCAAGTCCTTGTGACTTGTGGCACAAGGAGTTTGTTTGATGCAGGACCCCGTTCTTCCATCCCAGTTCTCCTCCAAGATAGCTGCCTGCTGTAGAGATCATTCTGGGGGATCTCTGAGGGAAGGAGTGCTTGCCTGGCATTGCAAATGGCAGCTTCTCAGCCAGCAGGGACCACCCACACAACTGGGTATCTGAATTAAATCTTCACTACTTGACACACACAGAACAGCTTCTCTCAGGGCAGCTACACGCCCCCTCTCCTGGTGCAACCACATGTTCCACTGCCCAAGCCCCATCCGTGTTTGTGTCACTTTCTCTCCTATTTACACTCCAAACAGCATCAGGTTTTCTCTCACACACATTCAAAACAGCACCAGTTTCTGTGCTCTGGGCATCCCACCCTTGTTCCCATTCATGTTGACGATTCTGGACGATGCCTGTGCACAAAAGATTTGAAAGGCACTTGGGATTGCAAAGCAAATTGGTTTTATTAGTTGATGTATCAAATAACACACAACAACCCCTAGATTCACGAAAAGCTGCTGAGCAGGAGAAGGAGGAGCACGGTGCTCAGGTGGGAGGGGCAGGCCAGGCACCTTCAGACTGTCCCCTGGATGGAAATGGAGTGCATCTTTTCCTTCTCTCTGTTTCCTCCACAGAACCACACCTTCGATCTCCTCCACTGCACTGGAATTTTCCCAGTTACAATGGCATTGCACGCTTGGTCAGAGTGTGCGATGAGGCCACAATGGCTCATGAGAGCCACTCCATGCTGAGCTCAGCTCCAGTGAGTATTGTTCCTCTTTCACAGCTGAAGTTCCCATCCATTGACCCATCCATTGTTTCTCTTAAGGGTCAAATTCCCACCAGTTAGACAAGAGGGTTTTCTTCATCGACTTTTCTTCATTATCTTGTTGAGGTTCACAACAATGAACCAAAGATGGCACAACCTTAGACACAACTTCAGGCCCTGACACAATCATAAAATGAACATTTTTCTCTTTTCTAACACCTTAATTTCAGGACTGGATAACACAGAGCTTTGGAATCATGTCTTCATGTTCTGAAGTATCTCCAATGAGCACATGGTCCCCTAATGATGAGTTATCTAGGACTTGCTTGGTGGTAGCAGTGGGTTTGCATGTCACAGATTAAATTTCATGACAATCCTTTCATTGGGCCAAAAGAGATGAACAACTTGAATTTTATATCACCAAAGGGATTCCAGAGGAGGCTCTGAGACTCTTCCATTTCTGTAAAAAAAAAACTAGGTATTGTTGCTAAGAAAAAAACACCTTGTTCTCTGAGGGAATCTACATTAATCTTTCCAAGGAATGGAAGGCAGCCCAAGCCACAAAGCAAGGAAGATATTTCTACTTTTGATTTTAAAGTCACAGTCCTTCAATAACATCTGAGAAGAGCAGCTGCACATTATTAGTGCAGGCAAAAATCCGTCACCTTCCTGATGAGCTTTAGGCAACTCCAGATCTTGATTTTCCAGCACCAAGCACAGCCAATTAAACCTGGCAAATACAGGGTGGATTTGCATTTGTATCTGTGCTCCCTGATGGATGTTCTTGGGTTTGGTGGCATTACTTGTGGATCCTGGAAACAGTTTTATCTCGAGCAGGGCCAGAAGGAAGTTCTGAGGCCTGAGCTTTTAAAAACACACAAGTCCTGTGCTTGGCGATATCTTGCCCATGTGCAGGGAGCAGTGAGCTCATCCAGGTGAGGCAAACATATCCCTTCTGTCCTATTTCTCTCCACCCTTTCTTTTGATTTTAAATCTGTGGAACTGGAGGGAAAAAATTCCCCCAGGAAGCAGACACAAGCTGCCCCAGTGCTGTGGGTCCTGCCAGCCCTGGCCTGTGCTGATGGAAGGTGGATGATGCTTTTGTGATTCATCTCCTCCTGCAGGAATTTTAATTCTTCACAATCACACGCCTTGATGAGGTTTCTCACCAATTGTATAGATTTTAGAAATCACCAGGTTCCCAAAGCGGGGTATGTTTGGGAGGGAGACGGGGGTTTCCTGGATGATCCAGGCGCTACCTGGAGAATTGAAGCGCTGCCTGGGCAATTCAGGCGCTGCCCACAGGATCCAGGCACTTCCCACAGGATCCAGGCAGTGCCCACAGGATCCAGGCTCTGCCCACAGGATCCAGGCTCTGCCCACAGGATCCAGGCTCTGCCCACAGGATCCAGGCTCTGCCCACAGGATCCAGGCCCTGCCCACAGGATCCAGGCAGTGCCCACAGGATCCAGGCTCTGCCCACAGGATCCAGGCTCTGCCCACAGGATCCCAGCTCTGCCCACAGGATCCAGGCTCTGCCCACAGGATCCCAGCTCTGCCCACAGGATCCAGGCTCTGCCCACAGGATCCCGGCTCTGCCCACAGGATCCAGGCTCTGCCCACAGGATCCAGGCCCTGCCCACAGGATCCAGGCAGTGCCCACAGGATCCAGGCAGTGCCCACAGGATCCAGGCAGTGCCCACAGGATCCCAGCTCTGCCCACAGGATCCAGGCTCTGCCCACAGGATCCAGGCCCTGCCCACAGGACACCGTCCAGCCGCCGCGGCCCTCAGGGCAGGAGGCAGGAACAGAGGGGGCTGCAGAGAGTGCAGCTGGAGGGAGGCCTTGCTTTCACTTGGCTTTGTTTCCAAACACCCAGGGGCTGTGAGCATCCATATTTTTCCTTATAGTCCAAGCCCAGGGAGTCCAGCCTGGGAAAACCATTTCAGAACATAAACAACCACGTTCTACCAGTGTCCTAGAGGAAGGAGTGAATGGCAACAGGAATTTTCCCACTGTGCTTTGCCTCAAGCACCTGTGACTCTACCTCTGCCCTGAAGAATTATGATCTGATTCTGTAAGCTAACCCACACAGCCAAAGGGAGATGAGGACTTGGGCATTGTCATTACCATCAAAGAAAGATGTGGCAATTCTCAGATGAGAAATCAATTACCTGCAAAAGGACATAACATTGTTAGGAGATAGTAAGAATCATCAAAAATGTATGTGGAAAACTTTGTTCTAAGTAAGTATCATGTCAATATTTTAATATGCAGTTTCTTGCACAATATATAAGCTTCATAGCTTATAGGTTCATCTACTAAGGATTTTTAATCTATAAAATCAGGTGTAATGAGGAAACACAAATATATGTGTACAAATTAAAGAGTCAGAGACTGAAAACATAGTTTAAAATAAAAAATACTTAGATGTTGAAGATGATAATGTCTAACTGAAACCCACGAGCATGTTTCTAGATGTCTTCTCACTATAGAAAGCCACACAGCAATAAAGAATAGCTGCTCCAAGTAAAGAGGCAGAACATGCAATAAAATAATAATAATCAGAACCAATGAAATATTAAATATAAAATTTTAATATTCTTATACTTTCCAGTAAGTTGCAGTACAAGTAAACTAGTTCAGATATCTACTATAGCCCTACAGCAAGAATGTAATCAATTTCAAGGATGTCAGTGAGGTTTACCGTAATTTTAGAAACTCAGACTTAGATAAGCACCATAGAAACATATTTATAAATATTTAATAGATATTTTATTTTGTTTGTAATCTCACAATTTGCATAGGATTAAATTCTGTCCATTGTATTCCTTCATTCTGAAGCAGGGACTGGAGCTCTGGGAGTCTGGTAAATAGTGTTTCCTAATATTGTTCCTCCTTAAGTAAACTGTTAGATTAACTTTTCCTTAGTTGACATATATGAAACAAGATTTTTAATCCACACTTTGTCTATTAAGCTAGAAGCAGCCAATCCCTGAATTCTATTAGCAATTTAGACTTTGGATTCAAGAAGGATCTGGTTCCACGTTTGGTGGCATGTAATAACTTCTGCAGTGTTCCCTTGCCCTCATCTACTTGTTAGTGTCCTCAGATGTCCACTGCCCTAGAAAAGATTATTTTATTAATTTATTTTATTTATTTCTTTTTCCTTCTTAGATTCCCTTACCTGGAACCGATCACACTAAAAGCAGCTGGGTTCTTCCATCTGACAGTCTGCAGTTGCTTTCTCTGCTTCAGTATGCGCTATAAAGCTGTCCTGTTACAACAGAGGAGATATTTGTAGGTAAGAAGGAAGTGGAATGGAGCCGGAGCATTTCGGATGGAGGTCTCCACAGAAATGAAAGAAAGATCGCAGCCAGTAACAAGAAAGTTTCAGAAATGAAGAGGGAAAGGATAAACACTTTTTTATTTCAACCATGATGAAATTCTTGATACATCTGACAGTAAGACTGCAGAACCCCAAATTTTCCCAAGTTCTCCATGATTGCAAGTAGCTGTGTTAATGAATTCCAGTTATTTTTTTTCTAAAATACTTAAAAATTACAGTCTTTCATAAACATTTATAGTGGGTTGGCTCACAAATGTGTTAAATCATTCACTATATATCATGTTTGGGGAAAAGATCCAAAATAGCTCTCCTGATTAAACTTTCTATGAAGATATCTTGCCTTTTCAGAGGGTTTTTCTTTTTCAGCTGAAATACTTTTATAAAGTGAATTCTTCTAAACAAAAAAATTAATTTTGCAATTAGGAATGTGTGTAAGGAGCTGGTAAAAATAGCTTCTCTGCTTTAAACTTCTGTGTCAGTGCAATTAAAGTCATGTGCTGGCATCAGCAATTTCATACGTCAGCATCACATGAATGCATTCTTATTTCTCAGTTAACTCTTGACTTTTGCAACCAGTTATGGCTGCAATACAAAATTTGAAATACACTGACCTAGGGAATCTTGTATTAGAAGCCTACAGTGAGTAAGTGAAGTTTGAGGAAGGTTGGGTGGTGGATTGACCTTGATCTGGCCCTCACCCAGCTGGTCTCTCACTCCCTCTCCTCAATGGGAGAGAAGAGAAAATAAAATGAAAAATCTCATGGGTCAAGACAAAAGACCATAAAATCATTTACTGATGATTGTCATGAGAAAAACTTGGCACTTGTGTTATAGTTATAAATAATAATAATAATAATATTATATATATATATATATATATATATAATAATTATAGTTCCTATAAAAACATAGTAATATAATTATAGTGTTGCTTTTCAAGACAGTTTTGTGCTTCTATTTGAAAGGTTGTATATTTTTTTTCTTCAGTGGAGCAGTCATCCATAAAATGGTCAACTTGGTAAATACCATGTCTTTTGGACATCAAGCTTGAAAATTTGTCAGCAGAATTAAGTTTTCCGGTGTTCACACTGTTCCTGTTCACTGGCTGGATCCATGAAGAAAGAACAATTAGAGCATGGGTCAGGATCCTGCTTTCATTACTTTTACAGCAAGCTTCCCCATCTTTCTGGATCAATAGTGGTACTGTGAGAACAGCAGAGTTCTTGTGGGACAGAGCTCGTGTGTATGGAAGGAATAATTTCACTACATCCTATGTAAAGGGACACAGTTTGCATTAGCAATTAAAATTTTTCATATGCTTAATTGTTCATGACATATGAAATTCAGGCTATTTAACTAAATAAATGTTTCATATTATATAAAATTAGGGGAAAAATAATCATGAGACAACGGAAAATCTATTTCAGTTGTCACATTGAATTCTTATCAGCAGGTTTCTATAGAAGGGAAAATACTAACCTGTTGTAGTTGATAGCTTGAAATATATCTTTTCCCCTCTTTTAGTTGGGATCTCCCCCCCCCCCCACCCCCAGCTTCTCTTTCTCCTGTTTACCTGGTGTCAGGTTACCACGGTTACTGAAGTTTCTCTCCTCAGCCCCACGGCGAGAGGCCGGATAGAGAAAAGAGAAGACCCTGCTGGCATTTCCAGCTGCTTGAAGTTTCTTTAGCCCAGGAAAGCACGGGCTTGGGAGAAGAGAGACCCTTCTTTCCAACACGCAAGTTTGTAACTTTGTTGTTCCTGTCCCAGAATGCCTCTGAGCTATGGAAGCTGAGAGGCCATGCTTACCTTGCCTGCCCTTTCTTTCCCCCCTGTGTTGCCAGGAAACCAAGCCCGCCCCCTCTCCCCCCCTCTGCCCCTCTGTGGAGAATACTCCTACACCTTTGTGGGCATTTGAAGAAGTTGGTGTCTGTTATTTCTTCTCTCGGTGTGTGTGACCTTGATTTGTAGAAAGTTTGTAAGATGTACTAACTGAGAAAAATAATTGTTTCTTTCTCTGATGTTCCCTCCCTCCGAGAAACCCTGTTAAAAGAGACTCCCCAGACCCCAAATCCTTTGTCTCTCATCCTTTGGATTCCCCTTCACAGAAATAAACTGTGGCATGCAAACCAGAGAGAGAGTCCCCCCCCTGATTCCTTTACTCGCTCTGTAGACTTGAATTCTTGAAGAAAATCAGTGAACCCCACAAACATATGCTGGCTCGAAACTCGAGTGAAGAGAAACCTCATCACTGAGCTAGCCGGGCCACACTCGAGGAGATCGAGTCAATGGGCAGGGACACTTCCAGCAGAGCAGGTTGGTCCAAGTCCCAGTGTTGACCTTGATGTCTCTGGCCAAGTTTAGTTCTATTAGGGCTTAAGCTTTCCCAAGACAATCCCTGGCTGCTTGGACAATCCCCCTGTATTCCTCCCAGGCTGTCCTTGCTTCCATCCTCTGCAGGCTTCCTGTTTGTGTTTGGCTTTGTCTGGGAGTTCATTTTTCATCCATGCATGCCTCCTTGCATTTCTGCCTGACTTCCTATTTGTTGGGATACATCACTCCTAAACTTGGAAGAGAGAACATGTGAAGTTTATGTATTATGATGTATGCCTATATGCATGATATACAGGAAAGAATTAATAGCATTTTCACTGTTAGTTAAGAGGGAACTTAATAAATGTTTCATTCAGTTACATAACTTGCTTAAATGTCATTACATAATGGGGCTGTAAAAATTGAGGGTTTGCTGAATGGGGGCTTTAGGGTTTTTTTAGCTCCAAACATACTGGGTGCTGATAAATGCACTTGAAGCTACCCTTTCCTTTGCCTTGCACCACTGAGCTTGTATTTCTTCAGAATGATTGCCGTATTTCCATCAGGAACATTCAGTCAGGTCATTAATTTTAAAAGTTGAGAGTCATACTTGATAGCACTTTATAAGGCATGATTGGCTTACAGCAAGCTTCTTGGTGTGGGTAAAATAGAATATTCAGTACCTGGTGCAACACTGACAGATGTCACCCAAACAACTTCGCTATCCCTGCCCAGGACAGAAAGAACATCTGAGCCACTGGACCACCAGGAGGTGCCAGGAGGTGCCAGCATCCAGCTTACGTGGTGATAGAACATTTTGATGTTGATCCTGAAATTATAATTGATACAGTCACAGAAACACAGAATATCCTGAAATGGAAGGGGCCCACCAGGATCATCCAGTCCAACTCGTGACCCTGCACAGACACCCCAACAATCCTACCCTGTGCATCCCTGGGAGCATTGTTCAAATGCTCCTGAAGCTCTGGCAGCCTTAAGGCTGTGCCCATTCCCTGGGGAGCTTGTTCTGTGCCTGACCACCCTCTGGGGAAAAATCCTTTCCCTGATACCCAGCCTAATCCTCCCCTGACACAGCTCCAGCAGTGCCCTTGGCTCTCCTGTACCTGGTCAGAAGGAGCAGAGACCAGAGCTGCCCCTCTGCTGCCCCTTGGAAGGAGCTGCAGCTGCCGACAAGGTCTGCTCTCAGTCTCCTCTGCTCCAGGATGAACAAACCAAGTGACCTCAGCCACTCCTTCTTCATTTACTGTCAGTTAATTTAGTTGTTAAAAAAAAATTATATTACTCTGATCCTGATTCCATTGAAACCATAGTAGTTGAGTCATTTTGTTCATGATAAAACTATTTTTCAATTTCATGTTAGGTACAGGAGAAACTTCTAGTATTCTATGGCAGACAGAATCAAAAAGAAGATTAAACTAGGTGCTAAAATAAAAGACAGATATTCTGAAATAATTGAAGTGCATGAAAAACAGTGAGAACTAAAATGTCATCATCTTAGTGATGTTTTGTTGAACTCTTTCCAGTAGCTTCATATCCCACTTGTTCATTATCCAGCTTGGGAGCCCAGCTGAGGCCTCACCAGCACTGAATAGAGGGAAAGGATCTACAAAGACATGCCAGAAGGTCATGTGGCCATCCAGAGGAACCTCGAAAAGCCTGAGAAATGGGCTGACAGGAACATCACCAAGTTCAAGAAGGGGAACCCCCAAGTCCTGTTTCTGGAGAGGAACACTACCAGGCAGGCACCAGAGCATGCTGCAGGCCTCCTAGCTGGGCTGGAAAGCAGATGGTCAGGAAAGGCTTGGCACGTCCTGGAGAGCACCAAGATCAACACAAGCCAAAATATGCACCCTTCTGGCAGAGAAGAGCAAAGGGATCCTGAGTTGTGTTGAGAGTGCAGCCAGCAGGCCAAGGGAGGGGATCCTTCTCCTCTGCTTAGCACTGGTGAGCACCTCTAGTGCTGGCTCCAGTTTGGGGCTCCTCAGCTCAGAAGAATGCAGTGAAGGGCTGTGAAGATGATGATGGAGGGACTGGAGCAACTCTGTCGTGAGGAAAGATGGAGAAAGATGGAACTATTGAGCCTGGAGAAGAGAAGGCTTAGGGTGATCTTATCCATGTCTATAAATACCAGAAGGGAGGGCACAAAGAAGAGGGAGCCAGGCTCTTCTCAGTGGGCCCAGTGACATGACCGGAGTGAGCGGTCACAAACTGAAATACAGGAGATCCCCTCTAATCTCCAGGAAACACTTTTTTATTTTGAGAGTGACCACAAACTGGCACAGGTTGCCCAGGGTGGTTGTGAAGTCTTCTTCCTTAAGCTATTGGAAAACTGCTGAGACACAGTCTTCCTTTTCATATTTGTTCACAAACTAAAAGTAAAGAAAATGCAAAAAAGTCCTATTTGCTAACACGTTAGAAAACAGTAAAACTCTGGTAATTTTTTTAATATATCTTTTATTTCCATTGATACTTGTTTCAGAAGTATATTGGTTTGGTACATTATTACCAAATTAAATACTTTTATTACTCATTCCAGAAAAGAAGGTGCAACTTCAATTACATATTATGTTTTTCTTATAGAGTTTAGCAATATGACAAAGTAGATAATGTACACTTCTTTGCTTAAAACTTCAGTAACTGAAATTTTCATGAATAAGAAAGCTTACAAAGTTCTATTATAATACATTCTATCAATGCCTTTTACTGAGAAAATTTAATTAAAGTCAGTAAACTCATAGAAAGAATAAATTGAAATACGTCTGTTCTGTGCAATTAGCAAAGTCCTTTCCAAAAAAACCAAAACCCAAGCACCCACAAAACACCAGTACAAAAGGTGTTTGTAGTGACAGCTGACAAATGATTGTGAACAGCATTCTACCTGGGCCAAATCAAGTGTCTTGTAAAGCATCAGGATTATCTAATTCCTTACAGAAGTGGCTATGTCATGATAACATTTTATGAGGTATTTAATGGACATTTATAAAGCTGGGAAAGAAGGACATAGAGTAAAAACTCACAAAAGTAAATAGTTTACATCTCCTCTTATTTTATATCTATTTCCTGGCCTGGGAAAATTTTTCTTTCCAAACCTGCATGATGCACAGTACATAGCAAAACTCTTTGGAGCATTAAAAATTTGTCACACTTATAAAGCAGAAGTAGCATGTGCCCACAGCCAAGACTGACATTGAATAGTGACAAACTGGTCTCCATGTCCAGACCTGTTGATCATGATGAATAAAGGCTGCTGGTGTAGAGGTTACAGATTGACCTGGATGGACAGATGAAGGGGTAAGCACAGGGGCACCTACTGGGACTGTGTAGAACTGTAGTTAGAGAGAGCCTCTGTGCCTGCTGTCCTCCAGAAGAGAAAAACACTCCCACCCAACTTGGCATCATCTGTGAATTACTGAGGGTGCACTCAATCCCCTTGTCCAGATCACTGATAAAGATACTAAACAGGACTGGGCCCAAGACTGAGCCTTGGGGATCAGCTGGATGAACTCCACTTCCCACCACTCTGGGCCCTGCCATCACCCAGTTTATCACCAGCAAACAATGCACCTATCCAAGCCATGAGCAGACAGTTTCTTCAGGAGAATGATGTGTGACGCAGTGCAAACAGGATCAGGGAGCTGCCTAGGAAGAGTCTCAGGTGAATCCAGGAGAATACAGTACAGGACTGCTCAGCTTTCAAATCAATCTTGCTTAAAGAATTCTACAAAACTGTAACAAAACAAACACAGACACAAAAACCCCAAACAAATAATGAAAAAAAACCAAACAAACAGGCAGAAATTAAAAAAAACCCTAAAAAATCAGGTTGAAGGTTTTTATTAACTTAAAAAAAAATCAAAACAAACAAAAAGTCACATTTCTAAAGGCTGCTTTCCCAGCCTCTTCTCTCTGCTGGGAGGACATCCTGAAGTGGAGCCAGCTGGAAGCAGGTGGGACAGGACAGAACCTGGGCTATTCTCACAGGCCAGCCCTGTGGCTCCCCCATTGCCAAAACCTGGACACATAAACTAAACACAGGTAAGCACATGTGTACAGACATAGCAAAAATATATTTGTCTTAAAAAATATTAGTCTTGGCCACACATTTATACCACTGGAAAGAACAGAGTCACTCCTTTCAGTTTTCTTTTCAGTCACTACAAATGTTTAGAAAATATAGGAGTGCAAAAAATGGAAATATCCAAGATCAATATGAAAATAAATAACAAAGATTCCATTTTGAAACTTTGCATTGGACATCCTTTGCAGAAATTTACTCAGAACTTTAAGATTTACAAAAAAGATCAAGAGTATTGGAGTCAAATGGCTTCTGTGTTAGTACAACACAATCCATGGAGACTTCAGCTGGCTGCCTTGATTTCTGAAATATGATGGAGGGAACATCTGAGCAGCTACAGCTCCCAGTTCTCTCAGGGACCTGCCATGCATCTGGGTGGGTCCCATGGCCTTGTGCATGCTCAGGTTCCTCAGGTGGTTTTAAACCTGACCTTCTGCTACAAGGGGCTGGAATTAAGTCTGCCAGCCCAATAACCTGAGAGATGTGGGAATAGTGACTGGCAGTAAAAATTGAGACCAACAATTGTTGAGTACCTCAGCCTCCTCCTTGTCTGTTGTCACTAGTCCTGTCTGGCTTGTGGGGGTAGGGGGGAAACAGGGAAGGTGTGATAGGTTTCTTGTTATCTTTCTTTTCCAGCTGAAGTACCTCTAGGTGCCCTTATTATTATTTTTAAAGGCTTTTCCAAATGCAGCTTCAGCTGAACCTTAGCTATACTGATCTCATCCTCACACACCAATGTGTTATCTCTCTATCTTTCCCATGATGTGTGCCACTACATATTGCCTGCATATGACCTTCTTGCATCACATATATTAACTTTCAATAACCCTCTTGCTTTAACTTTCTTTCAAAAACCACTGTGCATTACATATGTTGTATGCATATTATTTTCTTGCATTTTAAACAAGGAGATCCTTACACTGCCAAGCTGGTCTCCTGCATTCCTTGTTTGACTTCTTACAAGTGGCAATTGTGAGCCCTTGTTCTCTAAGAAGAATGTCTTCAAATAGGTGCCAGCTCTGTTCAGCTCCATTATCCCTGAGGACAGTTTCCAAGGCATCCTATCCACTACTTCCTCAAAGAACTGAAAGTTTGCTCTCCTAAAATTTAGGGTCCTCATCGCAGTCAGACTCTCAAGTGCCCCTGCAAATAAAAGTCAATATATAGACAAATGTTGACAGAAGCCATTTTGAATGAATACAGGGAAAAAAAAAATAAAGAGCAGTTCTCATGCCAAGGATGAAAGCCCAGCACTCAGAATTCACAGCTGGCACTCACTCCCCAGTGCTGCAGCAATACTGAGTCCCAAGGCACAGGAAACTGCCTTTGCCATTGCACCCTTTGCACTCTCCTGAAAAAGCAAGCACTGGCACACTGCTGCTGTCCTTCCCTACACATGGATTTCAGCACAGACCTTCTTGCTTCTCATGTTGTGCATTCCCATTTGTAGACTGCAAAGGCAGTGTGATCAGGAGATGGTTCTTTGTTTGCAGGACTTTGAACACACCTTCTAAATACCTGCTCTGTTTATGTGGCTGTAAAATGGAATTGTTTCTAAAACTTCCGAGCAAGTGTGCTACAAGGCTGAAATAGTAATTCTGCATTAAGTACTTTCCCTTCTCCAAAGGAGCGGTGCCTTCCATTGTCCGTGGAAGATCAGAGATTTTTCCCATCCTTTCATCACAGGACAGGAAATGCAAGGAGCGGGCAGGACCCGGTGTGTGCCGGCAGCGACCGCCCGGTGTCCCCCTTGTACCGCAGAGCGCTTGGAGCGCCTCCGGCCCTGCTGCTGCTGCTGCTGCTCGTGGGACTTCACCGTGAGCCCGAGGGATCGCCGCTGGAATTGGCCCCCCGGGATCGCCCGCTGGGAATTCACACCTGAGGGATCACTTGCCTGGGAATTCACACCTGAGCGATCACCGCCTGCCAGAACGTCACCGTAGTCATCTTACCACGGGAGAAGTCTGCAGAGGAACAGCAAGCTACAGCTGAAAGATCTGTGGCGTCAATTATTCCGTGGTAATTCCTCACCTGCTGGGCACAAAAAGAGATTTAGCAGCTGCTTCTTCCTCAGCAGAGGAGTGTCCTGCGTGTTTCAGTTCAAGGACCCAAAGCACCATTTCGTAAAGGTGAAAAGCCAAAAAGCACAAGCTCTCTGCAGTGAAGCTTCCCTCCCAGAGCTGCTGTGCACTGCTCACACAGTGCAGAGGAGGCACCAGAGGGTGCAATCGCTGTCTGCTGATGAGTCCTGCCTCAGAGGAATCAGCAGAGAGCTAGAGACTAGGAATGATTATCAGGCTCCCTGGTTTCTCTTCTTTCTTGCATATTGGACTAGTGAAAGGGCTGTGGTATTGAAATGAAAGCATTCTTTGTGACAGCTTCCTCTAAGCTTTATTCTCCACTTAAGATTATTCTGCATCCTGGAAAAGACCTGATTCCCCTTTGCTTTGTGTTCATCTTCTGCTACACCTTGGCTGGTAACAAAAGAATTACTGAACTGCTGCTTTGGAGTGGAGAGAGAAATCACTACTGCAGCTGAACATGAGCCAGCACGGTGCCCAGGTATGCGAGAAGGTCAAGGGCAGCCTCGCCTCTACCAGACATAGTGAGGCCAGTAGGATCAGGGCACCGACTGTCCCCCTGTTCTGGGCACTGCTTAGGCCAAACCTCGAATCCTCTGGTTATTTGTGGGATCCTGATGACAAAAAAAGACACTGAGGGACTGGAGTGTGTCCACAAAAGGCAACAGATCTAGGGAAGGAGCTGGAGAAGGAGCAGCTGAGGGAGCTGGAGATGCTCAGTCTGGAGAAAAGGAGGCTCAGGGAGGACTTCTGGCTCTGCACAACAGGAGGGTGTGGCCAGGTGATGACTGGACTCTTCTCTCAGGTAACAAGTAACAGACAAGAGGAAATTGCCTCAAGTTGCACCTGTGGAGGTTTATTATGGAACCATTGAGTTGGAAGGAACCCA
Source organism: Cyanistes caeruleus (assembly GCF_971803275.1). Lineage (NCBI taxonomy): Eukaryota > Metazoa > Chordata > Aves > Passeriformes > Paridae > Cyanistes > Cyanistes caeruleus. The sequence continues at coordinate 8,647,500 of NC_141709.1, forward strand.
CCAGGATCATCCAGTCCAGCTCCTGGCCTGGTACGTGACAGCCCAATAATACCATCACATGGGCTCAGCATTGTCCAAATATTTCTTGAACTCAGATAGGCTTGGTGCTGTGACCAATTCCCTGGGGAAGTCTGTTCCAGCGCTCAAGCACCCTGCAGGGAAAAAAGCTTTTCCTGATACCTAGCCTAAACCTCCCCTGACTTAGCTCAGGGAGCCAGATTATGCTGAACCACTGCTTTGGGGCTCTTGATTAATGCCTATTAACACTATCATTATTGATTATTTGTCAGAGGCTAAGACAGCAATAAATCATAAACTTTCAGACCGAGTTTGCGCTCTGCAGAACAATCCTTTAGCAAGACACAGTCTATAAGCACCTGGCTTGAAACACTACTCTGAAATACAGGCAGCCCACTTTCTCCACAGCTCTCTTGAAACGAAGTGCTCCAGAGTTCCTTGAGTCACCTGGTCAGGATTTTGCCCACTCGCAAAAGCACTTGCCTGTGACCTCTATGTATGAGCAGCAGACGTGATGAGCTGATTGCTCCAGCAACACCATCCGGGAAAGCCTTTTTTCACCTCTAGATTACTCTCTTTACTTGTCAAACATCGTCCTCATCAGAGCAGAATCTACTGCTCCCTGTGCTTTGGCGACCTTGCCGGCTCCGAGCCTTCCCCACTACTGCTCCCTCCCACAGCCCTGCTCGCAGCCCCCTCAGGCCGCTCCTTCCCCTGTCCCGCCCGCCAGCGGTACCACGGACAGGAACACCCCTGCGGCAGAGCCGCCACTTCGGCTAAACCACCACAAAGGCTCCAGAGCTTCCCAGTTTCACACTTAGAGAACTTCAAGATGCTGTCATTAAAACGGACCCTTTTCCACCGATGCAAACAACTCGCACACGGCGGGGGGATGGGGGGGGGCCGAGGCCGTGCCGGCCGTGGGAGAGCCCCGGGTCGGGGCGGCGGTCCGAGTGGCACCGAGTCCAGCCGAATGACGCCGAGTCCAGCCGAGTGACACCGAGAGTAATCGAGTGGCGCCGAGTGACGCCGAGAGTAATCGAGTGACGCCGAGCTGCTCCGAGCGGTGTGTGGTGGTCGCGGCGCCGCCTCTCCGGGCGGGTCCGGGAGGGCGCGGGCAGTGCTCGGGACAGGTGATGGCCAGAGGCCGGCGAGCAGGGTGGTGCTGCCCGGCGTTGGGTTTGCAGCACTAGGTGCTCGCACCCTTCCAGGGTGCACAACGCTGCCGCTGGTTTGGGGGAAACCACCCAGCGGGCGTGCTCGTGCCTTGAGGTGCTCGGAAGCCGGAGGGCGACCGGCTCTTGGCCGTGTGTCCTGGGACGTGGGCGGGCGCAAACGCCTGGAACGGGGAGCAGCCTCTGCGGGATCCATGAGGAAAGCCGTCCCGTGGACATGCCGGGGGTCTTCTGGCCAGCCACAGCTGCCTCCATGGGGACGTCGGTGGAGGGGCCGCCAGAACTCTTGATGCGAGGACGGGACAGGACGGGACAGCACAGCGTGTGATGATGTTTCTCCTCAGAGCCACACTCCGCTGCTGAGCAGCACAGAGCTCGCACCGCGGGACCCTGGGTGCCTCCCTGGGGCGCTGCAGACTGGCTCAGCTGCAGACGGGGAACAGGGACGTGGCGTGGTGGGACATAGCACAGAGCGCCATTATCTTGTCTTCCAAGTATTTTAAGAAATGGGCTGAAATGCAGACAAAAATATGTTTTCCAGTTTCTGCGCCTTTACCTGTAGATCAGAGCAATGGTATTTCTTAGCCGTAAGGCAAAAAAAGGCGTTAGTCTAGCCTCAGGAATGGCAACGACTTGGGTATTCAGAGAAAATGTATGGGGAAGACCTTAGAAGTTCCTTCCCCTAAGCGGAGGTGTGTTCTCATTGCCGTGCTGAGCTGAAAGGTCCGGTCGTGGGAAGTCTGGTCCGCCTTGTGCAGAGACGAACACAAACCGGGGGCTGCGTTCCCCGGTTCCGGAGCTCAGGTCCCGGGTGAGCGGGCCGGGATGGCCGGCCGGGTACTGCCGGCAGCGGCCGCCGGGGGGCGCTGTGGATGAGGCGGGCCCCGCCCCCGTTGGTCTGACAACGGCACGCGCGGGCTCGGCGCGAGCGCGTCCGAGCGGGACCGCCTGAGGGCCCCTGGGGGGCGGAGAGAGACCCGGGAGCGACAGCCGGGAGCGACAGCCGGGAGCGACAGCCGGGAGCGACACCCGGAGCGACACCCGGGAGCGACAGCCGGGAGCGACACCCGTGGGGCCTGGCAGGGGAGCGGTAGGCGTGGAGTTTCACCGTTCGGAGTCTCCGGGAGGCTACGAAGCTGCTGTGAAGGCTGGTGCTCCTTTGCTTTAGGACAAGCTGAGAGAGCTGGGGGTGTTCAGTGTGGAGAAGAGAAGGCTCCAGGGAGACCTTAAAGTCCCTTGCAGTGCCTACAGAGGCTCCAAGAGAGCTGGAGAGGGTCTTTGGAAACGGGCCCGGAGTGGCAGGACAAGTGGGAATGGCTTCAAACTGCCAAAGGGTGGGGATAGATGGGAGCTTGGAAAGGAATTCTTCCCTGTGTGGGTGCTGAGGCCCTGGCACAGATTGTTCAGAAAGGCTGTGGCAGCCCCATCCCTGGGAGTGTCCAAGGCCAGGCTGGATAGGGCTTGAAGCAGCGGGGGATAGTGCAAGGTGTCCTGCCCATGCCAGGCAGTTGTAAGATGATCTATCTTTAGGGTCCTTTCCAGCCCAAACCATTCTGGGATTCTTGGATTCAAGGAAGGCCCTTTTCCAAGTGAAGTGTTGTATCTCCTCTTGGCTCCCAGCTTGTAGTTGCCAGTTCTGGAAGCAGGCGCGGCCAGTCAGCTGCGATGAGCCATGTGTTCTCAATAGGACGAGTGTGACATGTTCACAGAGAGATCTGTAAACAGATCTTCAAGGCCCAGGTCAAAAAAGCAGAGGATTGAGTAAAAGCCAAAGGAGTTTGTTGTGTTACTCAGTTTGCTGGCTGTTGAAATGATCCCAGGTCATTTTCAACATTTCTGGTTTTGGTTTGTTTTAGGAAAAAATGGATGTGTTATCTCCAGCATATGCTCTCCAGTGAATCTACATGTGTTCCCATCTCTTTGTTGTCTATCAGGTTATATTAACTAAAGGCAGAATCATAACAGAGTAGTAAAACGTTTAGAGGCATAATTAGCCAAATACAGGCATTTTTAACTCTGCTGTTAACTTTGGTAACTGTAAGCAAGGCAGCACTATCCAGTTACTCCACTTTTCCTCTCTAAGCAAAAGATTATCCTTTTTTTTTTTTTTCTCATTTTGAAGATAGCCTTAGATGAAAGTGGTTATGCATGTGGTGTGTAGGGTTCATTATTTTACTTTTCTCTTCTGCTGTCTTTCCCCTGCTGTTTTTATTAATTATTTTGTCGCTGTTCTCCATTCAGTAGGTTTGAAGGAATTCTAATTGTTGAGATTATGTTTCTTTAAAGGCTCACTTAGCCCACCTTTTGGATGAAGGAAAAAAGACAAGATTCTCTAAGAAGAGTAAAAAGTACACTTTAAATAGGCATTCAGAAATGTCTGCTGATGCCATGCCATTACCATGTAATCAGCAGAAATGTGTTGGTGAAACACCCATCAGTGACTTCACAAAAAAGCCACAGTCAGACAGGTAAAGAACAGAAGCATAAAACCCCAATGATATGTTCATAACTAGAGGGATGAAATTGACAGATTTTCAGTGGGAATTAGGAACTACTGAATTCTTGGTCCTAGAACTAACGACTTGTAATAGACTGTCTCCTTGCCAAGTGTAAATTTAGTATGATGAACTGCTTGCTGCCCATTGAAGTGCAGGCTAACAGACCAATATTTGCAATAGAAGGCATACTGTATGGCTTTCCTTTTAAAAAGAAGTTGTCTTTGCTCATAGCAATCTAGATATATACCCAGTCTGAAACATATTTTTTAGGCTATATTTCCAAGTAAATGGCTTACATGATGATGCTGTAGGATAATGTGATGAACAAGAATGAAGATAATACAACCATTCTTTTTTATCCTAAGCCAGCTGCTGAATAATGATACAGGGATTCTCACTGACCCCAAGGAGAAACCCAGTGCCCAAGCTGTTGGGAAAAGCACTTGGGCAGATAAAGGCTATTTCCACGTTTCTTGCTGGTGTCTCCTAAAGAGTTCACAGTTTTTTACCTGTTAGAACTGTTCTGTATGTCTCTGTAGTTTACACATTCTAAATCTAACATGTATTGCTTTAATGCCATCTTAATAGATTTTAAGCTGGGATCTACCATCCAGGCTTCAATTTGTCTCAGAAGAAGCAACATTGATTCTTTAAATTATATTCTTGAAAGTTGGGATGATACTTAGGATCACTTTAATGTTACATTTTGCCAATTAAAGTGAATTATACTATTATGTTAGTCCCTCTTCTGGTGCATTAATAGTACAAATTGAAGCTTTATTCACTTTCTGTTTCAGACAACCTATTCCTTTTTCAGAAGCATTGGGAAATGTAGATGCAAGTGCAGCTGAGAAAGTCAGAGGCCTGCCTGATGTAGTTGGTAAAACTGGTTTCTCTTAATGTCATCTATTTTAAGTTGCATTCACAGGAGACATGGTACATGTAACAGTTTTAGCTGAACAAGGTATAAAATTGTGCTGGTTTGAAAGAAAATCAGCAGGAGAAATTAACCCCACACAAATACCTTGTGAGAGATTTTGAATTGGAGTTACAATTTAATAGAAAGATTACAGTAAATGCAATGATACAGAAAAACATTTAAAACACAAAGTCAGAGTACAGCCTGGCACCCTTGTGGTCAGGGTTGCAGTGGTTGCAGTCCTGCCAGAAGCAGTGGTCTTGTGAAAGTTTGGGTCCTCCTCTGGATGTCCAGTGGTGGTGGTGGTGTCCCAAGTGCCCAACTGCCCAGATTATATACATGAGGTTCAGGTGGTACATCCCCCAGGGCAGGGAGGTTCACAATGGAATGATGGAATCCCTTGAATCTAGAATATTTTTGGAGTCCTTGATCAGCTGCCCATTCTGCTAGTACATATTCAGTTCATTATGGCCCATTGGCAGACATGACCCTCACTGGATGGGTGGTGCTGCTGCTTCCCCAGCTGAAGGAAGGATAAAGAAACACTATCTCACCCTGCAGGGTCTGCCTCTTCTCATTTTAACATCCAGCTTGTATCCTGGGGGGTCAGGTATGCACTGAAAATGATCTATCATTAACAACTCATCACAAAATGAGGTAGAGGGGAGTAGAATACACAGTTTGGTTACAGCCACATTGGCACTTTTTTCTCCTGCAAGGCAACAAAAATCAGGCTCAGAAATGGCCCGACAATTTTTGATGATTTGAAGCTTAAGAGGCCTCATCTTCAAATTTTTGTTTCAAAGTTTTGATGATTTGATGATTTTGAAGATGAAGAGTCTTCTAATAGGAAAAAAAAGCAGTTGTGAAATTGTCAATCACAGGTCATGTTTAGCATTATAAATTCCAGTTTTGATGTAATCAAATCTCATTCCTGAAATGTTGCAATTTTTTTACATCATAGCTGAGCTAATAGTTCCATGTTATTATCCTTCTGAAAAACAGAAGTTAATAAGGGAAATTTTAAAATACACTCTAGTATTTTGTATTTTTACCTCCATTTGCTAAGACTGCACTTCCCAAGGAAAGATGTTGCACACTGTGAGAACTCCACAGACTACAGCAGTTACAGTGTAGATTGAGGGATTTATTGTTCACGCATCCCATATTCTGCAGCAACAGTTCCAGGCTATAGAATCCTCATTTCTTTCTCTGCAGTTCCTGAGGAAGCAGGCAGTGGTACATGGAAGTACCTGGCAGAACGGCGGCAAAAGCGTCACGATCGAGCAGTGACCGAAATGCAGCAGGAGCTGGACGGCATTGGCAGGGTAAAGCAGGATCTTTTAATGCAGAGTCTTGAGTGCTCTTCTAAGGTCAAGGCCCAATATTGAAATGATTACACTGACCTACCGTTCTAGGAGATGGAAGCCTCTGTTTTGAAGATTCAGGAATTCCTTCAGCTTAAAGTGATGAAATCAGATGAAAAGAGTAAACTTCTGTTTGAAAAGATTGCATCTGACATGGCTTTGGAAGGTTTCTCATTTGAAGTAAGGCAGCTCAGAGCACTGGCTCAACTTCAGTTACTTGTACCTGCTCTATGTAATGTCTTCTTATGGTTCACTGAAGTCCTAAATTATTGGGTTTTTTCCTTTTTTATTTTTTTCTTATATATATTCACTTTTCAATGAGATTGAGAGTAGATTTTTATTGCAGGGTTTGGAAGAACTGTGGAATATGATCCATGAAGAATCCTCAAACAGAAAAAAGTGGATTAGGGCAGTGGACGAATCCCTGAAGGAGATTGAAAGGAGTCGAGCTGTTAAAGTGAGCTGCAGTCTCAATAACTGTTGCTTAAGCATAAGATTGTTATTTGCTGATACCATGCTGGATGCAGAGCAGGAGTAGCTTGTTTCCACAGGAGTCAGAGGCCTGCCAGTAGTTCTGTTATGTGGTGATTGCTTTCTTTTCACTAATAAACTCATTTATTTTCACTCATTTTACACCCACATAATCAGGAAAAGCTACTTTTTTCCTAGTTTTAAGGTGTTTCTTTCTTTCATGATTACGGATACTACAGGTGCAAGGAATATGTGAGCTGCTTTTATTTTCCTGGAGACTTGTGTAGGTCAAACTTTCATCTGGTCTGTTATTTTTTTGGGGAACATAGCTATTCTGCAGCTGAGAAGGAGCATAGACATGAGCTAGCTTGATTTTAGTTTGTGTTGGCTGGGTGTCAGTAGCAAATGTGTTGCAGTTTTGTAGTATCCAGCCTAACCTGTCAAAGTCATTGGACATCATAGGAAACGTTTGGATAAAAAAATGGATAGACTCTGGAAGAGCTTGCTGCACTGTCCTTGTAGGCAAAGAAAAACTGTTCCATCAGTGCCTGTTCCTCCTCTCTTTGTAATTCAGGTATGGTGAATAAGTCTGAGAGTATCACCAGTAACCTTTCTGTTGGATTAGTTGCAACAAATGGCAGAGATGAACACTTTTGCTTTAATTCTGTGTTCACTTAAAACAGGCACTGGTGGATTCCCTTCAGATATTTGAAGGGAAGCTGGTTTGATTTTTAAATTCATATTGCAGCCTGTCTGCAGAGCACTCAATTATCACAATTAAATAGAAATCAGCTGAGTAGTAGCAAAGTGGAATGTTTTCATTACTATTTTTATGAATTAATGAAAAAATCAGTCATTAAGATAGCTAAGAGTAATATTTTTAAATTTACTTCTCAGTCTGTGTCATCCAATTAACTTAAATTCATTTTAATTTATTTAATTGATTAATTAATTAAATTCATTTTAATGGAAAAATTGTCTCATTCCTGTAGTTTTTTGACTTTGAAAATTGATATTTGAGTTACACTTTTTGTTGTTGATTTTCTTTATTATTTTATTGCACAGATAGCAGATGTACTGACCAAGTAGACCTTGAAACTGGAAGAAATTTCTTTCTTCTTGGCAGCTGATGTTCACAAGCTCATTAACAATAAGGCCATGGTAAATGTTTTACCTGGGGCAAGATATCAGTCTGAATATTCCTAGAATGTCTTTTTTTTCCCCAACTGAAATTCATTTTTTCTGCCTATCAATCACTGAAATATAGAAGAGATTTCTACTTGGCAGGGTATCCATTATCATTTGTGTCCTTTTTTTCCCCTCATTTTCTGTAGAAGATACAATTTTTTTGGTTTTTGCATGTTGTATAATGCTTCTACTCCTGGTTTTATTTTTTAATACACAGAATATAAACAGAGTACTGCTGGGTAATGAGAGGGCAACTGCCAAGCTGCTCTTTAATGTAATGAAATCAGAGCTTGAGAAAGACAAATTGCATCAACTGAAATGGCAAGAGAGAGTCAAGGTCTGGAAGCTCATCCAAAAGAACTGCATAGTTCAGAGTTTCAGGTCAGAAATTTTGCAGTCTTATTTTGGACAATGAATAACGCAAAGTGACTAGTTTCTATAAAAGTAATACTTTATAATTTTTTCTTTATACATATCACATATGATATCACATATATCATGTTTCCATTATACATATCTTTTTTCCATCCTGCAGAGAATTTACGGCAAGTGAAGAAATACAGAATCCCCCAACTGTGAAAACAGAAATGGAAAATATGATAAAGGAGCAGATTGTACTTAGTGAGCAGAGACTGAGAGTTTTGCAGCACATTGGGTATGGCAGAAGAGGGTATAGCATAAAGGGAAACAATTCTTTCTGGAGTTGATGAGGGACTTGGCTACACAATGCACTTTGCTTCCTGTCAGTGTGTGATTGTTAAATTCAGCAATAAGGCAGGGTCTAAACCTATTTTTGTACAGCTCTTTTTAATGGAAAAAAATGCACTCTTGATTTTCACTGCACCAGCTACACTAAATAGGTGGTGATCAAGGGCTAAAAATGCAGGAATGCAAAAGGAAATCTTACTGACATTTGAAATGGGGTAGGAATGGGTGGAGAACTAGAAGTTGGTATGTCAAGACATTTTTTCTCTGTGGGATTTTATTTGTGTAATAAATTAAGAGAGGAGTCTGCATAGAAATCCAACACTGCTGTGTTTGAATATCCATCCTGAACACAAGAAGCATTTTTGGGTGTAATGTATTGCAATATTTACAGGGAGTTTTTTTACAGTGTATGTAGGAACAATTACATTCCTAGATGCAGGAATTACACTTAGTTCCTTGTCAGGCAGTAAATAGTTGGCCTCAAACAACAACAGTCTCTTTGGTTTATTTTCATTGCCAAAATGGCTTTAAATAAAATAATGCACAGTAGTATGGATACTCTGATTCATAATTTTATATTTTAAGTGCCGACTGATTTGTATTTTAAGATACCTGACTCTTGTTTCCTACTTTGATAGCACCTTGTTGCCTCCAAAACATACACAATCTGACATAATAAATGAATGGTACAGAACTCTGGAGAATTTAAACAGGAGTATTGGTAAGTTGAGAAATCATAAAACCAGTTTGGAATTCAAGCAATCCTTTCTTTTTCCCCAGGCAACAATGAGGCAGACAGTTGCTGTGAAAGTGCATGTTTGCTCAATTCTTTATTCTATATGTTCCCACTTACGTTCTCTGTTGCTTTGAGCTGGCTACTAGGAAGACCCAAAGAAGCTGCCTGTGACATCACTTTCCTTTGGCCAGTGCAAACACTTAGTCATGGTGAGATCTAGCAGAAACTGGCTTGTTAGAATTAATCTGGGGGAAATAGAAGGTTAATTTTGACATGGATCAGTTCTCAATCCTAAAAAAATCCTCCTTTTTAACTCTCAGAGAAGAAGAGGGGAAATATTGCAGATAATTCCTTTCTCCAAGTCCTGTAGTATGCCTTCCCTCTGTGTCTGCCTTCTCTTGCTGCAGAGCACAGTGAGCTTTGTAGCCTGTATGGTAGCATGGAGGTTGGTAGCAATTGTAAATAACTTGCTACTTTGAAGCATAATTATAAACAGCTGTGTATTAAGGTGTCTCTTTTGATTGGTTGGTGGTGTCACAGTGGTGTGCAGACACTGCTGGCATCTGTCCCTGCGCTGAGATTCAGCACAGGGCTGCTGTCAATGTTTCCTTTTCACACTGCACTGTGAAGTACAGGAATGTTGACCGTGGTCTGTTCCATATCATTCAGACACACCTAATGTGGAGTGCATGGAGAAAATGCGCATCCAGTATGAGCTGGTCCAGGACAAATGTCAGGAAAAAGTGCAGGTCTGCAAGGTGAGTGTCAGCTTTGGGTGTGGAAGTGATGGTACGATATGTCATTACAGTAAAATATGTTTGAGGATCCGCCAAACATTGAGATAACAAGTTTTTAACCTCTTACTCTGTTCAAAAGGTACTTGAAATGTGTAAAAGCTGTAACAAATGCCAGTAATGAAGGGGGTGCTGTCCTGCATTTACCTGGAGGATGCAAGGACCCTCAGCCTTTGTGCTAAATCCATCTTATCTTGGCAAAGAAATTCCACCTCTCTGCCTCAGTTTCTCCCTTTATATCCAACTGAATTGTTTTGTTTACTAACGGAATGTGGGCTCTAGGAGGTTGAATCTTCCCTCTGTCCATTACAAGCAAATAAACACTAAGTTTAGCCATCTTCTCTGAAAGCCATGCAGTATTTCTTATATGCATGTGAATAATTGGCTATTCTTTTCACTTCGATGACCCTGTTGGATATTTGCACAGTAGAAGATGTTGAAATTGTGCATTCCAACATGCTCCAGATGACTGAGAAACTAAAACATAGGTTTGAAGAACAGCTGGAGCACATGAATGTGCGTCTATTACATTTATTTTTATCACTCCTTGGGATTAGTCCTTTCTTCCTGTGCTCCCACCTGCAATGCCTTCTGCATTGTAGGCTATTGATGTCACATTAGAAAGAGGTTCACAGTGTGACTGAGCACTACAAAGAAGCAAAGTTTGGTGTGGAAAAGCTTCCTGTGGAAGAATTCATAATTATTGTGTTTATTATTTGTAATATAAATATATTGTATTTTTATTATAATTTATATCTGAAATGCATATGATAGAGATGAATGACGTATGGCCCACCCAGTCTGCCTTATGACAGAGGAATATATTTAAATGATCTCCCAAATGTCTTCCAATCTGATCTTTTGTGATTCTGTATATAAAAATGACTGGACAGTTGTTCCTGATGTGATAAATTGTAGAATGTGATTTGGTGCTTTATGATGCCAGAATAAACAGAAGTTTTGATACTCTCAGCTTGTACTACAAAAATCCACATTCTTACCCAGTTTACTTGGATTTTTCATTTTTTTTTAACTCTCCAAATAGAAGACACCATGTTGAATACCAGTCATGTAATTCCAGGCAGCCTTTTATCACGTTACATATCCTCTTACTCATTCATTTCACCTTCCAGCAGTTTAAAAAGAACTTGTTCACTTGAATGTTTTTCTTTAGAGTGATTTTAAAGAGATGGCTAAATGGCATGAGCAGCATTGTGAAGGCTTGTACAACTATGTTCAGGATGCCATGGCTCTCTGGGATGTCCATCAGCTCCAACTGTCCCAGCAGGATGATGTACTTGAGAAGAAAGTAGATGAATGCAGATGGGAACAGGATAACATAATTCAGGTATAAACATAAAAACAAGGGTGTGCTGTAAAGAAAGGACTTCTTAATGCAAAGAACCCTCTGGAATTCAAAATAGCTGCTATAAAATTAAAAACATCATATCTGACTTTTGTATTGGAATTTCTACTTTTCAGTTTCATTCAGTCAAGTGCATTTTTGCTAACTCCTTGATTCACACTGAATGGACAGTCTTGTCTTATTCTTGATAGGGCAACAGAGTTAAGGATCACTGCTGCTTTCTGTATAAAGTGGCTGCAAGTTGCTATTATGGGATGTTGTGCAGGTATAGAGTCTGGTTGGATGCAAAGTTCTCATAGTTACAACAGCCAGCTTGGGATAGCAATGTCAGAGGTGTTCATTATCTAGGCAGATCTTCATGGGTGATGAGTTTTGCTAAGGTAGCTTCCCTTATTGGTGTAGAATATATGTACATAATTAACTTACTTGAATCCTAAATAGTAATGGAGATTTTAGTATCTACTAAACCATTATTACTAGCTTTTTCATGTGGCCTTAGATGATGAAAGATAATGTGGATACAAGTTTGGGAAAAATGAAGATGGCAAGCTGTGTAGAAGAGCTGAAGCAATATTTGGAGAAAGCCCTTTCCTCTTTAGATCAAATTAGAACTAGGTATGAGTTTTGTATTGTAAACTTAAAAAGTAAAGCATATTTTAACGCTGGTTGTACTACTTAGGTCTTGTTTATGCTATTGTGTGAAGGTATGGGAAAAGACTGCTTTTTACTTCATGTAAGAATATAAAATAATGTACATATTGAACAAGGTTAAGGCAAATAATACCCACCGTTTAGGAATGGGACAAAGGGAGACTGCTATCATTCCAAAACCACACTCATTTGAGCAGTTCAAAGAAAGTCAGAGGTAACAGACCAAGTGAAAATACAATTCCAGATTGCAGAAATGGAATGTAACCTATCTGAACATATACATAAATTCCCCATAATTATTTTTGTTTAGGAGACAAAGCAAATGCAAATGTAAATGAAAACAAGTGTGAGCATTGATTTTTCTTGAATCAAGATGTAGCTTTATTTTCAAGTAAAAGGAAGATGAACCAGAAAGACTCAGTCGCAGCTGAGCACAGTGCAGAACTAACATGGAAGACAATATTTTAACATCTTTTATGTAAGCAGTGTTTGTATGGTTCCCCATCCAAAAGGAAGGATGTAAAAGGCTTTACTATAAATATTTCTTAACTTTTGTGCATTTATTTATTTGTAATGAACTAATCTCTAACAAGCCAGAATGTGATTGTATTCAGTGTAAACAGGTCAATGGCAACATTTAGCCTAAAGGTTTTATGAGACTGATCAGAAGGTCAGATTTAGATTTAAAGGCACTGTAATCATACTGAATTTTATTTCTATACATACTTGAGTCTCTCAAACAGTGACCTTAAATTGGACAGGAATGAGACACTCAAGCAAATTGTAATGGATGAGGTAATGGCTTACCCAAAAGCTATTTTGTGGGAATTGATTTCTTATAGTATATCCATCAGCCAGCATTTTAGTGTGAAGGAAATCTCCAAACAGGTAAAAAGAAAATATCTACTGGTTTAGAACCTTATTAGTGTATTCATTTTTCACTTTAGAGAAAATTTACCTTAAAAATCCAGATTATATAAGGTATTGTTTCAGCCATTGAATAAAGTGCTTTTGGTAGAGATAGCAGAGGGAAAACAAAACATTTCTCAGTCCCGCTTTTAACTCTGTCCTTGTTACAAACGGCATTTTAGCAAATCCATTTGCCTTTTGAACAAAGAACTACAAGGTAATAGACTTAAAATAATCGATTTGAGTGTTACAGGTTCTTTAGATAGTAAGTGATCTATTCAAGACTATCATATCTTACTGAAATAGAAACATTTTGAGAAGGAATATGGGTTTCTTATAAGCAAATCCATATTTTAAAACAGTGTGGCAGGTATTTTTTGTTGTTGTTTTGGTTTTAGAACTTGCAAGGCACGATAGACTCCACAGTTCAAGATCAAAATAATACCTCAACAGTCCAAACAGGTATTTCTGCTTACTTGTTTTTCAATTTCTATTTCTTTGGACTGTAACCAGTAGAAGTCTGCTTTAATTGTAAGTAACTAGCTGAGGCTTCAGAAGCTGAACAAACAGTGGAGCAGCAAGCTGAGAGCATTGTGCAAGGAGAGGAAAATCAGAGTATCCTGAGTTGGAAGGGAATTGCAGGGATCATGAAAGTCCAGCTCTTGGCTTTGCACAGACATCCCAACAATCCCAACCTGTGCATCCCTGAGAGCATTGTCCAAATGTTTCTGGAGCTCTGGCAGCCTTGGGGCTGTGCCCATTCCCTGGGCAGCCTGTTCAGTGCCTACCACCCACTGAGGGAAGAACCTTTTCCTAGTACCTAGTCTAATCCTCCCCTGGCACAGCTCCAGGCATTCCCTTGGGTCCTGTCCCTGGTCACACAGAGCAGAAATTAAAGTTGCCCCTCTATTGCCTTCGAGAGGAGCTGCAGCCCCCAGTGAGGTGTGACCTCAGTCTCCTCTCTCCAGCTGAGCCAAATGCCCTCAGCCACTTGTATGGTTTCCACTCCAGAGCCTTCACTATCTCTGTGTCCCTCCTTTGGACTTCTCTAGCAGCTTTAGGTCTTTCTAACATTGTGGCATCCAAAATTACCCCCAGGGCTCGAAGCAAGGACATCCCAGCCCAGAGCAGAGCAGGACAATGGCCTCTCTCAAGTGGTGCCAGAAGATAGGGACAGTTGTCAAAAATCAGCTGGAGAAACAAACTTAATGGAGAAGCAGGTGATCTTGGCACAGGAAATTGCAGAAACAGAGGAAGAAGAAGATGAGGAGAGTGTTCCTCATAAAAGTGAAGAAAATGAGCATGCAGAACAGGGACTAAGAATTATGCAGGTAAGTGAGCAAGAGAATACATTTGAAAGTGAAGGCAGTCTTGACCAAAATAAAGAGGAATAGGAAGTCTTTTTGCTGAGAATGAATAAAAGTCCTTTTTTGCTTAGTTTGTATACAAAGCACCCAGGGCTCTAGATCCTTTTATGGGAAAATGGAGTGTATAAAACAGTTCACAACCATTCTTTTTGATAATTTTTCATAATTTTTTTTTTCTAATCCGTCTTTCATCACAGTGTTCTCAGCCTGTAGTGAATGATTTAAGCTAAGTATTTGTACCTACGTATTAGTTTTTCCGTTTCCATGAATTTATTACCGTAACAAAAACGTTTTCAAACATTGTTGACTCTGCCTATGTCTTGCTGGCATATATATAAATAAATATATAAATATATAAATATATAAATATACAAATATATAAATATTGCCAGAACTGTGTAAATGTCCAAATTAAGAATGAGAACATTATTCTAAATATCCTTAGGATTCCTAGACTAGCTGGTGCGCTGTTAATTCTATGCTGATACCTTTAAAAGTAACGTGATAATTTCCCACTGTTTCCCAGTCAGCATCCAAGAGCAGCGAGGCAGAAAGTGCTGAAATTGCCACGGAGATTTTCTCCACTGCTAGTGGAAACACTTTTACTGTTCTTGGAGTTGAAGAGGCAGGAAAGACTGACATCACAGAGAGTTACCTTACGAGTTTTGAAAAAGAAGAATCCCTTCCTATGTATCTGAAATCTGTACTTCTCACAGAAGCCATGTTTGTCAAGCTGAAGGAAAGGTAAGTAGAAAACAAATTCTGTTCTTTCCCTTTATGTAACACACAAATTTCAGCTGCTTAGAAGAAACATTAGACTACAGAGGAAAAGTTATCTAATTAGTGTTGTATAATTAGATATTTATATTGTTAGCTATTTAATTATAAAATTGATTGTACAATTATTACATTAATCCACTTTTGAAATTCATACAAATACGAGAAAATGTTTATATTGCTTTGTATCCATGGCTGTCAAAGTACCATAAAAACATTTACCTTTACAGAATATTCATCATTTAAGGAAAATTATCTAGTGAGACAAGTAATTTGCCCAAATTCCCTGCAAAGCCTTGAAGGTAAAATGCCTGGTACTCAGTAGTATGCAGCTAGCTCAAAAATTCTACCAGTATTATGCAAATGGTACTGAAACCATACCTTCCTATAGCCAGAAGTTAAATTCTTA
Source organism: Cyanistes caeruleus (assembly GCF_971803275.1). Taxonomy (NCBI): domain Eukaryota; kingdom Metazoa; phylum Chordata; class Aves; order Passeriformes; family Paridae; genus Cyanistes; species Cyanistes caeruleus. The sequence goes on from NC_141709.1 coordinate 8,662,853, forward strand.
GAAATTATGTATTTAATAAATTCTTACTTATTATTTGCTGTTCCTCACCATAATATTTCTTTTTCAATCATAGGATTCGCCTCTGCTTTTTTGAGCACTTGGAGAAATGGTTTGCAGAATCCTTGTCAAACTCCTATGTCTTTGTAGCTGCCAAGAAAGAGGAGCTGAATTCAAAACTTCTGCTGCATCTTAAGTTGCATCAAGGAAAGCAGGAGGATATACAGACAAAAATCTACAATGTTCGAGCTGGTATTGACTTTTTTTTTGTATTCTGAGCATCACATGTGTTCCTAACATGATGGTCCTAAGTGGGCCAAAATCTGTTTCAGCACTAGTTGACTTAGTAGTAGAAGACAATAGAAAGCAGTTGGCTGTCAAGAATTCCCAGTATATTATGTTACTTACATATTTTTAAAATGATATTTCTTTTCTAGAGCTCTTCCTGGTTTGTGCTGTGTTATTTTTGGAAAAATAGACAGTAGTGCCTTGATTAACAACTGGATTGCAGAAGATACTGAACATTCTATTGTCAATGTTTGTGAATTCTCATCCACCTTGAAATTATTTAACAAGAGTCTGTGCTGTACAAAAAATATTTTAAAAGTATTGCAGGAAAAGAAATTAGCAAGTTGGGAGAGCCAAAATGTCAGGGCCAAGCTTCTGAAAACATGAGAGGGAGGATTTAACTCTGTGAAATGTCATTGAGCAGCTACAGAGCATCGTCTAATTAAAACTCCTTTTGCATAGGAAGTGTCAAGTTTTTATGGTGAGAAAAAGGGATTTTAGACAGGTTTCTTGGTCTTTAACACATAAGCAAAAATTTCTGCTTTTGGAGAGCAGGCAAATAATTTTTCAATTTCCCTTTTTCTGCAAAGAGGACAGGTGCTTCTTCTGGCAGCTTTCTTCAGGTGGTTGCCTGGCTCTTGATTTATCCAGCTATCATTCTGGAAGAGAGACCAAAACTGACTTTTTTCCTTCCCTCACAAAACTAGGAAAAGTGGATGATTTTCCATTAAAAAATATGGCCATTGGTTTTGTTACGAGACTGAGAACAGAGAGATAAATGGAGATGTCAGCAATGACCAAAAATAAAGGAAAAAGAATGCTTGGAGCAGACAAGAGACACATGTGGTTTGAATGGATTAGGAGCTGTTAAGGATCTGCGTCTTCCACAGAAGAAAAGTCAAAGAAACCAAATGGAATGTATTTAATTTGTATATTTCAGCTACTATGAGGTATGGCTTTGTTTTATTTTGCTGCTGCTGCTGCTGGTCACAGGTTGACTGGGCATAGTGATAGTTCACAGTAAACAGGGAATAATGTTCCTGTTGTAAAGTTCCTTTCTTCTCAGAGGAACTGTCACTTCACAAAGAGCATCTTGAGCGCCACTGTGCAGTACTGGCAGAAGGCCTGGAAAAGGAGAGAGCTGAATTCCTCAGATTTTCAGACCAGCTAAATAACCTCAACACACACTTCAATTCCCGAGTCAGTCACTTGGAGTTTGAGTTGCTCCACGCTCCTGTGACTGAGCAGTAAGTGTGCCACTGCTGTTGCTGTGAATCTCCCTAGTTAAATACTCCTGATTTCTGTCTGAGGTGTTTATGGTTTGCATTCTGAACCTGTGCTTTCATATGTTATTGCTCTTCAATGAAGACTACTTGATAAAACTTGAAAACATGTAAAGAATTTCATTCTCTTGCCCTGAAGAAATTAAAATCAGGACTGAACACCTGGAAATTTTCATCTGACAGTTTTTAAGTAGAAAAGATGTTTCATTGGTTTAGATTTTATCCAGTTTACTGAACATGCACTGTAAGAGCAGCTGACTAATTGTTTTTGAAGAAAAAGATGCAATAGTATCAGCTGTTGCTGATACCTTCCATGGGTTCATCCAAACCATCCCAACTTGGGGAGCTGCTTTGAGAGTCATAAATCACTTCTGAGTCCTCAGATTTGCTCATGTCTTTACAGCCAGCAGTTGTTGAATCATTGTGTTGTGTTCCTTTTCAGACATCTTTCCTTATCTTTTATTATTTGCTGTTAGGTCAGCTTCTTCCAGCAACAATCTGGAATCAGAGCTCCAGAACCACCTGGAGTCAATCAGGGTTACTGTGAGAAGTTACCAGCAGCACTTGGAGGAAGCTTTAGGAAAATTAAGGGATTCAAATGTGGATTTTTCTCAAAAGTTGCAGGTATATAGATTTCATAGAAGTGTTGTTTATAAATGGTGACCGAGTTCTGGGAATCAGCGTTTGTTGCACAGGCAGAAGAGTAAAAGTAAATTTTATTTTGTTATTCATCTAGTTTCCCATTTAAAAAAATAAATGCATCTTGTTAAACCACAATTATTATGCTGTTTTCATCACATTTGTGTTGATATATATGTTTCAGGGCTGTTGAGCTGAAACAGTCTTGGGGAAAAAGATGACTCACAGCCAATTGTTTTTATGTTTGCTTTCAGATTATTTTCAGAGGTCGGTAACTTTTCTTCTGAGGAGGTATAAAGTTTTTCAGCAAGTGTCTTCAGAAAGAAAGTAAAGAAATTGACTCCTTTGAAAGTTCAATCAAAACAGATGTGGAGCAAATAAAATCGAGCTGCTTGGAGCACGTATGCAGAATTACATTATTTCAAATTATGTTTTCTGTTGACATATTTGATGGGATTTGCAGTCAGCCTGCTTTCAGATTAGAACTGTAAATCTGTTCTGTTTGGCAATTACATGATGGAAAAAATTAGTAAAAATGGCAAGGTCTATCACTTAAGTTTTAAAAAGTGAAAAATTATCTTGTTCTGTCTTTTGTTTCTGACACTCTTAAAGGCTACAGAACTGTTCAAGCAGTCTCAAAAAAGGTTTGCTTCTCTCTCTCTGAGTCGAGCCTTTATGAGGAAGGTCCATCGATCTTTGAGGAGGTTACGACAGCAAATCAAATCAGAGGTACAAACAGAAACATCAGAACTTTGCTTAAATTCGTTATAATAATTTTCTTTTTTATACCTTTGAGGAGATTTTGGCTGAATTCATAGTGGACAAATATTACATTATTTTTATGTTGATTTAAAACCTGTTTTCTATCTATCTGCTATTTTCAGCAGTCACTATCTGCTGAAAAGCTTCTTTTTAATAGTGCTGACACTGTGCTGGCACGCTATGGCCTTGCAGCACATTGAGTGTATACATCTGAATTCACCAGCATTTTTGTGTGGTGCAGCAAACAACGTGAAGCATTGCTTTTGTGAATTACTGTTTTCAGCTTCTCCTCTGAGTACCAGGGATTTTTAACCAGTTTTTATCAGTGGTTCTAATGGTCTAATGGTAATGAAAGTGGAGCCTCTGAAACTCCTGTGGATGGGGACTTTACTTCTCTGGTGTTTGCTTCTGCTTTAGGTAGCGAATTCCAATTTGCAGTCAGCCACATGAAAGTCTTACCTGGAAAAGCTCCAGCAGAAGAGAGATGCTTATGTTCGTTCTACTGCAGATAAAGAAGTAACTTCTCATCAGCATAAAATGGTACTTAATTTGATTTGTTATTAATTGTTATTAATTTGGTAAAAAGTAGTATTTTTGAGGAAGACTTACGTTTCCTCATATTTGGGGCTGGGCAGGAACACAGAATTTTTGCTCAGAAAGATCCTTGTCCTGGATTCAGCTGGGATGGAGTTAATTTCTTCTCAGTAGCTGTTGCAGTGTTGTGTTTTGGGTTCAGAATGAGAATGGTGTTGATAAATCAGTTTTTGCTAAGTTGTACTTATCCTAAGTCAAGGACTTTTTTTCCTTGTCTCCTGCTCTGCCACTGAGGGGGTTCACAAAGGAAACTGGCAGGGAGCATAGCTGAGACAGGTGACCCAAACTGGCCAAAGGGATATTGCAGCCCATGGGATGTCACATCCAGTCTGTAAACTGGGAGAGTTATCTGGGAGGGGCAGTCTGGGTTCAGGAAGGGGCTCTGGCATCGGTCAGCAGGTGGTGATGGTGTTGTGCATCACTTGTTTTTCACTTACTATTATTGTTATTATTGCTGTTGTTACTATTATTATTACTATATATTTATTTACCATTATCACTGTATTTCACTTTACTTTCAATTATTAAACTGTTCTTATCTCAATATACATGTTGGCCTTTGATTCTGCTCCTCATTTCACCAGGGCAAGGAGGGAGAGAAGGAGGGTTGAGTTGTGCAGTGCTGCATTTCTAGCTGGGTTTAAAACCACCATAGTCCTTTTTGGACAACCTGTTTTCCTGTTTACCAAACCAAAACCTCAGCCTCGTATACAATCTCATTTCTTCCATGTATGTGTATATAAACTGGTGGCAGAACAGAGGCAAATATGTTGTTTGCAAGAGTCAGCATGTTTGAAAAGGTTAGAACAGTTGGTTTAGTAAATACCATCTGTCTCACCATCTTTTTCAGGCTTTAACTTCTGAAAAGTTGTATGATTTTGCCAGAGAGGTGTTGGAACAGCTGAAAAAGAGAAGCAAGTACCTTGACTGCTTCTTAGTAAAAGCAAAGATTCCACATGCCACTGTAAGATAACATTCACATTCTCTATTTCCTTTAATATGAAGAGAATTTTCTTGTGTACATACTTTAATGGCTTTTCAGAATCTGTGCTTTGAATTTTCAAATGAAAAAAGAATCTGCATTATGCCAAGATGTCAGAGACACTGTAACATTAGGACAGCCTTTTTAAGAGGCTGAGTAAATCACCAAGTCTACAGAACGCTGAAAGAGATGCATGGCATTGCAGTGAGTTGCTCAGTTCTTCACAAGAGTTTGTTTTCAAGGTGTAACACTATTCAGAGGTACATATTTCACAGGTTTCTTTTTTTTTTTTTTTTAAATCCCAGATGTGTCCTGAAGGGATTTTGTTTTTATCAAATGGGGTTTGTTTTCTTTCCTCCCTTTTCTGGAAATTCTGTCTTTATTTTGTAATCTCAGTGGATCATTGTTTTAAGAGTATATCCTTAAATACTGTTTATGATGATTATGAGAACCTACTCTTAACTGCTTAGAAGTGTTTTAGAGCTGTATAGCTGTAACAACATTGCTGACAAAAAATTTACTTTAGCCTGTGAAGCAAGATACTGTCCATTTAGAAAATCTGCTTTAGTAGCCGGTCATTACATGGAATGCTTTCACTAACTGCCTGCTACAGTCTACAGGGCTTCCTTTATCTTTCTTCCCATTTCAGGAGGACTTCACCACTCCTGACACAGATGGGACATTGCAAGGGGACTTAACAACTCTTGACATGAATGGGAGGTTACAAGATTCCTTTGCTCCTGCTGTCCCAGAGATGAGAGCAAAAAAGAGCTCTCATTGCAGAGAAGATAGTCTCAGAGATGAGAGCAAAAGGATGGTGATGGGACAGGATCCTGACAAATTCCCTTTGTTAAATCCAAGCAGAATGGATACATCTATGTTTAATGATTTGGCAATAAATGTTATCAAAAATTTATCTGGGTAAGTACTTGTTTGCCTAAAGGTATTTTTCTTTCCTTGTCTTTATTTATATTTTCTTTGCCCAGAACTAGTGAATAGACTGGTCATAGGTAATACTACTATGTATTTTCTGATCTAACTTTAAAAATTAGTCTAGCTGAGACTGCTTTCTTTTTAAAACCAATATTTCTCATAGCCAAATATATTTTTGAGTAATAAGTGACATCTAGTATACAATGATAAATTTCAGGTATTTAAGTTTTGTCTTCTAGAGATTTATTTTAGTTAAAAGGTGATGATCTGCTGCATAGTTGACTGAATATAAAAAGTGTAAAATGAAGACTATGACAAATGTTTGATTTGCAAATAGTATTTTAATGTAGTTTTGCTTGTAGAAATTCCAAAATACCAGTTAAACAAATCAGTCCCATGAAATTACTTCTATGTACACTGTCAGTTGTGAAAGTAATCCTATCTGTTACATATGAGCTCAGAAATTTAGCTCAGCACGTGACAGGGATAGAGAGCATGCCTTGATTGCTATTTGTTATTCAGTAGTACTTAATTTGGTTTTTTTTTAGATTTGACCTATCAAAAAAATCCCCAAACCTAAACCACGGGAGGACAAATGATCCAGGTGTGCCTGTATTTCTTTTAATATTTTCTTTTCATCTAAATTGCAGTTCCTGGCATTTTACTGCACACGGTCCAGGCCAATGGCTTCTGTGCTAGGAACTCTGAGATAGTTGTGCTTCTCAACTCTTTTCCTGGACATTTTTACTTAGATTAAGATGATTTTGAATTCCTAAAACAATGAAAGCTGCAGAATGAGATAATAATGTTATAAAGAGTACCTGTGATAGCAAAAGGGAAGCAGGGTTGAGAAAAGAAGTGGTGCAAAAATCATGAAATATATAGGGAATCAGTGTATTCTCACAGTGTATTATCATCTACTCCAAAGTGAACACAGAGGTAACCCTAGATGCTCCCTGCCTAGTGTTCCCATTTCCTCATGTCTCTTCTGCAGACCTTGACTCCTCCAGCCATTTCCAAAGCTTTCACATTTACAAGTCCCCATGACCACTAATACTATGAATGTAGCCCATTCATTCTCCTTATTAACCTGCCTCAAATTTGCTTTACATCTCTTCCATTTACCATGTATTTTCTGTGACATTCCTGGGACTCATGCCCCAGCTCATAACCTTTATTGCTGTTGCCACTTCTGAGTTACTTCAGGCCTGTCTGACAGAAATGATTGCTCCTGTTGTTGTCCCCTACATATTATAAGCAAACATTATAGAAATAAGAATACCGTATACATATACACATAAAAAACTTCAGCTGGTTGGCATTTATGCAATATCCTTCTTCTTCCCTTGTTAACTATAAGCAATTCTTCCCCCAGTAAGGAAGAGGGTATCTGATGCACATTCTCAGAAGTCTTCTAGCAAGAGTTCATCTCGGGGTGAAACAAAGCGAAAAAAAAGGTGAGACCCATAAAGTGAGGAATTCCATTTAAAGTATTCCTATGCAAGAATTTACCTAGACTTGGTCTATACACTGAAAGATTCATACTGCTTATTTGTATTGCCCTTCTTTCCATCTACTGCTTATCACTTGGAATCTCTTACCTCTTTATGTCCACATGATCAGCTTTGTGGGGCTTTTTCCCCACATTTTGACTGGAAAAACATTTTTCTTTTTCTCCTTCAATCTGCTGCTATTTTGTATTTTGCAGTTGTTGAAATACAGACTAACCCTTCAATCAGTGGGGCTGAATTTTCAGGTGTGTCTAAATAGGTTGTCTTCAGCTTAGTCCACAGATTGAGGAAATGAGCTACTGTAATAGTGAAAACAACAATAAATTTTTGAACAAGTGAGAGTTTAGAGGAGAATTCTGAGAATCATTTTCCATCAAAATACTCTATTTATATTGTCATGGTTTGAGAATGGTATTCCCCAATTTTGCACTCCTACCAAAACACTCCAAACCGTGGGCCACTTTCTCACTCCCCCTTCCCTACAGCAGCTGGAGAGGAAAATTGGAGGAACAAAAGGTGAAGATAAGGTTGAGATAAGAACAATTTACTAGAAAGAGCAATGAGATTAAAAGAAGAACAGTAACAGCAGTGATGTTAATAGCAAAGTGTACAAGAGAGGCAAGCGAATCACATGTGAATGCTCACCACAAGGAAACCCGTGACAGTACCCGACTGCCACCACATTCCCCAACAGCAGGGACCCTTCCACCCACCCCCACAATGGTGAGAGGTGGTAGGGAATAACTTCCAGGTCCTGCTCATATCCCCTCCTGGCTGCTGTAGAAATTAACCCTGTCCTGGCCAGAACCATAGAATACTAGTTTTGGAGTTACCTTTTTTTCTAATTTTTCTTTAGTTTCATGTCTGTTGTATGATTGACTAGCTCAAATCATCAGTCAGAGAGGAAAACACTTGTGGATAGTTTAAAATTAATGTTTTTCCTTTCCAGTGAAAAAGGCAGGAAATCTCTTACCAGGGACCAGAGAGCACAGATACTTGGAAAGAAACCTCCAAAGTCTCAGTGAGTCGTATATTTCCAGAACAAGAAATTAATCTATAAAAAACCTTGATGGATGGATGTATGTATGTATCATTGTGACCTATAGAATTCACTACTGAAGGTATTTAGCCTTGATATTTATAGGTCAAAGTACTTCCAGAGCACTTCCTTTTTGCAGCATTGTAAGAGTGAAGATCTAAGCCACCTAGTTCATTCTGTCTAATGTCTGAAGTGGGGGGTCTTACTGGAGCCCATTTTGTACATTTATAAGAAGTGGGTGGGGAATGTAAAATAGCCTCTGCTTCAATTATTTTCACACCTAAGAAGACCAATACATTTTATGTCTTCATTCTTGTGCTCAGTGTTCCATTAGCAGGATAAACAATGAGCAAACAGGTTCCATTCCCTTTCTCTAAGAAAATTATCATATTGTTTCTGGATCTGTGCAGCTGTACTCCATAGAACTGAGATCTTTTGTACATGCCATACAAAACTATTAAGATTAGTGCTTAAGATATTTAAGCATTTGAGAATTTTATTCCATATTCTTTTTCAGTATAATTCCAGTAAACAGCTCAACCCACCTTCAAATATTTTTTCTTTATCTAAAATGCATACTTAGTTCTTTGGGCACAGGAATTTGGCTAAGATCACTTTTTTTGGACAGTGGCATGGCAGTGCTCTCCAGTGAGCAATTACAATAGCTCCTTGTCCTGGCTGCATCTGAAGAGAATCTGTGCTAATGTGGGGAAAAGTTCTTAGGCATTCTGAATATTGGTTTGTGTATGCTCTGAAAAGCATACGGAAATTAATCTGAACAAAATATTTGGAAAAACAGTGAATATTGCCAGTGTGATTATTTAACAGTTTGATCATCCATTTAAATTTTTAAATTTTTTTTGGTTTTCAGTACTTTGAAGGGGATTATTACGAATATTCTCTGGAAGGGTAACAACACCTTGCTCTGCCTTGGTGAGGGAAGGAAATGTCATGTTCTTTAGTCAGTTCTGCTTTCATAGGTGTATTCTTGTGAAGAGACCTTCCCTTTGCCCCCCGAAGGAAATCCACGCTAGCTCTGTCGAATGGAGGGGTCAGGGAGGCTCTTGGAGACCAAGAAAAGACCAAAAAGGTGCTGCTTCTCCCTCCGGGGGATCGGAGGATGTTTATTCTGGCTCGCTTCCAGAAGAGAGAAGAGCCTGGGTGCCTCTTTCCCGGACTTTTTCAAACCTAGGAAGAGGGGCGGGGGGACATATAACACCAAGCACTGGGATAACGTTTCAGGGACAGGGAGGGGAGGGGAAAGACACGTCACAGAGAAACAAAGTAACTCCCAGAAATATGCACCACCACACAGCAGGAGTGGTTTCCAGAGCAGAGAACGCAGTCCTCAAGGAGATCTCAAACAGAACTTTGTTTGAATTGCTTTCAAAATTGATTTATGCAGTTTCCCATCGAGAACATCCTTATTTTGTTATGCATACCCGGTCACACATGCTTTCACACGTGGTTTCATAGCAGAAGGGAATGACAGAGCTGATTCCCTGGCTGCTGCCCCTCTTGGGCTGGCCAGACTTCCTGACCTGTTTCAACAGGCAAAATTAAGCCATGAAATGTTGCATCAGAATGTACCAGGTTTGATTCGACAGTTTAATCTGAAACGAGATCAAGCCAAAGCCATTGTGGCCACATGTCCCCACTGTCAGCGCACAGCTCTGCCATCCCTGGGTGCTGGAGTTAATCCAAGGGGACTTGAAAGCTGTGAAGTATGGCAAACTGATGTAACACACATCCCTGAATTTGGACAGGTAAAATATGTACATGTATCCATTGATACCTTCTCGGGAGCAATCTTTGCCTCAGCCCATGCAGGAGAAAAAGGTGTGCATGCCACAAAGCACCTGTTGCAAGCTTTTTCTGTGCTAGGAATCCCTAAAGAAATGAAAACAGAAAATGGACCAGCAGGTATTTCCAAAGTGTTTAAGGAATTTTTGCAAGAATGGGGAGTGAGACGCAAGACAGGAATCCCTCACTCTCCAACAGGTCAAGCAATAGGAGAGAGAGCACACCAGTCACTCAAACGAGTTTTGAAAAATCAATGGAAAGACAAAGTAAAGTTAACACCACAAGAAAGATTATGCAAAGCCCTGTTCACTCTCAATTTTTTAAACTGCTCTGTGGAAGATCAAAACCCCACAGTGGTTAAGCATTTCTCCCCTCATGGCAAACACAAGCTCAAGGAACATCCACCAGTGTTGATGAGAGACCCTGAGAGTGGAAAAATTGAAGGTCCTTACAAATTAGTGACATGGGGAAGAGGATACGCTTGTGTATCAACACCCCTGGGTTTACGGTGCGTCCCACAGAGGTGGGTAAAACCGTACATTGAAAAACATCCCACCAGACCCCCCGATATTTCAGTGGCAGAAGTTCAAAGATCAAACAGGTATTTGGGTGGAGAAGGAAATCCAGATTCTCCATTCTACCCTGACTTTCCTCTGTTGAATCTGTTTATTGATGAATTCAGCTAATGGTTTTTGTTCCTTGTTTACCTGTATTTTAGGAAGAAACCATCCCAAGCATGACAGTTTTGTGGACATTTTCTCAGCATGGGGATTTTCGGGATGGCTGTCTTCTGTATTCCAAACTGTTTTAGGGGTTTTTTGCAATTGTTGTTGTTTTGATTATGTTTTCTGTTTTGCAACGTTGGTGTGTTACCACCACCACCAAGTTAATTTCTCCTGCACCTCAGATAAATGCTGTGGAATTCCCAAATCCCAATACACCCCAAACCCCTTCCCCTTGGTTTTAAGAAGTAAAACCGAGTTCCCTTCCTTCTTTTGGAAAAAATTAGGGGGAGATGTTGTAGTTGATAACTTGAAATATATCTTTTCCCCTCTTTTAGTCCGTTTCCCGCCCCCCCCCCCCCCCAGCTTCTCTTTCTCCTGTTTACCTGGTGTCAGGTTACCACGGTTACAGAAGTTTCTCTCCTCAGCCCCACGGCGAGAGGCCGGATAGAGAAAAGAGAAGACCCTGCTGGCATTTCCAGCTGCTTGAAGTTTCTTTAGCCCAGGAAAGCACGGGCTTGGGAGAAGAGAGACCCTTCTTCCCAACACGCAAGTTTGTAACTTTGTTGTTCCTGTCCCAGAATGCCTCTGAGCTATGGAAGCTGAGAGGCCATGCTTACCTTGCCTGCCCTTTCTTTCCCCCCTGTGTTGCCAGGAAACCAAGCCCGCCCCCTCTCCCCCCCTCTGCGCCTCTGTGGAGAATACTCCTACACCTTTGTGGGCATTTGAAGAAGTTGGTGTCTGTTATTTCTTCTCTTGGTGTGTGTGACCTTGATTTCATCTAAGTAATTCTGGGTACCTGGCACATCAGAGACAGTGGGAGACTCTTACTATAGTATATTATCTGCATGGAACATGTTCCACATCTGCCTCTTACACTCAACACACCAGATTCATCACAATACAGTACCAGATTCATAGACTTACAGAATGGTTTGAGTTGGAATGGACCTTAAAACTCATCCACCCTCTACCATGGGTAGAGCCACCTTCCAGTAGACTAGGTTGCTCCAAACCATGTCCAGCCTAGCCTTGAACACTTTTGGAATGGGGAACTCACAACTTCTCTGGTACCAATAGTATCAGATTTCTTACATATTTGGTTCCTTTGAAGATGAACAAACAGACTTTGAAAGAAGGAGTAGATGTCACCAGGTTTGGCTGCACTTGCCTTGGCAGCATTATTATCTTCTATTCCACTTGCGTCACAGAAAGTCTTCCCAAACCTGTATACTTCTGGCTAGCAAAATGGATAAAATGGACAAATTCAAGGTGGTATTACTGAAGGCCTAGAAAGGAATACCAAAATTGTATCACTGTTCTTTTGTTTCTTTGAGACTACTGAAACTCAGTAGAACTGGATGAATTACTTGAGTGCAAGCAAATGTTTTCTCTTTCCTGTTAGTCTGTGCTTGTTCTTAATTCCTGAGAGCACTTTGTGTAAGAATGATTTTTGTCTATGTCTTTAGATGTCAAGGTGAAATACGTCTCATTTTTTCAAAGCAGATTTGCCTGACATTAAGACTCAGCTGCAGCATTTGTGGAGTCAAAGACTACCAAACTGCAACCAACAAGGATAATGGGACAAGGAAGATTGGAAAAATCAGGGGTAATGGTCAAACCACATGCTAGTCACATTCAAGCTCTCTTTACTGGCAGTCATTCTCCTGCTGTTTTTCTCCCCATGCCAAATCATGCAGCTTTCCTCTTCCGACCCTAATAGACCACCCACCCTGCTACATAAACAAATTCTACCATGTCTCTCTTGCTTTGCAGAATAATACGCTGAGTTTTCAGTGGCAGACCAGGACAGCAGAGCTGGTCTCACTCTTGGATGGATACCTCTCGCTTTCAAAAGCAACTTCTTTAGTGGTTACGTCCCACAGGTCAGCATCACTTTTTAGGGGGTCAAGGCCAGTGCCCCTCCACCTTGGCTGGCATTCATTTTTACAGTTAAACACCTGCTTAATCATCACCCAATTCTGAATCTTAGACAAAAGACACAATAAGGGAAAAAGCACACTTCAAAGGGTTTTAAGTGTTTCACTTCTAATCACTTTAGAAATGAAACCTTTTGAATTAAACTGAAGCCAAGGAGACACTGAAGTACTCCAGCCCTTCAGGGGTATTTGGTCTCCCTTTTTCCAAATTGTATTCCAATAGCTCATCATCAGATTTTTTTCCTTTGCCACCTGAACCATACGAGTTCTCCTGCGTCTCACTCTACATTATAAAGGGGGAAATTATGGACTTCTTATCTGTTCGCAGAGCCCTTTGGGACACTTGGGACCCCACCCACGCCGTTCCCCTTTGTGACGAGGAGGCTGCGTGTGCCCAGAGCCCATTGTGACACCTGGGGCCACGCCCTGACCAGGCGGGTATAAAAGGGCACGGAGAGCCCGGCGGTGCCCACTCCCAGGAGAGCAGCTCCGGCAGGAGACAGCGGCTCCGGCAGGAGACAGCGGCTCCCGGGAGAAGGCGGAGTGTGAGCAAGTCGGAAATGTCTATGGACATGGAGACGAGCTCATTCACGAAGCCCAACAACACCTCTGCGAAGAAGGAGATGGGGCAGCACGCAGCTGCCTCGGGGCCTGGGCCGGGCTTGCCATGGGCGAGGGAACTGCTGCACCGTGACTCCTGGGCTGGGCCTGCCGCGCAGGTGGCAGCACCAGAGAGCCGGGCAGCGGCCCCTCATAGCCTCAGGGCCTGCGCCTGGGCTCTGCTGCACTTGCTGTGGTGCGGCTTCCTTGCCATCCTGAGCAAGGTGCTGGCTGTGATCTGGAGATGCGGCCAGCAGCTGGGCCTGGCTCAGGGCACGGGCTCGGGGACGGCGGCAGCAGCCGCCGCAGCAGGGGCAGAGAGCGGGGCAGCTGCCCCGCACGGCCCCAGCTGCGTCCCCGGCCCCTCAGCAACACAGGAAGCTCACGGGCAGTGGGCAGCACCGAGGGTAGTTCTGCCAGAACTGCAGAACGAGGAGGGGGACATCTCAGAGGATGTCCGGTCCAGCACCAGTGGGGTTGAGAGCTACTCGGCATTGCTGCCGCTGCTGATGTCAACATCAGACACCAGCTCTACATGTAGCTCTGACCCAAAACTCCTGGAGCTTTGGACCGGCACAAAAACCGAAGATCGAGCAGCTGTGAAAGGGCAAGATAACAACAGGAACAACTTGCCGAAGAAGAGGGATGTCACCATTATCCACACCATCTGGGTGAATCCCCGCTACCCACAGCTGCTGATGGACCCCGACTTGGTGCTGGAAGATGGGGAAGATGCTGAGCTGCCGGGCACATCTTATGGCCTGGTAGCTCCCAGATTCACCCAGCCAGCAGGTGCTGCCCCGGCCAGAGCTCCAGAAGTTAAGGAGCACCCTGTGCGTGCCACTGGCCAGCCACAAGAGATGGCAAAGCCAGCCGCTTGTGCAGCCCCTGGCGCGCAGGCGACAGCAGCAGAGAGCCGGGCAGCGGCCCCGCACAGCCTCAGGGCCCGCGGCCGGGCTCTGCTGCACTCGCTGCGGCGCGGCTCCCGGGCCATCCGGAGCAGGGTGGCGGCTGTGATCCGGCGATGCCGGGAACACAGAGCCACAGGCGTCAGGGCCCGGAGGCAGTGAAGCCGGCCATAGAGATCAGGAGAGGGAGGGCAGGGAGAACAAGGGAGGGTTAGAGATAGGGGGGACCAAGGGAGGGGTAATAGGAAACACAAGGGAGTTAAGAGGGTGGGTAGAGAGGGAGGTCAGGGAGAACAAGGGAGGGTTAGAGATAGGGGGGACCAAGGGAGGGGTAATAGGAAACACAAGGGAGTTAAGAGGGTGGGTAGAGAGGGAGGGGAGAAAACTTTAGCTAGCATAGGTAAATAATAAAGTTCTGTAGGTGAAATTAGTGTTCTGATGGCCTAGAGATTAGTTTGACCAGTCTAGGTAAGATGGTTTTGTTGAAATAAAAGGACTGAATTAATAAATACGGAGTGGTGGCTTTTTTCATTGCGCTATAGTCATCGTCCTGGGGGGAGATCCTGAATGCCAAAGCCTTTGGGTTGCTGGGGCGGTGCAGTGTGTGCTGTGTGGGGCAGAGGAGAAAGGCGCTGCCTGCGCCGGGAGGGATGTGGGGACACCAAGTCCTTGTGACTTGTGGCACAAAGAGTTTGTTTGATGCAGGACCCCGTTCTTCCATCCCAGTTCTCCTCCAAGATAGCTGCCTGCTGTAGAGATCATTCTGGGGGATCTCTGAGGGAAGGAGTGCTTGCCTGGCATTGCAAATGGCAGCTTCTCAGCCAGCAGGGACCACCCACACAACTGGGTATCTGAATTAAATCTTCACTACTTGACACACACAGAACAGCTTCTCTCAGGGCAGCTACACGCTCCCTCTCCTGGTGCAACCACATGTTCCACTGCCCAAGCCCCATCCGTGTTTGTGTCACTTTCTCTCCTATTTACACTCCAAACAGCATCAGGTTTTCTCTCACACACATTCAAAACAGCACCAGTTTCTGTGCTCTGGGCATCCCACCCTTGTTCCCATTCATGTTGACGATTCTGGACGATGCCTATGCACAAAAGATTTGAAAGGCACTTGGGATTGCAAAGCAAATTGGTTTTATTAGTTGATGTATCAAATAACACACAACAACCCCTAGATTCACGAAAAGCTGCTGAGCAGGAGAAGGAGGAGCACGGTGCTCAGGTGGGAGGGGCAGGCCGGGCACCTTCAGACTGTCCCCTGGATGGAAATGGAGTGCATCTTTTCCTTCTCTCTGTTTCCTCCACAGAACCACACCTTCGATCTCCTCCACTGCACTGGAATTTTCCCAGTTACAATGGCATTGCACGCTTGGTCAGAGTGTGCGATGAGGCCACAATGGCTCATGAGAGCCACTCCATGCTGAGCTCAGCTCCAGTGAGTATTGTTCCTCTTTCACAGCTGAAGTTCCCATCGATTGACCCATCCATTGTTTCTCTTAAGGGTCAAATTCCCACCAGTTAGACAAGAGGGTTTTCTTCATCGACTTTTCTTCATTATCTTGTTGAGGTTCACAACAATGAACCAAAGATGGCACAACCTTAGACACAACTTCAGGCCCTGACACAATCATAAAATGAACATTTTTCTCTTTTCTAACACCTTAATTTCAGGACTGGATAACACAGAGCTTTGGAATCATGTCTTCATGGTTCTGAAGTATCTCAAATGAGCACATGGTCCCCTAATGATGAGTTATCTAGGACTTGCTTGGTGGTAGCAGTGGGTTTGCATGTCACAGATTAAATTTCATGACAATCCTTTCATTGGGCCAAAAGGGATGAACAACTTGAATTTTATATCACCAAAGGGATTCCAGAGGAGGCTCTGAGACTCTTCCATTTTTGTAAAAAAAAACCCTAGGTATTGTTGCTAAGAAAAAAACACCTTGTTCTCTGAGGGAATCTACATTAATCTTCCCAAGGAATGGAAGGCAGCCCAAGCCACAAAACAAGGAAGATATTTCTACCTTTGATTTTAAAGTCGCAGTCCTTCAATAACATCTGAGAAGAGCAGCTGCACATTATTAGTGCAGGCAAAAATCCGTCACCTTCCGGATGAGCTTTAGGCAACTCCAGATCTTGATTTTTCCAGCACCAAGCACAGCCAATTAAACCTGGCAAATACAGGGTGGATTTGCATTTGTATCTGTGCTCCCTGATGGATGTTCTTGGGTTTGGTGGCATTACTTGTGGATCCTGGAAACAGTTTTATCTCGAGCAGGGCCAGAAGGATGTTCTGAGGCCTGAGCTTTAAAAACACACAAGTCCTGTGCTTGGCGATATCTTGCCCATGTGCAGGGAGCAGTGAGCTCATCCAGGGGAGGCAAACATATCCCTTATGTCCTATTTCTCTCCAACCTTTCTTTTGATTTTAAATCTGTGGAACTGGAGGGAAAAAATTCCCCCAGGAAGCAGACACAAGCTGCCCCGGTGCTGTGGGTCCTGCCAGCCCTGGCCTGTGCTGATGGAAGGTGGATGATGCTTTTGTGATTCATCTCCTCCTGCAGGAATTTTAATTTTTCACAATCACACGCCTTGATGAGGTTTCTTACCAATTGTATAGATTTTAGAAATCACCAGGTTCCCAAAGCGGGGTATGTTTGGGAGGGAGACGGGGGTTTCCTGGATGATCCAGGCGCTACCTGGAGAATCGAAGCGCTGCCTGGGCAATTCAGGCGCTGCCCACAGGATCCAGGCAGTGCCCACAGGATCCAGGCTCTGCCCACAGTATCCAGGCTCTGCCCACAGGATCCAGGCTCTACCCACAGGATCCAGGCTCTGCCCACAGGATCCAGGCTTGGCCCACAGGATCCAGGCCCTGCCCACAGGATCCAGGCCCTGCCCACAGGATCCAGGCCCTGCCCACAGGATCCAGGCTCTGCCCACAGGATCCAGGCTCTGCCCACAGGATCCAGGCTCTGCCCACAGGATCCAGACTCTGCCCACAGGATCCAGGCCCTGCCCACAGGATCCAGGCTCGGCCCACAGGATCCAGGCGCTGCCCACAGGATCCAGGCCCTGCCCACAGGATCCACGCCCTGCCCACAGGATCCCAGCTCTGCCCACAGGATCCAGGCAGTGCCCACAGGATCCCAGCTCTGCCCACAGGATCCAGGCTCTGCCCACAGGATCCAGGCTCTGCCCACAGGATCCAGGCTCTGCCCACAGGATCCAGGCTCTGCCCACAGGATCCAGGCAGTGCCCACAGGATCCAGGCGCTGCCCACAGGATCCAGGCAGTGCCCACAGGATCCAGGCAGTGCCCACAGGATCCAGGCAGTGCCCACAGGATCCAGGCGCTGCCCACAGGATCCAGGCTCTGCCCACAGGACACCGTCCAGCCGCCGCGGCCCTCAGGGCAGGAGGCAGGAACAGAGGGGGCTGCAGAGAGTGCAGCTGGAGGGAGGCCTTGCTTTCACTAGGCTTTGTTTCCAAACACCCAGGGGCTGTGAGCATCCATATTTTTCCTTATAGTCCAAGCCCAGGGAGTCCAGCCTGGGAAAACCATTTCAGAACATAAACAACCACGTTCTACCAGTGTCCTAGAGGAAGGAGTGAATGGCAACAGGAATTTTCCCACTGTGCTTTGCCTCAAGCACCTGTGACTCTACCTCTGCCCCAATGAATTATGATATGATTCTGTAAGCTAACCCACACAGCCAAAGGGAGATGAGGACTTGGGCATTGTCATTACCATCAAAGAAAGATGTGGCAATTCTCAGATGAGAAATCATTTACCTGCAAAAGGACATAACATTGTTAGGAGATAGTAAGAATCATCAAAAATGTATGTGGAAAACTTTGTTCTAAGTAAGTATCATGTCAATACTTTAATATGCAGTTTCTTGCACAATATATAAGCTTCATAGCTTATAGGTTCATCTACTAAGGATTTTTAATCTATAAAATCAGGTGTAATGAGGAAACACAAATATATGTGTACAAATTAAAGAGTCAGAGACTGAAAACATAGTTTAAAATAAAAAATACTTAGATGTTGAAGATGATAATGTCTAACTGAAACCCACGAGCATGTTTCTAGATGTCTTCTCACTATAGAAAGCCACACAGCAATAAAGAATAGCTGCTCCAAGTAAAGAGGCAGAACATGCAATAAAATAATAATAATCAGAACCAATGAAATATTAAATATAAAATTTTAATATTCTTATACTTTCCAGTAAGTTGCAGTACAAGTAAACTAGTTCAGATATCCACTATAGCCCTACAGCAAGAATGTAATCAATTTCAAGGATGTCAGTGAGGTTTACCGTAATTTTAGAAACTCAGACTTAGATAAGCACCATAGAAACATATTTATAAATATTTAATAGATATTTTATTTTGTTTGTAATCTCACAATTTGCATAGTATTAAATTCTGTCCATTGTATTCCTTCATTCTGAAGCAGGGACTGGAGCTCTGGGAGTCTGGTTAATAGTGTTTCCTAATATTGTTCCTCCTTAAGTAAACTGTTAGGTTAACTTTTCCTTAGTTGACATATATGAAACAAGATTTTTAATCCACCCCTTGTCTATTAAGCTAGAAGCAGCGAATCCCTGAATTCTATTAGCAATTTAGACTTTGGATTCAAGAAGGATCTGGTTCCACGTTTGGTGGCATGTAATAACTTCTGCAGTGTTCCCTTGCCCTCATCTACTTGTTAGTGTCCTCAGATGTCCACTGCCCTAGAAAAGATTATTTTATTAATTTATTTTATTTATTCCTTTTTCCTTCTTAGATTCCCTTACCTGGAACCGATCACACTAAAAGCAGCTGGGTTCTTCCATCTGACAGTCTGCAGTTGCTTTCTCTGCTTCAGTATGCGCTATAAAGCAGTCCTGTTACAACAGAGGAGATATTTGTAGGTAAGAAGGAAGTGGAATGGAGCCGGAGCATTTCGGATGGAGGTCTCCACAGAAATGAAAGAAAGATCGCAGCCAATAACAAGAAAGTTTCAGAAATGAAGAGGGAAAGGATAAACACTTTTTTATTTCAACCATGATGAAATTCTTGACACATCTGACAGTAAGACTGCAGAACCCCAAATTTTCCCAAGTTCTCCATGATTGCAAGTAGCTGTGTTAATGAATTCCAGTTATTTTTTTTCTAAAATACTTAAAAATTACAGTCTTTCATAAACATTTATAGTGGGTTGGCTCACAAATGTGTTAAATCATTCACTATATATCATGTTTGGGGAAAAGATCCAAAATAGCTCTCCTGATTAAACTTTCTATGAAAATATGTTGCCTTTTCAGAGGGTTTTTCTCTTTCAGCTGAAATACTTTTATAAAGTGAATTCTTCTAAACAAAAAAATTAATTTTGCAATTAGGAATGTGTGTAAGGAGCTGGTAAAAATAGCTTCTCTGCTTTAAACTTCTGTGTCAGTGCAATTAAAGTCATGTGCTGGCATCAGCAATTTCATACGTCAGCATCACATGAATGCATTCTTATTTCTCAGTTAATTCCTGACTTTTGCAACCAGTTATGGCTGCAATACAAAATTTGAAATACACTGACCTAGGGAATCTTGTATTAGAAGCCTACAGTGAGTAAGTGAAGTTTGAAGAAGGTTGGGTGGTGGATTGACCTTGATCTGGCCCTCACCCAGCTGGTCTCTCACTCCCTCTCCTCAATGGGAGAGAAGAGAAAATAAAATGAAAAATCTCATGGGTCAAGACAAAAGACCATAAAATCATTTACTGATGATTGTCATGAGCAAAACTTGGCACTTGTGTTATAGTTATAAATAATAATAATAATAATATTATATTATATATATATATATAATAATTATAGTTCCTATAAATAGTAATATAATATAATTATAATTATATAATATAATTATAGTGTTGCTTTTCAAGACAGTTTTGTGCTTCTATTTGAAAGGTTGTATATTTTTTTTCTTCAGTGGAGCAGTCATCCATAAAATGGTCAACTTGGTAAATACCATGTCTTTTGGACATCAAGCTTGAAAATTTGTCAGCAGAATTAAGTTTTCCGGTGTTCACACTGTTCCTGTTCACTGGCTGGATCCATGAAGAAAGGACAATTAGAGCATGGGTCAGGATCCTGCTTTCATTACTTTTACAGCAAGCTTCCCCATCTTTCTGGATCAATAGTGGTACTGTGAGAACAGCAGAGTTCTTGTGGGACAGAGCTCGTGTGTATGGAAGGAATAATTTCACTACATCCTATGTAAAGGGACACAGTTTGCATTAGCAATTAAATTTTTTCATATGCTTAATTGTTCATGACATATGAAATTCAGGCTATTTAACTAAATGTTTCACATTATATAAAATTAGGGGAAAAAATAATCATGAGACAACGAAAAATCTATTTCAGTTGTCACATTGAATTCTTATCAGCAGGTTTCTATAGAAGGGAAAATACTAACCTGTTGTAGTTGATAGCTTGAAATATATCTTTTCCCCTCTTTTAGTTGGGATCTCCCTCCCACCCCCAGCTTCTCTTTCTCCTGTTTACCTGGTGTCAGGTTACCACGGTTACTGAAGTTTCTCTCCTCAGCCCCACGGCGAGAGGCCGGACAGAGAAAAGAGAAGACCCTGCTGGCATTTCCAGCTGCTTGAAGTTTCTTTAGCCCAGGAAAGCACGGGCTTGGGAGAAGAGAGACCCTTCTTTCCAACACGCAAGTTTGTAACTTTGTTGTTCCTGTCCCAGAATGCCTCTGAGCTATGGAAGCTGAGAGGCCATGCTTACCTTGCCTTCCCTTTCTTTCCCCCCTGTGTTGCCAGGAAACCAAGCCCGCCCCCTCTCCCTCCCTCTGCCCCTCTGTGGAGAATACTCCTACACCTTTGTGGGCATTTGAAGAAGTTGGTGTCTGTTATTTCTTCTCTCGGTGTGTGTGACCTTGATTTGTAGAAAGTTTGTAAGATGTACTAACTGAGAAAAATAATTGGTTCTTTCTCTGATGTTCCCTCCCTCCGAGAAACCCTGTTAAAAGAGACCCCCCAGACCCAAATCCTTTGTCTCTCGTCCTTTGGATTCCCCTTCACAGAAATAAACTGTGGCATGCAAACCAGAGAGAGAGTCCCCCCCTGATTCCTTTACTCGCTCTATAGACTTGAATTCTTGAAGAAAATCAGTGAACCCCACAAACATATGCTGGCTCGAAACTCGAGTGAAGAGAAACCTCATCACTGAGCTAGCCGGGCCACACTCGAGGAGATCGAGTCAATGGGCAGGGACACTTCCAGCAGAGCAGGTTGGTCCAAGTCCCAATGTTGACCTTGATGTCTCTGGCCAAGTTTAGTTCTATTAGGGCTTAAGCTTTCCCAAGACAATCCCTGGCTGCTTGGACAATCCCCCTGTATTCCTCCCAGGCTGTCCTTGCTTCCATCCTCTGCAGGCTTCCTGTTTGTGTTTGGCTTTGTCTGGGAGTTCATTTTTCATCCATGCATGCCTCCTTGCATTTCTGCCTGACTTCCTATTTGTTGGGATACATCACTCCTAAACTTGGAAGAGATAACATGTGAAGTTTATGTATTATGATGTATGCCTATATGCATGATATACAGGAAAGAATTAATAGCATTTTCACTGATAGTTAAGAGGGAACTTAATAAATGTTTCATTCAGTTACATAACTTGCTTAAATGTCATTACATAATGGGGCTGTAAAAATTGAGGGTTTGCTGAATGGGGGCTTTAGGGTTTTTTTAGCTCCAAACATACTGGGTGCTGATAAATGCACTTGAAGCTCCCCTTTCCTTTGCCTTGCACCACTGAGCTTGTATTTCTTCAGAATGATTGCCGTATTTCCATCAGCAACATTCAGTCAGGTCATTAATTTTAAAAGTTGAGAGTCATACTTGATAGCACTTTATAAGGCATGATTGGCTTACAGCAAGCTTCTTGGTGTGGGTAAAATAGAATATTCAGTACCTGGTGCAACACTGACAGATGTCACCCAAACAACTTCGCTATCCCTGCCCAGGACAGAAAGAACATCTGAGCCACTGGACCACCAGGAGGTGCCAGGAGGTGCCAGCATCCAGCTTACGTGGTGATAGAACATTTTGATGTTGATCCTGAAATTATAACTGATACAGTCACAGAAACACAGAATATCCTGAAATGGCAGGAGCCCCCACCAGATTCATCCAGTCCAACTCGTGACCCTGCACAGACACCCCAACAATCCTACCCTGTGCATCCCTGGGAGCATTGTTCAAATGCTCCTGAAGCTCTGGCAGCCTTAAGGCTGTGCCCATTCCCTGGGGAGCTTGTTCTGTGCCTGACCACCCTCTGGGGAAAAATCCTTTCCCTGATACCCAGCCTAATCCTCCCCTGACACAGCTCCAGCAGTGCCCTTGGCTCTCCTGTCCCTGGTCAGAAGGAGCAGAGACCAGAGCTGCCCCTCTGCTGCCCCTTGGAAGGAGCTGCAGCTGCCGACAAGGTCTGCTCTCAGTCTCCTCTGCTCCAGGATGAACAAACCAAGTGACCTCAGCCACTCCTTCTTCATTTACTGTCAGTTAATTTAGTTGTTAAAAAAAAAATTATATTACTCTGATCCTGATTCCATTGAAACCATAGTAGTTGAGTCATTTTGTTCATGATAAAACTATTTTTCAATTTCATGTTAGGTACAGGAGAAACTTCAAGTATTCTATGGCAGACAGAATCAAAAAGAAGATTAAACTAGGTGCTAAAATAAAAGACAGATATTCTGAAATAATTTAAGAGCATGAAAAACAGTGAGAACTAAAATGTCATCATCTTAGTGATGTTTTGTTGAACTCTTTCCAGTAGCTTCATATCCCACTTGTTCATTATCCAGCTTGGGAGCCCAGCTGAGGCCTCACCAGCACTGAATAGAGGGAAAGGATCTACAAAGACATGCCAGAAGGTCATGTGGCCATCCAGAGGAACCTCGAAAAGCCTGAGAAATGGGCTGACAGGAACATCACCAAGTTCAAGAAGGGGAACCCCCAAGTCCTGTTTCTGGAGAGGAACACTACCAGGCAGGCACCAGAGCATGCTGCAGGCCTCCTAGCTGGGCTGGAAAGCAGATGGTCAGGAAAGGCTTGGCACGTCCTGGAGAGCACCAAGATCAACACAAGCCAAAATATGCACCCTTCTGGCAGAGAAGAGCAAAGGGATCCTGAGTTGTGTTGAGAGTGCAGCCAGCAGGCCAAGGGAGGGGATCCTTCTCCTCTGCTTAGCACTGGGGAGCACCTCTAGTGCTGGCTCCAGTTTGCGGCTCCTCAGCTCAGAAGAATGCAGTGAAGGGCTGTGAAGATGATGATGGAGGGACTGGAGCAACTCTGCCGTGAGGAAAGATGGAGAAAGATGGAACTATTGAGCCTGGAGAAGAGAAGGCTTAGGGTGATCTTATCCATGTCTATAAATACCAGAAGGGAGGGCACAAAGAAGAGGGAGCCAGGCTCTTCTCAGTGGGCCCAGTGACATGACCGGAGTGAGCGGTCACAAACTGAAATACAGGAGATCCCCTCTAATCTCCAGGAAACACTTTTTTATTTTGAGAATTACCACACACTGGCACAGGTTGCCCAGGGTGGTTGTGAAGTTTTCTTCCTTAAGCTATTGGAAAACTGCTGAGACACAGCCTTCCTTTTCATTCTTGTTCACAAACTAAAAGAAAAGAAAATGCAAAAAAGTCCTATTTGCTAACACGTTAGAAAACAGTAAAACTCTGGTAATTTTTTTAATATATCTTTTATTTCCATTGATACTTGTTTCAGAAGTATATTGGTTTGGTACATTATTACCAAATTAAATACTTTTATTACTCATTCCAGAAAAGAAGGTGCAACTTCAATTACATATTATGTTTTTCTTATAGAGTTTAGCAATATGACAAAGTAGATAATGTACACTTCTTTGCTTAAAACTTCAGTAACTGAAATTTTCATGAATAAGAAAGCTTACAAAGTTCTATTATAATACATTCTATCAATGCCTTTTACTGAGAAAATTTAATTAAAGTCAGTAAACTCATAGAAAGAATAAATTGAAATCCATCTGTTCTGTGCAATTAGCAAAGTCCTTTCCAAAAAAAACAAAACCCAAGCACCCACAAACCACCAGTACAAAAGGTGTTTGTAGTGACAGCTGACAAATGATTGTGAACAGCATTCTACCTGGGCCAAATCAAGTGTCTTGTAAAGCATCAGGATTATCTAATTCCTTACAGAAGTGGCTATGTCATGATAACATTTTATGAGGTATTTAATGGACATTTATAAAGCTGGGAAAGAAGGACAAAGAGTAAAAACTCACAAAAGTAAATAGTTTACATCTCCTCTTATTTTATATCTATTTCCTGGCCTGGGAAAATTTTTCTTTCCAAACCTGCATGATGCACAGTACATAGCAAAACTCTTTGGAGCATTAAAAATTTGTCACACTTATAAAGCAGAAGTAGCATGTGCCCACAGCCAAGACTGACATTGAATAGTGACAAACTGGTCTCCATGTCCAGACCTGTTGATCATGATGAATAAAGGCTGCTGGTGTAGAGGTTACAGATTGACCTGGATGGACAGATGAAAGGGTAAGCACAGGGGCACCTACTGGGACTGTGTAGAACTGTAGTTAGAGAGAGCCTCTGTGCCTGCTGTCCTCCAGAAGAGAAAAACACTCCCACCCAACTTGGCATCATCTGTGAATTACTGAGGGTGCACTCAATCCCCTTGTCCAGATCACTGATAAAGATACTAAACAGGACTGGGCCCAAGACTGAGCCTTGGGGATCAGCTGGATGAACTCCACTTCCCACCACTCTGGGCCCTGCCATCACCCAGTTTATCACCAGCAAACAATGAACCTATCCAAGCCATGAGCAGACAGTTTCTTCAGGAGAATGATGTGTGACGCAGTGCAAACAGGATCAGGGAGCTGCCTAGGAAGAGTCTCAGGTGAATCCAGGAGAATACAGTACAGGACTGCTCAGCTTTCAAATCAATCTTGCTTAAAGAATTCTACAAAACTGTAACAAAACAAACACAGACACAAAAACCCCAAACAAATAATGAAAAAAACCCAAACAAACAGGCAGAAATTAAAAAAAACCTAAAAAATCAGGTTGAAGGTTTTTATTAACTTAAAAAAAAATCAAAACAAACAAAAAGTCACATTTCTAAAGGCTGCTTTCCCAGCCTCTTCTCTCTGCTGGGAGGACATCCTGAAGTGGAGCCAGCTGGAAGCAGGTGGGACAGGACAGAACCTGGGCTATTCTCACAGGCCAGCCCTGTGGCTCCCCCATTGCCAAAGCCTGGACACATAAACTAAACACAGGTAAGCACATGTGTATAGACATAGCAAAAATATATTTGTCTTAAAAAATATTAGTCTTGGCCACACATTTATACCACTGGAAAGAACATAGTCACTCCTTTCAGTTTTCTTTTCAATCACTACAAATGTTTAGAAAATATAGGAGTGCAAAAAATGGAAATATCCAAGATCAATATGAAAACAAATAACAAAGATTCCATTTTGAAACTTTGCATTGGACATCCTTTGCAGAAATTTACTCAGAACTTTAAGATTTACAAAAAAGATCAAGAGTATTGGAGTCAAATGGCTTCTGTGTTAGTACAACACAATCCATGGAGACTTCAGCTGGCTGCCTTGATTTCTCAAATATGATGGAGGGAACATCTGAGCAGCTACAGCTCCCAGTTCTCTCAGGGACCTGCCATGCATCTGGGTGGGTCCCATGGCCTTGTGCATGCTCAGGTTCCTCAGGTGGTTTTAAACCTGACCTTCTGCTACAAGGGGCTGGAATTAAGTCTGCCAGCCCAATAACCTGAGAGATGTGGGAATAGTGACTGGCAGTAAAAATTGAGACCAACAATTGTTGAGTACCTCAGCCTCCTCCTTGTCTGTTGTCACTAGTCCTGTCTGGCTTGTGGGGGTAGGGGGGAAATAGGGGAGGTTTCTTTTTATCTTTCTTTTCCCACTGAAGTACCTCTAGGTGCCCTTATTATTATTTTTAAAGGCTTTTCCAAATGCAGCTTCAGCTGAACCTTAGCTATACTGATCTCATCCTCCCACACCAATGTGTTATCTCTCTATCTTTCCCATGATGTGTGCCACTACATATTGCCTGCATATGACCTTCTTGCATCACATATATTAACTTTCAATAACCCTCTTGCTTTAACTTTCTTTCAAAAACCACTTTGCATTACATATGTTGTATGCATATTATTTTCTTGCATTTTAAACAAGGAGATCCTTACACTGCCAAGCTGGTCTCCTGCATTCCTTCTTTGACTTCTTACAAGTGGCAATTGTGAGCCCTTGTTCTCTAAGAAGAATGTCTTCAAATAGGTGCCAGCTCTGTTCAGCTCCATTATCCCTGAGGACAGTTTCCAAGGCATCCTTTCCACTACTTCCTTAAAGAACTGAAAGTTTGCTCTTCTAAAATTTAGGGTCCTCATCGCAGCCAGACTCTCAAGTGCCCCTGCAAATAAAAGTCAATATATAGACAAATGTTGACAGAAGCCATTTTGAATGAATACAGGGGGAAAAAAAAATAAAGAGCAGTTCTCATGCCAAGGATGAAAGCCCAGCACTCAGAATTCACAGCTGGCACTCACTCCCCAGTGCTGCAGCAATACTGAGTCCCAAGGCACAGGAAACTGCCTTTGCCATTGCACCCTTTGCACTCTCCTGAAAAAGCAAGCACTGGCACACTGCTGCTGTCCTTCCCTACACATGGATTTCAGCACAGACCTTCTTGCTTCTCATGTTGTGCATTCCCATTTGTAGACTGCAAAGGCAGTGTGATCAGGAGATGGTTCTTTGTTTGCAGGACTTTGAACACACCTTCTAAATACCTGCTCTGTTTATGTGGCTGTAAAATGGAACTGTTTCTAAAACTTCTGAGCAAGTGTGCTACAAGGCTTAAATAGTAATTCTGCATTAAGTACTTTTCCTTCTCCAAAGGAGCGGTGCCTTCCATTGTCCGTGGAAGATCAGAGATTTTTCCCATCCTTTCATCACAGGACAGGAAATGCAAGGAGCGGGCAGGACCCGGTGTGTGCCGGCAGCGACCGCCCGGTGTCCCCCTTGTACCGCAGAGCGCTTGGAGCGCCTCCGGCCCTGCTGCTGCTGCTGCTGCTCGTGGGACTTCACCGTGAGCCCGAGGGATCGCCGCTGGAATTGGCCCCGCGGCATCGCCCGCTGGGAATTCACACCTCAGGGATCACTTGCCTGGGAATTCACACCTGAGGGAGCGATCACCGCCTGCCAGAACGTCACCGTAGTCATCTTACCACGGGAGAAGTCTGCAGAGGAACAGCAAGCTACAGCTGAAAGATCTGTGGCGTCAATTATTCCGTGGTAATTCCTCACCTGCTGGGCACAAAAAGAGATTTAGCAGCTGCTTCTTCCTCAGCAGAGGAGTGTCCTGCGTGTTTCAGTTCAAGGACCCAAAGCACCATTTCGTAAAGGTGAAAAGCCAAAAAGCACAAGCTCTCTGCAGTGAAGCTTCCCTCCCAGAGCTGCTGTGCACTGCTCACACAGTGCAGAGGAGGCACCAGAGGGTGCAATCGCTGTCTGCTGATGAGTCCTGCCTCAGAGGAATCAGCAGAGAGCTAGAGACCAGGAATGATTATCAGGCTCCCTGGTTTCTCTTCTTTCTTGCATATTGGACTAGTGAAAGGGCTGTGGTATTGAAATGAAATCATTCTTTGTGACAGCTTCCTCTAAGCCTTATTCTCCACTTAAGATTGTTCTGCATCCTGGAAAAGACCTGATTCCCCTTTGCTTTGTGTTCATCTTCTGCTACACCTTGTCTGGTAACAAAAGAATTACTGAACTGCTGCTTTGGAGTGGAGAGAGAAATCACTACTGCAGCTGAACATGAGCCAGCACGGTGCCCAGGTATGCGAGAGGGTCAAGGGCAGCCTGGCCTCTACCAGACATAGTGTGGCCAGTAGGATCAGGGCACCGACTGTCCCCCTGTTCTGGGCACTGCTTAGGCCAAACCTCGAATCCTCCGGTTATTTGTGGGATCCTGATCACAAAAAAAGACATTGAGGGACTGGAGTGTGTCCACAAAAGGCAACAGATCTAGGGAAGGAGCTGGAGAAGGAGCAGCTGAGGGAGCTGGAGGTGCTCAGTCTGGAGAAAAGGAGGCTCAGGGAGGACTTCTGGCTCTGCACAACAGGAGGGTGTGGCCAGGTGATGACTGGACTCTTCTCTCAGGTAACAAGTAACAGACAAGAGGAAATTGCCTCAAGTTGCACCTGTGGAGGTTTATTATGGAACCACTGAGTTGGAAGGAACCCACCAGGATCATCCAGTCCAGCTCCTGGCCTGGCACATGACAGCCCAATAATACAATCACATGGGCTCAGCATTGTCCAAATATCTCTTGAACTCAGATAGGCTTGGTGCTGTGACCAATTCCCTGGGGAAGTCTGTTCCAGCGCTCAACCACCCTGCAGGGAAAAAAGCTTTTCCTGATATCTAGCCTAAACCTCCCCTGACTTAGCTCAGGGAGCCAGATTATGCTGAACCACTGCTTTGGGGCTCTTGATTAATGCCTATTAACACTATCATTATTGATTATTTGTCAGAGGCTAAGACAGCAATAAATCATAAACTTTCAGACCGAGTTTGCGCTCTGCAGAACAATCCTTTAGCAAGACACAGTCTATAAGCACCTGGCTTGAAACACTACTCTGAAATACAGGCAGCCCACTTTCTCCACAGCTCTCAGTCCCTTGAAACGAAGTGCTCCAGAGTTCCTTGAGTCACCTGGTCAGGATTTTGCCCACTCGCAAAAGCACTTGCCTGTGACCTCTATGTATGAGCAGCAGACGTGATGAGCTGATTGCTCCAGCAACACCATCCGGGAAAGCCTTTTTTCACCTCTAGATCACCCTCTTTACTTGTCAAACATCGTCCTCATCAGAGCACAATCTACTGCTTCCTGTGCTTTGGCGACCTTGCCGGCTCCGAGCCTTCCCCACTACTGCTCCCTCCCACAGCCCTGCTCGCAGCCCCCTCAGGCCGCTCCTTCCCCTGTCCCGCCCGCCAGCGGTACCACGGACAGGAACACCCCTGCGGCAGAGCCGCCACTTCGGCTAAACCACCACAAAGGCTCCAGAGCTTCCCAGCTTCACACTTACAGAACTTCAAGATGCTGTCATTAAAACGGACCCTTTTCCACCGATGCAAACAACTCGCACACGGCGGGGGGATGGGGGGGGGCCGAGGCCGTGCCGGCCGTGGGAGAGCCCCGGGCCGGGGCGGCGGTCCGAGTGGCACCGAGTCCAGCCGAATGACGCCGAGTCCAGCCGAGTGACGCCGAGAGTAATCGAGTGATGCCGAGTGACGCCGAGAGTAATCGAGTGATGCCGAGTGACGCCGAGAGTAATCGAGTGACGCCGAGCTGCTCCGAGCGGTGTGTGGCGGTCGCGGCGCCGCCTCTCCGGGCGGGTCCGGGAGGGCGCGGGCAGTGCTCGGGACAGGTGATGGCCAGAGGCCGGCGAGCAGGGTGGTGCTGCCCGGCGTTGGGGTTGCAGCCCTGGGTGCTCGCACCCTTCCAGGGTGCACAACGCTGCCGCTGGTTTGGGGGCGTGCTCGGAAGCCGGAGGGCGACCGACTCCTGGCCGTGTGTCCTGGGACGTGGGCGGGCGCAAACGCCTGGAACGGGGAGCAGCCTCTGCGGTATCCATGAGGAAAGCCGTCCCGTGGACATGCCGGGGGTCTTCTGGCCAGCCACAGCTGCCTCCATGGGGACGTCGGTGGAGGGGCCGCCAGAACTCTTGATGCGAGGACGGGACAGGACGGGACAGCACAGCGTGTGATGATGTTTCTCCTCAGAGCCACACTCCGCTGCTGAGCAGCACAGAGCTCGCACCGCGGGACCCTGGGTGCCTCCCTGGGGCGCTGCAGACTGGCTCAGCTGCAGACGGGGAACAGGGACGTGGCGTGGTGGGACATAGCACAGAGCGCCATTATCTTGTCTTCCAAGTATTTTAAGAAATGGGCTGAAATCCAGACAAGAATATGTTTTCCAGTTTCTGCGCCTTTACCTGTAGATCAGAGCAATGGTATTTCTTAGCCGTAAGGCAAAAAAAGGCGTTAGTCTAGCCTCAGGAATGGCAACGACTTGGGTATTCAGAGAAAATGTATGGGGAAGACCTTAGAAGTTCCTTCCCCTAAGCGGAGGTGTGTTCTCATTGCCGTGCTGAGCTGAAAGGTCCGGTCGTGGGAAGTCTGGTCCGCCTTGTGCAGAGACGAACACAAACCGGGGGCTGCGTTCCCCGGTTCCGGAGCTCAGGTCCCGGGTGAGCGGGCCGGGATGGCCGGCCGGGTACTGCCGGCAGCGGCCGCCGGGGGGCGCTGTGGATGAGGCGGGCCCCGCCCCCGTTGGTCTGACAACGGCACGCGCGGGCTCGGCGCGAGCGCGTCCGAGCGGGACCGCCTGAGGGCCCCTGGGGGGCGGAGAGAGACCCGGGAGCGACACCCGGGAGCGACACCCGGAGCGACACCCGGGAGCGACACCCGGGAGCGACACCCGGAGCGACACCCGGAGCGACACCCGTGGGGCCTGGCAGGGGAGCGGTAGGCGTGGAGTTTCACCGTTAGAAGTCTCCGGGAGGCTACGAAGCTGCTGTGAAGGCTGGTGCTCCTTTGCTTTAGGAGAAGCTGAGAGAGCTGGGGGTGTTCAGTCTGGAGAAGAGAAGGCTCCAGGGAGACCTTAAAGTCCCTTGCAGTGCCTACAGAGGCTCCAAGAGAGCTGGAGAGGGTCTTTGGAAACGGGCCCGGAGTGGCAGGACAAGTGGGAATGGCTTCAAACTGCCAAAGGGTGGGGATGGATGGGAGCTTGGAAAGGAATTCTTCCCTGTGTGGGTGCTGAGGCCCTGGCACAGATTGTTCAGAAAGGCTGTGGCTGCCCCATCCCTGGGAGTGTCCAAGGCCAGGCTGGATAGGGCTTGGAGCAGCGGGGGATAGTGCAAGGTGTCCTGCCCATGCCAGGCAGTTGTAAGATGATCTATCTTTAGGGTCCTTTCCAGCCCAAACCATTCTGGGATTCTGGGATTCAAGGAAGGCCCTTTTCCAAGTGAAGTGTTGTATCTCCTCTTGGCTCCCAGCTTGTAGTTGCCAGTTCTGGAAGCAGGCGCGGCCAGTCAGCTGCGATGAGCCATGTGTTCTCAATAGGACGCGTGTGACATGTTCACAGAGAGATCTGTAAACAGATCTTCAAGGCCCAGGTAAAAAAAAGCAGAGGATTGAGTAAGAGCCAAAGGAGTTTGTTGTGTTACTCAGTTTGCTGGCTGTTGAAATGATCCCAGGTCATTTTCAACATTTTCAGGTCATTTGTGGTTTTGGTTTGTTTTAGGAAAAAATGGATGTGTTATCTCCAGCATATGCTCTCCAGTGAAACTACATGTGTTCCCATCTCTTTGTTGTCTATCAGGTTATATTAACTAAAGGCAGAATCACAACAGAGTAGTAAAACGTTTAGAGGCATAATTAGCCAAATACAGGCATTTTTAACTCTGCTGTTAACTTTGGTAACTGTAAGCAAGGCAGCACAATCCAGTTACTCCACTTTTCCTCTCTAAGCAAAAGATTATCCTTTTTTTTTTTTTTCTCATTTTGAAGATAGCCTTAGATGAAAGTGGTTATGCATGTGGTGTGTAGGGTTCATTATTTTACTTTTCTCTTCTGCTGTCTTTGCCCTGCTGTTTTTATTAATTATTTTGTCGCTGTTCTCCATTCAGTAGGTTTGAAGGAATTCTAATTGTTGAGATTATGTTTCTTTAAAGGCTCACTTAGCCCACCTTTTGGATGAAGGAAAAAGGACAAGATTCTCTAAGAAGAGTAAAAAGTACACTTTAAATAGGCATTCAGAAATGTCTGCTGATGCCATGCCATTACCATGTAATCAGCAGAAATGTGTTGGTGAAACACCCATCAGTGACTTCACAAAAAAGCCACAGTCAGACAGGTAAAGAACAGAAGCATAAAACCCCAATGATATGTTCATAACTAGAGGGATGAAATGGACAGATTTTCAGTGGGAATTAGGAACTACTGAATTCTTGGTCATAGAACTAACGACTTGTAATAGACTGTCTCCTTGCCAAGTGTAAATTTAGTATAATGAACTGCTTGCTGCCCATTGAAGTGCAGGCTAACAGACCAATATTTGCAATAGAAGGCATATTGTATGGCTTTCCTTTTAAAAAGAAGTTGTCTTTGCTCATAGCAATCTAGATATATACCCAGTCTGAAACATATTTTTTAGGCTATATTTCCAAGTAAATGGCTTACATGATGATGCTGTAAGATAATGTGACGAACAAGAATGAAGATAATACAACCATTCTTTTTTATCCTAAGCCAGCTGCTGAATAATGATACAGGGATTCTCACTGACCCCAAGGAAAAACCCAGTGCCCAAGCTGTTGGGAAAAGCACTTGGGCAGATAAAGGCTATTTCCACGTTTCTTGCTGGTGTCTCCTAAAGAGTTCACAGTTTTTTACCTGTTAGAACTGTTCTGTATGTCTCTGTAGTTTACACATTCTAAATCTAACATGTATTGCTTTAATGCCATCTTAATAGATTTTAAGCTGGGATCTACCATCCAGGCTTCAATTTGTCTCAGAAGAAGCAACATTGATTCTTTAAATTATATTCTTTAAAGTTGGGATGATACTTAGGATCACTTTAATGTTACATTTTGCCAATTAAAGTGAATTATACTATTATGTTAGTCCCTCTTCTGGTGCATTAATAGTACAAATTGAAGCTTTATTCACTTTCTGTTTCAGACAACCTTTACCTTTTTCAGAAGCATTGGGAAATGTAGATGCAAGTTCAGCTGAGAAAGTCAGAGGCCTGCCTGATGTAGTTGGTAAAACTGGTTTCTCTTAATGTCATCTATTTTAATTTGCATTCACAGGAGACATGGTACATGTAACAGTTT
Source organism: Cyanistes caeruleus (assembly GCF_971803275.1). Lineage (NCBI taxonomy): Eukaryota > Metazoa > Chordata > Aves > Passeriformes > Paridae > Cyanistes > Cyanistes caeruleus. The sequence goes on from NC_141709.1 coordinate 8,695,876, forward strand.
TAGCTGAACAAGGTATAAAATTGTGCTGGTTTGAAAGAAAATCAGCAGGAGAAATTAACCCCACACAAATACCTTGTGAGAGATTTTGGAGTTACAATTGAATAGAAAGATTACAGTAAATGCAATGATACAGAAAAACATTTAAAACCACAAAGAGTACAGCCTGGCACCCTTGTGGTCAGGGTTGCAGTGGTTGCAGTCCTGCCAGAAGCAGTGGTCTTGTGAAAGTTTGGGTCCTCCTCTGGATGTCCAGTGGTGGTGGTGGTGTCCCAAGTGCCCAACTGCCCAGATTATATCCATGGGGTTCAGGTGGTACATCCCCCAGGGCAGGGAGGTTCACAATGGAATGATGGAATCCCTTGAATCTAGAATATTTTTGGAGTCCTTGATCAGCTGCCCATTCTGCTAGTATATATTCAGTTCATTATGGCCCATTGGCAGACATGACCCTCACTGGATGGGTGGTGCTGCTGCTTCCCCAGCTGAAGGAAAGATAAAGAAACACTATCTCACCCTGCAGTTTTCTGCCTCTTCTCATTTTAACATCCAGCTTGTATCCTGGGGGGTCAGGTATGCACTGAAAATGATCTATCATTAACAGCTCATCACAAAATGAGGTAGAGGGGAGTAGAATACACAGTTTGGTTACATCCACATTGGAACTCTTTTCTCTTGCAAGGCAACAAAAATCAGGCTCAGAAATGGCCTGACAAATTTTGATGATTTGAAGCTTAAGAGGCCTCATCTTCAAATTTTTGTTTCAAAGTTTTGATGATTTGATGATTTTGAAGATGAAGAGTCTTCTAATAGGAAAAAAAAGCAGTTGTGAAATTGTCAATCACAGGTCATGTTTAGCATTATAAATTCCAGTTTTGATGTAATCAAATCTCATTCCTGAAATGTTGCAATTTTTTTACATCATAGCTGAGCTAATAGTTCCATGTTATTATCCTTCTGAAAAACAGAAGTTAATAAAGGAAATTTTAAAATACACTCTAGTATTTTGTATTTTTACCTCCATTTGCTACGACTGCACTTCCCAAGGAAAGATGTTGCACACTGTGAGAACTCCACAGACTACAGCAGTTACAGTGTAGATTGAGGGATTTATTGTTCACGCATCCCATATTCTGCAGCAACAGTTCCAGGCTATAGAATCCTCATTTCTTTCTCTGCAGTTCCTGAGGAAGCAGGCAGTGGTACATGGAAGTACCTGGCAGAACGGCGGCCAAAGCGTCACGATCGAGCAGTGACCGAAATGCAGCAGGAGCTGGACGGCATTGGCAGGGTAAAGCAGGATCTTTTAATGCAGAGTCTTGAGTGCTCTTCTAAGGTCAAGGCCCAATATTGAAATGATTACACTGACCTACCGTTTTAGGAGATGGAAGCCTCTGTTTTGAAGATTCAGGAATTCCTTCAGCTTAAAGTGATGAAATCAGATGAAAAGAGTAAACTTCTGTTTGAAAAGATTGCATCTGACATGGCTTTGGAAGGTTTCTCATTTGAAGTAAGGCAGCTCAGAGCATTGGCTCAACTTCAGTTACTTGTACCTGCTCTATGTAATGTCTTCTTATGGTTCACTGAAGTCCTAAATTATTGGGTTTTTTCCTTTTTTATTTTTTTCTTATATATATTCACTTTTCAGTGAGATTGAGAGTAGATTTTTATTGCAGGGTTTGGAAGAACTGTGGAATATGATCCATGAAGAATCCTCCAACAGAAAAAAGTGGATTAGGGCAGTGGACGAATCCCTAAAGGAGATTGAAAGGAGTCGAGCTGTTAAAGTGAGCTGCAGTCTCAATAACTGTTGCTTAAGCATAAGATTGTTATTTGCTGATACCATGCTGGATGCAGAGCAGGAGTAGCTTGTTTCCACAGGAGTCAGAGGCCTGCCAGTAGTTCTGTTATGTGGTGATTGCTTTCTTTTCACTAATAAACTCATTTATTTTCACTCATTTTACACCCACATAATCAGGAAAAGCTACTTTTTTCCTAGTTTTAAGGTGTTTCTTTCTTTCATGATTACGGATACTACAGGTGCAAGGAATATGTGAGCTGCTTTTATTTTCCTGGAGACTTGTGTAGGTCAAACTTTCATCTGGTCTGTTATTTTTTTGGGGAACATAGCTATTCTGCAGCTGAGAAGGAGCATAGACATGAGCTAGCTTGATTTTAGTTTGTGTTGGCTGGGTGTCAGTAGCAAATGTGTTGCAGTTTTGTAGTATCCAGCCTAACCTGTCAAAGTCATTGGACATCATAGGAAACGTTTGGATAAAAAAATGGATAGACTCTGGAAGAGCTTGCTGCACTGTCCTTGTAGGCAAAGAAAAACTGTTCCATCAGTGCCTGTTCCTCCTCTCTTTGTAATTCAGGTATGGTGAGTAAGTCTGAGAGTATCACCAGTAACCTTTCTGTTGGATTAGTTGCAACAAATGGCAGAGATGAACACATTTGCTTTAATTCTGTGTTCACTTAAAACAGGCACTGGTGGATTCCCTTCAGATATTTGAAGGGAAGCTGGTTTGATTTTTAAATTCATATTGCAGCCTGTCTGCAGAGCACTCAATTATCACAATTAAATAGAAATCAGCTGAGTAGTAGCAAAGTGGAATGTTTTCATTACTATTTTTATGAATTAATGAAAAAATCAGTCATTAAGATAGCTAAGAGTAATATTTTTAAATTTACTTCTCAGTCTTTGTCATCCAATTAACTTAAATTCATTTTAATTTCTTTAATTGATTAATTATTTAAATTGATTTTAATGGAAAAATTGTCTCATTCCTGTAGTTTTTTATTTTGAAAATTGATATTTGAGTTACACTTTTTGTTGTTGATTTTCATTATTATTTTATTGCACAGATAGCAGATGTACTGACCAAGTATACCTTGAAACTGGAAGAAATTTCTTTCTTCTTGGCAGCTGATGTTCACAAGCTCATTAACAATAAGGCCATGGTAAATGTTTTAAAATGGCTTTAAATAAAATAATGCACAGTAGTATGGATACTCTGATTCATAATTTTATATTTTAAGTGCCGACTGATTTGTATTTTAAGATACCTGACTCTTGTTTCCTACTTTGATAGCACCTTGTTGCCTCCAAAACATACACAATCTGACATAATAAATGAATGGTACAGAACTCTGGAGAATTTAAACAGGAGTATTGGTAAGTTGAGAAATCATAAAACCAGTTTGGAATTCAAGCAATCCTTTCTTTTTCCCCAGGCAACAATGAGGCAGACAGTTGCTGTGAAAGTGCATGTTTGCTCAATTCTTTATTCTATATGTTCCCACTTACGTTCTCTGTTGCTTTGAGCTGGCTACTAGTAAGACCCAAAGAAGCTGCCTGTGACATCACTTTCCTTTGGCCAGTGCAAACACTTAGTCATGGTGAGATCTAGCAGAAACTGGCTTGTTAGAATTAATCTGGGGGAAATAGAAGGTTAATTTTGACATGGATCAGTTCTCAATCCTAAAAAAATCCTCCTTTTTAACTCTCAGAGAAGAAGAGGGGACATATTGCAGATAATTCCTTTCTCCAAGTCCTGTAGTATGCCTTCCCTCTGTGTCTGCCTTCTCTTGCTGCAGAGCACAGTGAGCTTTGTAGCCTGTATGGTAGCATGGAGGTTGGTAGCAATTGTAAATAACTTGCTACTTTGAAGCATAATTAGAAACAGCTGTGTATTAAGGTGTCTCTTTTGATTGGTTGGTGGTGTCACAGTGGTGTGCAGACACTGCTGGCATCTGTCCCTGTGCTGAGATTCAGCACAGGGCTGCTGTCATGTTTCCTTTTCACACTGCACTGTGAAGTACAGGAATGTTGACTGTGGTCTGTTCCATATCATTCAGACACACCTAATGTGGAGTGCATGGAGAAAATGTGCATCCAGTATGAGCTGGTCCAGGACAAATGTCAGGAAAAAGTGCAGGTCTGCAAGGTGAGTGTCAGCTTTGGGTGTGGAAGTGATGGTACGATATGTCATTACAGTAAAATATGTTTGAGGATCCGCCAAACATTGAGATAACAAGTTTTTAACCTCTTACTCTGTTCAAAAGGTACTTGAAATGTGTAAAAGCTGTAACAAATGCCAGTAATGAAGGGGGTGCTGTCCTGCATTTACCTGGAGGATGCAAGGACCCTCAGCCTTTGTGCTAAATCCATCTTATCTTGGCAAAGAAATTCCACCTCTCTGCCTCAGTTTCTCCCTTTATATCCAACTGAATTGTTTTGTTTACTAACGGAATGTGGGCTCTAGGAGGTTGAATCTTCCCTCTGTCCATTACAAGCAAATAAACACTAAGTTTAGCCATCTTCTCTGAAAGCCATGCAGTATTTCTTATATGCATGTGAATAATTGGCTATTCTTTTCACTTAGATGACCCTGTTGGATATTTGCACAGTAGAAGCTGTTGAAATTGTGCATTCCAACATGCTCCAGATGACTGAGAAACTAAAACATAGGTTTGAAGAACAGCTGGAGCACATGAATGTGCGTCTATTACATTTATTTTTATCACTCCTTGGGATTAGTCCTTTCTTCCTGTGCTCCCACCTGCAATGCCTTCTGCATTGTAGGCTATTGATGTCACATTAGAAAGAGGTCCACAGTGTGACTAAGCACTACAAAGAAGCAAAGTTTGGTGTGGAAAAGCTTCCAGTGAAAGAATTCATAATTATTGTGTTTATTATTTGTAATATAAATATATTGTGTTTTTATTATAATTTATATCTGAAATGCATATGATAGAGATGAATGACGTATGGCCCACCCAGTCTGCCTTATGACAGAGGAATATATTTAAATGATCTCCCAAATGTCTTCCAATCTGATCTTTTGTGATTCTGTATATAAAAATGACTGGGCAGTTGTTCCTAATGTGATAAATTGTAGAATGTGATTTGGTGCTTTATGATGCCAGAATAAACAGAAGTTTTGATACTCTCAGCTTGTACAACAAAAATCCACATTCTTACCCAGTTTACTTGGATTTTTCATTTTTTTTTAACTCCCCAAATAGAAGACACCATGTTGAATACCAGTCATGTAATTCCAGGCAGCCTTTTATCACGTTACATATCCTCTTACTCATTCATTTCACCTTCCAGCAGTTTAAAAAGAACTTGTTCACTTGAATGTTTTTCTTTAGAGTGATTTTAAGGAGATGGCTAAATGGCATGAGCAGCATTGTGAAGGCTTGTACAACTATGTTCAGGATGCCATGGCTCTCTGGGATGTCCATCAGCTCCAACTGTCCCAGCAGGAAGATGTACTTCAGAAGAAAGTAGATGAATGCAGATAGGAACAGGATAACATAATTCAGGTATAAACATAAAAACAAGGGTGTGCTGTAAAGAAAGGACTTCTTAATGCAAAGAACCCTCTGGAATTCAAAATAGCTGCTATAAAATTAAGAACATAATATCTGACTTTTGTATTGGAATTTCTACTTTTCAGTTTCATTCAGTCAAGTGCATTTTTGCTAACTCCTTGATTCACACTGAATGGACAGTCCTGTCTTCTTCTTGATAGGGCAACAGTGTTAAGGATCACTGCTGCTTTCTGTATAAAGTGGCTGCAAGTTGCTATTATGGGATGTTGTGCAGGTATAGAGTCTGGTTGGATGCAAAGTTCTCATAGTTACAACAGCCAGCTTGGGATAGCAATGTCAGAGGTGTTCATTATCTAGGCAGATCTTCATGGGTGATGAGTTTTGCTAAGGTAGCTTCCCTTATTGGTGTAGAATATATGTACATAATTAACTTACTTGAATCCTAAATAGTAATGGAGATTTTAGTATCTACTAAACCATTATTACTAGCTTTTTCATGTGGCCTTAGATGATGAAAGATAATCTGGATACAAGTTTGGAAAAAATGAAGATGGCAAGCTGTGAAGAAGAGCTGAAGGAATATTTGGAGAAAGCCCTTTCCTCTTTAGATCAAATTAGAACTAGGTATGAATTTTGTATTGTAAACTTAAAAAGTAAAGCATATTTTAACGCTGGTTGTACTACTTAGGTCTTGTTTATGCTATTGTGTGAAGGTATGGGAAAAGACTGCTTTTTACTTCGTGTAAGAATATAAAATAATGTACATATTGAACAAGGTTAAGGCAAATAATACCCACCGTTTAGGAATGGGACAAAGGGAGACTGCTATCATTCAAAAACCACACTCATTTGAGCAGTTAAAAGAAAGTCAGAGGTAACAGACCAAGTGAAAATACAAGTCCAGATTGCAGAAATGGAATGTAACCTATCTGAACATATACATAAATTCCCCATAATTATCTTTGTTTAGGAGACAAAGCAAATGCAAATGTAAATGAAAACAAGTGTGAACATTGATTTTTCTTGAATCAAGATGTAGCTTTATTTTCAAGTAAAAAGAAGATGAACCAGAAAGGCTCAGTCGCAGCTGAGCACAGTGCAGAACTAACATGGAAGACAATATTTTAACATCTTTTATGTAAGCAGTGTTTGTATGGTTCCCCATCCAAAAGGAAGGATGTAAAAGGCTTTACTATAAATATTTCTTAACTTTTGTGCATTTATTTATTTGTAATGAACTAATCTCTAACAAGCCAGGATGTGATTGTATTCAGTGTAAACAGGTCAATCGCAACATTTAGCCTAAAGGTTTTATGAGACTGATCAGAAGGTCAGATTTAGATTTAGAGGCACTGTAATCATACTGAATTTTATTTCTATACATACTTGAGTCTCTTCAACAGTGACCTTAAATTGGACAGGAATGAGACACTCAAGCAAATTGTAATGGATGAAGTAATGGCTTACCCAAAAGCTATTTTGTGGGAATTGATTTCTTATAGTATATCCATCAGCCAGCATTTTAGTGTGAAGGAAATCTCCAAACAGGTAAAAAGAAAATATCTACTGGTTTAGAACCTTATTAGTGTATTCATTTTTCACTTTAGAGAAAATTTACCTTTAAAATCCAGATTATATAAATTATTATATATAATAATTATTCAGATTATATAAATATATTATTAAATATATTATATATATTATTTCAGCCATTGAATAAAGTGCTTTTGGTAGAGATAGCAGAGGGAAAACAAAACATTTCTCAGTCCCGCTTTTAACTCTGTCCTTGTTACAAACGGCATTTTAGCAAATCCATTTGCCTTTTGAACAAAGAACTACAAGGTAATAGACTTAAAATAATCTATTTGAGTGTTACAGGTTCTTTAGATAGTAAGTGATCTATTCAAGACTATCATATCTTACTGAAATAGAAACATTTTGAGAAGGAATATGGGTTTCTTAGAAGCAAATCCATATTTTAAAACAGTGTGGCAGGTATTTTTTGTTGTTGTTTTGGTTTTAGAACTTGCAAGGCACGATAGACTCCACAGTTCAAGATCAAAATAATACCTCAACAGTCCAAACAGGTATTTCTGCTTACTTGTTTTTCAATTTCTATTTCTTTGGACTGTAACCAGTAGAAGTCTGCTTTAATTGTAAGTAACTAGTTGAGGCTTCAGAAGCTGAACAAACAGTGGAGCAGCAAGCTGAGAGCATTGTGCAAGGAGAGGAAAATCAGAGTATCCTGAGTTGGAAGGGAATTACAGGGATCATGAAAGTCCAGCTCTTGGCTTTGCACAGACATCCCAACAATCCCAACGTGTGCATCCCTGAGAGCATTGTCCAAATGTTTCTGGAGCTCTGGCAGCCTTGGGGCTGTGCCCATTCCCTGGGCAGCCTGTTCAGTGCCTACCACCCACTGAGGGAAGAACCTTTTCCTAGTACCTAGTCTAATCCTCCCCTGGCACAGCTCCAGGCATTCCCTTGGGTCCTGTCCCTGGTCACACAGAGCAGAAATTAAAGTTGCCCCTCTATTGCCTTCGAGAGGAGCTGCAGCCCCCAGTGAGGTGTGACCTCAGTCTCCTCTCTCCAGCTGAGCCAAATGCCCTCAGCCACTTGTATGGTTTCCACTCCAGAGCCTTCACTATCTCTGTGTCCCTCCTTTGGACTTCTCTAGCAGCTTTAGGTCTTTCTAACATTGTGGCATCCAAAATTACCCCCAGGGCTCGAAGCAAGGACATCCCAGCCCAGAGCAGAGCAGGACAATGGCCTCTCTCAACTGGTGCCAGAAGATAGGGACAGTTGTCAAAAATCAGCTGGAGAAACAAACTTAACGGAGAAACAGGTGATCTTGGCACAGGAAATTGCAGAAACAGAGGAAGAAGAAGATGAGGAGAGTGTTCCTCATAAAAGTGAAGAAAATGAGCATGCAGAACAGGGACTAAGCATTATGCAGGTAAGTGAGCAAGAGAATACATTTGAAAGTGAAGGCAGTCTTGACCAAAATAAGGAGGAATAGGAAGTCTTTCTGCTGAGAATGAATAGAAAGTCCTTTTTTGCTTAGTTTGTATACAAAGCACCCAGGGCTCTAGATCCTTTTATGGGAAAATGGAGTGTATAAAACAGTTCACAACCATTCTTTTTGATAATTTTTCATAATTTTTTTTCTAATCTGTCTTTCATCACAGTGTTCTCAGCCTGTAGTGAATGATTTAAGCTAAGTATTTGTACCTACGTATTAGTTTTTCAGTTTCCATGAATTAATACCATAACGAAAACGTTTTCAAACATTGTTGACTCTGCCTATGTCTTGCTGGCATATATATAAATAAATATATAAATATACAAATATATAAATATATATTTTTATTTATATATAAATATATTTATATATTTTTATATAAATATATAAATATATAAATATATAAATATATAAATATATAAATATTGCAAGCACTGTGTAAATGTCCAAATTAAGAATGAGGACATTATTCTAAATATCCTTAGGATTCCTAGACTAGCTGGTGCGCTGTTAATTCTATGCTGATACCTTTAAAAGTAACGTGATAATTTCCCACTGTTTCCCAGTCAGCATCCAAGAGCAGCGAGGCAGAAAGTGCTGAAATTGCCACGGAGATTTTCTCCACTGCTAGTGGAAACACTTTTACTGTTCTTGGAGTTGAAGAGGCAGGAAAGACTGACATCACAGAGAGTTACCTTACGAGTTTTGAAAAAGAAGAATCCCTTCCTATGTATCTGAAATATGTACTTCTCACAGAAGCCATGTTTGTCAAGCTGAAGGAAAGGTAAGTAGAAAACAAATTCTGTTCTTTCCCTTTATGTAACACACAAATTTCAGCTGCTTAGAAGAAACATTAGACTACAGAGGAAAAGTTATCTAATTAGTGTTGTATAATTAGATATTTATATTGTTAGCTATTTAATTATAAAATTGATTGTACAATTATTACATTAATCCACTTTTGAAATTCATACAAATACGAGAAAATGTTTATATTGCTTTGTATCCATGGCTGTCAAAGTACCATAAAAACATTTACCTTTACAGAATATTCATCATTTAAGGAAAATTATCTAGTGAGACAAGTAATTTGCCCAAATTCCCTGCAAAGCCTTGAAGGTAAAATGCCTGGTACTCAGTAGCATGCAGCTAGCTCAAAAATTCTACCAGTATTATGCAAATGGTACTGAAACCATACCTTCCTATAGCCAGAAGTTAAATTCTTAGAAATTATGTATTTAATAAATTCTTACTTATTATTTGCTGTTCCTCACCATAATATTTCTTTTTCAACCATAGGATTCGCCTCTGCTTTTTTGAGCACTTGGAGAAATGGTTTGCAGAATCCTTGTCAAACTCCTATGTCTTTGTAGCTGCCAAGAAAGAGGAGCTGAATTCAAAACTTCTGCTGCATCTTAAGTTGCATCAAGGAAAGCAGGAGGATATACAGACAAAAATCTACAATGTTTGAGCTGGTATTGACTTTTTTTTTGTATTCTGAGCATCACATGTGTTCCTAACATGATGGTCCTAAGTGGGCCAAAATCTGTTTCAGCACTAGTTGACTTAGTAGTAGAAGACAATAGAAAGCAGTTGGCTGTCAAGAATTCCCAGTATATTATGTTACTTACATATTTTTAAAATGATATTTCTTTTCTATAGCTCTTCCTGGTTTGTGCTGTGTTATTTTTGGAAAAATAGACAGTAGTGCCTTGATTAACAACTGGATTGCAGAAGATACTGAACATTCTATTGTCAATGTTTGTGAATTCTCATCCACCCTGAAATTATTTAACAAGAGTCTGTGCTGTACAAAAAATATTTTAAAAGTATTGCAGGAAAAGAAATTAGCAAGTTGGGAGAGCCAAAATGTCAGGGCCAAGCTTCTGAAAATATGAGAGGGAGGATTTAACTCTGTGAAATATCATTGAGCAGCTACAGAGCATCGTCTAACTAAAACTCTTTTTGCATAGGAAGTGTCAAGTTTTTGTGGTGAGAAAAAGGGATTTTAGACAGGTTTCTTGGTCTTTAACACATAAGCAAAAAAATTCTGCTTTTGGAGAGCAGGCAAATAATTTTTCAATTTCCCTTTTTCTGCAAAGAGGACAGGTGCTTCTTCTGGCAGCTTTCTTCAGGTGGTTGCCTGGCTCTTGATTTATCCAGCTATCATTCTGGAAGAGAGACTAAAACTGATTTTTTTCCTTCCCTCACAAAACTAGGAAAAGTGGATGATTTTCCATTAAAAAATATGGCCATTGGTTTTGTTACGAGACTGAGAACAGAGAGATAAATGGAGATGTCAGCAATGACCAAAAATAAAGGAAAAAGAATGCTTGGAGCAGACAAGAGACACATGTGGTTTGAATGGATTAGGAGCTGTTAAGGATCTGTGTCTTACACAGGAGAAAAGTCAAAGAAACCAAATGGAATGTATTTAATTTGTATATTTCAGCTACTATGAGGTATGGCTTTGTTTTATTTTGCTGCTGCTGCTGCTGGTCACAGGTTGACTGGGCATAGTGATAGTTCACAGTAAACAGGGAATAATGTTCCTGTTGTAAACTTCCTTTCTTCTCAGAGGAACTGTCACTTCACAAAGAGCATCTTGAGCGCCACTGTGCAGTACTGGCAGAAGGCCTGGAAAAGGAGAGAGCTGAATTCCTCAGATTCTCAGACCAGCTAAATAACCTCAACACACACTTCAATTCCCGAGTCAGTCACTTGGAGTTTGAGTTGCTCCACGCTCCTGTGACTGAGCAGTAAGTGTGCCACTGCTGTTGCTGTGAATCTCCCTAGTTAAATACTCCTGATTTCTGTCTGAGGTGTTTATGGTTTGCATTCTGAACCTGTTCTTTCATATGTTATTGCTCTTCAATGAAGACTACTTGATAAAACTTGAAAACATGTAAAGAATTTCATTCTCTTGCCCTGAAGAAATTAAAATCAGGACTGAACACCTGGAAATTTTCATCTGACAGTCTTTAAGTAGAAAAGATGTTTCATTGGTTTAGATTTTATCCAGTTTACTGAACATGCACTGTAAGAGCAGCTGACTAATTGTTTTTGAAGAAAAAGATGCAATAGTATCAGCTGTTGCTGATACCTTCCATGGGTTCATCCAAACCATCCCAACTTGGGGAGCTGCTTTGAGAGTCATAAATCACTTCTGAGTCCCCAGATTTGCTCATGTCTTTACAGCCAGCAGTTGTTGAATCATTGTGTTGTGTTCCTTTTCAGACATCTTTCCTTATCTTTTATTATTTGCTGTTAGGTCAGCTTCTTCCAGCAACAATCTGGAATCAGAGCTCCAGAACCACCTGGAGTCCATCAGGGTTACTGTGAGAAGTTACCAGCAGCACTTGGAGGAAGCATTAGGAAAATTAAGGGATTCAAATGTGGATTTTCTCAAAAGTTGCAGGTATATAGATTTCGTAGAAGTGTTGTTTATAAATGGTGACTGAGTTCTGGGAATCAGCGTTTGTTGCATAGGCAGAAGAGTCAAAGTAAATTTTATTTTGTTATTCATCTAGTTTCCCATTTAAAAAAATAAATGCATCTTGTTAAACCACAATTATTATGCTGTTTTCATCACATTTGTGTTGATATATATGTTTCAGGGCTGTTGAGCTGAAACAGTCTTGGGGAAAAAGATGACTCACAGCCAATTGTTTTTATGTTTGCTTTCAGATTATTTTCAGAGGTCGGTAACTTTTCTTCTGAGGAGGTAAAGTTTTTCAGCAAGTGTCTTCAGAAAGAAAGTAAAGAAATTGACTCCTTTGAAAGTTCAATCAAAACAGATGTGGAGCAAATAAAATCGAGCTGCTTGGAGCAGGTATGCAGAATTACATTATTTCAAATTATGTTTTCTGTTGACATATTTGATGGGATTTGCAGTCAGCCTGCTTTCAGATTAGAACTGTAAATCTGTTCTGTTTGGCAATTACATGATGGAAAAAATTAGTAAAAATGGCAAGGTCTATCACTTCAGTTTTAAAAAGTGAAAAATTATCTTGTTCTGTCTTTTGTTTCTGACACTCTTAAAGGCTACAGAACTGTTCAAGCAGTCTCAAAAAAGGTTTGCTTCTCTCTCTCTGAGTCGAGCCTTTATGAGGAAGGTCCATCAGTCTTTGAGGAGGTTACGACAGCAAATCAAATCAGAGGTACAAACAGAAACATCAGAACTTTGCTTAAATTCGTTATAATAATTTTCTTTTTTCTACCTTTGAGGAGATTTTGGCTGAATTCATAGTGGACAAATATTACATTATTTTTATGTTGATTTAAAACCTGTTTTCTATCTATCTGCTATTTTCAGCAGTCACTATCTGCTGAAAAGCTTATTTTTAATAGTGCTGACACTGTGCTGGCACGCTATGGCCTTGCAGCACATTGAGTGTATACATCTGAATTCACCAGCATTTTTGTGTGGTGCAGCAAACAACGTGAAGCATTGCTTTTGTGAATTACTGTTTTCAGCTTCTCCTCTGAGTACCAGGGATTTTTAACCAGTTTTTATCAGTGGTTCTAATGGTCTAATGGTAATGAAAGTGGAGCCTCTGAAACTCCTGTGGATGGGGACTTTACTTCTCTGGTGTTTGCTTCTGCTTTAGGTAGCGAATTCCAATTTGCAGTCAGCCACATGCAAGTCTTACCTGGAAAAGCTCCAGCAGAAGAGAGATGCTTATGTTTGTTCTACTGCAGATAAAGAAGTAACTTCTCATCAGCATAAAATGGTACTTAATTTGATTTGTTATTAATTGTTATTAATTTGGTAAAAAGTAGTATTTTTGAGGAAGACTTACATTTCCTCATATTTGGGGCTGGGCAGGAACACAGAATTTTTGCTCAGAAAGATCCTTGTCCTGGATTCAGCTGGGATGGAGTTAATTTCTTCTCAGTAGCTGTTGCAGTGTTGTGTTTTGGGTTCGGAATGAGAATGGTGTTGATAAATCAGTTTTTGCTAAGTTGTACTTATCCTAAGTCAAGGACTTTTTTTCCTTGTCTCCTGCTCTGCCACTCAGGGGGTTCACAAAGGAAACTGGCAGGGAGCATAGCTGAGACAGGTGACCCAAACTGGCCAAAGGGATACTGCAGCCCATGGGATGTCACATCCAGTCTGTAAACTGGGAGAGTTATCTGGGAGGGGCAGTCTGGGTTCAGGAAGGGGCTCTGGCATCGGTCAGCAGGTGGTGATGGTGTTGTGCATCACTTGTTTTTCACTTACTATTATTGTTATTATTGCTGTTGTTACTATTATTATTATTATTACTATATATTTATTTACCATTATCACTGTATTTCACTTTACTTTCAATTATTAAACTGTTCTTATCTCAATATACATGTTGGCCTTTGATTCTGCTCCTCATTTCACCAGGGCAAGGAGGGAGAGAAGGAGGGTTGAGTTGTGCAGTGCTTAATTTCTAGCTGGGTTTAAAACCACCATAGTCCTTTTTGGACACCCTGTTTTCCTGTTTACCAAACCAAAACCTCAGCCTCGTATACAATCTCATTTCTTCCATGTATGTGTACATAAACTGGTGGCAGAACAGAGGCAAATATGTTGTTTGCAAGAGTCAGCATGTTTGAAAAGGTTAGAACAGTTAGTTTAGTAAATACCATCTGTCTTACCATCTTTTTCAGGCTTTAACTTCTGAAAAGTTGTATGATTTTGCCAGAGAGGTGTTGGAACAGCTGAAAAAGAGGAGCAAGTACCTTGACTGCTTCTTAGTAAAAGCAAAGATTCCACATGCCACTCTAAGATAACTTTCACATTCTCTATTTCCTTTAATATGAAGAGAATTTTCTTGTGTACATACTTTAATGGCTTTTCAGAATCTGTGCTTTGAATTTTCAAATGAAAAAAGAATCTGCATTATGCCAAGATGTCAGAGACACTGTAACATTAGGACAGCCTTTTTAAGAGGCTGAGTAAATCACCAAGTCTACAGAACGCTGAAAGAGATGCATGGCATTGCAGTGAGTTGCTCAGTTCTTCACAAGAGTTTGTTTTCAAGGTGTAACACTATTCAGAGGTACATATTTCACAGGTTTCTTTTTTTTTTTTTTAAATCCCAGATGTGTCCTGAAGGGATTTTGTTTTTATCAAATGGGGTTTGTTTTCTTTCCTCCCTTTTCTGGAAATTCTGTCTTTATTTTGTAATCTCAGTGGATCATTGTTTTAAGAGTATATCCTTAAATACTGTTTATGATGATTATGAGAACCTACTCTTAACTGCTTAGAAGTGTTTTAGAGCTGTATAGCTGTAACAACATTGCTGACAAAAAATTTACTTTAGCCTGTGAAGCAAGATACTGTCCATTTAGAAAATCTGCTTTAGTAGCCGGTCATTACATGGAATGCTTTCACTAACTGCCTGCTACAGTCTACAGGGCTTCCTTTATCTTTCTTCCCATTTCAGGAGGACTTCACCACTCCTGACACAGATGGGACATTGCAAGGGGACTTAACAACTCTTGACATGAATGGGAGGTTACAAGATTCCATTGCTCCTGCTGTCCCAGAGATGAGAGCAAAAAAGAGCTCTCATTGCAGAGAAGACAGTCTCAGAGATGAGAGCAAAAGGATGGTGATGGGACTGGATCCTGATAAATTCCCTTTGTTAAATCCAAGCAGAATGGATACATCTATGTTTAATGATTTGGCAATAAATGTTATCAAAAATTTATCTGGGTAAGTACTTGTTTGCCTAAAGGTATTTTTCTTTCCTTGTCTTTATTTATATTTTCTTTGCCCAGAACTAGTGAATAGACTGGTCATAGGTAATACTACTATGTATTTTCTGATCTAACTTTAAAAATTAGTCTAGCTGAGACTGCTTTCTTTTTAAAACCAATATTTCTCATAGCCAAATATATTTTTGAGTAATAAGTGACATCTAGTATACAATGATAAATTTCAGGTATTTAAGTTTTGTCTTCTAGAGATTTATTTTAGTTAAAAGGTGATTATCTGCTGCATAGTTGACTGAATATAAAAAGTGTAAAATGAAGACTATGACAAATGTTTGATTTGCAAATAGTATTTTAATGTAGTTTTGCTTGTAGAAATTCCAAAATACCAGTTAAACAAATCAGTCCCATGAAATTACTTCTATGTACACTGTCAGTTGTGAAAGTAATCCTATCTGTTACATATGAGCTCAGAAATTTAGCTCAGCACGTGACAGGGATAGAGAGCATGCCTTGTTTGCTATTTGTTATTCAGTAGTACTTAATTTGGTTTTTTTTTAGATTTGACCTATCAAAAAAATCCCCAAACCTAAACCACGGGAGGACAAATGATCCAGGTGTGCCTGTATTTCTTTTAATATTTTCTTTTCATCTAAATTGCAGTTCCTGGCATTTTACTGCACACGGTCCAGGCCAATGGCTTCTATGCTAGGAACTCTGAGATAGTTGTGCTTCTCAACTCTTTTCCTGGACATTTTTACTTAGATTAAGATGATTTTGAATTCCTAAAACAATGAAAGCTGCAGAATGAGATAATAATGTTATAAAGAGTACCTGTGATAGCAACAGGGAAGCAGGGTTGAGAAAAGAAGTGGTGCAAAAATCATGAAATATATAGGGAATCAGTGTATTCTCACAGTGTATTATCATCTACTCCAAAGTGAGCACAGAGGTAACCCTAGATGCTCCCTGCCTAGTGTTCCCATTTCCTCATGTCTCTTCTGCAGACCTTGACTCCTCCAGCCATTTCCAAAGCTTTCACATTTACAAGTCCCCATGACCACTAATACTATGAATGTAGCCCATTCATTCTCCTTATTAACCTGCCTCAAATTTGCTTTACATCTCTTCCATTTACCATGTATTTTCTGTGACATTCCTGGGACTCATGCCCCAGCTCATAACCTTTATTGCTGTTGCCACTTCTGAGTTACTTCAGGCCTGTCTGACAGAAATGATTGTTCCTGTTGTTGTCCCCTACATATTATAAGGAAACATTATAGAAATAAGAATACAGTATACATATACACATCAAAAACTTCAGTTGGTTGGCATTTATGCAATATCCTTCTTCTTCCCTTGTTAACTATCAGCAATTCTTCCCCCAGTAAGGAAGAGGGTATCTGATGCACATTCTCAGAAGTCTTCTAGCAAGAGTTCATCTCGGGGTGAAACAAAGCGAAAAAAAAGGTGAGACCCATAAAGTGAGGAATTCCATTTAAAGTATTCCTATGCAAGAATTTACCTAGACTTGGTCTATACACTGAAAGATTCATACTGCTTATTTGTATTCCCCTTCTTTCCATCTACTGCTTATCACTTGGAATCTCTTACCTCTTTATGTCCACATGATCAGCTTTGTGGGGCTTTTTCCCCACATTTTGACTGGAAAAACATTTTTCTTTTTCTCCTTCAATCTGCTGCAATTTTGTATTTTGCAGTTGTTGAAATATAGACTAACCCTTAAATCAGTGGGGCTGAATTTTCAGGTGTGTCTAAATAGGTTGTCTTCAGCTTAGTCCACAGATTGAGGAAATGAGCTACTGTAATAGTGAAAACAACAATAAATTTTTGAACAAGTGAGAGTTTAGAGGAGAATTCTGAGAATCATTTTCCATCAAAATACTCTATTTAGATTGTCATGGTTTGAGAATGGTATTCCCCAATTTTGCACTCCTACCAAAACACTCCAAACCGTGGGCCACTTTCTCACTCCCCTTTCCCTACAGCAGCTGGAGAGGAAAATTGGAGGAACAAAAGGTGAAGATAAGGTTGAGATAAGAACAATTTACTAGAAAGAGCAATGAGATTAAAAGAAGAACAGTAACAGCAGTGATGTTAATAGCAAAGTGTACAAGAGAGGCAAGCGATTCACATGTGAATGCTCACCACAAGGAAACCCGTGACAGTACCCGACTGCCACCACATTCCCCAACAGCAGGGACCCTTCCACCCACCCCCACAATGGTGAGAGGTGGTAGGGAATAACTTCCAGGTCCTGCTCATATCCCCTCCTGGCTGCTGTAGAAATTAACCCTGTCCTGGCCAGAACCATAGAATACTAGTTTAGGAGTTACCTTTTTTTCTAATTTTTCTTTAGTTTCATGTCTGTTGTATGATTGACTAGCTCAAATCATCAGTCAGAGAGGAAAACACTTGTGGATAGTTTAAAATTAATGTTTTTCCTTTCCAGTGAAAAAGGCAGGAAATCTCTTACCAGGGACGAGAGAGCACAGATACTTGGAAAGAAACCTCCAAAGTCTGAGTGAGTCGAATATTTCCAGAACAAGAAATTAATCTATAAAAAACCTTGAGGTATGTATGTATGTATGTATCATTGTGACCTATAGAATTCACTACTGAAGGTATTTAGCCTTGATATTTATAGGTCAAAGTACTTCCAGAGCACTTCCTTTTTGCAGCATTGTAAGAGTGAAGATCTAAGCCACCTAGTTCATTCTGTCTAATGTCTGAAGTGGGGGGTCTTACTGGAGCCCATTTTGTACATTTATAAGAAGTGGGTGGGGAATGTAAAATAGCCTCTGCTTCAATTCTTTTCACACCTAAGAAGACCAATACATTTTATGTCTTCATTCTTGTGCTCAGTGTTCCATTAGCAGGATAAACAATGAGCAAACAGGTTCCATTCCCTTTCTCTAAGAAAATTATCATATTGTTTCTGGATCTGTGCAGCTGTACTCCATAGAACTGAGATATTTTGTACATGTGTCCTGGGGTGACTTTATGATACTGGTATCCCCAATCGTCTGGTTTATGTTATATATTAAGTTCTGCACCTTTAAGACTGGCTTTGAAAGCAAGAGAGGGGGAAGAAGAAGCGCGCAGTGTGTTAAGGAAAACATCACTCCCACACACCCCGCTCCTGGACTGTGGTGTCTGCAGCACGGACAGACAGCGGAACAGAGCTTCTCTCTGACTTTTAGTTAGTTTTAGCTAGCTGAGGCAGAGGAGTTCCCTGGACCTTTGTTTTTTTCAATTTTCTTGGATCTGTGCAAGCCTGCCCTGGACTGAACACCCAGCCAAACCCCGGAAGCTCACGCCTGTGGCCCACCGGGGCCTGGGCCTCGGCACTTTTCCAGCGCCGGAGGGACTGATAAGAACCTGAGCGAGCCGAGCTGCACCACATGAAAAAAGACTTTTCTTCCTAGACTTACCATCCCATCAAACAGCAAGAGGTTTTATTATTTAATATTACTCAATTTCTGTTAAATAAACAGCTTTTTCCACTTCTCTCCACGGAATTTTTTTTTTTTCCTTTTCCCAGACCCGTTGGTGGGGAGGGGCATTTCCCTGTGGAGATCCCCATTTGGAGTTTTCCTTCCTGATTTGCCCTAAACTAGGACAAATACAGTTCTTGGCGCCCGAACGTGGGGCGAGAGAAAGTGGAAAAACCTGTACTGATTGTTGGTTGTATTTACTCTGTATTGGGATAAAGCAGTCAGTAGTCATGTTGTTTAGATACATAATGTCTCTTGGGGTAGAAGCCTTCATGTGGACCTGGTCCCTAAAAGTTTTTGAGGTTTTAATACCTGTCTTTGCCCTCTTTCACAGTAGAGGGGCACGGATTAGAATGGTTATTGTGCTGGGCTCAGTGATAATGATTTATAGGAAGTTTATAGAACTACTGAAGTTTCTGTCAGGTATGTTTGGCTCATGGTTTCTTCGCCCGACCCTGCCTCCCAGTCCTAGTAGCACATTTTGGGAGTTTATTGGTAATTGCACCCAGTTTGTTAGAGGAAGACCAGGGGATGAGGTGTTTCAGCCTTTTCTTTCCTTCTTCTCCTTTGAATCTGTTATGTCCCTCTTTGAGAATACCCAGTTTCCCCTGAGTGTTAAGGATACCACTTTCCTGGTAGTACAGCTGGCTCAGCTGTTAAGCTTCCTCTATATAGTCTGCAGCTTCTCTAAGATGAGGGCTGAGATATCCAGAAGAGCCAACGAGACCCCTGCCCCAGAAGTAGACTCAGGTGTGGGAAATCCTGAGTGGTGTAGAGAATAGGAGAGAATTGGCTGAACTCTGGAGGAATTTTCTGATCCCCCAGCCTGGGAATTTTCACGTGAACAAATTCAGAACCCAGATGAAGTAAGGAAATATCTGGAAGAGAATTGCTGTGATGATTCTAAAAAGAAAAATCTCATTGCAATAAGCTAGGCCCTAGCGTATGCTTATCGCACGGTGCTAGATACTGTAGAGCAAGCAGATAAATCAGCAGCTACCCCAGTGACTCAGGCTAAACCAGACAGTGAGCCTAAGCCAGCAGCCAAACCAGACAGTGAGCCTAAGCCAGTGTCTGTTGCTCCTGCCACGAGAGGCATGAAATTCAAAACCAAAACCGATCGGCCAGTAGATGATGATAATGGTGATGCGGGGGAAGGACCCTCAAGACCAGCAACTGACACAAAATCAGAAGGCACTGGTGAACCTTTCTCCCTGAAGGACCTTCGTGGCCTGAGAAAAGATTACACTCGACGACCTGATGAATCTATAATTAGTTGGTTAGTCCATCTGTGGGATGCTGCAGGTGAGGCTACAGTTCTGGATGGCACTGAAGCGAGGCATCTGGGGTCCCTGTCACACGATCCGGTTATTGACCAGGAGATGATGAGGGGGGCTGACCCTTATAGTCTCTGGGAACGGGTCCTAAGAAGTGTGGCACAAAGATATCTGTGTGCAGACGATCTCTATATACAGCAAACTCGTTAGAAAACCATAGAACAAAGGATTCAGCGCTTGAGAGAAATGGCAATAGTAGAGATTGTCTTTGTGAGTGACTTAAGTACTAGAAATCCAGACTTGGTGCCATGCACATCTGTGATGTGGCGAAAACTTGTTCGACTTGGGCCACAAGAATACGCTTCTGCTTTAGCAACAATGAAGCAGGATGACCGGGAAGAGACTGTGCTGGATATGGCGAAGAAGCTTCGAGCATATGCAGATACCGTGCATGGCCCCATACAAACAAAAATTGCAGCTATGGAAACACGTATGCAAAACTTCCACAACAAAATGAAGGAGAATTTCAAGAAACTCAGAGAAGACCTTCTTCCAGTCTCAGCAGTACAGACCAGGAGCCCTGGTACTCAACGCAGAAGTTCCCCAGATAGAGAGAAAAAGCTAAGAGCTGAGCTGTGGTTTTTCCTACGTGACTGTGGAGAAAACATGAAAAAATGACATAGAAAATCTACTGCTGCTCTGGCAAAACGGATGCTTGAACTGAAAGACAGCAAGACTCAGGGAGAATACTCCACCAAAAAGAAAGCCACTCCAGTAGCCTGTAGTCAAACTGACAAGTATGATGATAACCAAGTTTAGAGGGGCCCTGCCTCTAGCCAGGTAGAGGCTAGGGAAAACCGTGTCTTTTGGACTGTGTGGATTCGTTGGCCTGGCACATCAGAACCACGAAAATATGAGGCCTTGGTTGACACTGGTGCACAGTGTACCCTAATCCCATCAAGATATGTAAGGGCAGAATCTGTTTCTATTGCTGGTGTGACAGGGGGATCACAGGACTTTACTTTAGTGGAAGCTGATGTGAGCCTGACTGGAAATGAGTGGAAGAAGCACCCCATTGTGACTGGCCCAGAGGCCCCATGCATTTTAAGCATAAACTACCTCCGAAGTGGGTATTTTAAGGACCCAAAGGGGCTTAAGTAGGCATTTGAGATAGCAGCTATAGAGACAGAGAGCATCAAGCAATTGAACACTTTGCCTGGACTGTCAGAGAACCCATCTGTAGTAAGACTCCTGAAAGTAGAAGAACAGCGAGTACCAATTGCCACCTCGACGGTGCACCGCCGGCAGTATAGGACAAATCGAGATGCTGTGATCCCCATCCACAAGATGATCCGAGAACTGGAGAGCCAAGGGGTGGTCAGCAAAACTCACTCACCCTTCAACAGCCCCATCTGGCCTGTGCGTAAATCTGCAGGAGAATGGAGATTGACTGTGGACTATCGTGCATTGAATGAAGTGACTCCACCTCTGAGCGCTGCCGTGCCGGATATGTTGGAGCTCCAGTACGAGCTGGAGTCCAAAGCAGCGAAGTGGTACGCCACTATTGACATTGCCAATGCATTTTTCTCCATTCCCCTGGCATCAGAATGCAGGCCTCAGTTTGCCTTCATGTGGAGGGGAGTGCAGTACACCTGGAACCGACTGCCCCAGGGGTGGAAGCACAGCCCCACCATCTGCCATGGACTGATCCAGGCTGCCCTAGAAAAGGGTGAGGCTCCAGAACATCTGCAGTACATTGATGACATCATTGTTTGGGGAAAGACGGCTGAAGAGGTCTTTGAGAAAAGAGAGAAAATCATCCAGGTTCTCCTGAAAGCTGGTTTTGCCATCAAGAAGAGCAAAGTTAAGAGACCAGCTCGTGAAATTCAGTTCCTGGGAGTAAAGTGGCAAGATAGACGGCGTCAGATTCCCACTGAGGTTGTCAATAAGATCACAGCAATGTCTCCACCCACCAGCAAGAAGGAAACGCAAGCTTTCCTAGGTGCCATAGGTTTTTGGAGGATGCACATTCCTGAGTACAGCCAGATTGTGAGCCCTCTTTACCTGGTCACCCGCAAAAAGAACACTTTCCAGTGAGGCCCTGAACAACAACAAGCCTTTACTCAGATCAAACAGGAGATCGCTCATGCAGTAGCCCTTGGCCCAGTCAGAACAGAACCAGATGTGAAGAACGTGCTCTACTCTGCAGCCGGGAGCCACAGTCTGTCCTGGAGCCTTTGGCAGAAAGTGCCTGGGGAGACTCGAGGCCGACCACTGAGATTCTGGAGCCAAAGTTACAGAGGGTCCGAAGCCAACTACCCTCCCACAGAGAAGGAAATTTTAGCTGCCTATGAAGGAGTTCAAGCCGCCTCAGAAGTGATTGGCACAGAAGCACAACTCCTCCTGGCACCCCGACTGCCAGTGCTGGGGTGGATGTTTAAAGGAAAGGTTCCTGCTATCCACCACGCCACCGACGCTACATGGAGCAAGTGGATCGCCCTCATCACGCAGCGCGCCCGTATTAGAAACCCAAATCGCCCTGGGATTTTAGAGATAATTACAAACTGGCCAGAAGGTGAAAACTTTAGTCTCACTGATGAAGAAGAGCAAGAACAAGTGACACGGGCTGAAGAAGCTCCACCGTACAACCAACTGCCAGCAGAAGAAACGCGCTACGCTCTGTTCACTGATGGTTCCTGTCGCGTCGTAGGGATGAACCAGAAGTGGAAAACAGCCGTATGGAGCCCCACACGACAGGTCGCAGAGGCCACTGAAAGAGAAAGTAGATCAAGCCAACTTGCTGAACTCAAAGCTGTTCAACTGGCCCTGGACATTGCTGAAAGAGAGAAGTGGCCAAAGCTCTACCTCTACACAAATTCATGAATGGTAGCCAATGCTCTGTGGGGATGGCTGGAAAGGTGGAAAAAGGCCGACTGGCAACGCAGAAGAAAGCCAATCTGGGCTGCTGATGAGGAAAAAGACATCGCCACCAGAGTAGAGAAACTGTCTGTGAGGGTCTGTCATGTAGATGCCCATGTCCCCAAGAGCAGGGCTAATGAAGAGCACTGAAACAATGAGCAGGTAAATCAAGCTACAAAGATAGAGGTGTCAAAGATAAACTTAGATTAGCAACACAAGGGAGAGTTGTTCCTAGCTCGATGAGCCCATGACGCCTCAGGCCATCAAGGTAGAGATGCCACCTATAAGTGGGCACAAGACCGAGAAGTGGACCTAACCATGGACAGTATTTCCCAAGTTATCCATGACTATGAGACGTGTGCCACGATCAAGCAAGCCAAGCGGTTGAAGCCGCTATGGTACGGTGGGCATTGGTCCAAATATAGATATGGGGAAGCCTGGCAGATTGACTACATCACACTGCCCCAAACCCGCCAAGGCAAGCGCTACGTGCTCACAATGGTAGAAGCCACCACTGGATAGTTAGAAACCTCCCCTGTGCCTCATGCTACAGCCCGTAACACCATCCTGAGACTTGAAAAGCAAGTCCTCTGGAGGCATGGTACCCCTGAGAAGATTGAGTCAGACAATGAGACTCATTTCAAGAATAACCTTATAAACAGCTGGGCTAGAGAACATGACATTGAGTGGGTGTACCATATCCCTTACCATGCACCTGCTGTGAGAAAAGTAGAGAGGTACAATAGACTGTTAAAGACTACCTTAAAAGCGTTGAGTGGAGGATCTTTCAAAAATTGAGAGCAGCATCTAGCAAAAGCCACCTGGATAGTTAACACCCGAGGTTCCACCAATCGAGCAGGCCCAGCCCAATCCGAGCCCCTGCATAAAGTAAAGGGAGACAAGGTCCCAGCAGTACATCTCAGAGGTTTGTTAGGAAAGACAGTTTAGATCAATTCTACTTCGAGTACAGACAAACCCATTCATAGAGTTGTTTTTGCTCAAAGACCGGGTTGCACATAGTAGATAATGAAGAAAGATGGAACAACACAATGTGTACCTCAGAGAGATCTGATAGTTAAGTGAAGATTATGAATAAATGCCCTTGTCTGTATATAATGTATGTGTTGTAGGGTTAAAATATATATATATATTAATTTTGATAATAAGTTGACGATATGGGGATAAGGGGTGGAATGTCCTGGGGTGACTTTATGATACTGGTATCCCCAATCGTCTGGTTTATGTTATATATTAAGTTCTGCACCTTTAAGACTGGCTTTGAGAGCAAGAGAGGGGGAAGAAGAAGCGCGCAGTGTGTTAAGGAAAACATCACTCCCACACACCCCGCTCCTGGACTGTGGTGTCTGCAGCACGGACAGACAGCGGAACAGAGCTTCTCTCTGACTTTTAGTTAGTTTTAGCTAGCTGAGGCAGAAGAGTTCCCTGGACCTTTGTTTTTTTCAATTTTCTTGGATCTGTGCAAGCCTGCTCTGGCCTGAACACCCAGCCAAACCCCGGGAGCTCAGGCCTGTGGCCCACCGGGGCCTGGGCCTCGGCACTTTTCCAGCGCCGGAGGGACTGATAAGAACCTGAGCGAGCCGAGCTGCACCACATGAAAAAAGACTTTTCTTCCTAGACTTACCATCCCATCAAACAGCAAGAGGTTTTATTATTTAATATTACTCAATTTCTGTTAAATAAACAGCTTTTTCCACTTCTCTCCACGGAATTTTTTTTTTTCCCTTTTCCCGGACCCGTTAGTGGAGAGGGGCATTTCCCTGTAGAAATCCCCATTTAGAGTTTTCCTTCCTAGGGGCAAACCCTAAACTAGGACAACATGCCATACAAAACTATTAAGATTAGTGCTTAAGATATTTAAGCATTTGAGAATTTTATTCCATATTCTTTTTCAGTATAATTCCAGTAAACAGCTCAACCCACCTTCAAATATTTTTTCTTTATCTAAAATGCATACTTAGTTCTTTGGGCACAGGAATTTGGCTAAGATCACTTTTTTTGGACAGTGGCATGGCAGTGCTCTCCAGTGAGCAATTACAATAGCTCCTTGTCCTGGCTGCATCTGAAGAGAATCTGTGCTAATGTGGGGAAAAGTTCTTAGGCATTCTGAATATTGGTTTGTGTATGCTCTGAAAAGCATACGGAAATTAATCTGAACAAAATATTTGGAAAAACAGTGAATATTGCCAGTGTGATTATTTAACAGTTTGATCATCAATTTAAATTTTTAAATTTTTTTTGGTTTTCAGTACTTTGAAGGGGATTATTACGAATATTCTCTGGAAGGGTAACAACACCTTGCTCTGCCTTGGTGAGGGAAGGAAATGTCATGTTCTTTAGTCAGTTCTGCTTTCATAGGTGTATTCTTGTGAAGAGACCTTCCCTTTGCCCCCCGAAGGAAATCCACGCTAGCTCTGTCGAATGGAGGGGTCAGGGAGGCTCTTGGAGACCAAGAAAAGACCAAAAAGGTGCTGCTTCTCCCTCCGGGGATCGGAGGATGTTTATTCTGGCTCGCTTCCAGAAGAGAGAAGAGCCTGGGTGCCTCTTTCCCGGACTTTTTCAAACCTCGGGAGAGGGGCAGGGGGACATATAACACCAAGCACTGGGATAACGTTTCAGGGACAGGAAGGGGAGGGGAAAGACACGTCACAGAGAAACAAAGTAACTCCCAGAAATATGCACCACCACACAGCAGGAGTGGTTTCCAGAGCAGAGAATGCAGTCCTCAATGAGATCTCAAACAGAACTTTGTTTGAATTGCTTTCAAAATTGATTTATGCAGTTTCCCATCGAGAACATCCTTATTTTGTTATGCATACCCGGTCACACACGCTTTCACACGTGGTTTCATAGCAGAAGGGAATGACAGAGCTGATTCCCAGGCTGCTGCCCCTCTTGGGCTGGCCAGACTTCCTGACCTGTTTCAACAGGCAAAATTAAGCCATGAAATGTTGCATCAGAATGTACCAGGTTTGATTTGACAGTTTAATCTGAAACGAGATCAAGCCAAAGCCATTGTGGCCACGTGTCCCCACTGTCAGTGCACAGCTCTGCCATCCCTGAGTGCTGGAGTTAATCCAAGGGGACTTGAAAGCTGTCAAGTATGGCAAACTGATGTAACACACATCCCTGAATTTGGACAGGTAAAATATGTACATGTATCCATTGATACCTTCTCGGGAGCAATTTTTGCCTCAGCCCATGCAGGAGAAAAAGATGTGCATGCCACAAAGCACCTGTTGCAAGCTTTTTCTGTGCTAGGAATCCCTAAAGAAATGAAAACAGAAAATGGACCAGCATGTATTTCCAAAGTGTTTAAGGAATTTTTGCAACAATGGGGAGTGAGACACAAGACAGGAATCCCTCACTCTCCAACAGGTCAAGCAATAGTAGAGAGAGCACACCAGTCACTCAAACGAGTTTTGAAAAATCAATGGAAAGACAAAGTAAAGTTAACACCACAAGAAAGATTATGCAAAGCCCTGTTCACTCTCAATTTTTTAAACTGCTCTGTGGAAGATCAAAACCCCACAGTGGTTAAGCATTTCTCCCCTCATGGCAAACACAAGCTCAAGGAACATCCACCAGTGTTGATGAGAGACCCTGAGAGTGGAAAAATTGAAGGTCCTTACAAATTAGTGACATGGGGAAGAGGATACGCTTGTGTATCAACACCCCTGGGTTTACGGTGGGTCCCACAGAGGTGGGTAAAACCGTACACTGAAAAACATCCCACCAGACCCCCCGATATTTCAGTGGCAGAAGTTCAAAGATCAAACAGGTATTTGGGTGGAGAAGGAAATCCAGATTCTCCATTCTACCCTGACTTTCCTCTGTTGAATCTGTTTATTGATGAATTCAGTTAATAGTTTTTGTTCCTTGTTTACCTGTATTTTAGGAAGAAACCATCCCGAGCATGACAGTTTTGTGGACATTTTCTCAGCATGGGGATTTTCGGGATGGCTGTCTTCTGTATTCCAAACTGTTTTAGGGTTTTTTGCAATTGTTGTTGTTTTGATTATGTTTTCTGTTTTGCAACGTTGGTGTGTTACCACCACCACCAAGTTAATTTCTCCTGCACCTCAGATAAATGCTGTGGAATTCCCAAATCCCAATACACCCCAAACCCCTTCCCCTTGGTTTTAAGAAGTAAAACCGAGTTCCCTTCCTTCTTTTGGAAAAAATTAGGGGGAGATGTTGTAGTTGATAACTTGAAATATATCTTTTCCCTTCTTTTAGTCCGTCTCCCGCCCCACCCCACCCCCCACTTCTCTTTCTCCTGTTTACCTGGTGTCAGGTTACCACGGTTACTGAAGTTTCTCTCCTCAGCCCCACAGCGAGAGGCCGGATAGAGAAAAGAGAAGACCCTGCTGGCATTTCCAGCTGCTTGAAGTTTCTTTAGCCCAGGAAAGCACGGGCTTGGGAGAAGAGAGACCCTTCTTTCCAACACGCAAGTTTGTAACTTTGTTGTTCCTGTCCCAGAATGCCTCTGAGCTATGGAAGCTGAGAGGCCATGCTTACCTTGCCTTCCCTTTCTTTCCCCCCTGTGTTGCCAGGAAACCAAGCCCGCCCCCTCTCCCCCCCTCTGCCCCTCTGTGGAGAATACTCCTACACCTTTGTGGGCATTTGAAGAAGTTGGTGTCTGTTATTTCTTCTCTTGGTGTGTGTAACCTTGATTTGTAGAAAGTTTGTAAGATGTACTAACTGAGAAAAATAATTGGTTCTTTCTCTGATGTTCCCTCCCTCCGAGAAACCCTGTTAAAAGAGACCTCCCAGACCCCAAATCCTTTGTCTCTCATCCTTTGGATTCCCCTTCACAGAAATAAACTGTGGCATGCAAACCAGAGAGAGTCCCCCCCTGATTCCTTTACTCGCTCTATAGACTTGAATTCTTGAAGAAAATCAGTGAACCCCACAAACATATGCTGGCTCGAAACTCGAGTGAAGAGAAACCTCATCACTGAGCTAGCCGGGCCACACTTGAGGAGATCGAGTCACTAACCCATACTAAAAAAAAATGCAGTAATGAAGGAGAAGAGAGTAATGTAGCACATTTATTTCATCTAAGTAATTCTGGGTACCTGGCACATCAGAGACAGTGGGAGACTCTTACTATAGTATATTATCTGCATGGAACATGTTCCACATCTGCCTCTTACACTCAACACACCAGATTCATCACAATACAGTACCAGATTCATAGACTTACAGAATGGTTTGAGTTGGAATGGACCTTAAAACTCATCCACCCTCTACCATGGGTAGGGCCACCTTCCAGTAGACTAGGTTGCTCCAAACCATGTCCAGCCTAGCCTTGAACACTTTTGGAATGGGGAACTCACAACTTCTCTGGTACCAATAGTATCAGATTTCTTACATATTTGGTTCCTTTGAAGATGAACAAACAGACTTTGAAAGAAGGAGTAGATGTCACCAGGTTTGGCTGCACTTGCTTTGGCAGCATTATTATCTTCTATTCCACTTGCATCACAGAAAGTCTTCCCAAACCTGTATACTTCTGGCTAGCAAAATGGATAAAATGGACAAATTCAAGGTGGCATTACTGAAGGCATAGAAAGGAATACCAAAATTGTATCACTGTTCTTTTGTTTCTTTGAGTCTACTGAAACTCAGTAGAACTGGATGAATTACTTGAGTGCAAGCAAATGTTTTCTCTTTCCTGTTAGTCTGTGCTTGTTCTTAATTCCTGAGAGCACTTTGTGTAAGAATGATTTTTGTCTATGTCTTTAGATGTCAAGGTCAAATACGTCTCATTTTTTCAAAGCAGATTTGCCTGACATTAAGACTCAGCTGCAGCATTTGTGGAGTCAAAGACTACCAAACTGCAACCAACAAGGATAATGGGACAAGGAAGATTGGAAAAATCAGGGGTAATGGTCAAACCACATGCTAGTCACATTCAAGCTCTCTTTACTGGCAGTCATTCTCCTGCTGTTTTTCTCCCCATGCCAAATCATGCAGCTTTCCTCTTCCGACCCTAATAGACCACCCACCCTGCTACATAAACAAATTCTACCATGTCTCTCTTGCTTTGCAGAATAATACGCTGAGTTTTCAGTGGCAGACCAGGACAGCAGAGCTGGTCTCACTCTTGGGTGGATACCTCTCGCTTTCAAAAGCAACTTCTTTAGTGGTTACGTCCCACAGGTCAGCATCACTTTTTAGGGGGTCAAGGCCAGTGCCCCTCCACCTTGGCTGGCATTCATTTTTACAGTTAAATACCTGCTTAATCATCACCCAATTCTGAATCTTAGACAAAAGACACAACAAGGAAAAAGCACACTTCAAAGGGTTTTAAGTGTTTCACTTCTAATCACTTTAGAAATGAAACCTTTTGAATTAAACTGAAGCCAAGGAGACACTGAAGTACTCCAGCCCTTCAGGGGTATTTGGTCTCCCTTTTTCCAAATTGTATTCCAATAGCTCATCATCAGATTTTTTTCCTTTGCCACCTGAACCATACGAGTTCTCCTGCGTCTCACTCTACATTATAAAGGGGGAAATTATGGACTTCTTATCTGTTCGCAGAGCCCTTTGGGACACTTGGGACCCCACCCACACCGTTCCCCTTTGTGACGAGGAGGCTGCGTGTGCCCAGAGCCCATTGTGACACCTGGGGCCACGCCCTGACCAGGCGGGTATAAAAGGGCACGGAGAGCCCGGCGGTGCCCACTCCCAGGAGAGCAGCTCCGGCAGGAGACAGCGGCTCCGGCAGGAGACAGCGGCTCCCGGGAGAAGGCGGAGTGTGAGCAAGTCGGAAATGTCTATGGACATGGAGACGAGCTCATCCACGAAGCCAGAGAACACCTCTAGGAAGAAGGAGATGGGGCAGCACGCAGCTGCCTCGGGGCCTGGGCCGGGCTTGCCATGGGCGAGGGAACTGCTGCACCGTGACTCCTGGGCTGGGCCTGCCGCGCAGGTGGCAGCACCAGAGAGCCGGGCAGCGGCCCCTCATAGCCTCAGGGCCTGCGCCTGGGCTCTGCTGCACTTGCTGTGGTGCGGCTTCCTTGCCATCCTGAGCAAGGTGCTGGCTGTCATCTGGAGATGCGGCCAGCAGCTGGGCCTGGCTCAGGGCACGGGCTCGGGGACGGCGGCAGCAGCCGCCGCAGCAGGGGCAGAGAGCGGGGCAGCTGCCCCGCACGGCCCCAGCTGCGTCCCCGGCCCCTCAGCAACACAGGAAGCTCACGGGCAGTGGGCAGCACCGAGGGTAGTTCTGCCAGAACTGCAGAACGAGGAGGGGGACATCTCAGAGGATGTCCGGTCCAGCACCAGTGGGGTCGAGAGCTACTCGGCATTGCTGCCGCTGCTGATGTCAACATCAGACACCAGCTCTACATGTAGCTCTGACCCCAAACTCCTGGAGCTTTGGACCGGCACAAAAACCGAAGATCAAGCAGCTGTGAAAAGGGAAGATAAGAATGTCATCATTATCCACACCATCTGGGTGAATCCCCGCTACCCACAGCTGCTGATGGACCCCGACTTGGTGCTGGAAGATGGGGAAGATGCTGAGCTGCCGGGCACATCTTATGGCCTGGCAGCTCCCAGATTCACCCAGCCAGCAGGTGCTGCCCCGGCCAGAGCTCCACAAGTTAAGGAGCACCCTGTGCGTGCCACTGGCCAGCCACAAGAGATGGCAAAGCCAGCCGCTTGTGCAGCCCCTGGCGCGCAGGCAACAGCAGCAGAGAGCCGGGCAGCGGCCCCGCACAGCCTCAGGGCCCGCGGCCGGGCTCTGCTGCACTCGCTGCGGCGCGGCTCCCGGGCCATCCGGAGCAGGGTGGCGGCTGTGATCCGGCGATGCCGGGAACACAGAGCCACAGGCGTCAGGGCCCGGAGGCAGTGAAGCCGGCCATAGGAATAAGGAGAGGGAGGGCAGGGAGAACAAGGGAGGGTTAGAGATAGGGGGGACCAAGGGAGGGGTAACAGGGAACACAAGGGAGTTAAGAGAGTGGGTAGAGAGGGAGGGGAGAAAACTTTAGCTAGCATAGGTAAATAATAAAGTTCTGTAGGTGAAATTAGTGTTCTGATGGCCTAGAGATTAGTTTGACCAGTCTAGGTAAGATGGTTTTGTTGAAATAAAAGGACTGAATTAATAAATACAAAGTGGTTGCTTTTTTCATTGCGCTATAGTCATCGTCCTGGGGGGAGATCCTGAATGCCAAAGCCTTTGGGTTGCTGGGGCGGTGCAGTGTGTGCTGTGTGGGGCAGAGGAGAAAGGCGCTGCCTGCACCGGGAGGGATGTGGGGACACCAAGTCCTTGTGACTTGTGGCACAAGGAGTTTGTTTGATGCAGGACCCCGTT
Organism: Cyanistes caeruleus; assembly: GCF_971803275.1. Taxonomy (NCBI): domain Eukaryota; kingdom Metazoa; phylum Chordata; class Aves; order Passeriformes; family Paridae; genus Cyanistes; species Cyanistes caeruleus. The sequence continues at coordinate 8,726,983 of NC_141709.1, forward strand.
CTTCCATCCCAGTTCTCCTCCAAGACAGCTGCCTGCTGTAGAGATCATTCTGGGGGATCTCTGAGGGAAGGAGTGCTTGCCTGGTATTGCAAATGGCAGCTTCTCAGCCACCAGGGACCACCCACACAACTGGGTATCTGAATTAAATCTTCACTACTTGACACACACAGAACAGCTTCTCTCAGGGCAGCTACACGCTCCCTCTCCTGGTGCAACCACATGTTCCACTGCCCAAGCCCCATCCGTGTTTGTGTCACTTTCTCTCCTATTTACACTCCAAACAGCATCAGGTTTTCTCTCACACACATTCAAAACAGCACCAGTTTCTGTGCTCTGGGCATCCCACCCTTGTTCCCATTCATGTTGACGATTCTGGACGATGCCTGTGCACAAAAGATTTGAAAGGCACTTGGGATTGCAAAGCAAATTGGTTTTATTAGTTAATGTATCAAATAACACACACCAACCCCTAGATTCATGAAAAGCTGCTGAGCAGGAGAAGGAGGAGCACGGTGCTCAGGTGGGAGGGGCAGGCCAGGCACCTTCAGACTGTCCCCTGGATGGAAATGGAGTGCATCTTTTCCTTCTCTCTGTTTCCTCCACAGAACCACACCTTCGATCTCCTCCACTGCACTGGAATTTTCCCAGTTACAATGGCATTGCACGCTTGGTCAGAGTGTGCGATGAGGCCACAATGGCTCATGAGAGCCACTCCATGCTGAGCTCAGCTCCAGTGAGTATTGTTCCTCTTTCACAGCTGAAGTTCCCATCCATTGACCCATCCATTGTTTCTCTTAAGGGTCAAATTCCCACCAGTTAGACAAGAGGGTTTTCTTCATCAACTTTTCTTCATTATCTTGTTGAGGTTCACAACAATGAACCAAAGATGGCACAACCTTAGACACAACTTCAGGCCCTGACACAATCATAAAATGAACATTTTTCTCTTTTCTAACACCTTAATTTCAGGACTGGATAACACAGAGCTTTGGAATCATGTCTTCATGTTCTGAAGTATCTCAAATGAGCACATGGTCCCCTAATGATGAGTTATCTAGGACTTGCTTGGTGGTACAGTGGGTTTGCATGTCACAGATTAAATTTCATGACAGTCCTTTCATTGGGCCAAAAGAGATGAACAACTTGAATTTTATATCACCAAAGGGATTCCAGAGGAGGCTCTGAGACTCTTCCATTTTTGTAAAAAAAACCCTAGGTATTGTTGCTAAGAAAAAACCACCTTGTTCTCTGAGGGAATCTACATTAATCTTTCCAAGGAATGGAAGGCAGCCCAAGCCACAAAACAAGGAAGATATTTCTACCTTTGATTTTAAAGTCACAGTCCTTCAATAACATCTGAGAAGAGCAGCTGCACATCATTAGTGCAGGCAAAAATCCGTCACCTTCCTGATGAGCTTTAGGCAACTCCAGATCTTGATTTTTCCAGCACCAAGCACAACCAATTAAACCTGGCAAATACAGGGTGGATTTGCATTTGTATCTGTGCTCCCTGATGGATGTTCTTGGGTTTGGTGGCATTACTTGTGGATCCTGGAGCAGGGATCCAGAAGGATGTTCTGAGGCCTGAGCTTTTAAAAACACACAAGTCCTGTGCTTGGCAATATCTTGCCCATGTGCAGGGAGCAGTGAGCTCATCCAGGTGAGGCAAACATATCCCTTCTGTCCTATTTCTCTCCACCCTTTCTTTTGATTTTAAATCTGTGGAACTGGAGGGAAAAAATTCCCCCAGGAAGCAGACACAAGCTGCCCCGGTGCTGTGGGTCCTGCCAGCCCTGGCCTGTGCTGATGGAAGGTGGATGATGCTTTTGTGATTCATCTCCTCCTGCAGGAATTTTAATTTTTCACAATCACATGCCTTGATGAGGTTTCTCACCAATTGTATAGATTTTAGAAATCACCAGGTTCCCAAAGCGGGGTATGTTTGGGAGGGAGATGGGGGTTTCCTGGATGATCCAGGCGCTACCTGGAGAATCGAAGCGCTGCCTGGGCAATTCAGGCACTGCCCACAGGATCCAGGCACTTCCCACAGGATCCAGGCTCTGCCCACAGGATCCAGGCTCTGCCCACAGGATCCAGGCTCTGCCCACAGGATCCAGGCCCTGCCCACAGGATCCAGGCAGTGCCCACAGGATCCAGGCTCTGCCCACAGGATCCAGGCCCTGCCCACAGGATCCAGGCAGTGCCCACAGGATCCAGGCACTTCCCACAGGATCCAGGCCCTGCCCACAGGATCCAGGCTCTGCCCACAGGATCCAGGCTCTGCCCACAGGATCCAGGCAGTGCCCACAGGATCCAGGCCCTGCCCACAGGATCCAGGCCCTGCCCACAGGATCCAGGCTCTGCCCACAGGATCCAGGCTCTGCCCACAGGATCCAGGCAGTGCCCACAGGATCCAGGCTCTGCCCACAGGACACCGTCCAGCCGCCGCGGCCCTCAGGGCAGGAGGCAGGAACAGAGGTGGCTGCAGAGAGTGCAGCTGGAGGGAGGCCTTGCTTTCACTTGGCTTTGTTTCCAAACACCCAGGGGCTGTGAGCATCCATATTTTTCCTTATAGTCCAAGCCCAGGGAGTCCAGCCTGGGAAAACCATTTCAGAACATAAACAACCACGTTCTACCAGTGTCCTAGAGGAAGGAGTGAATGGCAACAGGAATTTTCCCACTGTGCTTTGCCTCAAGCACCTGTGACTCTACCTCTGCCCCAATGAATTATGATCTGGTTCTGTAAGCTAACCCACACAGCCAAAGGGAGATGAGGACTTGGGCATTGTCATTACCATCAAAGAAAGATGTGGCAATTCTCAGATGAGAAATCATTTACCTGCAAAAGGACATAACATTGTTAGGAGATAGTAAGAATCATCAAAAATGTATGTGGAAAACTTTGTTCTAAGTAAGTATCATGTCAATACTTTAATATGCAGTTTCTTGCACAATATATAAGCTTCATAGCTTATAGGTTCATCTACTAAGGATTTTTAATCTATAAAATCAGGTGTAATGAGGAAACACAAATATATGTGTACAAATTAAAGAGTCAGAGACTGAAAACATAGTTTAAAATAAAAAATACTTAGATGTTGAAGATGATAATGTCTAACTGAAACCCACGAGCATGTTTCTAGATGTCTTCTCACTATAGAAAGCCACACAGCAATAAAGAATAGCTGCTCCAAGTAAAGAGGCAGAACATGCAATAAAATAATAATAATCAGAACCAATGAAATATTAAATATAAAATTTTAATATTCTTATACTTTCCAGTAAGTTGCAGTACAAGTAAACTAGTTCAGATATCCACTATAGCCCTACAGCAAGAATGTAATCAATTTCAAGGATGTCAGTGAGGTTTACCGTAATTTTAGAAACTCAGACTTAGATAAGCACCATAGAAACATATTTATAAATATTTAATAGATATTTTATTTTGTTTGTAATCTCACAATTTGCATAGTATTAAATTCTGTCCATTGTATTCCTTCATTCTGAAGCAGGGACTGGAGCTCTGGGAGTCTGGTTAATAGTGTTTCCTAATATTGTTCCTCCTTAAGTAAACTGTTAGATTAACTTTTCCTTAGTTGACATATATGAAACAAGATTTTTAATCCACACTTTGTCTATTAAGCTAGAAGCAGGGAATCCCTGAATTCTATTAGCAATTTAGACTTTGGATTCAAGAAGGATCTGGTTCCACGTTTGGTGGCATGTAATAACTTCTGCAGTGTTCCCTTGCCCTCATCTACTTGTTAGTGTCCTCAGATGTCCACTGCCCTAGAAAAGATTATTTTATTAATTTATTTTATTTATTTCTTTTTCCTTCTTAGATTCCCTTACCTGGAACCAATCACACTAAAACCAGCTGGGTTCTTCCATCTGACAGTCTGCAGTTGCTTTCTCTGCTTCAGTATGCGCTATAAAGCTGTCCTGTTACAACAGAGGAGATATTTGTAGGTAAGAAGGAAGTGGAATGGAGCCGGAGCATTTCGGATGGAGGTCTCCACAGAAATGAAAGAAAGATCGCAGCCAATAACAAGAAAGTTTCAGAAATGAAGAGGGAAAGGATAAACACTTTTTTATTTCAACCATGATGAAATTCTTGACACATCTGACAGTAAGACTGCAGAACCCCAAATTTTCCCAAGTTCTCCATGATTGCAAGTAGCTGTGTTAATGAATTCCAGTTATTTTTTTTCTAAAATACTTAAAAATTACAGTCTTTCATAAACATTTATAGTGGGTTGGCTCACAAATGTGTTAAATCATTCACTATATATCATGTTTGGGGAAAAGATCCAAAATAGCTCTCCTGATTAAACTTTCTATGAAAATATGTTGCCTTTTCAGAGGGTTTTTCTCTTTCAGCTGAAATACTTTTATAAAGTGAATTCTTCTAAACAAAAAAATTAATTTTGCAATTAGGAATGTGTGTAAGGAGCTGGTAAAAATAGCTTCTCTGCTTTAAACTTCTGTGTCAGTGCAATTAAAGTCATGTGCTGGCATCAGCAATTTCATACGTCAGCATCACATGAATGCATTCTTATTTCTCAGTTAATTCCTGACTTTTGCAACCAGTTATGGCTGCAATACAAAATTTGAAATACACTGACCTAGGGAATCTTGTATTAGAAGCCTACAGTGAGTAAGTGAAGTTTGAGGAAGGTTGGGTGGTGGATTGACCTTGATCTGGCCCTCACCCAGCTGGTCTCTCACTCCCTCTCCTCAATGGGAGAGAAGAGAAAATAAAATGAAAAATCTCATGGGTCAAGACAAAAGACCATAAAATCATTTACTGATGATTGTCATGAGCAAAACTTGGCACTTGTGTTATACTTATAAATAATAATAATAATTATATTATATATATATAATTATAGTTCCTATAAAAACATAGTAATATAATTATAGTGTTGCCTTTCAAGACAGTTTTGTGCTTCTATTTGAAAGGTTGTATATTTTTTTTCTTCAGTGGAGCAGTCATCCATAAAATGGTCAACTCGGTAAATACCATGTCTTTTGGACATCAAGCTTGAAAATTTGTCAGCAGAATTAAGTTTTCTGGTTTTCACACTGTTCCTGTTCACTGGCTGGATCCATGAAGAAAGGACAATTAGAGCATGGGTCAGGATCCTGCTTTCATTACTTTTACAGCAAGCTTCCCCATCTTTCTGGATCAATAGTGGTACTGTGAGAACAGCAGAGTTCTTGTGGGACAGAGCTCGTGTGTATGGAAGGAATAATTTCACTACATCCTATGTAAAGGGACACAGTTTGCATTAGCAATTAAAATTTTTCATATGCTTAATTGTTCATGACATATGAAATTCAGGCTATTTAACTAAATAAATGTTTCATATTATATAAAATTAGGGGAAAAAATAATCATGAGACAACGGAAAATCTATTTCAGTTGTCACATTGAATTCTTATCAGCAGGTTTCTATAGAAGGGAAAATACTAACCTGTTGTAGTTGATAGCTTGAAATATATCTTTTCCCCTCTTTTAGTTGGGATCTCCCCCCCACCCCCAGCTTCTCTTTCTCCTGTTTACCTGGTGTCAGGTTACCACGGTTACTGAAGTTTCTCTCCTCAGCCCCACGGCGAGAGGCCGGATAGAGAAAAGAGAAGACCCTGCTGGCATTTCCAGCTGCTTGAAGTTTCTTTAGCCCAGGAAAACACGGGCTTGGGAGAAGAGAGACGCTTCTTTCCAACACGCAAGTTTGTAACTTTGTTGTTCCTGTCCCAGAATGCCTCTGAGCTATGGAAGCTGAGAGGCCATGCTTACCTTGCCTTCCCTTTCTTTCCCCCCTGAGTTGCCAGGAAACCAAGCCCGCCCCCTCTCCCCCCCGCTGCCCCTCTGTGGAGAATACTCCTACACCTTTGTGGGCATTTGAAGAAGTTGGTGTCTGTTATTTCTTCTCTCGGTGTGTGTGACCTTGATTTGTAGAAAGTTTGTAAGATGTACTAACTGAGAAAAATAATTGGTTCTTTCTCTGATGTTCCCTCCCTCCGAGAAACCCTGTTAAAAGAGACCCCCCAGACCCCAAATCCTTTGTCTCTCATCCTTTGGATTCCCCTTCACAGAAATAAACTGTGGCATGCAAACCAGAGAGAGAGTCCCCCCCCTGATTTCTTTGCTCGCTCTATAGACTTGAATTCTTGAAGAAAATCAGTGAACCCCACAAACATATGCTGGCTCGAAACTCGAGTGAAGAGAAACCTCATCACTGAGCTAGCCGGGCCACACTCGAGGAGATCGAGTCAATGGGCAGGGACACTTCCAGCAGACCAGGTTGGTCCAAGTCCCAGTGTTGACCTTGATGTCTCTGGCCAAGTTTAGTTCTATTAGGGCTTAAGCTTTCCCAAGACAATCCCTGGCTGCTTGGACAATCCCCCTGTATTCCTCCCAGGCTGTCCTTGCTTCCATCCTCTGCAGGCTTCCTGTTTGTGTTTGGCTTTGTCTGGGAGTTCATTTTTCATCCATGCATGCCTCCTTGCATTTCTGCCTGACTTCCTATTTGTTGGGATACATCACTCCTAAACTTGGAAGAGATAACATGTGAAGTTTATGTATTATGATGTATGCCTATATGCATGATATACAGGAAAGAATTAATAGCATTTTCACTGTTAGTTAAGAGGGAACTTAATAAATGTTTCATTCAGTTACATAACTTGCTTAAATGTCATTACATAATGGGGCTGTAAAAATTGAGGGTTTGCTGAATGGGGGCTTTAGGGTTTTTTTAGCTCCAAACATACTGGGTGCTGATAAATGCACTTGAAGCTACCCTTTCCTTTGCCTTGCACCACTGAGCTTGTATTTCTTCAGAATGATTGCCGTATTTCCATCAGGAACATTCAGTCAGGTCATTAATTTTAAAAGTTGAGAGTCATACTTGATAGCACTTTATAAGGCATGATTGGCTTACAGCAAGCTTCTTGGTGTGGGTAAAATAGAATATTCAGTACCTGGTGCAACACTGGCAGATGTCACCCAAACAACTTCGCTATCCCTGCCCAGGACAGAAAGAACATCTGAGCCACTGGACCACCAGGAGGTGCCAGGAGGTGCCAGCATCCAGCTTACGTGGTGATAGAACATTTTGATGTTGATCCTGAAATTATAACTGATACAGTCACAGAAACACAGAATATCCTGAAATGGAAGGAGCCCCCACCAGATTCATCCAGTCCAACTCGTGACCCTGCACAGACACCCCAACAATCCTACCCTGTGCATCCCTGGGAGCATTGTTCAAATGCTCCTGAAGCTCTGGCAGCCTTAAGGCTGTGCCCATTCCCTGGGGAGCTTGTTCTGTGCCTGACCACCCTCTGGGGAAAAATCCTTTCCCTGATACCCAGCCTAATCCTCCCCTGACACAGCTCCAGCAGTGCCCTTGGGTCTCCTGTCCCTGGTCAGAAGGAGCAGAGACCAGAGCTGCCCCTCTGCTGCCCCTTGGAAGGAGCTGCAGCTGCCGACAAGGTCTGCTCTCAGTCTCCTCTGCTCCAGGATGAACAAACCAAGTGACCTCAGCCACTCCTTCTTCATTTACTGTCAGTTAATTTAGTTGTTAAAAAAAAATTATATTACTCTGATCCTGATTCCATTGAAACCATAGTAGTTGAGTCATTTTGTTCATGATAAAACTATTTTTCAATTTCATGTTAGGTACAGGTGAAACTTCTAGTATTCTATGGCAGACAGAATCAAAAAGAAGATTAAACTAGGTGCTAAAATAAAAGACAGATATTCTCAAATAATTGAAGTGCATGAAAAACAGTGAGAACTAAAATGTCATCATCTTAGTGATGTTTTGTTGAACTCTTTCCAGTAGCTTCATATCCCACTTGTTCATTACCCAGCTTGGGAGCCCAGCTGAGGCCTTACCAGCACTGAATAGAGGGAAAGGATCTACAAAGACATGCCAGAAGGTCATGTGGCCATCCAGAGGAACCTTGAAAAGCCTGAGAAATGGGCTGACAGGAACATCACCAAGTTCAAGAAGGGGAACCCCCAAGTCCTGTTTCTGGAGAGGAACACTACCAGGCAGGCACCAGAGCATGCTGCAGGCCTCCTAGCTGGGCTGGAAAGCAGATGGTCAGGAAAGGCTTGGCAGGTCCTGGAGAGCACCAAGATCAACACAAGCCAAAATATGCACCCTTCTGGCAGAGAAGAGCAAAGGGATCCTGAGTTGTGTTGAGAGTGCAGCCAGCAGGCCAAGGGAGGGGATCCTTCTCCTCTGCTTAGCACTGGGGAGCACCTCTAGTGCTGGCTCCAGTTTGGGGCTCCTCAGCTCAGAAGAATGCAGTGAAGGGCTGTGAAGATGATGGTGGAGGGACTGGAGCAACTCTGCCGTGAGGAAAGATGGAGAAAGATGGAACTATTGAGCCTGGAGAAGAGAAGGCTTAGGGTGATCTTATCCATGTCTATAAATACCAGAAGGGAGGGCACAAAGAAGAGGGAGCCAGGCTCTTCTCAGTGGGCCCAGTGACATGACCGGAGTGAGCGGTCACAAACTGAAATACAGGAGATCCCCTCTAATCTCCAGGAAACACTTTTTTATTTTGAGAATGACCACACACTGGCACAGGTTGCCCAGGGTGGTTGTGAAGTCTTCTTCCTTAAGCTGTTGGAAAACTGCTGAGACACAGTCTTCCTTTTCATATTTGTTCACAAACTAAAAGAAAAGAAAATGCAAAAAAGTCCTATTTGCTAACACGTTAGAAAACAGTAAAACTCTGGTAATTTTTTTAATATATCTTTTATTTCCATTGATACTTGTTTCAGAAGTATATTGGTTTGGTACATTATTACCAAATTAAATACTTTTATTACTCATTCCAGAAAAGAAGGTGCAACTTCAATTACATATTATGTTTTTCTTATAGAGTTTAGCAATATGACAAAGTAGATAATGTACACTTCTTTGCTTAAAACTTCAGTAACTGAAATTTTCATGAATAAGAAAGCTTACAAAGTTCTATTATAATACATTCTATTAATGCCTTTTACTGAGAAAATTTAATTAAAGTCAGTAAACTCATAGAAAGAATAAATTGAAATACGTCTGTTCTGTGCAATTAGCAAAGTCCTTTCCAAAAAAAACAAAACCCAAGCACCCACAAACCACCAGTACAAAAGGTGTTTGTAGTGACAGCTGACAAATGATTGTGAACAGCATTCTACCTGGGCCAAATCAAGTGTCTTGTAAAGCATCAGGATTATCTAATTCCTTACAGAAGTGGCTATGTCATGATAACATTTTATGAGGTATTTAATGGACATTTATAAAGCTGGGAAAGAAGGACAAAGAGTAAAAACTCACAAAAGTAAATAGTTTACATCTCCTCTTATTTTATATCTATTTCCTGGCCTGGGAAATTTTTTCTTTCCAAACCTGCATGATGCACAGTACATAGCAAAACTCTTTGGAGCATTAAAAATTTGTCACACTTATAAAGCAGAAGTAGCATGTGCCCACAGCCAAGACTGACATTGAATAGTGACAAACTGGTCTCCATGTCCAGACCTGTTGATCATGATGAATAAAGGCTGCTGGTGTAGAGGTTACAGATTGACCTGGATGGACAGATGAAGGGGTAAGCACAGGGGCACCTACTGGGACTGTGTAGAACTGTAGTTAGAGAGAGCCTCTGTGCCTGCTGTCCTCCAGAAGAGAAAAACACTCCCACCCAACTTGGCATCATCTGTGAATTACTGAGGGTGCACTCAATCCCCTTGTCCAGATCACTGATAAAGATACTAAACAGGACTGGGCCCAAGACTGAGCCTTGGGGATCAGCTGGATGAACTCCACTTCCCACCACTCTGGGCCCTGCCATCACCCAGTTTATCACCAGCAAACAATGCACCTATCCAAGCCATGAGCAGACAGTTTCTTCAGGAGAATGATGTGTGACGCAGTGCAAACAGGATCAGGGAGCTGCCTAGGAAGAGTCTCAGGTGAATCCAGGAGAATACAGTACAGGACTGCTCAGCTTTCAAATCAATCTTGCTTAAAGAATTCTACAAAACTGTAACAAAACAAACACAGACACAAAAACCCCAAACAAATAATGAAAAAAAAACCAAACAAACAGGCAGAAAATAAAAAAACCCTAAAAAATCAGGTTGAAGGTTTTTATTAACTTAAAAAAAAATCAAAACAAACAAAAAGTCACATTTCTAAAGGCTGCTTTCCCAGCCTCTTCTCTCTGCTGGGAGGACATCCTGAAGTGGAGCCAGCTGGAAGCAGGTGGGACAGGACAGAACCTGGGCTATTCTCACAGGCCAGCCCTGTGGCTCCCTCATTGCCAAAACCTCTAAACATAAACTAAACACAGGTAAGCACATGTGTATAGACATAGCAAAAATATATTTGTCTTAAAAAATATTAGTCTTGGCCACACATTTATACCACTGGAAAGAACATAGTCACTCCTTTCAGTTTTCTTTTCAGTCACTACAAATGTTTAGAAAATATAGGAGTGCAAAAAATGGAAATATCCAAGATCAATATGAAAACAAATAACAAAGATTCCATTTTGAAACTTTGCATTGGACATCCTTTGCAGAAATTTACTCAGAACTTTAAGATTTACAAAAAAGATCAAGAGTATTGGAGTCAAATGGCTTCTGTGTTAGTACAACACAATCCATGGAGACTTCAGCTGGCTGCCTTGATTTCTCAAATATGATGGAGGGAACATCTGAGCAGCTACAGCTCCCAGTTCTCTCAGGGACCTGCCATGCATCTGGGTGGGTCCCATGGCCTTGTGCATGCTCAGGTTCCTCAGGTGGTTTTAAACCTGACCTTCTGCTACAAGGGGCTGGAATTAAGTCTGCCAGCCCAATAACCTGAGAGATGTGGGAATAGTGACTGGCAGTAAAAATTGAGACCAACAATTGTTGAGTACCTCAGCCTCCTCCTTGTCTGTTGTCACTAGTCCTGTCTGGCTTGTGGGGGTAGGGGGGAAAATAGGGGAGGTGTGATAGGTTTCTTTTTATCTTTCTTTTCCCACTGAAGTACCTCTAGGTGCCCTTATTATTATTTTTAAAGGCTTTTCCAAATGCAGCTTCAGCTGAACCTTAGCTATACTGATCTCATCCTCACACACCAATGTGTTATCTCTCTATCTTTCCCATGATGTGTGCCACTACATATTGCCTGCATATGACCTTCTTGCATCACGTATATTAACTTTCAATAACCCTCTTGCTTTAACTTTCTTTCAAAAACCACTTTGCATTACATATGTTGTATGCATATTATTTTCTTGCATTTTAAACAAGGAGATCCTTACACTGCCAAGCTGGTCTCCTGCATTCCTTGTTTGACTTCTTACAAGTGGCAATTGTGAGCCCTTGTTCTCTAAGAAGAATGTCTTCAAATAGGTGCCAGCTCTGTTCAGCTCCATTATCCCTGAGGACAGTTTCCAAGGCATCCTATCCACTACTTCCTTAAAGAACTGAAAGTTTGCTCTCCTAAAATTTAGGGTCCTCATCACAGCCAGACTCTCAAGTGCCCCTGCAAATAAAAGTCAATATATAGACAAATGTTGACAGAAGCCATTTTGAATGAATACAGGGAAAAAAAAAATAAAGAGCAGTTCTCATGCCAAGGATGAAAGCCCAGCACTCAGAATTCACAGCTGGCACTCACTCCCCAGTGCTGCAGCAATACTGAGTCCCAAGGCACAGGAAACTGCCTTTACCATTGCACCCTTTGCACTCTCCTGAAAAAGCAAGCACTGGCACACTGCTGCTGTCCTTCCCTACACATGGATTTCAGCACAGACCTTCTTGCTTCTCATGTTGTGCATTCCCATTTGTAGACTGCAAAGGCAGTGTGATCAGGAGATGGTTCTTTGTTTGCAGGACTTTGAACACACCTTCTAAATACCTGCTCTGTTTATGTGGCTGTAAAATGGAATTGTTTCTAAAACTTCCGAGCAAGTGTGCTACAAGGCTTAAATAGTAATTCTGCATTAAGTACTTTTCCTTCTCCAAAGGAGCGGTGCCTTCCATTGTCCGTGGAAGATCAGAGATTTTTCCCATCCTTTCATCACAGGACAGGAAACGCAAGGAGCGGGCAGGACCCGGTGTGTGCCGGCAGCGACCGCCCGGTGTCCCCCTTGTACCGCAGAGCGCTTGGAGCGCCTCCGGCCCTGCTGCTGCTGCTGCTGCTCGTGGGACTTCACCGTGAGCCCGAGGGATCGCCGCTGGAATTGGCCCCGCGGCATCGCCCGCTGGGAATTCACACCTGAGCGATCACTTGCCTGGGAATTCACACCTGAGCGATCACCGCCTGCCAGAACGTCACCGTAGTCATCTTACCACGGGAGAAGTCTGCAGAGGAACAGCAAGCTACAGCTGAAAGATCTGTGGCGTCAATTATTCCGTGGTAATTCCTCACCTGCTGGGCACAAAAAGAGATTTAGCAGCTGCTTCTTCCTCAGCTGAGGAGTGTCCTGCGTGTTTCAGTTCAAGGACCCAAAGCACCATTTCGTAAAGGTGAAAAGCCAAAAAGCACAAGCTCTCTGCAGTGAAGCTTCCCTCCCAGAGCTGCTGTGCACTGCTCACACAGTGCAGAGGAGGCACCAGAGGGTGCAATCGCTGTCTGCTGATGAGTCCTGCCTCAGAGGAATCAGCAGAGAGCTAGAGACTAGGAATGATTATCAGGCTCCCTGGTTTCTCTTCTTTCTTGCATATTGGACTAGTGAAAGGGCTGTGGTATTGAAATGAAATCATTCTTTATGACAGCTTCCTCTAAACTTTACTCTCCACTTAAGATTCTTCTGCATCCTGGAAAAGACCTGATTCCCCTTTGCTTTGTGTTCATCTTCTGCTACACCTTGGCTGGTAACAAAAGAATTACTGAACTGCTGCTTTGGAGTGGAGAGAGAAATCACTACTGCAGCTGAACATGAGCCAGCACGGTGCCCAGGTATGCGAGAAGGTCAAGGGCAGCCTGGCCTCTACCAGACATAGTGTGGCCAGTAGGATCAGGGCACCGACTGTCCCCCTGTTCTGGGCACTGCTTAGGCCAAACCTCGAATCCTCCGGTTATTTGTGGGATCCTGATCACAAAAAAAGACATTGAGGGACTGGAGTGTGTCCACAAAAGGCAACAGATCTAGGGAAGGAGCTGGAGAAGGAGCAGCTGAGGGAGCTGGAGGTGCTCAGTCTGGAGAAAAGGAGGCTCAGGGAGGACTTCTGGCTCTGCACAACAGGAGGGTGTGGCCAAGTGATGACTGGACTCTTCTCTCAGGTAACAAGTAACAGACAAGAGGAAATTGCCTCATGTTGCACCTGTGGAGGTTTATTATGGAACCATTGAATAGGCTGAGTTAGAAGGAACCCACCAGGATCATCCAGTCCAGCTCCTGGCCTGGCACGTGACAGCCCAATAATACCATCACATGGGCTCAGCATTGTCCAAATATTTCTTGAACTCAGATAGGCTTGGTGCTGTGACCAATTCCCTGGGGAAGTCTGTTCCAGCGCTCAACCACCCTGCAGGGAAAAAAGCTTTTCCTGATATCTAGCCTAAACCTCCCCTGACTTAGCTCAGGGAGCCAGATTATGCTGAACCACTGCTTTGGGGCTCTTGATTAATGCCTATTAACACTATCATTATTGATTATTTGTCAGAGGCTAAGACAGCAATAAATCATAAACTTTCAGACCGAGTTTGCGCTCTGCAGAACAATCCTTTAGCAGGACACAGTCTATAAGCACCTGGCTTGAAACACTACTCTGAAATACAGGCAGCCCACTTTCTCCACAGCTCTCAGTCCCTTGAAACGAAGTGCTCCAGAGTTCCTTGAGTCACCTGGTCAGGATTTTGCCCACTCGCAAAAGCACTTGCCTGTGACCTCTATGTATGAGCAGCAGACGTGATGAGCTGATTGCTCCAGCAACACCATCCGGGAAAGCCTTTTTTCACCTCTAGATCACCCTCTTTACTTGTCAAACATCGTCCTCATCAGAGCACAATCTACTGCTCCCTGTGCTTTGGCGACCTTGCCGCCTTCGAGCCTTCCCCACTACTGCTCCCTCCCACAGCCCTGCTCGCAGCCCCCTCAGGCCGCTCCTTCCCCTGTCCCGCCCGCCAGCGGTACCACGGACAGGAACACCCCTGCGGCAGAGCCGCCACTTCGGCTAAACCACCACAAAGGCTCCAGAGCTTCCCAGCTTCACACTTACGGAACTTCAAGATGTTGTCATTAAAACGGATCCTTTTCCACCGATGCAAACAACTCGCACACGGCGGGGGGATGGGGGGGGCCGAGGCCGTGCCGGCCGTGGGAGAGCCCCGGGTCGGGGCGGCGGTCCGAGTGGCGCCGAGTCCAGCCGAATGACGCCGAGTCCAGCCGAGTGACACCGAGAGTAATCGAGTGATGCCGAGTGACGCCGAGACTAATCGAGTGACGCCGAGCTGCTCCGAGCGGTGTGTGGTGGTCGCGGCGCCGCCTCTCCGGGCGGGTCCGGGAGGGCGCGGGCAGTGCTCGGGACAGGTGATGGCCAGAGGCCGGCGAGCAGGGTGGTGCTGCCCGGCGTTGGGGTTGCAGCCCTGGGTGCTCGCACCCTTCCAAGGGTGCACAACGCTGCCGCTGGTTTGGGAGAAACCACCCAGCGGGTGTGCTCTTGCTTTGAGGTGCTCGGAAGCCGGAGGGCGACCGGCTCTTGGCCGTGTGTCCTGGGACGTGGGCGGGCGCAAACGCCTGGAACGGGGAGCAGCCTCTGCGGGATCCATGAGGAAAGCCGTCCCGTGGACATGCCGGGGGTCTTCTGGCCAGCCACAGCTGCCTCCATGGGGACGTCGGTGGAGGGGCCGCCAGAACTCTTGATGCGAGGACGGGACAGCACAGCGTGTGATGATGTTTCTCCTCAGAGCCACACTCCGCTGCTGAGCAGCACAGAGCTCGCACCGCGGGACCCTGGGTGCCTCCCTGGGGCGCTGCAGACTGGCTCAGCTGCAGACGGGGAACAGGGACGTGGCGTGGTGGGACATAGCACAGAGCGCCATTATCTTGTCTTCCAAGTATTTTAAGAAATGGGCTGAAATCCAGACAAGAATATGTTTTCCAGTTTCTGCGCCTTTACCTGTAGATCAGAACAATGGTATTTCTTAGCCGTAAGGCAAAAAAAGGCGTTAGTCTAGCCTCAGGAATGGCAACGACTTGGGTATTCAGAGAAAATGTATGGGGAAGACCTTAGAAGTTCCTTCCCCTAAGCGGAGGTGTGTTCTCATTGCCGTGCTGAGCTGAAAGGTCCGGTCGTGGGAAGTCTGGTCCGCCTTGTGCAGAGACGAACACAAACCGGGGGCTGCGTTCCCCGGTTCCGGAGCTCAGGTCCCGGGTGAGCGGGCCGGGATGGCCGGCCGGGTACTGCCGGCAGCGGCCGCCGGGGGGCGCTGTGGATGAGGCGGGCCCCGCCCCCGTTGGTCTGACAACGGCACGCGCGGGCTCGGCGCGAGCGCGTCCGAGCGGGACCGCCTGAGGGCCCCTGGGGGGCGGAGAGAGACCCGGGAGCGACACCCGGGAGCGACACCCGGGAGCGACACCCGGGAGCGACACCCGGGAGCGACACCCGGGAGCGACACCCGGGAGCGACAGCCGGGAGCGACACCCGGGAGCGACAGCCGGGAGCGACACCCGTGGGGCCTGGCAGGGGAGCGGTAGGCGTGGAGTTTCACCGTTAGAAGTCTCCGGGAGGCTACGAAGCTGCTGTGAAGGCTGGTGCTCCTTTGCTTTAGGACAAGCTGAGAGAGCTGGGGGGTGTTCAGTCTGGAGAAGAGAAGGCTCCAGGGAGACCTTAGAGTCCCTTGCAGTGCCTACAGAGGCTCCAAGAGAGCTGGAGAGGGTCTTTGGAAACGGGCCCGGAGTGGCAGGACAAGTGGGAATGGCTTCAAACTGCCAAAGGGTGGGGATAGATGGGAGCTTGGAAAGGAATTCTTCCCTGTGTGGGTGCTGAGGCCCTGGCACAGATTGTTCAGAAAGGCTGTGGCTGCCCCATCCCTGGGAGTGTCCAAGGCCAGGCTGGATAGGGCTTGGAGCAACGGGGCATAGTGCAAGGTGTCCTGCCCATGCCAGGCAGTTGTAAGATGATCTATCTTTAGGGTCCTTTCCAGCCCAAACCATTCTGGGATTCTGGCATTCAAGGAAGGCCCTTTTCCAAGTGAAGTGGTGTATCTCCTCTTGGCTCCCAGCTTGTAGTTGCCAGTTCTGGAAGCAGGCGCGGCCAGTCAGCTGCGATGAGCCATGTGTTCTCAATAGGACGAGTGTGACATGTTCACAGAGAGATCTGTAAACAGATCTTCAAGGCCCAGGTCAAAAAAAGCAGAGGATTGAGTAAAAGCCAAAGGAGTTTGTTGTGTTACTCAGTTTGCTGGCTGTTGAAATGATCCCAGGTCATTTTCAACATTTTCAGGTCATTTGTGGTTTTGGTTTGTTTTAGGAAAAAATGGATGTGTTATCTCCAGCATATGCTCTCCAGTGAATCTACATGTGTTCCCATCTCTTTGTTGTCTATCAGGTTATATTAACTAAAGGCAGAATCATAACAGAGTAGTAAAACGTTTAGAGGCATAATTAGCCAAATACAGGCATTTTTAACTCTGCTGTTAACTTTGGTAACTGTAAGCAAGGCAGCACAATCCAGTTACTCCACTTTTCCTCTCTAAGCAAAAGATTATCCTTTTTTTTTTTTTCTCATTTTGAAGATAGCCTTAGATGAAAGTGGTTATGCATGTGGTGTGTAGGGTTCATTATTTTACTTTTCTCTTCTGCTGTCTTTCCCCTGCTGTTTTTATTAATTATTTTGTCGCTGTTCTCCATTCAGTAGGTTTGAAGGAATTCTAATTGTTGAGATTATGTTTCTTTAAAGGCTCACTTAGCCCACCTTTTGGATGAAGGAAAAAAGACAAGATTCTCTAAGAAGAGTAAAAAGTACACTTTAAATAGGCATTCAGAAATGTCTGCTGATGCCATGCCATTACCATGTAATCAGCAGAAATGTGTTGGTGAAACAGCCATCAGTGACTTCACAAAAAAGCCACAGTCAGACAGGTAAAGAACAGAAGCATAAAACCCCAATGATATGTTCATAACTAGAGGGATGAAATGGACAGATTTTCAGTGGGAATTAGGAACTACTGAATTCTTGGTCATAGAACTAACGACTTGTAATAGACTGTCTCCTTGCCAAGTGTAAATTTAGTATAATGAACTGCTTGCTGCCCATTGAAGTGCAGGCTAACAGACCAATATTTGCAATAGAAGGCATATTGTATGGCTTTCCTTTTAAAAAGAAGTTGTCTTTGCTCATAGCAATCTAGATATATGCCCAGTCTGAAACATATTTTTTAGGCTATATTTCCAAGTAAATGGCTTACATGATGATGCTGTAAGATAATGTGACGAACAAGAATGAAGATAATACAACCATTCTTTTTTATCCTAAGCCAGCTGCTGAATAATGATACAGGGATTCTCACTGACCCCAAGGAGAAACCCAGTGCCCAAGCTGTTGGGAAAAGCACTTGGGCAGATAAAGGCTATTTCCACGTTTCTTGCTGGTGTCTCCTAAAGAGTTCACAGTTTTTTACCTGTTAGAACTGTTCTGTATGTCTCTGTAGTTTACACATTCTAAATCTAACATGTATTGCTTTAATGCCATCTTAATAGATTTTAAGCTGGGATCTACCATCCAGCCTTCAATTTGTCTCAGAAGAAGCAACATTGATTCTTTAAATTATATTCTTTAAAGTTGGGATGATACTTAGGATCACTTTAATGTTACATTTTGCCAATTAAAGTGAATTATACTATTATGTTAGTCCCTCTTCTGGTGCATTAATAGTACAAATTGAAGCTTTATTCACTTTCTGTTTCAGACAACCTACACCTTTTTCAGAAGCATTGGGAAATGTAGATGCAAGTTCAGCTGAGAAAGTCAGAGGCCTGCCTGATGTAGTTGGTAAAACTGGTTTCTCTTCATGTCATCTATTTTAAGTTGCATTCACAGGAGACATGGTACATGTAACAGTTTTAGCTGAACAAGGTATAAAATTGTGCTGGTTTGAAAGAAAATCAGCAGGAGAAATTAACCCCACACAAATACCTTGTGAGAGATTTTGGAGTTACAATTTCAGATTACAGTAAATGCAATGATACAGAAAAACATTTAAAACACAAAGTCAGAGTACAGCCTGGCACCCTTGTGGTCAGGGTTGCAGTGGTTGCAGTCCTGCCAGAAGCAGTGGTCTTGTGAAAGTTTGGGTCCTCCTCTGGATGTCCAGTGGTGGTGGTGGTGTCCCAAGTGCCCAAGTGCCCAGATTATATCCATGGGGTTCAGGTGGTACATCCCCCAGGGCAGGGAGGTTCACAATGGAATGATGGAATCCCTTGAATCTAGAATATTTTTGGAGTCCTTGATCAGCTGCCCATTCTGCTAGTACATATTCAGTTCATTATGGCCCATTGGCAGACATGACCCTCACTGGATGGGTGGTGCTGCTGCTTCCCCAGCTGAAGGAAGGATAAAGAAACACTATCTCACCCTGCAGTTTTCTGCCTCTTCTCATTTTAACATCCAGCTTGTATCCTGGGGGGTCAGGTATGCACTGAAAATGATCTATCATTAACAGCTCATCACAAAATGAGGTAGAGGGGAGTAGAATACACAGTTTGGTTACATCCACATTGGAACTCTTTTCTCTTGCAAGGCAACAAAAATCAGGCTCAGAAATGGCCTGACAAATTTTGATGATTTGAAGCTTAAGAGGCCTCATCTTCAAATTTTTGTTTCAAAGTTTTGATGATTTGATGATTTTGAAGATGAAGAGTCTTCTAATAGGAAAAAAAAGCAGTTGTGAAATTGTCAATCACAGGTCATGTTTAGCATTATAAATTCCAGTTTTGATGTAATCAAATCTCATTCCTGAAATGTTGCAATTTTTTTACATCATAGCTGAGCTAATAGTTCCATGTTATTATCCTTCTGAAAAACAGAAGTTAATAAAGGAAATTTTAAAATACACTCTAGTATTTTGTATTTTTACCTCCATTTGCTACGACTGCACTTCCCAAGGAAAGATGTTGCACACTGTGAGAACTGCACAGACTACAGCAGTTACAGTGTAGATTGAGGGATTTATTGTTCACGCATCCCATATTCTGCAGCAACAGTTCCAGGCTATAGAATGCTCATTTCTTTCTCTGCAGTTCCTGAGGAAGCAGGCAGTGGTACATGGAAGTACCTGGCAGAACGGCGGCAAAAGCGTCACGATCGAGCAGTGACCGAAATGCAGCAGGAGCTGGACGGCATTGGCAGGGTAAAGCAGGATCTTTTAATGCAGAGTCTTGAGTGCTCTTCTAAGGTCAAGACCCAATATTGAAATGATTACACTGACCTACCGTTTTAGGAGATGGAAGCCTCTGTTTTGAAGATTCAGGAATTCCTTCAGCTTAAAGTGATGAAATCAGATGAAAAGAGTAAACTTCTGTTTGAAAAGATTGCATCTGACATGGCTTTGGAAGGTTTCTCATTTGAAGTAAGGCAGCTCAGAGCATTGGCTCAACTTCAGTTACTTGTACCTGCTCTATGTAATGTCTTCTTATGGTTCACTGAAGTCCTAAATTATTGGGTTTTTTCCTTTTTTATTTTTTTCTTATATATATTCACTTTTCAATGAGATTGAGAGTAGATTTTTATTGCAGGGTTTGGAAGAACTGTGGAATATGATCCATGAAGAATCCTCAAACAGAAAAAAGTGGATTAGGGCAGTGGACGAATCCCTAAAGGAGATTGAAAGGAGTCGAGCTGTTAAAGTGAGCTGCAGTCTCAATAACTGTTGCTTAAGCATAAGATTGTTATTTGCTGATACCATGCTGGATGCAGAGCAGGAGTAGCTTGTTTCCACAGGAGTCAGAGGCCTGCCAGTAGTTCTGTTATGTGGTGATTGCTTTCTTTTCACTAATAAACTCATTTATTTTCACTCATTTTACACCCACATAATCAGGAAAAGCTACTTTTTTCCTAGTTTTAAGGTGTTTCTTTCTTTCATGATTACGGATACTACAGGTGCAAGGAATATGTGAGCTGCTTTTATTTTCCTGGAGACTTGTGTAGGTCAAACTTTCATCTGGTCTGTTATTTTTTTGGGGAACATAGCTATTCTGCAGCTGAGAAGGAGCATAGACATGAGCTAGCTTGATTTTAGTTTGTGTTGGCTGGGTGTCAGTAGCAAATGTGTTGCAGTTTTGTAGTATCCAGCCTAACCTGTCAAAGTCATTGGACATCATAGGAAACGTTTGGATAAAAAAATGGATAGACTCTGGAAGAGCTTGCTGCACTGTCCTTGTAGGCAAAGAAAAACTGTTCCATCAGTGCCTGTTCCTCCTCTCTTTGTAATTCAGGTATGGTGAATAAGTCTGAGAGTATCACCAGTAACCTTTCTGTTGGATTAGTTGCAACAAATGGCAGAGATGAACACATTTGCTTTAATTCTGTGTTCACTTAAAACAGGCACTGGTGGATTCCCTTCAGATATTTGAAGGGAAGCTGGTTTGATTTTTAAATTCATATTGCAGCCTGTCTGCAGAGCACTCAATTATCACAATTAAAGAGAAATCAGCTGAGTAGTAGCAAAGTGGAATGTTTTCATTACTATTTTTATGAATTAATGAAAAAATCAGTCATTAAGATAGCTAAGAGTAATATTTTAAAATTTACTTCTCAGTCTGTGTCATCCAATTAACTTAAATTCATTTTAATTTCTTTAATTGATTAATTATTTAAATTGATTTTAATGGAAAAATTGTCTCATTCCTGTAGTTTTTTATTTTGAAAATTGATATTTGAGTTACACTTTTTGTTGTTGATTTTCATTATTATTTTATTGCACAGATAGCAGATGTACTGACCAAGTATACCTTGAAACTGGAAGAAATTTCTTTCTTCTTGGCAGCTGATGTTCACAAGCTCATTAACAATAAGGCCATGGTAAATGTTTTAAAATGGCTTTAAATAAAATAATGCACAGTAGTATGGATACTCTGATTCATAATTTTATATTTTAAGTACCGACTGATTTGTATTTTAAGATACCTGACTCTTGTTTCCTACTTTGATAGCACCTTGTTGCTTCCAAAACATACACAATCTGACATAATAAATGAATGGTACAGAACTCTGGAGAATTTAAACAGGAGTATTGGTAAGTTGAGAAATGATAAAACCAGTTTGGAATTCAAGCAATCCTTTCTTTTTCCCCAGGCAACAATGAGGCAGACAGTTGCTCTGAAAGTGCATGTTTGCTCAATTCTTTATTCTGTATGTTCCCACTTACGTTCTCTGTTGCTTTGAGCTGGCTACTAGTAAGACCCAAAGAAGCTGCCTGTGACATCACTTTCCTTTGGCCAGTGCAAACACTTAGTCATGGTGAGATCTAGCAGAAACTGGCTTGTTAGAATTAATCTGGGGGAAATAGAAGGTTAATTTTGACATGGATCAGTTCTCAATCCTAAAAAAATCCTCCTTTTTAACTCTCAGAGAAGAAGAGGGGAAATATTGCAGATAATTCCTTTCTCCAAGTCCTGTAGTATGCCTTCCCTCTGTGTCTGCTTTCTCTTGCTGCAGAGCACAGTGAGCTTTGTAGCCTGTATGGTAGCATGGAGGTTGGTAGCAATTGTAAATAACTTGCTACTTTGAAGCATAATTATAAACAGCTGTGTATTAAGGTGTCTCTTTTGATTGGTTGGTGGTGTCACAGTGGTGTGCAGACACTGCTGGCATCTGTCCCTGTGCTGAGATTCAGCACAGGGCTGCTGTCATGTTTCCTTTTCACACTGCACTGTGAAGTACAGGAATGTTGACCGTGGTCTGTTCCATATCATTCAGACACACCTAATGTGGAGTGCATGGAGAAAATGTGCATCCAGTATGAGCTGGTCCAGGACAAATGTCAGGAAAAAGTGCAGGTCTGCAAGGTGAGTGTCAGCTTTGGGTGTGGAAGTGATGGTACGATATGTCATTACAGTAAAATATGTTTGAGGATCCGCCAAACATTGAGATAACAAGTTTTTAACCTCTTACTCTGTTCAAAAGGTACTTGAAATGTGTAAAAGCTGTAACAAATGCCAGTAATGAAGGGGGGGCTATCCTGCATTTACCTGGAGGATGCAAGGACCCTCAGCCTTTGTGCTAAATCCATCTTATCTTGGCAAAGAAATTCCACCTCTCTGCCTCAGTTTCTCCCTTTATATCCAACTGAATTGTTTTGTTTACTAACGGAATGTGGGCTCTAGGAGGTTGAATCTTCCCTCTGTCCATTACAAGCAAATAAACACTAAGTTTAGCCATCTTCTCTGAAAGCCATGCAGTATTTCTTATATGCATGTGAATAATTTGCTATTCTTTTCACTTAGATGACCCTGTTGGATATTTGCACAGTAGAAGATGTTGAAATTGTGCATTCCAACATGCTCCAGATGATTGAGAAACTAAAACATAGGTTTGAAGAACAGCTGGAGCACATGAATGTGCATCTATTACATTTATTTTTATCACTCCTTGGGATTAGTCCTTTCTTCCTGTGCTCCCACCTGCAATGCCTTCTGCATTGTAGGCTATTGATGTCACATTAGAAAGAGGTCCACAGTGTGACTAAGCACTACAAAGAAGCAAAGTTTGGTGTGGAAAAGCTTCCAGTGGAAGAATTCATAATTATTGTGTTTATTATTTGTAATATAAATATATTGTATTTTTATTATAATTTATATCTGAAATGCATATGATAGAGATGAATGACGTATGGCCCACCCAGTCTGCCTTCTGACAGAGGAATATATTTAAATGATCTCCCAAATGTCTTCCAATCTGATCTTTTGTGATTCTGTATATAAAAATGACTGGACAGTTGTTCCTGATGTGATAAATTGTAGAATGTGATTTGGTGCTTTATGATGCCAGAATAAGCAGAAGTTTTGATACTCTCAGCTTGTACTACAAAAATCCACATTCTTACCCAGTTTCCTTGGATTTTTCATTTTTTTTAACTCTCCAAATAGAAGACACCATGTTGAATACCAGTCATGTAATTCCAGGCAGCCTTTTATCACGTTACATATCCTCTTACTCATTCATTTCACCTTCCAGCAGTTTAAAAAGAACTTGTTCACTTGAGTGTTTTTATTTAGAGTGATTTTAAGGAGATGGCTAAATGGCATGAGCAGCATTGTGAAGGCTTGTACAACTATGTTCAGGATGCCATGGCTCTCTGGGATGTCCATCAGCTCCAACTGTCCCAGCAGGAAGATGTACTTCAGAAGAAAGTAGATGAATGCAGATGGGAAGAGGATAACATAATTCAGGTATAAACATAAAAACAAGGGTGTGCTGTAAAGAAAGGACTTCTTAATGCAAAGAACCCTCTGGAATTCAAAATAGCTGCTATAAAATTAAAAACATAATATCTGACTTTTGTATTGGAATTTCTACTTTTCAGTTTCATTCAGTCAAGTGCATTTTTGCTAACTCCTTGATTCACACTGAATGGACAGTCCTGTCTTCTTCTTGATAGGGCAACAGAGTTAAGGATCACTGCTGCTTTCTGTATAAAGTGGCTGCAAGTTGCTATTATGGGATGTTGTGCAGGTATAGAGTCTGGTTGGATGCAAAGTTCTCATAGTTACAACAGCCAGCTTGGGATAGCAATGTCAGAGGTGTTCATTATCTAGGCAGATCTTCATGGGTGATGAGTTTTGCTAAGGTAGCTTCCCTTATTGGTGTAGAATATATGTACATAATTAACTTACTTGAATCCTAAATAGTAATGAAGATTTTAGTATCTACTAAACCATTATTACTAGCTTTTTCATGTGGCCTTAGATGATGAAAGATAATCTGGATACAAGTTTGGAAAAAATGAAGATGGCAAGCTGTGAAGAAGAGCTGAAGCAATATTTGGAGAAAGCCCTTTCCTCTTTAGATCAAATTAGAACTAGGTATGAGTTTTGTATTGTAAACTTAAAAAGTAAAGCATATTTTAACGCTGGTTGTACTACTTAGGTCTTGTTTATGCTATTGTGTGAAGGTATGGGAAAAGACTGCTTTTTACTTCATGTAAGAATATAAAATAATGTACATATTGAACAAGGTTAAGGCAAATAATACCCACTGTTTAGAATGGGACAAAGGGAGACTGCTATCATTCCAAAACCACACTCATTTGAGCAGTTAAAAAAAAGTCAGAGGTAACAGACCAAGTGAAAATACAAGTCCAGATTGCAGAAATGGAATGTAACCTATCTGAACATATACATAAAATTCCCCATAATTATCTTTGTTTAGGAGACAAAGCAAATGCAAATGCAAATGAAAACAACTGTGAACATTGATTTTTCTTGAATCAAGATGTAGCTTTATTTTCAAGTAAAAGGAAGATGGACCAGAAAGGCTCAGTCGCAGCTGAGCACAGTGCAGAACTAACATGGAAGACAATATTTTAACATCTTTTATGTAAGCAGTGTTTGTATGGTTCCCCATCCAAAAGGAAGGATGTAAAAGGCTTTACTATAAATATTTCTTAACTTTTGTGCATTTATTTATTTGTAATGAACTAATCTCTAACAAGCCAGAATTTGATTGTATTCAGTGTAAACAGGTCAGTCGCAACATTTAGCCTAAAGGCTTTATGAGACTGATCAGAAGGTCAGATTTAGATTTAAAGGCACTGTAATCATACTGAATTTTATTTCTATACATACTTGAGTCTCTTCAACAGTGACCTTAAATTGGACAGGAATGAGACACTCAAGCAAATTGTAATGGATGAAGTAATGGCTTACCCAAAAGCTATTTTGTGGGAATTGATTTCTTATAGTATATCCATCAGCCAGCATTTTAGTGTGAAGGAAACCTCCAAACAAAAAAAAAATATCTACTGGTTTAGAACCTTATTAGTGTATTCATTTTTCACTTTAGAGAAAATTTACCTTTAAAATCCAGATTATATAAATTATTATATATAATAATTATCCAGATTATATAAATATATTATTAAATATATTATATATATTATTTCAGCCATTGAATAAAGTGCTTTTGGTAGAGATAGCAGAGGGAAAACAAAACATTTCTCAGTCCCGCTTTTAACTCTGTCCTTGTTACAAACGGCATTTTAGCAAATCCATTTGCCTTTTGAACAAAGAACTACAAGGTAATAGACTTAAAATAATCTATTTGAGTGTTACAGGTTCTTTAGATAGTAAGTGATCTATTCAAGACTATCATATCTTACTGAAATAGAAACATTTTGAGAAGGAATATGGGTTTCTTATAAGCAAATCCATATTTTAAAACAGTGTGGCAGGTATTTTTTGTTGTTGTTTTGGTTTTAGAACTTGCAAGGCACGATAGACTCCACAGTTCAAGATCAAAATAATACCTCAACAGTCCAAACAGGTATTTCTGCTTACTTGTTTTTCAATTTCTATTTCTTTGGGCTGTAACCAGTAGAAGTCTGCTTTAATTGTAAGTAACTAGTTGAGGCTTCAGAAGCTGAACAAACAGTGGAGCAGCAAGCTGAGAGCATTGTGCAAGGAGAGCAAAATCAGAGTATCCTGAGTTGGAAGGGAATTACAGGGATCATGAAAGTCCAGTTCTTGGCTTTGCACAGACATCCCAACAATCCCAACCTGTGCATCCCTGAGAGCATTGTCCAAATGTTTCTGGAGCTCTGGCAGCCTTGGGGCTGTGCCCATTCCCTGGGCAGCCTGTTCAGTGCCTACCACCCACTGAGGGAAGAACCTTTTCCTAGTACCTAGTCTAATCCTCCCCTGGCACAGCTCCAGGCATTCCCTTGGGTCCTGTCCCTGGTCACACAGAACAGAAATTAAAGCTGCCTCTCCTCTATTGCCTTTGAGAGGTGCTGCAGCCCCCAGTGAGGTGTGACCTCAGTCTCCTCTCTCCAGCTGAGCCAAATGCCCTCAGCCACTTGTATGGTTTCCACTCCAGAGCCTTCACTATCTCTGTGTCCCTCCTTTGGACTTCTCTAGCAGCTTTAGGTCTTTCTAACATTGTGGCATCCAAAATTACCCCCAGGGCTCGAAGCAAGGACGTCCCAGCCCAGAGCAGAGCAGGACAATGGCCTCTCTCAACTGGTGCCAGAAGATAGGGACAGTTGTCAAAAATCAGCTGGGGAAACAAACTTAACAGAGAAACAGGTGATCTTGGCACAGGAAATTGCAGAAACAGAGGAAGAAGAAGATGAGGAGAGTATTCCTCATAAAAGTGAAGAAAATGAGCATGCAGAACAGGGACGAAGCATTATGCAGGTAAGTGAGCAAGAGAATACATTTGAAAGTGAAGGCAGTCTTGACCAAAATAAGGAGGAATAGGAAGTCTTTTTGCTGAGAATGAATGGAAAGTCCTTTTTTGCTTAGTTTCATTACAAAGCACCCAGGGCTCTAGATCCTTTTATGGGAAAATGGAGTGTATAAAACAGTTCACAACCATTCTTTTTGATAATTTTTCATAATTTTTTTTCTAATCTGTCTTTCATCACAGTGTTCTCAGCCTGTAGTGAATGATTTAAGCTAAGTATTTGTACCTACGTATTAGTTTTTCAGTTTCCATTAATTTATTACCATAACAAAAACGTTTTCAAACATTGTTGACTCTGCCTATGTGTTGCTGGCATATATATAAATAAATATACAAATATATTTATATATAAATATATAAATATATATATAAATAAATATATAAATATATAAATATATAAATATATAAATACATAAATATACAAATATACAAATATATAAATATATAAATATATAAATATATAAATATTGCCAGCACTGTGTAAATGTCCAAATTAAGAATGAGAACATTATTCTAAATATCCTGAGGATTCCTAGACTAGCTGGTGCGCTGTTAATTCTATGCTGATACCTTTAAAAGTAACGTGATAATTTCCCACTGTTTCCCAGTCAGCATCCAAGAGCAGCGAGGCAGAAAGTGCTGAAATTGCCACGGAGATTTTCTCCACTGCTAGTGGAAACACTTTTACTGTTCTTGGAGTTGAAGAGGCAGGAAAGACTGACATCACAGAGAGTTACCTTACGAGTTTTGAAAAAGAAGAATCCCTTCCTATGTATCTGAAATATGTACTTCTCACAGAAGCCATGTTTGTCAAGCTGAAGGAAAGGTAAGTAGAAAACAAATTCTGTTCTTTCCCTTTATGTAACACACAAATTTCAGCTGCTTAGAAGAAACATTAGACTACAGAGGAAAAGTTATCTAATTAGTGTTGTATAATTAGATATTTATATTGTTAGCTATTTAATTATAAAATTGATTGTACAATTATTACATTATTCCACTTTTGAAATTCATACAAATATGATAAAAAGTTTATATTGCTTTGTATCCATGGCTGTCAAAGTACATTTATAAAAACATTTTATAAAAACATTTACCTTTACAGAATATTCATCATTTAAGGAAAATTATCTAGTGAGACAAGTAATTTGCCCAAATTCCCTGCAAAGCCTTGAAGGTAAAATGCCTGGTACTCAGTAGTATGCAGCTAGCTCAAAAATTCTACCAGTATTATGCAAATGGTACTGAAACCATACCTTCCTATAGCCAGAAGTTAAATTCTTAGAAATTATGTATTTAATAAATCCTTACTTATTATTTGCTGTTCCTCACCATAATATTTCTTTTTCAATCATAGGATTCGCCTCTGCTTTTTTGAGCACTTGGAGAAATGGTTTGCAGAATCCTTGTCAAACTCCTATGTCTTTGTAGCTGCCAAGAAAGAGGAGCTGAATTCAAAACTTCTGCTGCATCTTAAGTTGCATCAAGGAAAGCAGGAGGATATACAGACAAAAATCTACAATGTTCGAGCTGGTATTGACTTTTTTTTTGTATTCTGAGCATCGCATGTGTTCCTAACATGATGGTCCTAAGTGGGCCAAAATCTGTTTCAGCACTAGTTGACTTAGTAGTAGAAGACAATAGAAAGCAGTTGGCTGTCAAGAATTCCCAGTATATTATGTTACTTACATATTTTTAAAATGATATTTCTTTTCTAGAGCTCTTCCTGGTTTGTGCTGTGTTATTTTTGGAAAAATAGACAGTAGTGCCTTGATTAACAACTGGATTGCAGAAGATACTGAACATTCTATTGTCAATGTTTGTGAATTCTCATCCACCTTGAAATTATTTAACAAGAGTCTGTGCTGTACAAAAAATATTTTAAAAGTATTGCAGGAAAAGAAATTAGCAAGTTGGGAGAGCCAAAATGTCAGGGCCAAGCTTCTGAAAACCTGAGAGGGAGGATTTAACTCTGTGAAATATCATTGAGCAGCTACAGAGCATCGTCTAATTAAAACTCCTTTTGCATAGGAAGTGTCAAGTTTTTATGGTGAGAAAAAGGGATTTTAGACAGGTTTCTTGGTCTTTAACACATAAGCAAAAAATTCTGATTTTGGAGAGCAGGCAAATAATTTTTCAATTTCCCTTTTTCTGCAAAGAGGACAGGTGCTTCTTCTGGCAGCTTTCTTCAGGTGGTTGCCTGGCTCTTGATTTATCCAGCTATCATTCTGGAAGAGAGACTAAAACTGATTTTTTTCCTTCCCTCACAAAACTAGGAAAAGTGGATGATTTTCCATTAAAAAATATGGCCATTGGTTTTGTTACGAGACTGAGAACAGAGAGATAAATGGAGATGTCAGCAATGACCAAAAATAAAGGAAAAAGAATGCTTGGAGCAGACAAGAGACACATGTGGTTTGAATGGATTAGGAGCTGTTAAGGATCTGTGTCTTCCACAGAAGAAAAGTCAAAGAAACCAAATGGAATGTATTTAATTTGTATATTTCAGCTACTGTGAGGTATGGCTTTGTTTTATTTTGCTGCTGCTGCTGGTCACAGGTTGACTGGGCATAGTGATAGTTCACAGTAAACAGGGAATAATGTTCCTGTTGTAAACTTCCTTTCTTCTCAGAGGAACTGTCACTTCACAAAGAGCATCTTGAGCGCCACTGTGCAGTACTGGCAGAAGGCCTGGAAAAGGAGAGAGCTGAATTCCTCAGATTTTCAGACCAGCTAAATAACCTCAACACACACTTCAATTCCCGAGTCAGTCACTTGGAGTTTGAGTTGCTCCACGCTCCTGTGACTGAGCAGTAAGTGTGCCACTGCTGTTGCTGTGAATCTCCCTAGTTAAATACTCCTGATTTCTGTCTGAGGTGTTTATGGTTTGCATTCTGAACCTGTTCTTTCATATGTTATTGCTCTTCAATGAAGACTACTTGATAAAACTTGAAAACATGTAAAGAATTTCATTCTCTTGCCCTGAAGAAATTAAAATCAGGACTGAACACCTGGAAATTTTCATCTGACAGTCTTTAAGTAGAAAAGATGTTTCATTGGTTTAGATTTTATCCAGTTTACTGAACATGCACTGTAAGAGCAGCTGACTAATTGTTTTTGAAGAAAAAGATGCAATAGTATCAGCTGTTGCTGATACCTTCCATGGGTTCATCCAAACCATCCCAACTTGGGGAGCTGCTTTGAGAGTCATAAATCACTTCTGAGTCCTCAGATTTGCTCATGTCTTTACAGCCAGCAGTTGTTGAATCATTGTGTTGTGTTCCTTTTCAGACATCTTTCCTTATCTTTTATTATTTGCTGTTAGGTCAGCTTCTTCCAGCAACAATCTGGAATCAGAGCTCCAGAACCACCTGGAGTCAATCAGGGTTACTGTGAGAAGTTACCAGCAGCACTTGGAGGAAGCATTAGGAAAATTAAGGGATTCAAATGTGGATTTTCTCAAAAGTTGCAGGTATATAGATTTCATAGAAGTGTTGTTTATAAATGGTGACCGAGTTCTGGGAATCAGCGTTTGTTGCATAGGCAGAAGAGTAAAAGTAAATTTTATTTTGTTATTCATCTAGGTTCCCATTTAAAAAAATAAATGCATCTTGTTAAACCACAATTATTATGCTGTTTTCATCACATTTGTGTTGATATATATGTTTCAGGGCTGTTGAGCTGAAACAGTCTTGGGGAAAAAGATGACTCACAGCCAATTGTTTTTATGTTTGCTTTCAGATTATTTTCAGAGGTCGGTAACTTTTCTTCTGAGGAGGTAAAGTTTTTCAGCAAGTGTCTTCAGAAAGAAAGTAAAGAAATTGACTCCTTTGAAAGTTCAGTCAAAACAGATGTGGAGCAAATAAAATCGAGCTGCTTGGAGCAGGTATGCAGAATTACATTATTTCAAATTATGTTTTCTGTTGACATATTTGATGGGATTTGCAGTCAGCCTGCTTTCAGATTAGAACTGTAAATCTGTTCTGTTTGGCAATTACATGATGGAAAAAATTAGTAAAAATGGCAAGGTCTATCACTTCAGTTTTAAAAAGTGAAAAATTATCTTGTTCTGTCTTTTGTTTCTGACATTCTTAAAGGCTACAGAACTTTTCAAGCAGTCTCAAAAAAGGTTTGCTTCTCTCTCTCTGATTCGAGCCTTTATGAGGAAGGTCCCTCAATCTTTGAGGAGGTTACGACAGCAAATCAAATCAGAGGTACAAACAGAAACATCAGAACTTTGCTTAAATTCGTTATAATAATTTTCTTTTTTATACCTTTGAGGAGATTTTGGCTGAATTCATAGTGGACAAATATTACATTATTTTTATGTTGATTTCAAACCTGTTTTCTATCTATCTGCTATTTTCAGCAGTCACTATCTGCTGAAAAGCTTATTTTTAATAGTGCTGACACTGTGCTGGCACGCTATGGCCTTGCAGCACATTGAGTGTATACATGTCGGAGAAGGGAGACGCAGACACCAGGTGGTCGTCAAGCAAATCTCGTTTATTGATCATTACACTCGTGTTTAAATACATGATTTAATTAGCTCATACATATTGCAAAAGTATAGCTCATCATTGGTTATTCTGCTATCTACATTACTGCAGTACATAGCTATGTGCTTCTGCATTCTTGCGGTTAACAGACCGTCCCTGGTTCTTCTTTCTCGTTCTGTTTGCCACATTCTTGTTCTCCTCCCCATATCTCAAGGGCAATCCGTCCTTGAGACTGCCTCTGCACTAGTGGTGTTTTATCTCTAGCAAGTTTGTACAGTCATGGCCTTTCTCGCCTAACCATTCTGCCACAAAAGTCTCCACACTTCCCCCGTTTTCTTTTTGAATTGTGTAAGAGCGCCGAGAAGATGTTCTGAGGTATTCCATATGGTAAGGTCAATGGGCAAGTCAATATCGCGACGGGAAACAAAACCTACTTCTATACACTGGAGAATATCTTTGATTGCTTTGTTCTGTTGAGGGGAAATCGTGACAGGCGAACTGGGATCTGTTCCCTTCAACAGTGGGCGAAGGCAGTTTAGTAAGGTGTTTGGGATGCCAACTATGGGTTTCAACCATTGAAGATCACCAAGTAGGCGTTGCGCGTCATTTAAAGTGACAATTTTTGTTGAGAGCTGCAGTTTTTGTGGACGCACAATTTGATTGGTAATAGTCCATCCCAGGTACTTCCAAGGTGCGGTCTGTTGTATTTTTTCTTTTTTGGTCTGCTGTTTAAGTCCATTGTGAGCATGGCTATCCCTGATGATCCAAATCCTTGATTATTCCGAGGGCCTTGCATCAATGTTTGAATGCCTTTGGTTGTTTGTGGCAGTGGTATAAATTGGGCAATGCGTTGACCGGCTTCAACAGTAATTGGAGGGTAGAGCGTATATGCCATAATTTGTATCTCTCCGGTATAGTCCGCATCTATGACTCCAGGTAAAACAAATAGGCCCATCACAGAAATCGAGGAGCGCCCCAATAAAAGTCCTCCATATACTTGTCCCCTAATCTTTATTGGGCTGTAAACTCCCGTAGGAATTCGAACAGGGTGCGTTGTCATCAGCGTTGTTTTCACTGCTGCTGCCAAGTCAAGTCCCAAGCTCCCGGCAGTGGCTGGTTGTAGACACGAGGTGGCGCTGACGTCGCGGCAGCAACTTGTGTCTGAGCGCGGCTGCCATTCGCGCTCCGCCGTGAGTTTCCCGAACGCCGGCGGCAGGCAGAAGAGTTGTGCGTGTTGCTTTGACAATTTTGGCACCAGACCCCAGTCGCGCGGCATTGTCGCCTCATGTGCCCTCCTCCTCCACAGCGGTAGCATTTCATGGAAGGGGGCTTCTGGGTCGCAGCCGCGGTTGCCGCTGCTGGAGCGCGGAGCGGAGCAAGAGCAGCTAACACTTGTGTCTGTGTACTTTCTGCCTGTTTCTGTAACCCCTCTCCTAATGCTTTAATGGCATTCACTAGGAATGCTTGTTGCCCTGTTGGTTGTAATGCCATTTTTTCTAAGGCTTCCTCAATCGTCCAATTAGCCCCCAGGGTCAACAGAACTCTTTTAGTAGTCTCGTTACTATTCTGCAAGGCACACTGTTTAAGCAAAGCCCCTCGCATATACTCAGGGACCCCTGCTCGTTCTATAGCGGTAGCAGCCTTATCAACAAAGTCTCCAAAAGACTCCTCTCTCCCTTGTTTGATTCCCATATACATGGGAATTCCTGAACTATCTTTCACCTGACTGATAGCAACTCTAACCAGACGCATAGCTTCCCTAACTTTGTCTGGTCCGGAAATCATCTGAGCCTCGGTTCTTCTATAATTTCCTAATCCCATCATCTCTTCCACTGTAATTCCCTGTAACGGATCACCGGGTCCTCTTTGAACTCCAACCGACTCTTGAACTAAAGCTTGCCAATGTGCGTTAAACAGCAGCTGCTGATGTTGAGTAAACATCAGTTTCACAATGCTTCTACAGTCATTGACAGTTAGCAAATGCGTATCAAATATGTAGTCTATCATTTGTTTAGCTGGTTCACTCTTAAATCCAAATTGACTCACTGTCTGTCGCAGCTGAGCTAACAACTTCCAATCAAGAGGTGTATAGGTCCCTAACTGAACAGCTTGTCCTTGTTGGTTTACCCCCGGGGTGTAAACTACAGGCAGAGCCCACGTCCTCGCCGCCTCCACGGTGACTTCATCCCCACTCTCTAGCCCATGCTTAGCCAATGCGTTCCATGCTTCTCCCCTCTGTCTAGCCATTTCCTCCCACAGGTCACTCTCTGCCCCAGGGACAGGATCTGGCTCTGGCGGAGATTGTGAACTACGCATTCCAGGCTTAACAGATTGGGCTGAAGGGTCCTTAATATCAGAGGTGGCTACGACAGGCACTTCAGCGTCCTCTGTGGACTCATTGAGAGGGGGTGCCGAGGGCCAAGCACAATCATCTGTGCCCAAACTGCTAGAAGCAGGTATAATTACTTGGGAGACACTTGGTGCTAAAGGTTCATGATCTCCATACCGTGCATTCCTTTTATAGGCTTCTACTGCTTGCTGAGCCGCTCTTTTTTCTGCCTGATGTTTCAATAGAGTATTATGCACAACTCGCCAAATTTTTCCTAACTTTATTGCTGTTTTATCTTCTTCTAAGACTGCTTCACACAACACATCTCCTAACTTACGCCACTCACTCAATTCATGTACCGTGTGCGGGTTGGAAAAACAACCCTTCGCGTGACCCCATGCTAGCAATCCCGGTACGTCTTTTCTAGGATTTATGTCTCTAACCCCCAGCTTATCTAATAACCCCAAAAATAAATCATATGCTGCTTTCCTGTCCATTTTTGTCGTCAGCGCTGTTGCACCTCTCCGGCTCCGGCAGCACGTATGGCTCAAGACCACCGATGTAGTCCTTGAGGGTGCTTTCCCTTCGTCGTTTAGCACCGACCCGGGTGCCTCGGGTCCCAACACTACTTCACCGACCGTGGCGTGTTCTCTCCCCCGCTTTTTTCTCAGCAGGGGGTCGTCGTCGGGGTCACCATTTGTCGGAGAAGGGAGACGCAGACACCAGGTGGTCGTCAAGCAAATCTCCTTTATTGATCATTACACTCGTGTCTAAATACATGATTTAATTAGCTCATACATATTGCAAAAGTATAGCTCATCATTGGTTATTCTGCTATCTACATTACTGCAGTACATAGCTATGTGCTTCTGCATTCTTGCGGTTACCAGACCATCCCTGGTTCTTCTTTCTCGTTCTGTCTACCACATTCTTGTTCTCCTCCCCATATCTCAAGGGCAATCCGTCCTTGAGACTGCCTCTGCACTAGTGGTGTTTTATCTCTAGCAAGTTTGTACAGTCATGGCCTTTCTCGCCTAACCATTCTGCCACAAAAGTCTCCACAGCCAGGAGGTGTGGGGAGACAATCCTGATGCACAGGACGTGCTCCAGGAAGAGCCCTGCGGCTGAAGGGGTCAGTAAGAGACAGCCAAGGCAGCTGGAGGGAGAATCAAACTGTGCTGCTCCCCCAGGGAAAGCACTTCACTCACGGCCAGGAGGGCTGGCAAACACAGGCTGGGCTTGGGGTCTCCTGCAGCTGGGAAAAACCTTTCCTTGGAGCAGGCAGACTCCAGCCCTGCTCACCTGTGGCTCGGAGCTGGGAGGTTGTGATGTGCTGCTGGTGCTGGGAATCAGCTGGGAAGAGTGGGGCACCCTGCACCTCAGCAGATGTGACCAGAGGTGCCCAAACCCTTCACTGGTGTCCTCCTGTGTGCCTGAGGAGTGCTTGACAGACCTCAGCTTAGCCAGAAGTGGCTCATGGCCCTGCTGGGATGGATCTCTAAAGTTTAGATAGGTGGCAGGGGGTTCAGTATTTCCAGGGCCCTCTAGGCAGTACTGAATGTGACAAGCTAAAACTCCATTTTCATGCCTCAGTTACTCCACTTGTGCCCTTTCTCTCATCATTCCTGGTTGTTTTGAAGACTCCCTTGTTCTGTTTTTAGCTGTGGATCTTTTTCCAGAGACAGGAACAGGGAGAAAATGTGTGGGATTTTTGGTGGTGGTAGGTTTTTTAGCCTTTTGTAATAGAAATAAACTTGTCTGACTCTGCGCATGGTCATTTACCTGGGCAGGGATGGCACCAGCCCCCAGAGAGCCCATTTGTGCTGGTGTTGCTCTGCAGCCCCTGATTCCTGGTGGGATCTGTTCAGCCAGAGCAGTTCAGCACGTCCTGTTCCACCTGGGGACACCTCTCCGTGTCAGTGCTGTGAGGAGGAGGAGGAGGAGGAGGCTGCAAGGAGCAGAAGAGCAGCTGTGACCTGCAGGGAGGCACAGGGTGAGGGGCAGGAACACAGATGGATACTCCAAGGCCCAGGAAAAGGGGATGTGCTGGTGCTGAAAGAGAAGGGAGCAGTTTGGGTGAACCCAGACAAGATCCTGCAGCCTCTGGCCCTGGCTTCTCCCAGGGCTGGGCTGGCATCTTGGGGACAACCCTGGGCTTGGTTTGGTGCCATGGAACCCTCAAAACTCTTCATTCTCAGTCCCCAAACTCTTCAGGCCTGCAATTATCCTGTTAGATTAAGTCAAATCATCCTCTCTGTCCATGAAGGTCCATTTTTGCTGCTGACCCCATCCCCCAGCACAAAATGGTTCTGTTTTCATGCTCTGTCTAATTTGTAATTTTCATGGGTGTTTGAGCAGCCACTTCCACCTTTCTGGGTGCAGTGTGGAGTGCTGGAAGTCAGGAATGCCAGTGTGTATAACATTGTTAATTTTAGGCATTTCTCTAATCACTGCCTGCCTTTGCTGCTGCCGCCCCTCCAGAACCACAGCAAAAACATCTCTCAACATCCCTAAAGAGCAAACAAGATTTAAATTGTGCTTTGAATTCAGATATGTTCTCCTTCCAACACTCAGAGTGGCAGGGAAAGGGCTGATGAAACCCTGCAGCCACCCCTGCCACGTCCAGCCTCTTTCCTGGTGCTTCCTCAGTGTGTTGATCTGTGAGCTACCAAATGTGGAGCAAGATTTGGGTGTAATCCTGATGGAAACCCCCAGCAATAACAAACTTTGGGGGTTTTACTGCTGCTTTGACACAGATGCTCAAACTGAAGCTGTGTCCTGTCCATGCCAACCCCCAGCTTATTCCAAGCTGCAGACTTACTTGGGAATCTTTGCCTTGGATTTGGCCCCTTGCTGCCTTCAGTGAATGAATCCCTTTGTGTGCTGGGTTCAGCTTCCAGCTGAAGCTGAGGCAGTTCCTGGGAGCAATTTGAATTATTTTTTATTTTGGCCACGACAGTGGAGAGAGGTGGTGACCCCAGAGGGCAGCAGGACTAATTTGGAGGTTGGAGAGAGCTCAGTGGTGTCCCCACAGCCCCCAGGAGCTCATGGGGACTGAGGGAGGTTGGGTGGGGAGAGGAAATCTGCATCATCCAACTTTGTGTACCTCCAGTGTCTGAGCAAGTTATTCACGCTTTCTTTGGAGCTGAGAGAGAGACACTGATTTTTCTGGAGTGCCATTCACCAGCCTGGGTTTCAATATCTGAAATGAGTGAGAATGGGTGTCCTGGAAAAGCCTTTTTTTAAAACATGGAACCTGCAAAAGCTGGCTTGGACAGAGCAGTTAACTACAAGAGTAGTTAATATCTAAATTCAGGCAACTTTAAATGTTTCTTCCCTGCCCAGGTATTTCCACGCAGCTAAGGCAGACCCAAGCTCGCTGCTCTTTCCAGTTCTCTTTCCTCTGCCCCCAAACACGATGTGAAACACTGCTTTAGAATGTTTTACCCTGTAAAACAACATATTGCACTGTTCCCTGTTCACTTTCAATTTTATGCAACTTTGTCTGCTGGAATAGGCTCAGTGATCCCAGGAAATAATTGGTGAGCTTGTTAGACTAATGGGATTTTTTATTTTCAAGGCTATAGATCAAACAAGTATGCCTGAAAATTCATTATACATGCAGTGAGCACAAAATAATTATTCCTTCCCATGGAAGTGCCGGAGGAGAGACTGTGATAAGGTGGAGCTTTAAAAAAACCTGCTTGATTTATCATTTGAGGCAAAGTTCCTGTGAGATGCACGAATTCAGTATTGAGTGACAGTCACCTGGCTGGCCAGGGGGCAGGGGACAGCCTGGAAAGGATTTTGACTTTGCTTTTTTGACTTTATTTTTGTTCTGGAGCTAAGCAGCCCCTGAGTTGTGCTCGTCCTTTTCAGCAAACAGCCCCAGGTGTTGTTTGGAACAGCAGAATTTTGTGTTGCTCCCAGGTGGTGAAAAAGGGATGGTTTCCCACCTCCCTCTTCTCCAGGGCTTTGGTTTTCCATCTCCTTCCCCTCTGGGGAAGCCAAGGAAATCTCAGCCAGGAGAGAGGATTTGTTCAGTCCTGCAGGTGGACACGTGAGAAAGGGGATGTCAGCAGTGGAGGATCTAGGCCAGAATAAAATGCTGGATATTGACTGAGATGTGGGCTGTGCTGCCCCATGTTCAGCCTCACCATCCCGAGCATTTTGGGTCTGAATTGCAGTGTCTGGGGTTGTCCTGGTTTGGGGCTGCTGGGATCTTGCCCACGAGCTCAGCCTGAGCAGTTCCATCAGTTGTGTCGCACGAGGAACCAGGAGGAGATACTGGCAAGGGAACTGGAGCTCCTTCCCTGTGGGGACAGGCTGGGAAAGCTGAACCTGGAGAAGAGAAGGTTGTGAGGAGACCTCAGAGCTCCTTCCCAGGGTGTGAAGGGGCTGCAGGGAAGTGGGAGAGTGACCCTTCCTCAGGAGCTGCAGTGACAGGACAAGGGGGAATGGGATCAAACTGAAAGAGGGGAAATTTAAGTCAGAAATACACAAGAAATTCTCCCCTGTGAGGGTGGGCAGGCCCTGGCACAGGGTGCCCAGAGCAGCTGGGGCTGCCCCTGGATCCCTGGAAGTGCCCAAGGCCAGGCTGGACAGGGTTTGGAGCAGCCTGGGATAGTGGGAGGTGTCCCTGCCCATGGCTGGGGGAGGAATGAGATGATCTATAAGGACCCTTCCAACCCAACCCATTCTGGGGGGGAATTTTACCTTCAGTGTATTTGCAAATTGCAATTTATTTTTGCATCTTTGTTTGAAAATTAATTTGTCTTAAAGATATTTTGTGTGTTTCTTGAGTTGTCCACATATTGCTGCTCTTCAATCAAGTATTTTCCATTTGCAGAGCTGGCCAAAGAATTAATTGTTCACTGAGAAGTTCCATAGAAAACCCCTTTATAAAAAAGCACAAGTGGATACTGTCTTTGTGGGGAAAATTGGTGAATGTTTGGGATATGACAGGAGAGAGAAAAAAGGAAAAGAAGCAAAGACAAGTCATAAAAAGGATCAAAAACGCAAGCTGTGACATCTTGGAGAGAAAAATGCTTGCTATACCTTGGAAAACCTCGAAAACAAATCTCCAACATAACTTAAAAATAGTTCTTCTCGTTCTGCAGGCACAAAGACTAATTGGAAGTGACACCATTTAAGAATGTCACTTCCAGTCTGTCTCATTGCCCTGGTGTTTGTGCCTCCCATCCTGTGCTGGGCTGGGATCGCTCCGTGAGCAGGGAGAGGGAATTTTGTCCCTCAGAAGAGACTGGGCTTGGTGGCCAGCTCCTTCTGGGCAAGCAGCTCCTGATCCCCATGGATGCACCCACAAGTGCAGGGATCTGGACTTGGCATCTCCAAGCCAGCATTTGCCTTTTTGATGGACACCTCTCACAGCCAGTGTGGTTGGGAAGGTGGTGACCTGACTATCCATTCTCTGGTGGTGGTCAAAAACTTATAAATACTGAGAGAATAAAGGACTCTGTTGCACCACACCTCGAGCTGTGTCCCTGTGACTCATTTTGTGTCCAGCAGTGACACCCATCCTGGTGCACTGAGTGAGGGGAGGATGGACAGGCCAGCAGCAGTTCTGGCTGGAGGATTCCTGCTGGGCTGAGGGCAGTGGCTGCGCCCATCCACACAGGAAACATCAGTGTGTGTCCAACACCTCCTGAGGGAGCCCCTTAGGCACAGCTTCTGCCCAAGTTTTGCCAACATCTCCCTGGGCAAAGCATCCAGGGCAGTTCTTGCAAAGGCAGCACCTTTGAGGAACCCACAGTTGACAGCAAATTGCACACAATTACTCTGCAGTGCATAAGCAGTAAGTAATCAAGCATGCTAAAGACCAGCAGCGTTAATTACTGGCCACTTCCCCCAGCTGTTCCTCACCTCTGGTCCCAGCTGCAAAACCAGCTCACAGTGTGCAACAGCTGCATTTGGAGGCCCAGAACAGCCCTGGCCTTTGGCTGACTGTGTAAAAGTTCGATGACAATTTGTAGCTCCAGGTGGGAATTTTGGAGCTTCTCCAATTAACCCCTGAGTGCTGTGGGATTCTCTGCTGGAGGATCTGAGTGTGACAAGCTGCTGATATTGCCTGAGTTGGTGTTGGGGCATCACAAAGGAGCCTGGACACCTTCCCCTATCCCAGGCTGCTCCGAGCCCCATCCAGCCTGGCCTTGGACATTTCCAGGCATCCAGGGGCAGCCACAGGAAACCTGTGCCAGGGCCTCAGCAGCCTCACAGGGAAGAATTGACATAATTAATGTAACTAACATAGTTCCTTCTGAAGGTCCAATGGTGAAAAGCATCCCTGTAGCTTCAGCTGATGAATTTCAACACTGAAAGGCACAAAAAACCCCAGAAGAAACGGAGCTCAAGCTGGCCAGGACGAACATTTCCTCTCCTGCTGCCAGTTATGGGGCAAGTATTACATCACAACGTGTTAGTAGAATTAAATATCTATTTGAACTTTGCTTCTTGTGTACTTTTTAATTTTAATATTATTTATTCTTTGACTTTCAATAATTCATCGAGATGCATCCATATCGGTAATTAAAACATGTACAGTAAGAAACAGAGCTCACATAAATTATTCCACGGCATTCATTATTTATTTGGCCACTTACAGCTGTGCAAAATTTACAGAGAAAATATGTACATTAATTAACATGTACATTACAATTTCATTAGTGCACTTTTTCGGTGAGTAAAGATACTCAGATATGGGTGTGTGAGCAGCTAGAGAGGTCTTGCTTGTGCCTTTTAAATTATTTAGGTTTAAGAAGAGGTCTGTGGTTGGAATCCAGGAGGAGCTGCTCGGGGGAAGCCTTTCTGCTGGCCTTACACGTGTGGTGGCAAAGTGGTTTTTTCCAAAGCTGCCAGGATTCCTGAGCCAAGCTCAGGGATGGATGTTTGGCTGTGTTGTACAGCCACGGGCACTGAGTAGAGCAAGGGACAAGAGAAAATCTGATATTTCACACCCTCTGGTGTAATTTCCTGTGGTTGAGTCTATCAGGGAGTGCTGGTGCCATGGTGGTCCCACTGCATTTCTTGGCTGGTGTGTCCTGGAGGGTGAGGCTCAGGACAAGGCCCTGCAGAAGACTCTCAGAGGGGTTCTGGAGGCACCACTGTTGATTTTTACCCCCACAGATTCCAGCTGAGGCTGCTGCAAAGTGACTCCAGTTCTAAAACCAGCTCTGGAAAAGGTCCTGTGCATCAGCACTGAGGCACAGCTCAAACAACGAGGAGTTTCTTTGTGCCAAGTGGATTAAAAATACCCAAACCAACCCAACCAA
Source organism: Cyanistes caeruleus (assembly GCF_971803275.1). Lineage (NCBI taxonomy): Eukaryota > Metazoa > Chordata > Aves > Passeriformes > Paridae > Cyanistes > Cyanistes caeruleus. Next base: position 8,767,510 of record NC_141709.1, read on the forward strand.
ACAACTCACGGATTCTATCGTCGTCTGAAAGGGAAAAGAAACATTTTTATTCAGTGCCACAAAATTTGCATCAATAACAAGTCCAGTAGCACACCAGGAAATTTCCACATGAGTAAACTCCACTCACTGCAAAAAGGCTTGTATCCACTCCTGGAATTTAATGGTTCAGCTGGCATGTGAAAGCTGTTATTTGGAGGTTTAATTATTAAGATCAAATTAAATTTCAGCTATTGCAGCAATGAGCAGATGCCAGCTGAGGGATTCCTTGCTGGGGAATGCTGGAGAGGATTTTGGTGTATCCACATGGGAGCCTCCCTGCTAGGAGGATGCTCAGAAGGCATTGTGCCTTGGATAATGAACTATTCAGGAGTTCTGGGAGTCCCAGGGATGCCTTTTCCTGGTTATGAATTACTCCTGGTGAAATCTGGCAATGAACTGCCTCACGGTGACCTGTGGAGTTCCTGGTCAATGAGGGGCTGCTGGAATGAAGGGAATGCTCCACTTCATGGCTATGGAGCTTTTCCTTCCCCCAGCAGGAGCTCTGGCTGGGACTTGTAATGGAAAGTGTGAAGACTTGTGCAGATGAAGAGCAAAGAGAACAAAGACCCTCCAAAACTCACTCTGTCTTTCCAACCAACCCCACAGAATTTGTCTGTGAGCTTTCATAGTTTTTGAATTGCCAGCCACAAAAAACTTTTAATTCTTTTTGGCCAGGCTGTGAGTGCACTCAGAGGGTGGAGCAGATGAGGAGACAAAGGTTTGGGGAAGCAGAACACAGAACTATTTGCTTTCTGGAAGGCTGGAGTGAGGTCTTGGGGGAAATCTGCCTCACACAGAGACTTGACAAGAGCCATGAGGCTCTGGATCATCCTCCCCTGGACTGCCCAGGCATGGGAACTCCATCCCTCTGTCCCACAGGGGCAAACTGCAGACCCCCCAGCCTTCCCCAAACACCTGCATCCAGGGCATTTAGGAGCTGATTCCCCAGGGCAGGGCTGCACTTTGGGCATTTGTTCTCCCTTTACAGCTCAGCTGCCATGATGCAACAAAGACAATGGTTTGGATGGACACAAAATCCATTCCTGGTGTGTGCAGTGCAAGTGTGGAGGAATTCCTGTTGGCCTGAACCATCCGCTCTCCTGTGAGCACCTGACACTGCACAGAGCCAAAGGTGGGATCACTACAAGGGGATCTTCTCTTCCTCCTGCTCTCTTCATCATCACAGGTAAATTGGAGGTTGGGACACTTCACTGGGGCAGGGACACCCAGGCTGAGTGAGGAAAGGCCGCTCCCCACTTCTCTGACATCCTAATGATGGCAACCCATCATTATCCTGCAAAGACCCATCCCAAAGGAGCCTGTTGCGTCCTGGCAGGTGCTGGAAGGAAGTGAAAGCATTCCCAAGGAAAAAGGGAGAAACTGAGTCCAGCTCACCAATGCCTCAGAGCAAAACTTTAGAAGGCATTATTCTGTGTATTCCCAACTTCATGGCCAGAGTTGAGGCTGGGTTTGAAAAATGTGGATTTACTTCTTTTATAGAGGAACATTTATTTTTTCACAGCAGAAGGAACTCTTTTGAGTTTCCTGCTTGAGACAGAGATTGAAAAATACACTGCCTTGTCTTTCAAAAATGTTCTGAGGAGCCACTGCAAGGTTTCAGATGAGGGCCACAGTTATGCTCTGGAGGTTGTCAGAAGGAAGGATGCTGCTCAGTCTTTCTCTGTTCTCTTTACTGGAGCTGGCATGAAAATGGATTATTCTAAAGCATCTCTCTGTGTGGCTGTCCCATTTGTCAGCTTCCTGCAGGCACATTCCCTGCTTGATGTTTTCATAAACTCCACTCCTTTTCCTTGGCTTCTGGTGATAAATTGTAATGGCAAGTGAAAATATTCCAAAATAAATCTGTTTTCATGGCCCTCTGCAAAGTCCACTCTGAGAGCCCTGTGCAGATGTAGCACTTTGGGAGGAGGTGGGGCAGCACCAGGTGCACATCACACATCAGCCCTGTGGTGTCCACATTTTCAAACCCTGCCCCAACTCTGGCCATGAAGTTGGGAATGCACAGGAAATGCCTCTAAAGTTTTGCTCTGAGGATACAGGTGAGATGGACTCAATTTCTCCTCCTGTTTCCTTGAGAATACTTCCAACTTCCTGCTGTTATTTTGGTAGGGTCTGTATTTTCAAATAAGGAGCAAATTATTATTATTATTATTATTTGGTCCAGGAAACCAAAGGAACATAAGGAGAAATAACAGAAATTTTTAGGTTGGAAAAGATCCCAAGATCTAGGAGATTCTAAGATGCAATCCAACCATGAAGCCAACCTTTCCAGGCCTCCCAGTGATCCCATGGAGAGGGAGGTGCCAGCAGCAGCCCCAGAGCTGGGCTGTGACAGAGCAGGGATGAGGCCAAGTCCAGAACTGCTTCCCAATGACCCCCCCTCACCCCTGAATCCTCTACTGCTGGTACCAAGGCTGCTGTTTTCCCTGGAAATGTGTCTTTCCAGCCCAGAAACTCCTCTCCACTGGAGAAGCCCCAGCAGCAGAGCCCTTCTTGCGCTCTGTGGATGCTGCAGGGCAAAGCCTGTGGTGGCCCCTTGGTTTGGGCTCTGCAGCTCTCAGCACCCAGAAGAAGCTCTGCCAACACCTCCTGCTTCTGCTGCATCCTTGCACACTGTCTGATGATCTGAGAGCTTTTCCCAGCCCAAATGAGCTGCAGTGAGCACAGCAAGAGATGAAAATGAACTCCAGTGATGCCTTTTTCCTGCAGGAAGATGAGGATGGGCAAGTCCTTCCTCTGAGGTGCCCTTCAGCCCAACACTGGGACACTGCTGCCGAGCTGGGCTCAGCTTTGTTTTCTCTCCCAAAGTAAAAGACAGGCTGAAACTAGGACAAAAAAACAAAGAGGGAGAGACAAAAAGGGAGAGCCTGGGTTTGAATTGACAGAAACCCCAGGAACCAGAGTGCAGCCCAGTAAATATTGGAATGACATTACCTGAGCTTGAGAAAAAATTGACAAATTGTTAGGCTGAATTCCTGTCTCTAGTGGAACTGGAGAGCAACCACCATGGAGATAACATTATTTTCTTTAATCATTTTCTTTGGCAAGAGAATCAGAAGGAAAAAGCTCCAGAGTGACTCTTATTATATTTTCCCTCCCTCTGCCTTTTCTTTCTGATTCCCTCCATCGTTCCCAGCTCTGTCAAGATTGTGACAAACTTAATTACCAGCAAACAGCAGGAATCCCAGATGACATATCCATGGTTTTTTCTTTCTTCTGACTTCATGAGATCTTTCTGGTCTTTAATGTAGAGTGAATGAGGACGGGGAGCAGATGGTGCTGGTGTCCAATACCAGCAGCATCTGAGCCCTTATCTCCTTGAGATCTTCAGTGTCAGGATGGGATGTGGATAACAAAACCTGAGTGATGAGATTCAGGGCTGGAGGTTCAGAAAACGGGATTGTGCATGACAGGCCCAGATCTGCCATTTGGGGGCTGTCATAGAAACCTGCACTCATTTCAGGGCTGCTCACAGCAGGGACTGCACAGCCCAGGCCTCTTGCTCCAAGCTCCTGGCACCAGGATAAGGCACCTTTGTGCCTCCTGCATCTGTAAATTTGATGCTCGTTGGCTATAAAACAAGAGCTGGGTGAAACATTGTCATTTGCAGGGAGTTTGCCCTAAAACCATGTTTCTAGGGCATGAAACAGCTCAGGGTGAGGTTCAGTGAATGGTTTTGAGCGAGAAAAAAGATTTAAAAGAAAAATGCCTAAAATACTTTCAGTATTTTTAAGTGGAGTTTTGCCCTTTGATCTTTTCAAAGGGAATTTTATTGTCTTGCTGTCTCAAAGATGTTTTGGCTGCAGGGGTCTGGAGAGGCTTTTCAGAGTCCTCACCAGTTCTACAGTTCAAGAAGCTTGTGGCCAGCCAGGTTTTGGCCACCTGTGCTCCCATTGCTGCAGAAGCAGGGAGCCCTTGCCTCCACCCTGCCATTACTATTATTATTATTATTATTATTATTATTATTATTATTATTATTATTATTATTATTATATTATGTTTATGTTTATGATGTTTATTTTTACACCCAGGCAATTCACTGTTTTGCAGGAAATGTCAAGATTTTCCACACAGGCACCTCTTTCCCCTGTGCACCCCTCTTGAGAGAGAGAAAATGGTCATGTGCCACTTGACCAAAGCAGGGGCTTTGCAAACACACCAAACACTGGAAGTTTGGTAGAAAGAAGCAGCAAATCTCTTTTTTATCTTAGTTTTATCTTCACCAAACCTTCTCTGAACAACTCTGCACCTCCTTCTGCATTCATTTCCTCAAGCTGGGTGTCATGGAGTTACTTTACCTTTAAGGGAGTTGGAGTTGCTGGGAACTGCCTGGAGTCTTTTCTCCTGACCAATTATCGGTCATTGCTGAGAATTGACAGCAGTTTAGGCCATTGAAAAGTGGGATCAACTTGTGAACCCTACCTTAAAGTGTAAAAGCAGAGCTCTCTGGGCTGTCTTTGTTTCCTGGCTGTGGAGGGTGGCGGAGCTCCAGGCCTCCCGTCCCTGCCCAGGCCATGCGGCCGGGCGGGGATGGGGCCGGGCCTGCCCCGTCTCCCGGCCGGGAGATGGCGGGGCCTGGGGAAGGTTTTCCCCGGGCCCGGGCCGAGCCGATCTCTGGCTCGGCTGCAGGTTTTGCTGTAACTAAATTCACTAGAAACTGCTGAGTGAAGAAGGAGAGAGGCTTTGGACCTGCAGCAAGCAGAGACAGCGACCACACTCTCCAGAGCAGCTATGAAGAACTTCCCATCGCAGACGGCTCCAGCTCCTGTTCGGCAGAGATCACTGAGCCATCTACAAAAGCCTGGGCAAGATTTTAACTCTTTCATTACCCAGACGAGACTTGCGGATTAATCTTTTTATCCAGAGAGAGAAAAAGAGAGTGATCAACATGAAAAGAGACTTTATAAACTACCAGTGACAGGAAAGAAAAGAAGCTTCAGAAGAGGTAGAGAATTAAGAAGATGCTTTAATTAAGCTGAAATATCTTTCTGTTAAAACTATGGAGATGGACAATGAAGTCCTGTGCTCTGAGGGCGCGTGAGCCCATCCGTCTTTGCCTCTTGCCACACAGATGTTGCAGGCAAGTGTGAAACCCTCTGCTCCTTGCTTCTGTGCAGGTGCTGCAGGAAGAGCAGAATGAGAAGAGGGCTTTAACAGAGACACTGCTCCAAACTCGGGGACAGCTCAGCCAAGCGTGCCAGCAGGTCCAGCAGCTCAGGCAGGAGGTGAAAGAGCAGCGAGAGAAGGGACAGGTAAGTCTGAGTAGGCAGGGAATGGAGTGCAGGGCAGGGACAAGGGCACAAAAGGCAGCTCCTGGGACTGAGGGGACAAGGGCTGCCTGAGGCTGTGGGAGCCTGGTAAGCTCCAGAGCTCAGGCCCAGGAAGGAGGGCTTGCAGTGCAAGCAGAGCTGGGTCGAGAAGCCACAAGAAGTAGCTGAAGGAATGGGGTTTGGAGACAGCAAGTGCAAAAATCTGAGCCTGAGGGCAGGTCCCAGGAAGTCACTCTGCATTTTGTTGCCAGACCATCAAGGCAAAGCTGCAAGCTGAGCTGCAGGAAGCTCACAATGAAATGCTGGCAGTGCAGAGGAGGCACAAGGAAGAACTTCAGGGCATCAGAGAGAGGAGATGAATGTCCTCCTTGAGCAGAGGGATGCTCTACAAAAGCAGGTGAGTGAAACAGCAGTGGCACTGCAGTCACGCAGGGAGGACTCTGTGGCCTTCTTGCTTTTCCATGGCAGAGCAGCAGCTGATGGGGTGATCCCTGGGGCTGCCTCATGCTGTGGGGGCTCCATGGCAGCTGCTCTGAAGGACACTCAGTGCTCTGCTGAATCTCAGCTGCTGCCCCCTGAACAGCTGGGCCAGTCCTCTGGGCTGTTGGCCAGCACCCATCAGCATGGACTCCTGCTGGCCTCTTCTTGCTAGCCTTGGTTTGGGAGGTGCTTTTTCAGGTGGGCCACTTAGAGACTTAACCAAGTTGTCCATCTCTATTGGGAATCTGCCAGTCCCAGGACAGGGAGAAAGGGAAAGTTTTCCTTTCTCATTCCTAAGTGCCTCTACTGTGGCTGACAGAGGCAGGCTGTGGCTGTCGCCTCTGACTGCTTTGTTCTGTTTGACTGGAGGTGGATGAGTTGACATCTCAGCTGGCAGCCTCCCGAGAGTTCCTGGAAAGCACACTCCAGAGAGCCCAGCAAGATGTGAGCGAGGCCCAGGCACAGTCAAGGCAGAAGCAATTGGAGGCTGAACACATCCAGAAGAGGCTGGAGGAGGCAGAACATCAGAAGAAGGAGCTCCAAGTGAAGCTGCAGAAACTGGAGAGGGAATGGAGTGAATGCAAAGAAGTGGCACTGGAAAATTTTGAATTGCAGGCTTCCGTGAATGTCCTAGAGAGGGAAAGAGACAGGTAAATGAAAGCCTGTGGGACTCTGCAATGTGGTGAATGCATTCCCTCTTTGCCGTCTTTGCACCTGCCTGGGGCTCTGGCAGCATTTCCTAAGGGGCAGATTCTGAACTCTCCATGAAGACACATCTCATTATCTGTATGTTGTGTTCATTCTCTAATATTTTAAGCCTTCAGTTGGAGTTTTCTGAAGACAAAGGCTTTTGGGGTAGCTCTTTCCCTCTAGGGAGTGTTGTGCTCTTAGGTTAGGTTAGGTGGGTATGTTAACAGTGCTGGAGCTGCAGTGTAAGGAGCTGGATACATCCATCAGCTCCACCTTGGCTGCTGTAACTTGAGGCCTTTGGGATCTGATCAGCCTGGCATCTGATGCCTTTGCTGGGCAGCACCTTCTTAAGGCCCTGAGTGCTGATCAAGCCCAGATTGCCCTGGGAGGCACCCAAGAAACAAGAATGTCTCTGGTGCATTGTTCCTGATAAAATGCCCCCCTGGTGCCTGGAGGGGCTCAAGCAGGGTCCCTGCCACCCTCCACACTCACAGGTGTTACTGACTGTGCAAAGAATGCAAGAAACCAGAGCAAGGTTAGGGGGGCTCCTCCAGCTGATCAAGTCAAGCCAGTCTTCAGTGCCACAGGATTTTTCTTCCAAGAAGAAGACAAAGGAAAGGCAGAGCACTCTTGCTTGCCTGGAGGTTTCTGCATCTTCCATCAGCTTGAGCTCTAAGCCTCTGTTGCCACTTCTGCCATCAGCCTTTGTTCCTCCAGCTGAAAGTAGGATGGGTGCTGGTAAATCTCAGGGAACTTGCCAGACATCCCCTGGCTGTAGGGTGCTGCTCCTCCCACCTGGACATACAAGATGGGGGAAGGAAACGTCTCTTCCATGTTGACCAAACCTCTTCCCCTTGGAGCCTGGTTAGTCAGAAGAAAATTCTTCCTCTCCCCTAATGTCTTCATTGCAGGACTTTGTTAGGTTTGTATGCACATTCCCATCTCAAATAGAAGGTAGGCCATGAAGGCAGGAACTCCCTGTTCTTTCAGGAACAAAAGCAGAGTGGGCACATGCTGGGCTGTGACTGCAGGGGGAACAAACAGCCAAGTTGTTTAGACAAACCTCATTGGACAGAGCAGTTTTCTCTGAGGTGCTGCAAGTCCTAGGAGTTTATAAAATGTGATGCCATTAGTAATGAGTTGCATGCTTCCCTTTAGGCTGATTCTGTCTCTGGAGGAAAAGAGCATGGATCTCAGAATGCTGGAACAAAGGAACCTGGCGCTGAACAATCAGCTGTCTCAGTTTCATTCTGCTCTTCAGCAGGCTGAACTGGTCTCTTCAAGCCGTGCAGGACAACTGCAGCAGCTCAACACCCAGGTAAGCTGTGCACTCCATCCTCTTCTCCAGGGGCACACAACACCACCTTTGGCATGCTAGTCCCAACCTCTTTCCCCTCCCAGCAGCATCCACATGTTCTTCCCAGGCCTCCTGCTGCTGCACCCTCAGGCCAAGGCTGGATCTGGTGTCTGCTGCCATAGTTTTCCCCCATTCTTTCCTGGGTCCCAGCAGGAAATCTGGGAGCAGAAGCAGCAGCACACTCCTCTGGAGCTTCTCTGTCCCTCTGTTAGCAGTGCTCTCCCTGACAGGATTGGTGCCTGTGCCATTCACTGAGCAATGTGGGGACACAGATGTGGCTATGGCAGGCTGGGCAGAGCGCTTCCACCACAGCCAGTTCAGCCCGTGTTCAGAGCTGCAGCCTCAAGGGTGCCCCTTGCCTCCCTTTCCCTGTTTTCTCTACCTTTGTCTCTACTGGAATCCTTGGTTCTGCACCTTCTGTTTCTGGTGTATTTCTGCCTGAAGTCATTTCTCCTTCAATGCTCTCCCTACTGCCTGCTCTGCTGCCTCAGGAGCAGCCCAGTCCCTGAGGCTCTCTGCATCCATCTTCCAGATCCAGGCCCTGCAGGATGCAGTGACAGAGAAGGCAGCTCAGCAGGACACTCGAGAGAAGGAGCTGCTGCAGGAGCTGGAAAAGTCCCAAGCAGGAGAACAGAGCTTGAGGGACGCTGTGCATGTGCTGCAGGTTGAGATGTCTGAGCTGCGTCTGAGGCTCCAGAGCTCTGAGGAAAGAGCAGAGGCCATGGCCACACACTGTGAGGCCATGGAGATGGAGCTGAGGATGGCTCAGGCTGACAACAACCAAATCAAGGCCTGCAATCAGGAGCTGCAGACACTGTTGGAGGAAACTCAGCAAGGTACAACTTCTCTCCCATCCATTGCCCCATCCTGTTCCACCAGCGGGGATCTCTGATCCCATGCAGAGGTAAAGGCCTTTGCCCAGAGATGGCAGACAGGAAAAACAACCAGCACGAGACTTATCCATCCAGGCGCCAGTCAAAGTTTATCTCAAGAATGATGCTGTGGCTGGCGGTGCCAACTGGCTCTGCTGTGGCTGGTCCCATACACAGCTGGTGCCTTTCAGGTGCTGTGTCTGTGCTAAGCAGCTGGAGCTGGATGCCTCAGCTCAATTCCCCCAAATTTCAGGCCCTGTCAAAGCCTCCAGGCTATTGGCCTCTCTGGAGCAGGGCTGCACAGGCATCCCTGCTGCTTTGTCTCTCTTGGATTGTTCACTCAGCACAAGGCCAAGAGCAAACACACTGCTATTCCTCTGAACCTTGCCCCTGCCATTCCTGCTTTTTTCTCTGCCTGGAAGTTTCCTTCCTTTCTCTCAGTTTTGGAAGCTCTTGTGGGCTTAAGGCCTGGCAAACCACGGCAGGCAGAGAAGACAGTGCTGTTGTCTCTGCAGGGTGCCCATCAGTTTACTTTGCTTTGCTTTCTCCCTTCTCTTTCCCCTTCCCTCCTGCAGCAATATGGAGGGCAGAACAGCAGAAGACCTCTCTAGAAACTGCCTTGAAGGAAGAGGCTGTGACTGTTCATCAGAGGTGGCATCACTGCAGAGGAAACTGGAGAGCCAGGAGAAGGAAAGGAAGGATGTGCTGGTGAGAATGGCAGATGCCACAAAGGGCCATTTCCTAGCTATGTTTGCACCTTGTGTTACCAGTTCTAAGGAGCACCTTTTTCCAGTTTAACATTCCTAATTGCATTCTTCTGAACAAGGAGGAAGTCACTGGGGCTGCGGGGCGGGCCGGCACCGCGGCTCCCCGGGCAGCAGCCGGCCCTCTGCCCCCTCCAGAGCCCGGCGCCAGCGGCTGCTGCCCGGTGCCTCAGGGCTGGGCGGGCACGGGAGGCCGGGGCTGGCCGCAGGCAGCAGTGCCCGGCCGAGGGGCAGAGCCCGCACCAACCCTTCCCTCCCGCCGCTCTCTGCAGCTGGCACAGGACAGGAGCCGAGCGGCTGAGCACCTGCACCGGGCCCTGCTGTACCTGGACAGCCCGCAGGAGTCCCTGCGAGCGGCGGCCATCAGGTTCATTGGTGAGCCACGAACCGGGCTGGGCTCCCTCCCTGCCCCGCCACAGCTCGGCCCCAGCCCCGGCTGCTGCCCCGGCCCTGGAGCCCCGGCTGCCCTCGGGGCTGCTGCTGCCGGCCTCTGGCAGCCGGGGCCCTTGGGCTGAGTCAGGATGCGGCAAGGGCCGGGGCTGAGCCCTGCCGGGGCAGGAGGCCGTGTGGCCCCAGGGCTGGCAGCGCCGCTGGCAGGGAGCTGTGCTGCTGGGACCCTGACAGGCTCTGTGTTCCCAGGGATGGCCGGGCAGCACCTCCGGGGGAACAAACGAGAGCTCCAGAGCATCTGTCAGGGTGAGTGAGGGCAGCGGGCTGCCAGCCCCGGCTGCCAAGGGGAGCTGCAATCCCTGCCCCGGCTGCCCAGGGCTCTGCTCCCTGTGCGGACCAGGCCTGGTGTGGCCAGGGCACACACAGAGATTTCAGGGGCACGAGTGCCAATAGTGTCCAGTGGCTTTGGGCTGATCCCTTTGGTCCCTGCTCCCTCCTGGCCATGGCCAGAGCCACCTGGGTTGGCCCTTGCACGGGGCTCTCCTCAGGTCCCCGCAGATCCAGATCTGACCATGGCTCTGTTCCTCTCTCTTGCAGCCCTTGATGACAAGGCACAGGACATCAGCCCTGCCATCAGAATGCTGGCTCTGGAAACAGCCTTTGTCCTCCGGGCAGCTCAAGGCTCCATCTTGCAGAAGTAGCAAGATGGATTCCGCAGGGCACGCAAGAACCGCCCTTGTCTGTGGGCCCGTGGCTGGCGGTGCTGCTGGAGCTCTGAGGAGAGCTAAATTGAGAGGCTCTGTGTCTGACGGGGCCATCTGAGCCAGGCAGGATTTTTCTTTAGGATTTTTTTTTATTCCTTCTTCGTTGTTCTTTATAGTATAGAAATATAGAATTGGAAATATATAGAATATAGGTATAGAATTATATATAGAAATATAGAATGTGTTCTCATACCCAGTGTCTCAGGTGCTTTCTCTGGTGCCCAGTGCGCAGGGCATAGGGGGAGAGGGGAAAAGGGTGCTTGTGCTCAGCAAGCTGCCCAGGCGTGCAGTGGGGAAGGGAAAATGGCCAGAAGGCCCTCGGCCTTTGGTGCTTCTGCTGAAGCCTTAACGCTGCCCACAGAGGAGCTGGGCAGGGGCTGGAGCTGTGGGGATCGCTGTGATTGTGGTGCCTGTAGATGGGCATGAGGCTTCTCCCAGCCAGGAAGCACCGTCTGTGTCCTGCAGCCCGTGGGTTGCTGGCGGGATTGCTGAGGGCTCTGAGGCTCTCTCAATCTGGCTCCTCTGGAGCTCCATCGGGGCTGCGCCGCTGCCGGGCAGGTTGGCCGGGCTGGGGGAGAGCAGAGGGGCCAGGGTGGTGGAAGCCCTGAGGAAATTGGGTGTCAGAGGCCACGAGCAGCCCCCAGGCAGTCACCTTGTTCCTGTCACCCGCTGCTCTGGTGCTTCCCCTGAGAGACTGCCATGCCTGCAGCAGAAGCCCTCGAGGCTGGGCCTCAGCAGCCCCGAGGTGCCCAGGCTGGGCTGTCTCGGGACAAGGAGGGCAAGGAGGCCCTGGCAGGGCACAGCCACTGGGTGCTGCCAGGGCAGCGGGCAGAGGCAGGGCTGGCGGCCAGCCCGGGCCCCCGCGCCTGCCCAGGCCACGGTGCTGAGACCAAGGCTCCCCTGACACAGAGCTCTGTGTCTGCACAGCTTCTGCCTCCATGGGGAGGGTGGTGATGTCTCCTCGAGCAGCGCTGCTGAGTCGCTGCTGCTGAAGCGGCTCTGGACAGAGCAGAAACGGCACCAGAGCGTGCACAGGAACGGCCCTCAGGGCTGGGCTGGAGTGGCCAAGATGCCTCCTTCTCTTGCAGGAATAACAGAGATGGTGGACACAGTCCCTTCAGTATATATGTTCTACAGGCTGTAGTTAGGTTCTTTATTGCAATTGCTATAGAGGTCCTTTCATTGTACATACATTTTATAGATTGTTGCTATGAAGATTCTTATAACATAAATACATTCTGTAGTTCATTGTTGGTGGTGGTGCTGTTGTGTAAATAAATTGTCCTTGTTTGTCACAGGCTGTCTGTCTTTGCATTTGCTTTGGGCACAGGCAGCATTTGCACAGCTGTGGTTTCCCCTTGCCCTGGGTTCCTGAGGCTGGAGGTCCCTGGGGGTGCTGGCACAGCCACCCTGGGGCTGGGGTCCCCGTGCACAGGAGGGAACCACTGGTGGCGCTCCCGGCACTGGGCACCGCTCGTGTTCCTGGGCTGCTGCAGAGCGGTGTCCCCAAGAGCAAAGCTGTCACCAGCAGAGAGGGGGCTCTGACAGGAGCAGCCCCTGCAGCAATGCAAAGCAGGCAGGAAACCTCCTGCCACCCTTCCTGCTGCAGCCACAGGTTTGAGCTGTTCCTAAAGATCCTGTTGGGCTGTCTGAGACACTTGGGCCAAGGCATTGCTTCCAAGCTGGGCCACTTTGGCCGGGCTGGGTGGAGCCCCAGGGCAGGGGGCAGCGTGTGCAACGGCCCTTGGTGACACGGTGCATCATGGTAACCGTGGAATGGAACGGGACAGGGTGTCCAAGGGCCCTTTGTGACATGGGGTGACATTAGTGTTGGTGGTGACACAGCCACACCACAGTGCCTGGTGCACGTGACAGGGCAGGACGGGACAGAGTGGTGCTGTGAGGAGCCCCCGCACGGCGCACTCACTCCTTGCTGACCCAGAGCCTTTCTGAGGCGTTACTCCTGCAGGTCACCTCGAGGCCAGACCACAGCACTCGGTGACCTGCAGCCTTCCCGAGGCTTCACTTCTGGTGAGGTGAAGCACCACACTTCTCAGGTGTGCTCGAGCCCAGACCGTGGCATTTCCTCACCGCGGTCCTTGACGACGAGTCTCCTGTCCTTGTGGCACGAGCCCCTGAGACCCAAGTGCAGGACTGGCTGTCCTGCAGCCTTGCCAAGACTTCACTCCTGCAGGTGCCTTCCAGGCACAGCTGCAGGACTTGCCAACTCAGACCTTTTCTGAGCCACCTCTGCTGCGAGTAGCCATGAATCCAGGCAGTGATGTTGAGCAGAGACCTCCAAGTGTCCCCAAGCTGACCTGGGTGAAGGAGGAGAAAGAAGGCCCTGGGACTGCCCCAGCACAGCAGCCTGGAGAGCTGGAGCAATTTCAGCCACCTCAGGAGGGTGAGCGGCAGACCTGGGCCTGCAGCCAGCTTGGCCTCGTCCCATCCCATCCCATCCCATCCCATCCCATCCCATCCCATCCCATCCCATCCCATCCCATCCCATCCCCCGGGGACACACCCATGGACAGGACAGAAGTGGGGCTGGGGCAGACACCCTGGAGCTGTACTCTGTGCCCTGGGGCATCCCGGGGCTGTCCCTGCCTGGGGAGTGCAGGGCTGGGCTGTGTTCTCCGGCCTTTCCTGCAGCCCCTCAGCTCAAGCTGCACTCGCTCTTTGCCAGGAGCAGCCATGGAGCGCACTCGAGAGCAGGAACGCAGCCGTGGCCTCTTCCGCACAACAGCGCAGGTACCTGCAGCCATCCCCTCTCCTGCTCAGCCCAGCACCACGCTTGGAGCACTCCATGCAATGTCCCTCATTTCTTGCCCTTCTGCTGCAGATGATTTGCAAATTCATGAAGAGAATTCGGGAGGAAGAGACCAGTGCCATGGGCACTGTGGTCAGAGCATACTCTCCCATCTTCAAAACCAAGGCCAGTGCTGCCCTGCTGGACATGCTTGTGGAGGAGGGTCCTTCCAGTCCAAAGCAAGTAAGCAGTCTGTGGCCTGGCTTCGATCCTCCCAGGAATTGCTTGGCCACGCCAGCTGCTCACTGCGAGCCTTTGAGGCCGTGGCAGTGCGGTGGGAAGGGAAGCACTTCTCTGGGAAGCTGGGCACATTACTCCTGCTGGCAGCTTTCCAAGTTTCCCTGTGCCTTCTCCAGGTGCTCCCCATGGTGAGGTTCATCTACCAGTGGCTCAAGGCTAATGAGTTTCCTGAGTACAATCTGTACAGGCCCCTTCTGGATCTGACAGAGGCACAGCCTGCTGACGTGGTGATGGCTCTCCTGCGTGTGGCCCCATGGTGTGACAGGTACAGGGCCCACGTGCCCAGAGGGCTCAGGGCATCCCCCTGCACAGCCCGGCTCAGGTGTCTGACAAACAGAGGATTCCAGGGCCCTGTGGCTCCTCCCTTTGTCAGCCCTGGCACAGCAGCCCCCGAGCCTGCTGCCCTCAGGGGCCAGTCCCCACAGGGCTGGGCTGCCACAGAGGGGCAGTGGGCAGAGGCAGGGCTGGCAGCCAGCTCAGCTCCCTGCTGCTGCCCAGGCCACGGGGATGTGTCCCAAACCCCCCTGACACAGAACTCTGTCCCCACAGAGCTGCTACCACCATGTGGAAGAGCATCATGTGCTCGTGCAGGGCTGCAGAGCCAGCCATGCTGATACTTCTGGATGTGCTGGGCACCTGGCCAGAGCTCAGCATGTGCACCTCCGACGGGGACCACACGGCTGTCCTTGCCCTGGCTGTGAGTTTCTGCAGCTGACCTTTGCTCACCCCAAGGTCACCTCTGCCTCAGGTCTCCATCCTCCCTCCTCCCATGGCATCTCCCTGCCTCAGGCACTGGGCTCCAACCTGGCCTAGGAGCAGCTCCAGGACCACCAGGCCGGCTGCTGTCCCTACATCTCCACTGGCCTCTCCCTGCCACGCTCGGGCCCTGCCACATGGACACCTGGGCACTGAGCGCTGACTCGGGCTGCTCTGTCCTTCACAGGCAACTGTGGTGATATGGAAGATGCTCCAGCTGCCCTGTGTCCCACATGCAGTGACAGTGTATTTCCCCCGTCTCTTGGTGCATCTGCTCTTGCAAGTGCTGTTCAGCACATTGGATCTGCCAGAGAAGGTCGATACTTTCTGGAAGAGATGCCAGCAGCAACACGGCCTTGCCATCAGCCCCAACAGGTGCTCCATGCCAGTCCTCCTGTCCCTGCCATGTCCCCAGGGCAGAAGCCCGTGCTCCCAGCATCACCTGGGCTTTGCTGTGCACACAGGTTTGCAGTGCAGACCCTGAAGGCCCTGCTCTGCCGACTGCACTATGAGGATGTGGTGGCAGCAGTGGAAGACGAGTGTGGCTGGGACACGCTGCTGTGTGCTGGCACGCACCACTGTGCTGTGGGTGTGCTGGCCAGGTGAGCTGCCCCCAAACAGCGTTTGTGCCCCGTGCCTGGGGTGCCCCACACAGTCCCCGTGGTCATGGGCCAGAGGGCCTTGTCACCAAGGGATGGCCAAGGACACTGCACAAGCCAGGGAGAGGAGGGTGCCCAAGAGCAGCTGCTTCCCAAAGGGCCTGGGTCCCCTTGCAGGGTGGTGGAGAAGGGCCAAGCTCCTCCTGGGAGTCAGTCCATGGAGAGGTTTGTCCCGCTGGCTCAGGGTCTTGGTTCCTTTTTCCTCCCGTCAGAGCAATGCGTCACGTGTCCCTACCCTTGTGTTCTGCGATTGCATTCTACCTGCTCGGGCTGCTCAGCAAAGACACGGCACACGGGGATTTGGCCGCCATGGCGTTCCTTGTGGAGGTGAGCCTGAAGGGCAGCGCTGTCTCGCTGAGCTGTCTCCCAGCTCTCTGCCCTCTCGGTGCCGCAGCCGCCCGGGACGGTGCCCACGCCCTGTGCTGCTGCCTGGGCCCAGCCCTGTGCGCTGCTGCCCCATCACCGGCCTGTGCCCTTCAGATGTTGGAGTGCCTGGACTCGAGTGAATACCGTGACAGCGTCCTGGAGATCGCATCAAACAAACTGCAGAGCGAGTGCAGGGAGAGGCGTCGCTTGGCACTCAGAGGCCTTGTGGTGCTCGGCAAGAATTCCTCCATGGTGAGAAGGGGGCAGCGGCTGCCGGCGTGGGGCTGGGGAAGGCAGTGGCTTGCGCTTGGCTGGCCTTTGGGCACTGAGGCAGCTGCTGCCAGCTCTCCTGCCTCCTGCCTCTTGCCTCCTGCCCCAGGCCTTTGGCACAGGCCTTTGGCCTCTGGGCCCTGTGGCAGCAGGATGGCATTTCACACACTTGTGTTCCACACAGGCCAAAAGAATGTGGGGCCTGCATGAAAGGCTCGTGGAGCTCCTGGGGGAAAATGACAGCCATGTGCTTGGGATGAGCATCGCTCTCCTCAGCCGTTTGTTCCTGTACAATGGTGGCCCGATAACCATCCCCCTCGGCCTGCAGCTGGCTGAGGCGCTCCTGCCGCTCTTTGACAATGTAAGGCTCTGTGTCTCCAGCCATGGCTGCTGCCTTGGCACTGTGCCCTGGGCATTTGCAGGCCTGTGCCCAGGTGGGCCTGAAGCAGCTGATGCTGAGGTCTTTATTTCTTCCTTTCGTACAGGACGATAGCCAGGTGCAGCTGTGCTCCATGTTCATCTTCCGAGAGATGATGGATTTAGTACCAAAGGAGGGGAAAAAGGCCCTGAAGTCCCACGTGCAGCAGAGCCTGCTCCCACTCTCCTTGCACTGCCATGACGAGAACCAGCGCGTGGTTGATGTGAGGACTCGGCAGCTGCCGTGGCTCCCTGGCAGGGCGCTCGGCTGCCTCCTGCTCTGCTGCCTCGCAGGCTGCAGCTCCCTCCTGGTCTTGGCCCAGGGACGTGGGTCCTGTGCCCTGGGCTGTGGTGCCATCTCTGGGTCTCTGCTGCTCTCCAGGCCTCCCGGGAAACGCTGCTCTGTTCCGCCCGATTCCTGAAGAGGAAGGATCTCCAGCAGATGCTGCGGGTGGATCAGACCTGGAGGTTCGGCGAGGGCTTGGTAAGGGCGGGCTGGAAGCCCCAGCCCCAGGCTGGAGAAGCTCAGTGTGTGCGGCTGGCCGCTGTGCCCTGCCCAGTGCCGCACCCAGGGCCGCCAGCCTGTGCCCCACACGCTGCTCCCTTCCCTGGGCCCCGCGGGCTCTACTCCAGCCCCCTGTGGCCCCGAGCCGTGTGCCCATGGAGCCCCGGCACAGCTGCTCTGTCGGGCAGGGCAGCACCGCGGCTCCCCGGGCAGCCCCCGGCCCTCTGCCCCCTCCAGAGCCCGGCGCCAGCGGCTGCTGCCCGGTGCCTCAGGGCTGGGCGGGCACGGGAGGCCGGGGCTGGCCGCAGGCAGCAGTGCCCGGCCGAGGGGCAGAGCCCGCACCAACCCTTCCCTCCCGCCGCTCTCTGCAGCTGGCACAGGACAGGAGCCGAGCGGCTGAGCACCTGCACCGGGCCCTGCTGTACCTGGACAGCCCGCAGGAGTCCCTGCGAGCGGCGGCCATCAGGTTCATTGGTGAGCCACGAACCGGGCTGGGCTCCCTCCCTGCCCCGCCACAGCTCGGCCCCAGCCCCGGCTGCTGCCCCGGCCCTGGAGCCCCGGCTGCCCTCGGGGCTGCTGCTGCCGGCCTCTGGCAGCCGGGGCCCTTGGGCTGAGTCAGGATGCGGCAAGGGCCGGGGCTGAGCCCTGCCGGGGCAGGAGGCCGTGTGGCCCCAGGGCTGGCAGCGCCGCTGGCAGGGAGCTGTGCTGCTGGGACCCTGACAGGCTCTGTGTTCCCAGGGATGGCCGGGCAGCACCTCCGGGGGAACAAACGAGAGCTCCAGAGCATCTGTCAGGGTGAGTGAGGGCAGCGGGCTGCCAGCCCCGGCTGCCAAGGGGAGCTGCAATCCCTGCCCCGGCTGCCCAGGGCTCTGCTCCCTGTGCGGACCAGGCCTGGTGTGGCCAGGGCACACACAGAGATTCCAGGGGCACGAGTGCCAATAGTGTCCAGTGGCTTTGGGCTGATCCCTTTGGTCCCTGCTCCCTCCTGGCCATGGCCAGAGCCACCTGGGTTGGCCCTTGCACGGGGCTCTCCTCAGGTCCCCGCAGATCCAGATCTGACCATGGCTCTGTTCCTCTCTCTTGCAGCCCTTGATGACAAGGCACAGGACATCAGCCCTGCCATCAGAATGCTGTCTCTGGAAACAGCCTTTGTCCTCCGGGCAGCTCAAGGCTCCATCTTGCAGAAGTGGCAAGATGGATTCCGCAGGGCACGCAAGAACCGCCCTTGTCTGTGGGCCCGTGGCTGGCGGTGCTGCTGGAGCTCTGAGGAGAGCTGAATTGAGAGGCTCTCTGTCTGCCGGGGCCATCTGAGCCGGGCAGGATTTTTCTTTAGGATATTTTTTTTATTCCTTCTTCTTTGTTCTTTTTAATATAGATATATAGAAATAGAAATATATAGAATATAGATATAGAATTATATATAGAAATATAGAATTATATTTAGAAATATAGAATGTGTTCTCATACCCAGTGTCTCAGGTGCTTTCTCTGGTGCCCAGTGCGCAGGGCATAGGGGGAGAGGGGAAAAGGGTGCTTGTGCTCAGCAAGCTGCCCAGGCGTGCAGTGGGGAAGGGAAAATGGCCAGAAGGCCCTCGGCCTTGGGTGGTTCTGCTGAAGCCTTAATGCTGCCCACAGAGGAGCTGGGCAGGGGCTGGAGCTGTGGGGATCGCTGTGATTGTGGTGCCTGGAGATGGGCACGAGGCTTCTCCCAGCCAGGAAGCACCGTCTGTGTCCTGCAGCCTGTGGGTTGCTGGCGGGATTGCTGAGGGCTCTGAGGCTCTCTCAATCTGGCTCCTCTGGAGCTCCATCGGGGCTGCACCGCTGCCGGGCAGGTTGGCCGGGCTGGGGGAGAGCAGAGGGGCCAGGGTGGTGGAAGCCCTGAGGAAATTGGGTGTCAGAGGCCACGAGCAGCCCCCAGGCAGTCACCTTGTTCCTGTCACCCGCTGCTCTGGTGCTTCCCCTGAGAGACTGCCGTGCCTGCAGCAGAAGCCCTCGAGGCTGGGCCTCAGCAGCCCCGAGGTGCCCAGGCTGGGCTGTCTCGGGACAAGGAGGGCAAGGAGGCCCTGGCAGGGCACAGCCACTGGGTGCTGCCAGGGCAGCGGGCAGAGGCAGGGCTGGCGGCCAGCCCGGGCCCCCGCGCCTGCCCAGGCCACGGTGCTGAGACCAAGGCTCCCCTGACACAGAGCTCTGTGTCTGCACAGCTTCTGCCTCCATGGGGAGGGTGGTGATGTCTCCTCGAGCAGCGCTGCTGAGTCGCTGCTGCTGAAGCGGCTCTGGACAGAGCAGAAACGGCACCAGAGCGTGCACAGGAACGGCCCTCAGGGCTGGGCTGGAGTGGCCAAGATGCCTCCTTCTCTTGCAGGAATAACAGAGATGGTGGACACAGTCCCTTCAGTATATATGTTCTACAGGCTGTAGTTAGGTTCTTTATTGCAATTGCTATAGAGGTCCTTTCATTGTACATACATTTTATAGATTGTTGCTATGAAGATTCTTATAACATAAATACATTCTGTAGTTCATTGTTGGTGGTGGTGCTGTTGTGTAAATAAATTGTCCTTGTTTGTCACAGGCTGTCTGTCTTTGCATTTGCTTTGGGCACAGGCAGCATTTGCACAGCTGTGGTTTCCCCTTGCCCTGGGTTCCTGAGGCTGGAGGTCCCTGGGGGTGCTGGCACAGCCACCCTGGGGCTGGGGTCCCCGTGCACAGGGGGGAACCACTGGTGGCGCTCCCGGCACTGGGCACCGCTCGTGTTCCTGGGCTGCTGCAGAGCGGTGTCCCCAAGAGCAAAGCTGTCACCAGCAGAGAGGGGGCTCTGACAGGAGCAGCCCCTGCAGCAATGCAAAGCAGGCAGGAAACCTCCTGCCACCCTTCCTGCTGCAGCCACAGGTTTGAGCTGTTCCTAAAGATCCTGTTGGGCTGTCTGAGACACTTGGGCCAAGGCATTGCTTCCAAGCTGGGCCACTTTGGCCGGGCTGGGTGGAGCCCCAGGGCAGGGGGCAGCGTGTGCAACGGCCCTTGGTGACACGGTGCATCATGGTAACCGTGGAATGGAACGGGACAGGGTGTCCAAGGGCCCTTTGTGACATGGGGTGACATTAGTGTTGGTGGTGACACAGCCACACCACAGTGCCTGGTGCATGTGACAGGGCAGGACGGGACAGAGTGGTGCTGTGAGGAGCCCCCGCACGGCGCACTCATTCCTTGCTGACCCAGAGCCTTTCTGAGGCGTTACTCCTGCAGGTCACCTCGAGGCCAGACCACAGCACTCGGTGACCTGCAGCCTTCCCGAGGCTTCACTTCTGGTGAGGTGAAGCACCACACTTCTCAGGTGTGCTCGAGCCCAGACCGTGGCATTTCCTCACCGTGGTCCTTGACGACGAGTCTCCTGTCCTTGTGGCACGAGCCCCTGAGACCCAAGTGCAGGACTGGCTGTCCTGCAGCCTTGCCAAGACTTCACTCCTGCAGGTGCCTTCCAGGCACAGCTGCAGGACTTGCCAACTCAGACCTTTTCTGAGCCACCTCTGCTGCGAGTAGCCATGAATCCAGGCAGTGATGTTGAGCAGAGACCTCCAAGTGTCCCCAAGCTGACCTGGGTGAAGGAGGAGAAAGAAGGCCCTGGGACTGCCCCAGCACAGCAGCCTGGAGAGCTGGAGCAATTTCAGCCACCTCAGGAGGGTGAGCGGCAGACCCGGGCCTGCAGCCAGCTTGGCCTCGTCCCATCCCATCCCATCCCATCCCATCCCATCCCATCCCATCCCATCCCATCCCATCCCATCCCATCCCCCGGGGACACACCCATGGACAGGACAGAAGTGGGGCTGGGGCAGACACCCTGGAGCTGTACTCTGTGCCCTGGGGCATCCCGGGGCTGTCCCTGCCTGGGGAGTGCAGGGCTGGGCTGTGTTCTCCGGCCTTTCCTGCAGCCCCTCAGCTCAAGCTGCACTCGCTCTTTGCCAGGAGCAGCCATGGAGCGCACTCGAGAGCAGGAACGCAGCCGTGGCCTCTTCCGCACAACAGCGCAGGTACCTGCAGCCATCCCCTCTCCTGCTCAGCCCAGCACCACGCTTGGAGCACTCCATGCAATGTCCCTCATTTCTTGCCCTTCTGCTGCAGATGATTTGCAAATTCATGAAGAGAATTCGGGAGGAAGAGACCAGTGCCATGGGCACTGTGGTCAGAGCATACTCTCCCATCTTCAAAACCAAGGCCAGTGCTGCCCTGCTGGACATGCTTGTGGAGGAGGGTCCTTCCAGTCCAAAGCAAGTAAGCAGTCTGTGGCCTGGCTTCGATCCTCCCAGGAATTGCTTGGCCACGCCAGCTGCTCACTGCGAGCCTTTGAGGCCGTGGCAGTGCGGTGGGAAGGGAAGCACTTCTCTGGGAAGCTGGGCACATTACTCCTGCTGGCAGCTTTCCAAGTTTCCCTGTGCCTTCTCCAGGTGCTCCCCATGGTGAGGTTCATCTACCAGTGGCTCAAGGCTAATGAGTTTCCTGAGTACAATCTGTACAGGCCCCTTCTGGATCTGACAGAGGCACAGCCTGCTGACGTGGTGATGGCTCTCCTGCGTGTGGCCCCATGGTGTGACAGGTACAGGGCCCACGTGCCCAGAGGGCTCAGGGCATCCCCCTGCACAGCCCGGCTCAGGTGTCTGACAAACAGAGGATTCCAGGGCCCTGTGGCTCCTCCCTTTGTCAGCCCTGGCACAGCAGCCCCCGAGCCTGCTGCCCTCAGGGGCCAGTCCCCACAGGGCTGGGCTGCCACAGAGGGGCAGTGGGCAGAGGCAGGGCTGGCAGCCAGCTCAGCTCCCTGCTGCTGCCCAGGCCACGGGGATGTGTCCCAAACCCCCCTGACACAGAACTCTGTCCCCACAGAGCTGCTACCACCATGTGGAAGAGCATCATGTGCTCGTGCAGGGCTGCAGAGCCAGCCATGCTGATACTTCTGGATGTGCTGGGCACCTGGCCAGAGCTCAGCATGTGCACCTCCGACGGGGACCACACGGCTGTCCTTGCCCTGGCTGTGAGTTTCTGCAGCTGACCTTTGCTCACCCCAAGGTCACCTCTGCCTCAGGTCTCCATCCTCCCTCCTCCCATGGCATCTCCCTGCCTCAGGCACTGGGCTCCAACCTGGCCTAGGAGCAGCTCCAGGACCACCAGGCCGGCTGCTGTCCCTACATCTCCACTGGCCTCTCCCTGCCACGCTCGGGCCCTGCCACATGGACACCTGGGCACTGAGCGCTGACTCGGGCTGCTCTGTCCTTCACAGGCAACTGTGGTGATATGGAAGATGCTCCAGCTGCCCTGTGTCCCACATGCAGTGACAGTGTATTTCCCCCGTCTCTTGGTGCATCTGCTCTTGCAAGTGCTGTTCAGCACATTGGATCTGCCAGAGAAGGTCGATACTTTCTGGAAGAGATGCCAGCAGCAACACGGCCTTGCCATCAGCCCCAACAGGTGCTCCATGCCAGTCCTCCTGTCCCTGCCATGTCCCCAGGGCAGAAGCCCGTGCTCCCAGCATCACCTGGGCTTTGCTGTGCACACAGGTTTGCAGTGCAGACCCTGAAGGCCCTGCTCTGCCGACTGCACTATGAGGATGTGGTGGCAGCAGTGGAAGACGAGTGTGGCTGGGACACGCTGCTGTGTGCTGGCACGCACCACTGTGCTGTGGGTGTGCTGGCCAGGTGAGCTGCCCCCAAACAGCGTTTGTGCCCCGTGCCTGGGGTGCCCCACACAGTCCCCGTGGTCATGGGCCAGAGGGCCTTGTCACCAAGGGATGGCCAAGGACACTGCACAAGCCAGGGAGAGGAGGGTGCCCAAGAGCAGCTGCTTCCCAAAGGGCCTGGGTCCCCTTGCAGGGTGGTGGAGAAGGGCCAAGCTCCTCCTGGGAGTCAGTCCATGGAGAGGTTTGTCCCGCTGGCTCAGGGTCTTGGTTCCTTTTTCCTCCCGTCAGAGCAATGCGTCACGTGTCCCTACCCTTGTGTTCTGCGATTGCATTCTACCTGCTCGGGCTGCTCAGCAAAGACACGGCACACGGGGATTTGGCCGCCATGGCGTTCCTTGTGGAGGTGAGCCTGAAGGGCAGCGCTGTCTCGCTGAGCTGTCTCCCAGCTCTCTGCCCTCTCGGTGCCGCAGCCGCCCGGGACGGTGCCCACGCCCTGTGCTGCTGCCTGGGCCCAGCCCTGTGCGCTGCTGCCCCATCACCGGCCTGTGCCCTTCAGATGTTGGAGTGCCTGGACTCGAGTGAATACCGTGACAGCGTCCTGGAGATCGCATCAAACAAACTGCAGAGCGAGTGCAGGGAGAGGCGTCGCTTGGCACTCAGAGGCCTTGTGGTGCTCGGCAAGAATTCCTCCATGGTGAGAAGGGGGCAGCGGCTGCCGGCGTGGGGCTGGGGAAGGCAGTGGCTTGCGCTTGGCTGGCCTTTGGGCACTGAGGCAGCTGCTGCCAGCTCTCCTGCCTCCTGCCTCTTGCCTCCTGCCCCAGGCCTTTGGCACAGGCCTTTGGCCTCTGGGCCCTGTGGCAGCAGGATGGCATTTCACACACTTGTGTTCCACACAGGCCAAAAGAATGTGGGGCCTGCATGAAAGGCTCGTGGAGCTCCTGGGGGAAAATGACAGCCATGTGCTTGGGATGAGCATCGCTCTCCTCAGCCGTTTGTTCCTGTACAATGGTGGCCCGATAACCATCCCCCTCGGCCTGCAGCTGGCTGAGGCGCTCCTGCCGCTCTTTGACAATGTAAGGCTCTGTGTCTCCAGCCATGGCTGCTGCCTTGGCACTGTGCCCTGGGCATTTGCAGGCCTGTGCCCAGGTGGGCCTGAAGCAGCTGATGCTGAGGTCTTTATTTCTTCCTTTCGTACAGGACGATAGCCAGGTGCAGCTGTGCTCCATGTTCATCTTCCGAGAGATGATGGATTTAGTACCAAAGGAGGGGAAAAAGGCCCTGAAGTCCCACGTGCAGCAGAGCCTGCTCCCACTCTCCTTGCACTGCCATGACGAGAACCAGCGCGTGGTTGATGTGAGGACTCGGCAGCTGCCGTGGCTCCCTGGCAGGGCGCTCGGCTGCCTCCTGCTCTGCTGCCTCGCAGGCTGCAGCTCCCTCCTGGTCTTGGCCCAGGGACGTGGGTCCTGTGCCCTGGGCTGTGGTGCCATCTCTGGGTCTCTGCTGCTCTCCAGGCCTCCCGGGAAACGCTGCTCTGTTCCGCCCGATTCCTGAAGAGGAAGGATCTCCAGCAGATGCTGCGGGTGGATCAGACCTGGAGGTTCGGCGAGGGCTTGGTAAGGGCGGGCTGGAAGCCCCAGCCCCAGGCTGGAGAAGCTCAGTGTGTGCGGCTGGCCGCTGTGCCCTGCCCAGTGCCGCACCCAGGGCCGCCAGCCTGTGCCCCACACGCTGCTCCCTTCCCTGGGCCCCGCGGGCTCTACTCCAGCCCCCTGTGGCCCCGAGCCGTGTGCCCATGGAGCCCCGGCACAGCTGCTCTGTCGGGCAGGGCAGCACCGCGGCTCCCCGGGCAGCCCCCGGCCCTCTGCCCCCTCCAGAGCCCGGCGCCAGCGGCTGCTGCCCGGTGCCTCAGGGCTGGGCGGGCACGGGAGGCCGGGGCTGGCCGCAGGCAGCAGTGCCCGGCCGAGGGGCAGAGCCCGCACCAACCCTTCCCTCCCGCCGCTCTCTGCAGCTGGCACAGGACAGGAGCCGAGCGGCTGAGCACCTGCACCGGGCCCTGCTGTACCTGGACAGCCCGCAGGAGTCCCTGCGAGCGGCGGCCATCAGGTTCATTGGTGAGCCACGAACCGGGCTGGGCTCCCTCCCTGCCCCGCCACAGCTCGGCCCCAGCCCCGGCTGCTGCCCCGGCCCTGGAGCCCCGGCTGCCCTCGGGGCTGCTGCTGCCGGCCTCTGGCAGCCGGGGCCCTTGGGCTGAGTCAGGATGCGGCAAGGGCCGGGGCTGAGCCCTGCCGGGGCAGGAGGCCGTGTGGCCCCAGGGCTGGCAGCGCCGCTGGCAGGGAGCTGTGCTGCTGGGACCCTGACAGGCTCTGTGTTCCCAGGGATGGCCGGGCAGCACCTCCGGGGGAACAAACGAGAGCTCCAGAGCATCTGTCAGGGTGAGTGAGGGCAGCGGGCTGCCAGCCCCGGCTGCCAAGGGGAGCTGCAATCCCTGCCCCGGCTGCCCAGGGCTCTGCTCCCTGTGCGGACCAGGCCTGGTGTGGCCAGGGCACACACAGAGATTCCAGGGGCACGAGTGCCAATAGTGTCCAGTGGCTTTGGGCTGATCCCTTTGGTCCCTGCTCCCTCCTGGCCATGGCCAGAGCCACCTGGGTTGGCCCTTGCACGGGGCTCTCCTCAGGTCCCCGCAGATCCAGATCTGACCATGGCTCTGTTCCTCTCTCTTGCAGCCCTTGATGACAAGGCACAGGACATCAGCCCTGCCATCAGAATGCTGTCTCTGGAAACAGCCTTTGTCCTCCGGGCAGCTCAAGGCTCCATCTTGCAGAAGTGGCAAGATGGATTCCGCAGGGCACGCAAGAACCGCCCTTGTCTGTGGGCCCGTGGCTGGCGGTGCTGCTGGAGCTCTGAGGAGAGCTGAATTGAGAGGCTCTCTGTCTGCCGGGGCCATCTGAGCCGGGCAGGATTTTTCTTTAGGATATTTTTTTTATTCCTTCTTCTTTGTTCTTTTTAATATAGATATATAGAAATAGAAATATATAGAATATAGATATAGAATTATATATAGAAATATAGAATTATATTTAGAAATATAGAATGTGTTCTCATACCCAGTGTCTCAGGTGCTTTCTCTGGTGCCCAGTGCGCAGGGCATAGGGGGAGAGGGGAAAAGGGTGCTTGTGCTCAGCAAGCTGCCCAGGCGTGCAGTGGGGAAGGGAAAATGGCCAGAAGGCCCTCGGCCTTGGGTGGTTCTGCTGAAGCCTTAATGCTGCCCACAGAGGAGCTGGGCAGGGGCTGGAGCTGTGGGGATCGCTGTGATTGTGGTGCCTGGAGATGGGCACGAGGCTTCTCCCAGCCAGGAAGCACCGTCTGTGTCCTGCAGCCTGTGGGTTGCTGGCGGGATTGCTGAGGGCTCTGAGGCTCTCTCAATCTGGCTCCTCTGGAGCTCCATCGGGGCTGCGCCGCTGCCGGGCAGGTTGGCCGGGCTGGGGGAGAGCAGAGGGGCCAGGGTGGTGGAAGCCCTGAGGAAATTGGGTGTCAGAGGCCACGAGCAGCCCCCAGGCAGTCACCTTGTTCCTGTCACCCGCTGCTCTGGTGCTTCCCCTGAGAGACTGCCGTGCCTGCAGCAGAAGCCCTCGAGGCTGGGCCTCAGCAGCCCCGAGGTGCCCAGGCTGGGCTGTCTCGGGACAAGGAGGGCAAGGAGGCCCTGGCAGGGCACAGCCACTGGGTGCTGCCAGGGCAGCGGGCAGAGGCAGGGCTGGCGGCCAGCCCGGGCCCCCGCGCCTGCCCAGGCCACGGTGCTGAGACCAAGGCTCCCCTGACACAGAGCTCTGTGTCTGCACAGCTTCTGCCTCCATGGGGAGGGTGGTGATGTCTCCTCGAGCAGCGCTGCTGAGTCGCTGCTGCTGAAGCGGCTCTGGACAGAGCAGAAACGGCACCAGAGCGTGCACAGGAACGGCCCTCAGGGCTGGGCTGGAGTGGCCAAGATGCCTCCTTCTCTTGCAGGAATAACAGAGATGGTGGACACAGTCCCTTCAGTATATATGTTCTACAGGCTGTAGTTAGGTTCTTTATTGCAATTGCTATAGAGGTCCTTTCATTGTACATACATTTTATAGATTGTTGCTATGAAGATTCTTATAACATAAATACATTCTGTAGTTCATTGTTGGTGGTGGTGCTGTTGTGTAAATAAATTGTCCTTGTTTGTCACAGGCTGTCTGTCTTTGCATTTGCTTTGGGCACAGGCAGCATTTGCACAGCTGTGGTTTCCCCTTGCCCTGGGTTCCTGAGGCTGGAGGTCCCTGGGGGTGCTGGCACAGCCACCCTGGGGCTGGGGTCCCCGTGCACAGGGGGGAACCACTGGTGGCGCTCCCGGCACTGGGCACCGCTCGTGTTCCTGGGCTGCTGCAGAGCGGTGTCCCCAAGAGCAAAGCTGTCACCAGCAGAGAGGGGGCTCTGACAGGAGCAGCCCCTGCAGCAATGCAAAGCAGGCAGGAAACCTCCTGCCACCCTTCCTGCTGCAGCCACAGGTTTGAGCTGTTCCTAAAGATCCTGTTGGGCTGTCTGAGACACTTGGGCCAAGGCATTGCTTCCAAGCTGGGCCACTTTGGCCGGGCTGGGTGGAGCCCCAGGGCAGGGGGCAGCGTGTGCAACGGCCCTTGGTGACACGGTGCATCATGGTAACCGTGGAATGGAACGGGACAGGGTGTCCAAGGGCCCTTTGTGACATGGGGTGACATTAGTGTTGGTGGTGACACAGCCACACCACAGTGCCTGGTGCATGTGACAGGGCAGGACGGGACAGAGTGGTGCTGTGAGGAGCCCCCGCACGGCGCACTCATTCCTTGCTGACCCAGAGCCTTTCTGAGGCGTTACTCCTGCAGGTCACCTCGAGGCCAGACCACAGCACTCGGTGACCTGCAGCCTTCCCGAGGCTTCACTTCTGGTGAGGTGAAGCACCACACTTCTCAGGTGTGCTCGAGCCCAGACCGTGGCATTTCCTCACCGTGGTCCTTGACGACGAGTCTCCTGTCCTTGTGGCACGAGCCCCTGAGACCCAAGTGCAGGACTGGCTGTCCTGCAGCCTTGCCAAGACTTCACTCCTGCAGGTGCCTTCCAGGCACAGCTGCAGGACTTGCCAACTCAGACCTTTTCTGAGCCACCTCTGCTGCGAGTAGCCATGAATCCAGGCAGTGATGTTGAGCAGAGACCTCCAAGTGTCCCCAAGCTGACCTGGGTGAAGGAGGAGAAAGAAGGCCCTGGGACTGCCCCAGCACAGCAGCCTGGAGAGCTGGAGCAATTTCAGCCACCTCAGGAGGGTGAGCGGCAGACCCGGGCCTGCAGCCAGCTTGGCCTCGTCCCATCCCATCCCATCCCATCCCATCCCATCCCATCCCATCCCATCCCATCCCATCCCATCCCATCCCCCGGGGACACACCCATGGACAGGACAGAAGTGGGGCTGGGGCAGACACCCTGGAGCTGTACTCTGTGCCCTGGGGCATCCCGGGGCTGTCCCTGCCTGGGGAGTGCAGGGCTGGGCTGTGTTCTCCGGCCTTTCCTGCAGCCCCTCAGCTCAAGCTGCACTCGCTCTTTGCCAGGAGCAGCCATGGAGCGCACTCGAGAGCAGGAACGCAGCCGTGGCCTCTTCCGCACAACAGCGCAGGTACCTGCAGCCATCCCCTCTCCTGCTCAGCCCAGCACCACGCTTGGAGCACTCCATGCAATGTCCCTCATTTCTTGCCCTTCTGCTGCAGATGATTTGCAAATTCATGAAGAGAATTCGGGAGGAAGAGACCAGTGCCATGGGCACTGTGGTCAGAGCATACTCTCCCATCTTCAAAACCAAGGCCAGTGCTGCCCTGCTGGACATGCTTGTGGAGGAGGGTCCTTCCAGTCCAAAGCAAGTAAGCAGTCTGTGGCCTGGCTTCGATCCTCCCAGGAATTGCTTGGCCACGCCAGCTGCTCACTGCGAGCCTTTGAGGCCGTGGCAGTGCGGTGGGAAGGGAAGCACTTCTCTGGGAAGCTGGGCACATTACTCCTGCTGGCAGCTTTCCAAGTTTCCCTGTGCCTTCTCCAGGTGCTCCCCATGGTGAGGTTCATCTACCAGTGGCTCAAGGCTAATGAGTTTCCTGAGTACAATCTGTACAGGCCCCTTCTGGATCTGACAGAGGCACAGCCTGCTGACGTGGTGATGGCTCTCCTGCGTGTGGCCCCATGGTGTGACAGGTACAGGGCCCACGTGCCCAGAGGGCTCAGGGCATCCCCCTGCACAGCCCGGCTCAGGTGTCTGACAAACAGAGGATTCCAGGGCCCTGTGGCTCCTCCCTTTGTCAGCCCTGGCACAGCAGCCCCCGAGCCTGCTGCCCTCAGGGGCCAGTCCCCACAGGGCTGGGCTGCCACAGAGGGGCAGTGGGCAGAGGCAGGGCTGGCAGCCAGCTCAGCTCCCTGCTGCTGCCCAGGCCACGGGGATGTGTCCCAAACCCCCCTGACACAGAACTCTGTCCCCACAGAGCTGCTACCACCATGTGGAAGAGCATCATGTGCTCGTGCAGGGCTGCAGAGCCAGCCATGCTGATACTTCTGGATGTGCTGGGCACCTGGCCAGAGCTCAGCATGTGCACCTCCGACGGGGACCACACGGCTGTCCTTGCCCTGGCTGTGAGTTTCTGCAGCTGACCTTTGCTCACCCCAAGGTCACCTCTGCCTCAGGTCTCCATCCTCCCTCCTCCCATGGCATCTCCCTGCCTCAGGCACTGGGCTCCAACCTGGCCTAGGAGCAGCTCCAGGACCACCAGGCCGGCTGCTGTCCCTACATCTCCACTGGCCTCTCCCTGCCACGCTCGGGCCCTGCCACATGGACACCTGGGCACTGAGCGCTGACTCGGGCTGCTCTGTCCTTCACAGGCAACTGTGGTGATATGGAAGATGCTCCAGCTGCCCTGTGTCCCACATGCAGTGACAGTGTATTTCCCCCGTCTCTTGGTGCATCTGCTCTTGCAAGTGCTGTTCAGCACATTGGATATGCCAGAGAAGGTCGATACTTTCTGGAAGAGATGCCAGCAGCAACACGGCCTTGCCATCAGCCCCAACAGGTGCTCCATGCCAGTCCTCCTGTCCCTGCCATGTCCCCAGGGCAGAAGCCCGTGCTCCCAGCATCACCTGGGCTTTGCTGTGCACACAGGTTTGCAGTGCAGACCCTGAAGGCCCTGCTCTGCCGACTGCACTATGAGGATGTGGTGGCAGCAGTGGAAGACGAGTGTGGCTGGGACACGCTGCTGTGTGCTGGCACGCACCACTGTGCTGTGGGTGTGCTGGCCAGGTGAGCTGCCCCCAAACAGCGTTTGTGCCCCGTGCCTGGGGTGCCCCACACAGTCCCCGTGGTCATGGGCCAGAGGGCCTTGTCACCAAGGGATGGCCAAGGACACTGCACAAGCCAGGGAGAGGAGGGTGCCCAAGAGCAGCTGCTTCCCAAAGGGCCTGGGTCCCCTTGCAGGGTGGTGGAGAAGGGCCAAGCTCCTCCTGGGAGTCAGTCCATGGAGAGGTTTGTCCCGCTGGCTCAGGGTCTTGGTTCCTTTTTCCTCCCGTCAGAGCAATGCGTCACGTGTCCCTACCCTTGTGTTCTGCGATTGCATTCTACCTGCTCGGGCTGCTCAGCAAAGACACGGCACACGGGGATTTGGCCGCCATGGCGTTCCTTGTGGAGGTGAGCCTGAAGGGCAGCGCTGTCTCGCTGAGCTGTCTCCCAGCTCTCTGCCCTCTCGGTGCCGCAGCCGCCCGGGACGGTGCCCACGCCCTGTGCTGCTGCCTGGGCCCAGCCCTGTGCGCTGCTGCCCCATCACCGGCCTGTGCCCTTCAGATGTTGGAGTGCCTGGACTCGAGTGAATACCGTGACAGCGTCCTGGAGATCGCATCAAACAAACTGCAGAGCGAGTGCAGGGAGAGGCGTCGCTTGGCACTCAGAGGCCTTGTGGTGCTCGGCAAGAATTCCTCCATGGTGAGAAGGGGGCAGCGGCTGCCGGCGTGGGGCTGGGGAAGGCAGTGGCTTGCGCTTGGCTGGCCTTTGGGCACTGAGGCAGCTGCTGCCAGCTCTCCTGCCTCCTGCCTCTTGCCTCCTGCCCCAGGCCTTTGGCACAGGCCTTTGGCCTCTGGGCCCTGTGGCAGCAGGATGGCATTTCACACACTTGTGTTCCACACAGGCCAAAAGAATGTGGGGCCTGCATGAAAGGCTCGTGGAGCTCCTGGGGGAAAATGACAGCCATGTGCTTGGGATGAGCATCGCTCTCCTCAGCCGTTTGTTCCTGTACAATGGTGGCCCGATAACCATCCCCCTCGGCCTGCAGCTGGCTGAGGCGCTCCTGCCGCTCTTTGACAATGTAAGGCTCTGTGTCTCCAGCCATGGCTGCTGCCTTGGCACTGTGCCCTGGGCATTTGCAGGCCTGTGCCCAGGTGGGCCTGAAGCAGCTGATGCTGAGGTCTTTATTTCTTCCTTTCGTACAGGACGATAGCCAGGTGCAGCTGTGCTCCATGTTCATCTTCCGAGAGATGATGGATTTAGTACCAAAGGAGGGGAAAAAGGCCCTGAAGTCCCACGTGCAGCAGAGCCTGCTCCCACTCTCCTTGCACTGCCATGACGAGAACCAGCGCGTGGTTGATGTGAGGACTCGGCAGCTGCCGTGGCTCCCTGGCAGGGCGCTCGGCTGCCTCCTGCTCTGCTGCCTCGCAGGCTGCAGCTCCCTCCTGGTCTTGGCCCAGGGACGTGGGTCCTGTGCCCTGGGCTGTGGTGCCATCTCTGGGTCTCTGCTGCTCTCCAGGCCTCCCGGGAAACGCTGCTCTGTTCCGCCCGATTCCTGAAGAGGAAGGATCTCCAGCAGATGCTGCGGGTGGATCAGACCTGGAGGTTCGGCGAGGGCTTGGTAAGGGCGGGCTGGAAGCCCCAGCCCCAGGCTGGAGAAGCTCAGTGTGTGCGGCTGGCCGCTGTGCCCTGCCCAGTGCCGCACCCAGGGCCGCCAGCCTGTGCCCCACACGCTGCTCCCTTCCCTGGGCCCCGCGGGCTCTACTCCAGCCCCCTGTGGCCCCGAGCCGTGTGCCCATGGAGCCCCGGCACAGCTGCTCTGTCGGGCAGGGCAGCACCGCGGCTCCCCGGGCAGCCCCCGGCCCTCTGCCCCCTCCAGAGCCCGGCGCCAGCGGCTGCTGCCCGGTGCCTCAGGGCTGGGCGGGCACGGGAGGCCGGGGCTGGCCGCAGGCAGCAGTGCCCGGCCGAGGGGCAGAGCCCGCACCAACCCTTCCCTCCCGCCGCTCTCTGCAGCTGGCACAGGACAGGAGCCGAGCGGCTGAGCACCTGCACCGGGCCCTGCTGTACCTGGACAGCCCGCAGGAGTCCCTGCGAGCGGCGGCCATCAGGTTCATTGGTGAGCCACGAACCGGGCTGGGCTCCCTCCCTGCCCCGCCACAGCTCGGCCCCAGCCCCGGCTGCTGCCCCGGCCCTGGAGCCCCGGCTGCCCTCGGGGCTGCTGCTGCCGGCCTCTGGCAGCCGGGGCCCTTGGGCTGAGTCAGGATGCGGCAAGGGCCGGGGCTGAGCCCTGCCGGGGCAGGAGGCCGTGTGGCCCCAGGGCTGGCAGCGCCGCTGGCAGGGAGCTGTGCTGCTGGGACCCTGACAGGCTCTGTGTTCCCAGGGATGGCCGGGCAGCACCTCCGGGGGAACAAACGAGAGCTCCAGAGCATCTGTCAGGGTGAGTGAGGGCAGCGGGCTGCCAGCCCCGGCTGCCAAGGGGAGCTGCAATCCCTGCCCCGGCTGCCCAGGGCTCTGCTCCCTGTGCGGACCAGGCCTGGTGTGGCCAGGGCACACACAGAGATTCCAGGGGCACGAGTGCCAATAGTGTCCAGTGGCTTTGGGCTGATCCCTTTGGTCCCTGCTCCCTCCTGGCCATGGCCAGAGCCACCTGGGTTGGCCCTTGCACGGGGCTCTCCTCAGGTCCCCGCAGATCCAGATCTGACCATGGCTCTGTTCCTCTCTCTTGCAGCCCTTGATGACAAGGCACAGGACATCAGCCCTGCCATCAGAATGCTGTCTCTGGAAACAGCCTTTGTCCTCCGGGCAGCTCAAGGCTCCATCTTGCAGAAGTGGCAAGATGGATTCCGCAGGGCACGCAAGAACCGCCCTTGTCTGTGGGCCCGTGGCTGGCGGTGCTGCTGGAGCTCTGAGGAGAGCTGAATTGAGAGGCTCTCTGTCTGCCGGGGCCATCTGAGCCGGGCAGGATTTTTCTTTAGGATATTTTTTTTATTCCTTCTTCTTTGTTCTTTTTAATATAGATATATAGAAATAGAAATATATAGAATATAGATATAGAATTATATATAGAAATATAGAATTATATTTAGAAATATAGAATGTGTTCTCATACCCAGTGTCTCAGGTGCTTTCTCTGGTGCCCAGTGCGCAGGGCATAGGGGGAGAGGGGAAAAGGGTGCTTGTGCTCAGCAAGCTGCCCAGGCGTGCAGTGGGGAAGGGAAAATGGCCAGAAGGCCCTCGGCCTTGGGTGGTTCTGCTGAAGCCTTAATGCTGCCCACAGAGGAGCTGGGCAGGGGCTGGAGCTGTGGGGATCGCTGTGATTGTGGTGCCTGGAGATGGGCACGAGGCTTCTCCCAGCCAGGAAGCACCGTCTGTGTCCTGCAGCCTGTGGGTTGCTGGCGGGATTGCTGAGGGCTCTGAGGCTCTCTCAATCTGGCTCCTCTGGAGCTCCATCGGGGCTGCGCCGCTGCCGGGCAGGTTGGCCGGGCTGGGGGAGAGCAGAGGGGCCAGGGTGGTGGAAGCCCTGAGGAAATTGGGTGTCAGAGGCCACGAGCAGCCCCCAGGCAGTCACCTTGTTCCTGTCACCCGCTGCTCTGGTGCTTCCCCTGAGAGACTGCCGTGCCTGCAGCAGAAGCCCTCGAGGCTGGGCCTCAGCAGCCCCGAGGTGCCCAGGCTGGGCTGTCTCGGGACAAGGAGGGCAAGGAGGCCCTGGCAGGGCACAGCCACTGGGTGCTGCCAGGGCAGCGGGCAGAGGCAGGGCTGGCGGCCAGCCCGGGCCCCCGCGCCTGCCCAGGCCACGGTGCTGAGACCAAGGCTCCCCTGACACAGAGCTCTGTGTCTGCACAGCTTCTGCCTCCATGGGGAGGGTGGTGATGTCTCCTCGAGCAGCGCTGCTGAGTCGCTGCTGCTGAAGCGGCTCTGGACAGAGCAGAAACGGCACCAGAGCGTGCACAGGAACGGCCCTCAGGGCTGGGCTGGAGTGGCCAAGATGCCTCCTTCTCTTGCAGGAATAACAGAGATGGTGGACACAGTCCCTTCAGTATATATGTTCTATAGGCTGTAGTTAGGTTCTTTATTGCAATTGCTATAGAGGTCCTTTCATTGTACATACATTTTATAGATTGTTGCTATGAAGATTCTTATAACATAAATACATTCTGTAGTTCATTGTTGGTGGTGGTGCTGTTGTGTAAATAAATTGTCCTTGTTTGTCACAGGCTGTCTGTCTTTGCATTTGCTTTGGGCACAGGCAGCATTTGCACAGCTGTGGTTTCCCCTTGCCCTGGGTTCCTGAGGCTGGAGGTCCCTGGGGGTGCTGGCACAGCCACCCTGGGGCTGGGGTCCCCGTGCACAGGGGGGAACCACTGGTGGCGCTCCCGGCACTGGGCACCGCTCGTGTTCCTGGGCTGCTGCAGAGCGGTGTCCCCAAGAGCAAAGCTGTCACCAGCAGAGAGGGGGCTCTGACAGGAGCAGCCCCTGCAGCAATGCAAAGCAGGCAGGAAACCTCCTGCCACCCTTCCTGCTGCAGCCACAGGTTTGAGCTGTTCCTAAAGATCCTGTTGGGCTGTCTGAGACACTTGGGCCAAGGCATTGCTTCCAAGCTGGGCCACTTTGGCCGGGCTGGGTGGAGCCCCAGGGCAGGGGGCAGCGTGTGCAACGGCCCTTGGTGACACGGTGCATCATGGTAACCGTGGAATGGAACGGGACAGGGTGTCCAAGGGCCCTTTGTGACATGGGGTGACATTAGTGTTGGTGGTGACACAGCCACACCACAGTGCCTGGTGCACGTGACAGGGCAGGACGGGACAGAGTGGTGCTGTGAGGAGCCCCCGCACGGCGCACTCATTCCTTGCTGACCCAGAGCCTTTCTGAGGCGTTACTCCTGCAGGTCACCTCGAGGCCAGACCACAGCACTCGGTGACCTGCAGCCTTCCCGAGGCTTCACTTCTGGTGAGGTGAAGCACCACACTTCTCAGGTGTGCTCGAGCCCAGACCGTGGCATTTCCTCACCGTGGTCCTTGACGACGAGTCTCCTGTCCTTGTGGCACGAGCCCCTGAGACCCAAGTGCAGGACTGGCTGTCCTGCAGCCTTGCCAAGACTTCACTCCTGCAGGTGCCTTCCAGGCACAGCTGCAGGACTTGCCAACTCAGACCTTTTCTGAGCCACCTCTGCTGCGAGTAGCCATGAATCCAGGCAGTGATGTTGAGCAGAGACCTCCAAGTGTCCCCAAGCTGACCTGGGTGAAGGAGGAGAAAGAAGGCCCTGGGACTGCCCCAGCACAGCAGCCTGGAGAGCTGGAGCAATTTCAGCCACCTCAGGAGGGTGAGCGGCAGACCCGGGCCTGCAGCCAGCTTGGCCTCGTCCCATCCCATCCCATCCCATCCCATCCCATCCCATCCCATCCCATCCCATCCCATCCCATCCCATCCCATCCCCCGGGGACACACCCATGGACAGGACAGAAGTGGGGCTGGGGCAGACACCCTGGAGCTGTACTCTGTGCCCTGGGGCCTCCCGGGGCTGTCCCTGCCTGGGGAGTGCAGGGCTGGGCTGTGTTCTCCGGCCTCTCCTGCAGCCCCTCAGCTCAAGCTGCGCTCGCTCTTTGCCAGGAGCAGCCATGGAGCGCACTCGAGAGCAGGAACGCAGCCGTGGCCTCTTCCGCACAACAGCGCAGGTACCTGCAGCCATCCCCCCCTGGGCTGGGCCTGCTGTCCCTGCTCAGCCCAGCACCACGCTTGGAGCATCCATACAATGTCCCTCATTTCTTGCCCTTCTGCTGCAGATGATTTGCAAATTCATGAAGAGAATTCGGGAGGAAGAGACCAGTGCCATGGGCACTGTGGTCAGAGCATACTCTCCCATCTTCAAAACCAAGGCCAGTGCTGCCCTGCTGGACATGCTTGTGGAGGAGGGTCCTTCCAGTCCAAAGCAAGTAAGCAGTCTGTGGCCTGGCTTCGATCCTCCCAGGAATTGCTTGGCCACGCCAGCTGCTCACTGCGAGCCTTTGAGGCCGTGGCAGTGCGGTGGGAAGGGAAGCACTTCTCTGGGAAGCTGGGCACATTACTCCTGCTGGCAGCTTTCCAAGTTTCCCTGTGCCTTCTCCAGGTGCTCCCCATGGTGAGGTTCATCTACCAGTGGCTCAAGGCTAATGAGTTTCCTGAGTACAATCTGTACAGGCCCCTTCTGGATCTGACAGAGGCACAGCCTGCTGACGTGGTGATGGCTCTCCTGCGTGTGGCCCCATGGTGTGACAGGTACAGGGCCCACGTGCCCAGAGGGCTCAGGGCATCCCCCTGCACAGCCCGGCTCAGGTGTCTGACAAACAGAGGATTCCAGGGCCCTGTGGCTCCTCCCTTTGTCAGCCCTGGCACAGCAGCCCCCGAGCCTGCTGCCCTCAGGGGCCAGTCCCCACAGGGCTGGGCTGCCACAGAGGGGCAGTGGGCAGAGGCAGGGCTGGCAGCCAGCTCAGCTCCCTGCTGCTGCCCAGGCCACGGGGATGTGTCCCAAACCCCCCTGACACAGAACTCTGTCCCCACAGAGCTGCTACCACCATGTGGAAGAGCATCATGTGCTCGTGCAGGGCTGCAGAGCCAGCCATGCTGATACTTCTGGATGTGCTGGGCACCTGGCCAGAGCTCAGCATGTGCACCTCCGACGGGGACCACACGGCTGTCCTTGCCCTGGCTGTGAGTTTCTGCAGCTGACCTTTGCTCACCCCAAGGTCACCTCTGCCTCAGGTCTCCATCCTCCCTCCTCCCATGGCATCTCCCTGCCTCAGGCACTGGGCTCCAACCTGGCCTAGGAGCAGCTCCAGGACCACCAGGCCGGCTGCTGTCCCTACATCTCCACTGGCCTCTCCCTGCCACGCTCGGGCCCTGCCACATGGACACCTGGGCACTGAGCGCTGACTCGGGCTGCTCTGTCCTTCACAGGCAACTGTGGTGATATGGAAGATGCTCCAGCTGCCCTGTGTCCCACATGCAGTGACAGTGTATTTCCCCCGTCTCTTGGTGCATCTGCTCTTGCAAGTGCTGTTCAGCACATTGGATATGCCAGAGAAGGTCGATACTTTCTGGAAGAGATGCCAGCAGCAACACGGCCTTGCCATCAGCCCCAACAGGTGCTCCATGCCAGTCCTCCTGTCCCTGCCATGTCCCCAGGGCAGAAGCCCGTGCTCCCAGCATCACCTGGGCTTTGCTGTGCACACAGGTTTGCAGTGCAGACCCTGAAGGCCCTGCTCTGCCGACTGCACTATGAGGATGTGGTGGCAGCAGTGGAAGACGAGTGTGGCTGGGACACGCTGCTGTGTGCTGGCACGCACCACTGTGCTGTGGGTGTGCTGGCCAGGTGAGCTGCCCCCAAACAGCGTTTGTGCCCCGTGCCTGGGGTGCCCCACACAGTCCCCGTGGTCATGGGCCAGAGGGCCTTGTCACCAAGGGATGGCCAAGGACACTGCACAAGCCAGGGAGAGGAGGGTGCCCAAGAGCAGCTTGGCCCCCAAAGGACCCCAGGTCCCCTTGCAGGGTGGTGGAGAAGGGCCAAGCTCCTCCTGGAAGTCAGTCCATGGAGAGGTTTGTCCCGCTGGCTCAGGGTCTTGGTTCCTTTTTCCTCCCGTTAGAGCAATGCGTCACGTGTCCCTACCCTTGTGTTCTGCGATTGCATTCTACCTGCTCGGGCTGCTCAGCAAAGACACGGCACACGGGGATTTGGCCGCCATGGCGTTCCTTGTGGAGGTGAGCCTGAAGGGCAGCGCTGTCTCGCTGAGCTGTCTCCCAGCTCTCTGCCCTCTCGGTGCCGCAGCCGCCCGGGACGGTGCCCACGCCCTGTGCTGCTGCCTGGGCCCAGCCCTGTGCGCTGCTGCCCCATCACCGGCCTGTGCCCTTCAGATGTTGGAGTGCCTGGACTCGAGTGAATACCGTGACAGCGTCCTGGAGATCGCATCAAACAAACTGCAGAGCGAGTGCAGGGAGAGGCGTCGCTTGGCACTCAGAGGCCTTGTGGTGCTCGGCAAGAATTCCTCCATGGTGAGAAGGGGGCAGCGGCTGCCGGCGTGGGGCTGGGGAAGGCAGTGGCTTGCGCTTGGCTGGCCTTTGGGCACTGAGGCAGCTGCTGCCAGCTCTCCTGCCTCCTGCCTCTTCCCTCCTGCCCCAGGCCTTTGGCACAGGCCTTTGGCCTCTGGGCCCTGTGGCAGCAGGATGGCATTTCACACACTTGTGTTCCACACAGGCCAAAAGAATGTGGGGCCTGCATGAAAGGCTCGTGGAGCTCCTGGGGGAAAATGACAGCCATGTGCTTGGGATGAGCATCGCTCTCCTCAGCCGTTTGTTCCTGTACAATGGTGGCCCGATAACCATCCCCCTCGGCCTGCAGCTGGCTGAGGCGCTCCTGCCGCTCTTTGACAATGTAAGGCTCTGTGTCTCCAGCCATGGCTGCTGCCTTGGCACTGTGCCCTGGGCATTTGCAGGCCTGTGCCCAGGTGGGCCTGAAGCAGCTGATGCTGAGGTCTTTATTTCTTCCTTTCGTACAGGACGATAGCCAGGTGCAGCTGTGCTCCATGTTCATCTTCCGAGAGATGATGGATTTAGTACCAAAGGAGGGGAAAAAGGCCCTGAAGTCCCACGTGCAGCAGAGCCTGCTCCCACTCTCCTTGCACTGCCATGACGAGAACCAGCGCGTGGTTGATGTGAGGACTCGGCAGCTGCCGTGGCTCCCTGGCAGGGCGCTCGGCTGCCTCCTGCTCTGCTGCCTCGCAGGCTGCAGCTCCCTCCTGGTCTTGGCCCAGGGACGTGGGTCCTGTGCCCTGGGCTGTGGTGCCATCTCTGGGTCTCTGCTGCTCTCCAGGCCTCCCGGGAAACGCTGCTCTGTTCCGCCCGATTCCTGAAGAGGAAGGATCTCCAGCAGATGCTGCGGGTGGATCAGACCTGGAGGTTCGGCGAGGGCTTGGTAAGGGCGGGCTGGAAGCCCCAGCCCCAGGCTGGAGAAGCTCAGTGTGTGCGGCTGGCCGCTGTGCCCTGCCCAGTGCCGCACCCAGGGCCGCCAGCCTGTGCCCCACACGCTGCTCCCTTCCCTGGGCCCCGCGGGCTCTACTCCAGCCCCCCGTGGCCCCGAGCCGTGTGCCCATGGAGCCCCGGCACAGCTGCTCTGTCGGGCAGGGCAGCACCGCGGCTCCCCGGGCAGCCCCCGGCCCTCTGCCCCCTCCAGAGCCCGGCGCCAGCGGCTGCTGCCCGGTGCCTCAGGGCTGGGCGGGCACGGGAGGCCGGGGCTGGCCGCAGGCAGCAGTGCCCGGCCGAGGGGCAGAGCCCGCACCAACCCTTCCCTCCCGCCGCTCTCTGCAGCTGGCACAGGACAGGAGCCGAGCGGCTGAGCACCTGCACCGGGCCCTGCTGTACCTGGACAGCCCGCAGGAGTCCCTGCGAGCGGCGGCCATCAGGTTCATTGGTGAGCCACGAACCGGGCTGGGCTCCCTCCCTGCCCCGCCACAGCTCGGCCCCAGCCCCGGCTGCTGCCCCGGCCCTGGAGCCCCGGCTGCCCTCGGGGCTGCTGCTGCCGGCCTCTGGCAGCCGGGGCCCTTGGGCTGAGTCAGGATGCGGCAAGGGCCGGGGCTGAGCCCTGCCGGGGCAGGAGGCCGTGTGGCCCCAGGGCTGGCAGCGCCGCTGGCAGGGAGCTGTGCTGCTGGGACCCTGACAGGCTCTGTGTTCCCAGGGATGGCCGGGCAGCACCTCCGGGGGAACAAACGAGAGCTCCAGAGCATCTGTCAGGGTGAGTGAGGGCAGCGGGCTGCCAGCCCCGGCTGCCAAGGGGAGCTGCAATCCCTGCCCCGGCTGCCCAGGGCTCTGCTCCCTGTGCGGACCATGCCTGGTGTGGCCAGGGCACACACAGAGATTTCAGGGGCACGAGTGCCAATAGTGTCCAGTGGCTTTGGGCTGATCCCTTTGGTCCCTGCTCCCTCCTGGCCATGGCCAGAGCCACCTGGGTTGGC
Organism: Cyanistes caeruleus; assembly: GCF_971803275.1. Classification (NCBI taxonomy): domain Eukaryota; kingdom Metazoa; phylum Chordata; class Aves; order Passeriformes; family Paridae; genus Cyanistes; species Cyanistes caeruleus. Next base: position 8,807,106 of record NC_141709.1, read on the forward strand.
CCTTGCACGGGGCTCTCCTCAGGTCCCCGCAGATCCAGATCTGACCATGGCTCTGTTCCTCTCTCTTGCAGCCCTTGATGACAAGGCACAGGACATCAGCCCTGCCATCAGAATGCTGGCTCTGGAAACAGCCTTTGTCCTCCGGGCAGCTCAAGGCTCCATCTTGCAGAAGTGGCAAGATGGATTCCGCAGGGCACGCAAGAACCGCCCTTGTCTGTGGGCCCGTGGCTGGCGGTGCTGCTGGAGCTCTGAGGAGAGCTGAATTGAGAGGCTCTCTGTCTGCCGGGGCCATCTGAGCCAGGCAGGATTTTTCTTTAAGATGTTCTTTTTTTCCTTCTTCTTTTTTGTTCTTTAATATAGAAATATAGAAATAGAAATATATAGAATAGATACAGAATTATATATAGAAATATAGAATGTGTTCTCATACCCAGTGTCTCAGGTGCTTTCTCTGGTGCCCAGTGTGCGCAGGGCATAGGGGGAGAGGGGAAAAGGGTGCTTGTGCTCAGCAAGCTGCCCAGGCGTGCAGTGGGGAAGGGAAAATGGCCAGAAGGCCCTCGGCCTTTGGTGCTTCTGCTGAAGCCTTAATGCTGCCCACAGAGGAGCTGGGCAGGGGCTGGAGCTGTGGGGATCGCTGTGATTGTGGTGCCTGGAGATGGGCACGAGGCTTCTCCCAGCCAGGAAGCGCCGTCTGTGTCCTGCAGCCTGTGGGTTGCTGGCGGGATTGCTGAGGGCTCTGAGGCTCTCTCAATTCGGTTCCTCTGGAGCTCCCCAGAAGGGAGCACTGGGGCCTCTGAGCCTGGGCTCAGGCTCCAGGAAGCCTTGGGGACTGTCTGAGCTGTGTGGGTACCCCAGGGTGCTGCAGGCTCAGCTTCAGCTGCAGGGTGCCAGCGTTGTACGGCTGCTGTGTCCCCATGGACAGGGTTTGCTTTGGAGCCTGTGCTTGTGGTGGCACAGGGAGCTCCGAACTGAGCTGGGCATGGACCCACAGCCCAGCCCTGCCACCCTTGCAGCTGCTTTGGGCTGGGGGCCGGAGCAAGGGGAGCCCTGGGATCTGCCCCTGACAGATCCCTTCAGACTGCACAAGGAAATGCTGGTGCTGGTGGCAACCCTGCCCAGGGCAGGCTTGATTCCTTTCATTTTATCCCTCAACACCAGAGTGCATTTAGTTCCTCTCCAGGGATAACACAAAATTCCCTGCTGGTGCCCATGAAGCTGCAGCCCCTCCCGGGCTCACCCCTGCCCCAGCTCTGGGGTCCTGAGCACAGAAGGAGCTGGAGCTGTTGGAGGCAAGGCAGTGGAGGCCCCAGAGATGCTGCAGGCTGGAGCCCCTCTGCTCTGAGGAAAGGCTGAGAGAGCTGGGGCTGCTCAGCCAGGAGGAGAGAAGACCTTGAGGAGGCTTCACTGCAGCCTCCCTGGCTGGGGGCTGGACATTGGGGTGTTCCTGAACACTCATGAATCTCAGCCCAGCCCTCTCCTCAAGCAGAAAATAGAAAGAAAAAAATATTAAATGGACAAAGAAAAGGGGGAAGTGTGTTTATTTGTGTATCAAGAACTTGGGGTGAAAAAATTAGCCAGGTGTCCTCAGATCCTTTGTGTGATGCAATGGATAGGTACAATAAATCCAGTGGAATCCCAGTGTTTCCTTGGCTGAGGAGAGCCAGCTGCCCCTGTTGGGGACACCAGCCCAGGAGGCTCCAGGGCTTTCTGGGATTTGGGAGCATTTTTCCTCCAGCTTGTTTTCCTGCTGACAGGTGCACAGCTTCCAGGCCACTTCCACTCTCCCAGGCAAGGCATCAGAGGGGTTTAATGGAAGCTGTGATAAAATGTCTCTGTCTTTACTCACAGCTATAAACTAACCAAGGAAAGCCGTACTCCTGGTAAAAATCACTGGATCACTTTGGACTTCAGGCTTTAATTTTTACCAAGCTTTGATTTTCATCAGGATTTAATTTTACTCAGATCATCTGACTTTCAGGACATACATTAATCTTTCATTTTCATCAGACAGTGAAAAGCTGTCTGATTGGTAAAAACCCATTGGTGAAAGCTCAATGGGTTCTGGTTAGGGTGGTGGGCCTGAGCTTTGTGGGTGTCTCACTGCATTCCCTGGCTTGGACAAGCTGCTCTTGGTCCAAGTGTCCCGAGCCAGAAGCCTGATGAGGAGAAAGGCATATGGGAAAACAAGTTTCAATAAAACCTTTGAGCTCTTGTTATAAATGTTGGGAAGAAATGCTGACTATTCCTTGCTCACCAGGTAAAGCTAAGGAGTTTTTAAGCATGGAGCCGAGAATAGCAGATTGGCTGGAGAAGAGGGTGATGCCCAGACGTGCACACTGCCCACCAAGGCAGGAGAGGACCGTGCCCTCACACCCCATGAGACAGCCCTGGTGGTTGTGCTGACCCTGTGCCAGGATTCCCTGGGGCTGCTCTGCCTGAGCCCCCCTCAGCTGGCTGTGCTTGTCCTGCCTCCCTCCTCCTGTGGTTGTGCTCCCAGAGGGGTGTTTGTGAGGGGCTGTTGGAAAAGCAGATTAATGAGCGAGACATTGAGAATTAAACCAATCCAAATCCACACAGTAAATAGGGCTGCTGTCAAGTGCTGTTCCCGAGGGAGATAATATCCCTTCCCCCTTAATTTCTTAGTAAATCCATTATGATTAATGTTATTACAGTGGGAACACTATTATTATAAATACATGGGTGATGGCAGAGCTGCAGCATTAATAATACTGGGTATTACTTAAGTAATTAGCTGCTGTTTTTGGTAGGACTCTTACCCTGCTGCATTAAGCTGAGCCTTGCATTGCAGCCTTCTCTGGGCTGTCTCTGCTGCAAGGACACAAAGTGAGAAGCATCTCCTTCCTTCTGGCCAAAAGCCACCCCCCCCACCCCCCGTGGCACTGGCACTCAGCTGAGCTCCCAGTGGGTTGGTGGCACCTGTGGAAAGCCTGGGACACTGCTGATGGAGTCTTTTGGTGTTGGAGACTAGCAACAAGTGAAGGAGGGAATGGAAGCAGGACCTGGCACCTCCAGGTGAACCTCAGCCCTTGGGGACCAGGGGACATGAGAGGACACTGCAGCCCATGGGGACCTGTCGCCCTGAAAACTCAGCTTCTGAGCTTGCTAACATAGTTTTCTAATGACTTTCCTAGGACAGTAACTGTAAACATAGATATGTGTACATTCTTTCTGTTACACGTCTTCTGATGGGCATTTCTCATGGCCAGGCAGTGAGAAAGTGTTATCCTGAGCATCCAATCCCTGGCCATGGTAAGAAGCCTATAAATCCTGGGAGGAAAAATAAACTCTGCTCTTTCTTCACCACACCTCAACCTGTGTCCGCGTGATCTATTGATCTTCAGCGGTAACAGGGACCAGGGCCAGCTTGGCAATATTCTTGTCCCTCCTTGTGGCCTCACGGCGTCAGAGCTTCTCTGAAGGATTTTCCAACACCTTTTTTGCTGTATTTCATAGATCTGTGGAATCATTAAGGTTGGAAAAGTGCTCTATGATCATTGACGGCCAGCTGTTCTCCCAGCACTGCTAAACTAAACCATGTTCCCAAGTGCCACATCAACAGGGGTTTGAAATTCCTCCAGGGATGGAGGATCCACCACTGCCCTGGGCAGCTGTTCCAGTGTTTGACAGCCCTTTCCATGAAGAAATTTTCCCTAACATCCAACCTAAACTTCCTCTGCTGTAACTGGAGGCCCTACTCCTTTTGTCACTTGTTGGGAGAAAAGCCTGACTCCCACCTGGCTCCACCCTCCTGCAGGAATGGAATCAGCAGGAGCCCTCCTTAGCTGGGGGGTGGCTCTGCCTTTTGCTGCTCCTGCCTTAGCGCCCTGCCCCTGCTCCCCAGGGACCCCAGGTGCTGCAGAGGGCCCTTCCCCTCCTCCATCCCCATCCCCTGCTGCTCCTCACACAAACAGGCTGCACAGCTCTTTTTCATCCCTTCAAATTAGCACCTACTTAAAATTCCAAAGCAAATACATTTTTAATTTCCTTAATTAAAATTATTTCCTCGTTAGAGCTGAATAATGGGATTTGAAGCACTGAAGTAATGGGGTGTGCCAGGCTGCATGGGAGCTGAGGCACTGGTGAGCACAGTGAGGTCTTGGGAGTGATGGGATCATGTCCCACCTTAGGGAGCCAGAATGAGCCAGAGCTCAGCATCCTTTGCATCTCTAGGGAGTAAAATTCACCCAAGTGGCAGCTTAAAATGATATCCCAGCAGTCACTGGTTTTCCAAAGGTTGAGGGTGATGGATTGCTCCCACTGCCTCCCCTACAGCCCAAAATGACACCCAAAGGGGATGCTGAGGGGGCTGGCCCCTTCTCACTGTGGGGGGGCTTTGGGGGGGATCAGGGTCTGGGGTGAATGTGGAGGAAAATCATACCAGGACCCCAGGATGAGATGGGGTGACCTCCTCTCCGTGTGCTGCTTTACCCCAAGATGCCTGTGCCCAGAATAACTCTGGGGTTTGGCTTTGCAGGGGTTTCTCAGCCTGGAAGTTGTGTCGGTGGGATACCAGAGAGCCGTGTGCTGGGGCTCTGGTGAACATGTGACAGGGGAGGAAAAGGGAGAATACATGATGATAATGAGTTAAAATGCATTTAACGAGCTCCTGCTGCCCTTACACACCCCAGTGCTGGGGCTCATGGATGGGAGGTTCTGCAGCAAAGGGATGGATTAGTCCCACTTGGATCTGACTGAAAGACTGCTCAAAGCACAGATTTCCAGCTCCAAACCTCCAAACCCTCTCTGCTGTTTCTGTCTGGATGCCTCCTTCCCCTTCCCAAACTCCCTCCTCTGATGTATTTGGGAGTTTTTAATGTATTTATTTAAATTAATAATAATTTACCCATTAAAATGCTGCAGATCAGTGGGTTCTTCCTGAAGGAGGAGTGTGTTTGGCTCCGGAGGGTTCATTAGCCGCATGTTGGGATTGGGGGGTGCTGTGCATGGAATGATTTATGCACATCCCTGCCACTCGAGCCAATCCAGCCTAGAATAATTCAAAACCAATTCCATAAATCACTTATTAGTTATTACTGAAATATTTATGCAGCAGAGGTGTCTTCCTGTGAATTGTTGGGGTTTTTTGCCAGCTTTTTCTTCACGGACAAAAAAAAATGTTGACTCTTAGTGCATCTTGAGTGCAAGAAGATCCAAAGTTTTGGAGTTGCCTTGCTCTGCCTGGCTGGGGTTTGAGCAGAGCCTCTCACTACAGCCCCAAGCCTGACCACAGTGTGTGTGCCTGCTCTGTGAGTAATGAGCAGGTATCCTAATTAATCCTCATTTCCAGCAGCAGCCCGAAGGAGCTGCACGATGAGCATGGTGCTGTTTGATGCAGATGAACTGTGCTTTGGTGGGAATTCAATTACCCAGCTTTTCCTTGCTGAACATAATGCATTTGGACGATACAGTAGTTCCGGTGTTAATGAGATGCATTTTCACTGCTCTGAAGTCTGTATTTCTCCCTGTACTTAGTGCACAGCATCCACATTAATTACAGTTCCAGTGGAGAAAAACCCGCAGAGTTACTACCTGCATTTTCCTCCTGGTAATAGCAGTTTCCTTAAATGGCCAGGAACATTATGGATTCACTCCTCAGCCACATTTTATACCAAACAACTTGATTGTGATAGCAGGGAGAGAACAACTCTGCTTCCCTTCAGCTGCTCAGGCTGTGCTGTAAAAGGGTCATTTGGGGGGGGGGGATGAATCAGATGCATTCAAGTCAGAACATCCTCGGAATAAAAGCATTTCTGGAAGTTGTTTAAAGAGGGCTTTGTGAGACATATGGAACTCACGGCCAAATTAAACCTGCAGCTGATGGGCCCACACAAAACGGAGAATCCCCTGGGATGGGGGGCTGCAGCCAGCATGGGAAACCACAGGTATTTTATTCCAAGGAACAAACACATTTGTGCTTTGATTTCTTTTTTGGTTTTGAGAGTTTTCAAACTCCCAAGCCTGGCAGCATGGAGTTTCCCTGAGATTTCTCCAGCAGGAGTTGTGCATTAGGGGATATCCCACTGTTGGCTCCAAACCATCACATTTTGGCCACAGATGTTGTTGTCACCATCCCTGGAAGTGTTCAAAAGCCAAGTATTCGTGACACGTGGCAATACAGTTTAGTGGGAATGCTGGTGTTTGGTTAAAAATTGGACTTGATGATCTTAGAGGGCTTTTCCAACCTTAATGATCCTGTGATTTCATGGAAAGCTGAGCAGTTTTAAATTGTGTAAAACAGGAATTCCCAGGGAATAGCACTGCAGAGACATTTAATAAAAAAGTGAGCAGAAGTGTTGTAGCACATTGTATAAATCACTCTTTGACCTTCATTGAACACCACTGCCTCCTCACCTGTTAATAGCTGGAAATCCCTTGTAGCCTCTACTGCATCTTGGCAATTGGCATGGAAACAATTAACAGTTATTAACAGTTATTTCTCTTAATCATTCATGTCTTTATTCAGGTATTTACACATCTCTCTTTGTTTAAATCTCCCCTCCCTCTCAGGAGTTGAAAGTGCCTGAATATCGGGTGTGGTTAAAAATATAATGAGGTGCACAAAGTCTTGGCTTCCCTGAGGAGCAGCTGTGCAGGAGGAGGGGAGAACACTGGGATCTGGGGCTGTTGTGGTGGCCATGGATGGCAGAGGGGCTTTAGGAAAAGGATTTTCACTGGGGAGAGAAATCCTCAGTCTCTGTGTCCAGCTCAGTGTATCTGGCAAAAAAGCAATGAGAAGGATCTTATCCCATTTTTTCTGTAATTCCTTTGAAAATTAACATTTCTGTTTTTCCAAATAGGCCTCTTTATTTTTATTTTTTCTCCCCCCTTTTTGATACTGGTGTTTAAAATAAAACCAGGAGCTCACCCTCTCACGCTCATGGTGTGGTTCCCTGTTTGCTGGCAGCTCCCAGCAAGATTTTCAGGGGAAACCACCTTTTTCTGAAGCTCTGAGCCCTTCTGGTGTGGTGGAGGCTTTCAAAGACAATGGAGGAGTCAAGACGTGAAAAGTCTGAATCCTTCTGAAAACCAGAGCTGTGTTTGAGCCACCTGAGCCCTGCTGCTGCTCTGCTCTTTCAGAGGTTGCAGAGCTTGTGAACAACACTTTTTGCAGCCCCAAGTACTTCCAAGTTGAAAACTAACCAGAGGATTTAAAAGAAGAGAGAGTCCCTGTCCTTTTGGTACCTTCCTGGCTGTAAATGCACCTGAACTGTGTTTTTATGGTGTCACCAGCAGCAGCAACAGCTGCAAATGGGGGGAATCGTGAAGCGCAAAGTCTCTGGAAATCCTGTGGCTCCAGGAGCTTCCCCAAATGTGGAGACAGGATAAATCCAGGGTGCCTTGCACTAGATGGAGCTCCAGGACAGCTGGCTCTCCTCAGTGCCCAGCTCCTGCTCCTGCCCAGCACTGGACACAGGGAGCTGCTGGACGTGACCTGCACATCAGTGACCACCCTGCCCATCCCAGCAAAACCCTCAGGATGCCTTTAGCTGATGTTGTTTGGTGCCTCCAGGCTGGCTTGGCTGCCTGCAAAACAAAACAAAAAAAGTCTCAAAAATGTGAAATACCAACTCCTCTTTTCCTCTTCCATCCCTTTGGTCAGCCCCATGCTTGAGGCAGGAGCATCCCATCCCATCCTCCTGGGAATGAGGACAGAGAAGTGCTAGCAGACCTTGCCCTCAGCTCTCCTGCTGCTGGCTGAATCTGGAGACATTTACTTGAGGGTAGAGACTTCTCTGCTTCTTTAAATAAAATTTGCTGGCAAATTCTTGTGGTTCAAATTTCCCTTAAATCTGGCTTAGAAGACGCCTATGGAGGTTTAATTGGAGCTAATAGGAAGGGCTGGGTTTGGTAATTAGGGGAGAATGAATGAAAATTCAAAATTTAAAATGCAGCAGGTGAATGGTTGTGGTGGAGCTTTTCAATACTTCTGAAGTTCTTGGGCTCTCAGTGAGATCCTGCTCTCCAGGCAGGAGTGGTTTACTACAAATTCCACTTATAAATGGTACTAAAGCCTCTGTTAAGACTCCAGAATATTGACTGTGATTATTTTTGTAGCTCTTCTGAGTACAGTGCTACTGAAGGGCTCTAGAAATGGAAGCATTATATATTAGGGAAAGGTGTTGGGCTGTACAGAGGCTGCCCAGATATCTGCTGCTGGAATGGGGAATCTCTCTGGTTTAAGGAGATACTGTCTGGTATTCAGTATGGCCCCTCAGCAGGAGAGCAGGGCTGGATAAAGCAGCTTTTGTTCTCTAATTGATCAGAGACTCCCCATGGGAATTCCACAGGGAATTGTGTCTCAACCAAAGCTCTGCTTCCAGGGAAGGCTCCAAGCCCAGCTCTGGGTTATTTTTTAGATGAAACTTTGCTGAGTTTGTGGCTGTTTTTGTGGGCCACTGAAAACTTTCATGGGAACTATGCCCTGGCTGAGGATGGGGGAGGAGGGAGCTGCTCTTTGGGGTGAGGGCTGGTCACCCCTGGAGCTGGCTCTGAGCAGGGGATGGTCCCTCTGGGTGATCTCCCTTTGGCTGCTGGGGAGCAAGAGACAGAGGGGTTTTTGAATTTGGACCAAAAGCTGAGTGCCTGGGCTGGGACTTTGGCTGAGGTCCTGCTGCTCAGATCCCATCCTGCTGCAGGTGGAGGTAGGGATGAGGGAGGGCTGGAGCACCTCTGATCTGTAGAGACAGACCTGGAGAGCTGGGGAGGTTCAGCCTGGAGAAGAGAAGGTTTTGGGAAGTCCTCAGAGCCACTTCCCATGCCTGAAGTGGCCTATGAAACAGAGGAAGAGAGGCTTTTCATATGGGCAGACAGTGTCAGGACAAGGGGAATGGTTCTAAACTGAAGGAGGACAAACTTAGATTGGATAATGGCAAAGAAATCTTTTACTCTGGGTGGGCAGGCCCTGGCACAGGGTGCCCAGAGCAGCTGGGGCTGCCCCTGGATCCCTGGAAGTGTCCAAGGCCAGTCTGGACAGGGCTTGGAGCAGCTGGGACAGTGGAAGGTGTCCCTGCCATGGCAGGGGTGGGACTGGGTGACCTTTAAGGTCCCTCCCAACCCAAACCAGTCTGAGATTCCAAGAGCAGTTTCTTAATTGTGAGCACATCTGCCTTTATTGAGCTTTTGCTGGGAATTAAGTGTGAAGCTTGGCTCTGTGTCCTAAATCATCCTAGGCTTCTCTAATGCCTCCCACCTTTCTCCCCCCAAATTTAGGTCTTCAGGGTCTGTTACAAAGAGCCCCCAGCTGTCTGCCCTGCCTGAGCTTTTCTGTTCATTCTCCTGCCCTCAGCTGGGAGGAGACAGCACCTTGCAAATGCCAGATGCCCAGGATTGTGCCCTTGTGCTTTCCCACAAGCACTAAAATCTCATAAGCAACCTGCTCAGACAGGATTGCCAGCCCTGCCTCACTCACCAGAGGGGAATGGAGATTTGCATCTATTTCAGAGAGGCAGCCATGATTTTGATTCTTTTTGTGAGATTAATTGAACCACGACGAGTTTTCTGCTTCACCAGCTCCAGAGCTGTGGCTGCAGGAATTCTTCCTCCTCACCTTCTTGGAAGCAGATGGTGATTTATTCCATAGTCATGTTGGGATAATGTGTGTTTCTTTGTGTTTGGATGGTCAATAGGGAGCACTCCATCTCCATGGGATTTTAAATATCTTGGAGGACCCAAAAGCACAGAGCTGCACTTGGGGACTTTGTGTAGATTTGTGATCCTTTTTAGAGGAGCTGAGGCCATATACTAGTGACTGAAATTCAGGGGGCCATAAATAGCATATTTCCATCTGTAGCAGCTCTGACTTTGCTTGACTGTTGTTCCTGTTACTTAGAGGGAATATGGACACTTTGGGTTATTTAAACAGTCTGGAAGCTCCAAGATGGGATGGAGGAAGGAGTTCTGATAATGGAATAAACTGCACAGAGCTTGGAAAGCAGCTGAATGTCCTCTGGAAGAAAAATAAACAGTTATTTTTAGGCTTTTCTAGTGGTTTATTTATGGAGGGAGCTCCTGCACTCTGGAGTGGGGCTTGGTTGGTGGGAAGAGCATCTCTGCCTTCATGGGAAAGTCATGTGCCATGTTTTAATGATTTTTGGTGGCGGCTGTGGGTGAAAGTCAGGTTTTCCATAGTTCAGAGCTGGAAATCTGTTTTGTGTAGTCCCAGAGATGGGAAAGAGATGGAAATCATGGGGTGGGTCTAAGATAAGCCCAGCTTTAGCACTTCCTGCTCCTCAGCAAGGTCAGCTCTCCAGTTTGGGTTTTCCAGGAGTCAAATCATACATATGAATTACTTCTTGTACAAAGTTTTCGATTGTCAACAGAGTGATTTGTGAATAAATGTTTTCATTACTTGGCTGGCTCCATGGATGGATGAATAATATCCGTCAAATAAATTATTCATCCCTTTCTCTCCTTGCCATCATCAGATAAATTCCTTGTGATTTATATTTGTTCCTTATTCATCTGGCTACGAGGAGCAGACATATTAGAGATGGGTTAGGAGCTAAATCTGCTTTATGGAACCCAAGAAGGGAGCTCTGGTTGCTGTTGTTGGGGTCTGTATCCACACAAACCTCATCCCATGGAGTGCCAGTGCCCTCTGCATGCTTGGGGTGGCTCCATGGGGAGTCCCCAAGTGCTGAGCTGAGGGCAGAGCCCTCATTCCTGACAGAAATCTGTGTTTAACAGAGGGGAGGGGGGTTTTGGCCAGTCTTCAGGGCAGTTTTTGCAGCATTTTACACAGCACAGAGGCTGCAGACCTTCCATCCTTTCCCAGGCTCCCACTTTGCACCTTCCTCAGACTGCTTTTACCCCTGACAAAGCCACACCAGCCTCCTGCAGAGCACTCCAGCAGGGATGGGAGAAGATTTTCCACCGGTGCCAGAGGGGGAGTGGAGGGGAAAGGAATTAGTTTGGCTCCTCTACAGAAAGAAGCAAAGAAAATCACACAGAAGCTGACTGAAGGGACAGAGATCAGCTGCTCCTGCTCAGAAGTGACCTGATTTATTAATCTGATTTTCAAGTGTTTCACTTGAAACTGTTGATTGTGCTTTTGTTTTGTTTTTTTTAAACTGGTGTTATTCCAGTTCTGAAAAATGCATCTATGCTTATTTTCCTTTCAAATCACTGGGGAAAGCATCTTTCAATTCCCAAAAAAAAAACCCAAAAAGACACAATATTCTTCAAACCATTTTCCTTCTCAAACAGTTCAGGCAGACACAAACCACAGAAGGTTTCACCTTTAAATAGTAAAAGTTGGAAATGGAAAAGGAAAAGTTACCTGGATGTGAAAAGCAGAGGTAAGAACAGATCTTGTTTGGAGCTTTAACTCGAGGATGCTGTGTCAGACCTGGCTGATCCCTGTGAGGATCCCTTTCCTGGAACACCAGGAAAGCTTTGATTTTTCATTCCCAGTATCAAATCCAAACATAAGCACTGGGATGCAGCTGAAGAGAAGGAATGACAATGGAGGGAAAAGCCCTGAGGCTCAGGGGATGAGGAAGGAGCATCCTCTGCAGGGAGGGAGGAGGAAGGAAAGTGGCTCAGGGGTTTCTCCCAGTGCTCCCCAGCCCTTGCTGGTGTTCTCAGTGTGTTGTGCTGCAGAAATGAGCCCAGAGATGCTCTGGAACGATCCCATCCCTCCCAGAACACCTCACAGCGATGCCCCACACACATTTTGTGTCTGTTATATGCAGGATCCACTTAAATGATCCACTCAGCTGCTGCAATCCGTGTGTTCCCTAAAGAAAGCAAATCCCAAAGAAAGAGAATACAGCACCAAGCAGGGACCTTCCTGCCTGAAGGACGTATTGGAGTATAATTTGTGGAGTGATTGATGTATTGGCCTCTATCAAAAATCCTGAGGTGTCTCAGGAATAGTGAGTTTCACCCCCCACTGAGACATGGTATCTCTCCCCCACAAGGGGCACTTGTAGTCAATTACAAAAGGTCGGACACTAGCTATCCTACCATCCAGACCTTCGATCTGGACGATATCTCTAGCAATTTTTGCCGGTTTCATCCCTCCAACACCCTGTATTTTTCCTGCCACTGGTTGTAGTTCCCAGTGTGAGGGCCACTCCTTTTCCGGTATGATGGTCACATCTGCCCCAGTGTCAATTAACCCTTCTACATGGAGATGTTCTGATTTATGTGTTAAATTGCATCCTATAATTGGCTTGTTTTCACCCACTACTTCTGCCCAGTAAACTCCCGGTGCTTTGTCATCTACTGGGACTTCTGTTGGAACAGGAATTACCTGGGCTATTACCTGCCCTTTGCTATATAGAAAGGGGGTTGGGGGCACCTAGGTAAGAGAGTGAGGTGTGTTAGGTCTCCCGTGATTGTCATGGGAGCCACCTCAATCTCTATTGGTGTGTGTGCTGTGTCTCCAATAACAAAATACCTGCTATCCAGTCCAGCCAAGTCTTGAGAATTATCCTGCAAATCTACTCCCACGACAGTCCAGCGGTCAGATCTGAAACAAAAAGCTTTAGAAGTTATAAGTCTGAATCGCTTTTGCGGTTGCCAGACCTTATTAGGCAAACATTTTTCACAATTATATTTTTGCAGTTTTTCGCCCCCCTTCCCCCTTTTTATTAAAGGACAGAGATTCGTTTCCACTTCATTTATGTCTGCACGCTGAGTGGATAAGCGCTGTGATGTAAGTTTTTTGGCAAGCTGGTATCCATGTGTTTCTGTTGTTTTAAAGGACAGTTTTTAGCAAAATGTCCCGGCTTTCTGCAATAAAAACAAATTCGCTGTTGCTGGTCAGATGTCATCTGTTCATTCCTTGTCTCAGATGAAACTGCAGCAACAGATCTTGGGGTGGTCCAGGGAGGTCTCTTTTCCTGCAAAAACATCTCTGCTTTCCTTGCACAGGCTGCTGACATCTGTGCAAGGGTCGGAGGGGGATCCACAGGCAAACCTAAAATAATTCTACGGCAAGATTCATTAGCATTTCTCTGAGCAAGTTCCTTGACTAACTCTGTCTGTACTACAGGATCTTCTACTTGACGGGAGACTTGTTCTCTTAATCGGTCTAAGAATTGCAGGAATCCTTCTAAGGGCATTTGTTTTACATTAATATAACTGCCCTTAGTGTCAGCTGTAGGTAGCTGGGTGAAAGCCTTTTCTGCAGCTGTAGTGATTTTATCTATCACAGCTTTTGGCAATGCCCTAGTTTGGTCCTCAGGTTTTTCCCATACTCCTTCACCACATAAATGCTCTAAAGTAATAGGATTATTTAATAAATCCACATATTGGGGATTAGTTTTTAATAATTCCACCAGTATGTTTTTTAGAAATCGCTTCCATGTGTTTTCCCATAATTCAAATTCAGATGGTGTAAGCAAACACCTAAAAAGATCTTTAATATCTGTAGGAACTAAATCATTTGAGGTTAATGTTGTTTTAACAATGCTTTTAAATATTTCACTATTACGGCCAAATTCTCTTTGTACTTTGCAAATTTCCTTTTTGTCTTGGTATGAAAATGGTTTGTAATGCCGATTCTGTGGTCTTGTTCCAGTAAAAGTCACCGGAGCAGCAGTAGGGAAAAAGGCTGAGTCACAATCATTTTGTTCTCCATTCCCAGGAGTTGCATTGAACCGGCAGAGGGGAGAGGCTTGTCCTGCCCGGATATCGAGAAGGCTCACATTCCCCCATCCCCCAGGGGCACCATGCGGCTCCACACTGGGAGCAGGCTGAGAGGATTCACCCTTTCATTCCCCGGGGCGTCCCCCGGGGCCATCCGGGCAATTTACAGCAGCGCAACCACACCCGCCTTTGGAATGTGGTGAGGCAACCTCACCTCCCTGCTCGGTCTCGGCCCCGCCCCCCGGACCGTGGGAACTGGGCGGGGCTCCGCCCCTCACCCCCCACTCGGCCCCGCCCCCAGCTCCGCCCCCCAGACCGTGGGAACTGGGCGGGGCTCCGCCCCTCACCCCCCACTCGGCCCAGCCCCCAGCTCCGCCCCCGGCTCCCACCCCATCCCCGCCCCCAGCCCCGCCCCCACAGGAGCTGGGCGGGGTCCCGCACACCCCCATGCCGGGTTCTGGGGTCCCGCACACCCCCATGCCGGGTCCCAGGGGTTTCCTTCCCTCATCGGGTCTGTGGAGAGACTCAGCCCCACCCCTGCAGGAGCCAGGAGAGAGCCCGCAACCCCCCATGCCGGGCCCGGGAGGCTCGCAGCCTCCCATCGGGGGGCAGAGCCGGGACACCCTCCCCCTGCCCCTCTGCAGGAGCAAGGGGTGTAACTCTCTCCCTCCCCGCTCCTCCTCCCCACGGGACAGGGGCCGGAGGGACAGGGGATAGGGTTACAGCCTCGGGGGGCAGGGTCATAGGGTGGGGCCAGGCAGGGCTGGGGGGGATTATGGGTTGGAGAAAGGGGATACACAGGGGGATTCACCATGTGGCCGGCGCCATCTTGGCCCTCAGCCATGTGGGCAAAGCAAGATACATTTTCTGTAACACTGACAGGGTATAGGGAGGGAGCCTTGGTGGCTTGTGAGGCAGGACTGGGTGACTGAGAGAGACACACCGGACTAGAACCTGTATTGTTTGTCTCGGGTATCTTTTCTATTGGGGGAACAGAGGTTTTGGGGGAAAAGTTAGGAAAGTTAGGTGGATACTGTGGTGCTTGTTTGTCTTCCGTTTTTATTTCTCTGTTAACTAATTCTTTTCGAATTAAAAGAAAAACTGGGAGGAATTTCAGGGCCGATTTGTCTCCTCCTTCTATTTTTAAGGTTAATAAATTTCCAATTTCATCCCAGGCAGTTACTGAATCTAATTTCAACAATTCGATCTGTTTACTTTGCTGAGTCAAATATGATACAAACTGTTTTATCTTATGTTTTGAAATTATTACATTTGTGGTTTTTAAAAAATTCTGTATTTGTTGTGTATGACTCCTTTCTTGTGTGCATAGCCGGGATCCCATTTTGGAGGACACAGCAGCTCTGCACACAATCTGTCTATTTCCCCTACCACAGAAAACAAGGTTGCACCAAAAGGATTACAATTAAACTCACACTGTACCGGCAGCAGGGAGAATTCCCTCTCCCACCCCCGCTCCGTCTCTGCCCACGGCTGGGGGAACCCCACACGCTCGGGGCTGCTGCCGCTGGGAAGGAGTTACACGGAACACAGTCCCCCGGGGTCTGTTTCACTCTCCACCCCTCCCAGCCCGGTGTCCGAGTTCAATCTTACCTTTTCCTGTCGTTTTCTGGCGGTGGAAAGATACTTGTTGCCCTGGAATTGGTCCTCTGGTGCTGGAGGATTTTCGACTCCTTTTCAGAAACTTTTTTTGCTGTATTTTTTTAACTGCATCCGAAGTGTCCAAAGAACGGCTCACCCTGGCTCCGATAAGCCTTTAACGTGGGCTTGTTCAGCCCCTACGGTCGGGCGCCACTCTGTCGCTGTCCAGCTCCCCGATGGGACCCCTCTGTCCCACCCCCCGTGGAGCCTGCTCGTCTCTGGGCACAGGCGGCGGAGGGGGTCCTGGAGTGGATACAACACGGACTCAAAGTATCTAGACACAGGAGGCTCAAACTTGCTGGAATAATCCCGGGTTTATTGTCTGTCGTCCATCCGGGGCAAGAGAGAGAGCGAAATGCTCTGGGTCTCATCTCTTATACCAGGGGGCAGGGGTGATCAGGGGATGCAGGGAGGTCACAGCCAATGGGAAGGGGGGGGAGGGAAAGAAGGTTTTCAGGTAGGAACTAACATTACACAAACCAGAGGTGAGTTTTACCCTTGGGAGGTACCAAGATTTTTAGATGCACTACAACAGCTGTGCACTTGTTCAAAGCTGTGTTAGATGCCAGAAAACACACACACAAAAAGATGACAAAAAATTCTTTGAATAACCCTTTGGTCAATATAAACAGTGTACCTGAGCTGAATAGGTTTCCCTTGAAGTGGTTGGTCAAATCTCAGCCTCAGAGAAAGTCATCACTATTTTGCCTTTTCAGAATATTGTAGTTATATAAGTTTTAGTAGCTCACAGCTTAGGATACGTCAAATAGCACTGATGCTCATACAATAATACATTGTGTTTCTCTGTCTGGTTGAAATGCCTTATTTACTGTGTATCAAATTGATGCTTCCTATTTCTGTCTGAAATATCTTAGTGCAAACAATATATAACAATAATATATAGGAGTTTCATAGAACTATCCGATATGTGGCTTGAATGAGGTGAGTGAAGTCACTAAAATTGCAGACAACTACCCTGAAGTGATGTAGAATGAGCATTCTTTATGAAAAAGTTGTATTAAAACAGTTTATTTGACTGTGGACTTCTGCAAAACCACTCTGTAAGCCAGTGAGTGACATGGAAATTCAATGGATAGTGGGGAGGAGGGGGAGATTCATGGAAAAAATTCCGACTATAATGGTGGATTGGCTTTAAATGTTTGTGAATTTATGAAAATTAAAGACAAGGGGCTGAAAGCTTTTTGCATCGAAGAAGGAACATGAAGCTGAAATGAGGACCAGCAAGGTTTAGGGTGGACAGAAGAAACCTTTTGACAATCAATCAATGCAGAGATTGCTTCATTTTAGAGACACAGTGATTTAACAGGAAAAAAAAAACAAAAACAAACTGTCAAAGGAAAGCCCTGTCTTGTATGGACTAAGTTCACAGGAAAAAAAAGCTGTTTATAAGCCCTTCTCATTCTTGTCCTTGCTTGCCTAATGCCTATGAGTTTCTCCTGTAAGATTCAAATGATTTGACTTGGTTTCCATAAGTGAAAAAGAATTTCAGTCATGTTTGAAGAAGAAGTTATAGAAAGTGTTCTGGGAAAATTCCCCACAGTAATTTAGTTTAGGTCCCATTACAATAATGGTGAAAAACAACAGTACCTGTACAGTAACTGTTGGATTTGCAATCTAATTTTATCTGTGACCTAATTCATATGTCTCATGATAGTATTTTCAATATTCAAATATTCAATATTCAAATACACCATTTCCTGGGTGACCATAAGCAGTGTCAGCCACAGTCCACTTTCAAATTTTAAAAATTGTCAATCTTGTACTACATACTTCACTATTTATATGTGCAACCAGCTTGGAGATGGTGCAGAGTGTCCAACATGTCTGTAAATGGCTGGTGATCTGTATCAAAATGCAGGGAAATCATGCCTTTTGAAATGGCAGTGGCAATGCAAATCATGTGAGATTTCATGCCCTTCCAGAAAGTTCTACAGAAGTTGTGATTCTACACCTTGTTTTAGTTCCTGGTTGAAACTATTCTTTGGTCACCTGGAGAATTATTTCTGTATTCTTGGCCAGGAAGGCTGGAGATTATCCTTTGCAATCTGTCACCTCATTAAATTCCTTTTTGGCAGAAACATGATTCCCCAGAAACATGATCTTGCTGAGGCTTAGTCTTAGGATATTGTGGTGTTATCTGTATTGCCTCTTCCCTAACAACACACTCCCAAGAACAATAAGAAGTAAATAATGCAACAGCCCTCAGAGAGGCCATATAGTTCCTGCCACTTATTGAGAGAGAATTCAAATTAAATACCAGTAAGTTATGTTTTTCCCAGCTTAAAAACTTCAGATGTGAAGACAGAGTTGCTTTCAGAGTTGTTACTTTGTGACCTTGGTGTTCTGTGTTTGAGTATTTTGTATGAATTATGCCTACATGTTTTCTAGCATCAGTATGAAAACAGTGTTTTGCACAGACTGATGTTTCTTCCCGCTCCTTTCATTATTCAGCTAGTTACTTCACATCCCTATTCACCTCTGAATGCTAGGCATGAGGAAAAGAGAATAATCCTTCCCCACCAGTATTTGTATCAATAGTCAGGAACATGGCAATTTGGCAATGTCTGCCATTTCCACATAATGTTCAACGTCCTTTACCTAATTACTTTTGTTTCCCTTTAATGATTTTTCCCCCACTAGAGTAGGATTTTTTTTTTCATTATTTTCCATGATTTTTTTCAGTGGAAGAAGATTGTATAGTGTTCAATTCTGTTTTATTTTGGTTAAGGTATAAAGAGTGACCAAAGGGGTCTCATGCCTTAGTAACCCTAAGTGTTTCAAAATGAATTCAGCTTTGCTGTTGCACTCTAAGAACTCCTACTTAGTACTTCACTTTCCTGGAAACTAATTCCTCTTGGTTTCTGATAATATACTTCTTCACTTAACAAATACCTTAGAGGAGAAAAGATGATGATTGAATTGATGGTTGAATTCCATAAGGTATTACTAACACAGAATAAAAGCTGGTGGGTTCTTTCTTTCTCCCATGCATGTGGTGATTTATTTGCAAGAGGGAAAACCTGTAGGGTCAAATCAGCAATCCATGTGTCACAGGTTGCTGTTGCCCTTCACAGATACTGTTCTATCATTTAGAATGCTGGCTGTGGGCTATTTCTGTGTTGAAGAAGACAATAATTTTTCATACAGCTGGTCGATCTGGGGGTGTAATTCTCCCCTACATGCCAGTTTTAAATGCTCTGGATTAACACCTGGTAGTATCTCTTTGACTGAATGGAAACTTACACCTCTAACTTCGTATTAACAGTGCTCAAGTTTTCTGGCAGAGGTGGTGTGAATGCCCTCTCTGTGCAAATAATGCATGTTCTTTATGGTAAAATGTCTTTCAAGTTTCTACAAGTTCCTGTCTGCCATCTACTCACTCTTGTTTGTACTAAGTTATTTTAAATCCACACACCTGAACATCTGTAATCTCTATTTGCTTCTTGACTGGAACTGTATTTTAAAAAATCCATGCCTGTTCTTAATCTTATTTTGCACCCAAACAAATCCAAGACTTCTCAAAGATTGTTAAAGCAGCAAAATTTTTAAAAAACCCCCAGAGAAATCGGAA
Source organism: Cyanistes caeruleus (assembly GCF_971803275.1). Taxonomy (NCBI): domain Eukaryota; kingdom Metazoa; phylum Chordata; class Aves; order Passeriformes; family Paridae; genus Cyanistes; species Cyanistes caeruleus. The sequence goes on from NC_141709.1 coordinate 8,825,974, forward strand.
GATGAATGTATGTACTCATCCATGCATGCTGAGCCACTGGCTACACCCTCATCAAATCTTAGCATCATTCAGAAACATTTGAAGTTGGAAAAGGCCTCTAAGGCCATTGAGGCCAACCATGAAGTCTTGCAATGTCACCAGCATACAGAATCCTTTCTTAGTCTAACTCTGGATAGGGAGTCAGGTGAGTCCTGTTTATAGCACCACTGCTGACAGAGGGTCATGCTTGTCTTTCTACTTCCAACTGGAAATTCCACCCCAGAAAATAAATTCTCTTGGGGAAATGTCTTGACTTTGCTTCAGGAAAAAACATTGCCCAAAATCTCTTGAAGAAGTAACATATACCTTACTGTAAAATAGCAAGCATTTTCTGAACTTTAACTTGACTTTTCCTGCATGAAGCATTTCTGGAACAAACTCTCATTTTGTAGAGAGTAGTAAAGTAAGTATTAGCTTATATGTTTTCACAGTGATAAACTGTGAAAACGAGATTATTTTCCTGAGTAAACAACTTCCCCAAAAAGTTGTGGTTTATTCTGGAAGTGTAAGTTTTGAGAGTTGCAGCTCTGCAGATGACATCTGGGAGAAGTGGCACATCCTGCACAACACCTTTATAAATAAATATATACAAGTGAGGACACTTCAGAAACAGAAAAAAACCTGACAAAATGAAATTTGTGTGGAACCTCTTTTCTTCCATGCTATACTACTTAATTTGCATAATGGCCTGATGTGTTAGCATAGAAACCTATAAGAAACTGGAAGGAATGAAAAAGCCCTTTAGAAACATTGGATTATTTATTTGGTGTAATTTTGACTGGTGCTTCATATTTGAAGAACAGCTGGGAGGCAGAGCACTCAAAATGCAGATAATTTCTGGAAATTTCTTATGCAGTGTATCATCTAATATGTTGCTTTTTCCTTACTTCATCTATTGTCCTTTAAGAAATACCAGCTGGGTGAACCTCTTGGGAAAATGTTTGAATTTAAGTTTTCAATATATAGTCATATTTAAGACATGCATGCATTAAATTAGAATGTCTGTTGGAGAACCAATCATTCATACATAATGAAAACTATTTCATTTTCTAAGCTATTCATTCAATTATTTACATCCCAAGACAGGAGATTCCTCATAAAACTTGTCCATCTTTATTTTCCACTCCCCAAGAAGTGAAATTCATGAGTTTAGGAGGTAGTGCAAGAATTACAATAACAAAACTTAAATTTCAATGCAATCATTTAAAATGTCTAATCCTTAGATGAACTGAAGACAAGACATAACTCTTGCAGTTCACTTTAAGAGCTTGACAGATGCACTGCAGGAGCTAGGAAATCTCTGGGAAATTTCAGAGAATTCATTGTTTCAACTTACAAAGTTTATTTAGAGCAGAAGTTTGGAAACATTAGTATGGTTCCAGGAAGGTATCAAAGAAAGAGGAATTTGGTGAAATTAGCCCATGCAGGAACAACACAGAATCAAAATTGCCCAGGACACCTACAGTTGCACAGCACAATATCCAGGTGGCTTTTGAATATCTCTGAGGAGGAATGCCCCACAATGTCTCTGGGGGAACTGTGCCAATGCTCATTCACCTTCACAGTAAAAACAGATTTCTGTGTTCCTGATGTTTGACAGAATAATCTCTGTGTGTTCCCATTGCCTCTTGTCCTTTTACTGGACAGCACTGAAAAGAGCCTGGCTCTACCTTCTTTGCACCCTGTCTTTAAAAAGTCCACACACCTTAGTGGATGATCTCCAGATGGCCCAGTCCCAGTTTAATTTTAGGAAGCATTTCTTTACAGCAAGAATGGTCAAACAGAGTAACAGACTTCCTAGAGAGGTGGCCCAGCATGCTGGTCTGGATGTACACCCAGGACTACATCACTCCAGGTGCCAAATCTGCCATTTGTACTTGTTGAATTTCATAGCATCAGTGATTGCCCAGTATTCTAATTTCTATCCTCTGTAAGGCCTCTGTACTCTTGAGGGAATCAATTGTTTCTCTTAATTTAGTCAACAACAAAGTTAGTTTCACTCAATTCCCGTGCCCAAGCTTGGTAAGAACATTGAATAGAACAGGCCTGAAACTGAACTCTGGGTAACATCAGTACTGACTGGCCATGAGGAGGTATTTCCCCATTTATCTAATTCTTTGAGAATTTGAACACTCTAGTTCAAAATTTTTGAATTTGGATAAATTCAATTCATCCAGAAGGATAATGTGAGAGGCTTTATCAAAAGTTTTGCTGGAATAAAAATCACATCCACTGCCTTCCCTTTGTGCACTGGGTGGGTACCCTTGTCATAAAAGGATAGTAAGTTAGTAAAGCTTGGCTCTACATTCTTGATCTCATTTTTGTTTGATCAATTTCTGCAAGGTTTTTCAAGTGATTTTCAATAACTCCCAGAATACCTTGGTCATGATTTCACCAGGTCCTGAACTGAAATAGACTAGCCTGTAGTTACCATGGTCTTCTTTCTTGCCCTTCTTGAGAACTGGAATAGTACTTGCCAGCTTCCAGTCAACTGAGATCTCTTCAGATTCCCAACACTATTGAACAGTAAAGGAGAGGGGTCTCACAATAACCCTGGCCAACTTTTTCAGTGCACTGGTATGAAACCCATTAGACCCCAAAGACTTACTTGCATTATTTGCATTCAGCTGCAGCAGCAAATACAAGCTCAAAGTCAACCGGGAGCTTACCACTTTTCAAGTTGCAATCCTCCAAACGAGGGCTCTGAAGGTCTCAGGGTTCTTCACTGGTGTTAAAGACACAGGCAAAGAGGTTCCTTGGATCCCCCAGTCCCCAGTGTAGAACCCAGAGTCTGCACCTGCCTTCGTTGGGCTCTCTGAGTGCAGCCAAAAGCATTGTCTGTTATTTGTCACGTCCACTTGAGGCCACATTTTGGATTCACCTGGGGAAGTTCACAGTGTGACAAAAGCACTGCAGGTTTCAGGCAACCACAGCCTGTGTCACCCTTTGCACCAATCCCAAAAGGATGCATGGCAGCAGGTAGAGCTGTCAACACCCCAGCAGTGCATCAACAAGGGAACATAATTACCCACTCGGAAGGTGCTGTAGAGATGACGGTTTGCTGTTTATATCCATGTTAGTGGGGAGTTTTCAGCTCCATCTTTTGTGAGTGGTGGTGCTTCTGAGCTCCATATTCTGTTCAATGTTTATCTAGAGTGCTATAAATGCAGTTTGCTATGGGGTCTCTCTAACACAGTTCCAGACAACTATCTAGCAGGTAAAAATCAGGGGCTCAGAAGGAAAAGACATTAAATTACATGCATATTATAAAAATATATCATTCCCTTATTTTCCTACTTCATTCCAATTTATAGTTTGTTTGTTGACTCAAATCTACATGCTTTTAGAATGACCAGCTCTTGGCACTTAACATCAGTTCTGTGATACCTTTAATACCTTTTGAAATTTACTTTTTAAGGCCTTTTTATCTTATTTCAGTGTGTTCATTGCACATTTCAGCTGGTTATATTTTTACATCAAACCAAGGACAACAAAAGACACATCACATCCCAAGCTTAAGAGATTAGTTTCATAGAAAATGTGAAAATTACAAACCAGGTACAAGATGCTCTAGCAAAGGAGAAAAGTCCTCAGACCTTCTAGTTAAAAAAGACAAGGTTACTTGGAAGTAATCTGCCCTCATTCAGCCTTTCTTCAGTGCTTCTCTCTGCTCTGACAAACCTCATAGCTTCCTGGTCTAGGCCAATCTCATAAGAATTACTCTAAAATTACCAAAATAAAAAGTTTTTAACTGGATTCACTCTGGATCTTTACCTCAGACAAGAGTTTGTTCAGCCTGGTGGTGCAACCTTGGTGTTTTCTTTTTTAAAAACTACACATCAAAAAATTCTTGAAACCATCATCATTTTTATGGGGAAAAGAGCAAGGCCTACCTTCCCCTGCTCTCATGTGCACTGTGGTCAGCCTCACCCTGAGTCCATCTTTCAGGATTGTGAGAGTTGACACAGGCAGGTGGCATGAATAGAATAACCACAAGACCATAGCTGGAATGCAGAGAGTAAATTTATTTCCCCCATCCTATGGGATCCTGCAGGCAACAAAGCAAGGAAATAAATTTACTCTGTGTGATGCAAAATTTGACTGTTCTCAGTCCTTTGTATGAGAATCAGAATATAGAGTAACTTGAGCTTTATACTAATTTTTTTTTTTTTTTTTTTAATACAAAGAGCTCTGATTCTAGTCTAAAAAATACTGATATAAAACGAAATTAATAAGACACAGAAAACTTCTCCTTCTGTCCTAGTAACATTTTCAAACTTACTGTCCATATTAACTTTTCCTTTTGATTGCAAACAGAACATCATAGAATCATAGAAACATTAAGGTTGGAAAAGACCCCCAAGATCATCCATCAAGCCCAACCTTTAAATACTTGTGAAGTGCATTTGGGTAAACTTGTTGTTGTTGATATGAAATACAAGGGATGGGACCACCATGCTTTGAGATGATTTATTGCTCAAGTAACCCAATAAGATATCAGTCTCAAGGCATGAGGTTTTAGAAGCAACAAGTCAGCCATAGCTCAGGGAAGTCACCCATTTCTTCTCTGCACAGCAATTTATAACATTTTAGCCAATAGGCAGTTTGACACAAAGCTTGTTGTCACTTATTAACCTGTCACCTTTGCTTAATTTTGCTGCACTGCATCTGTCTCTTAGCCACTAAGCTGACAGGTCACACACTGATACACACACCTCTGTTATAATTTCTGGATCTCTAACTTCCTCTATAAGTCATACTATTACAGTTTAAACTTCAAACTATTTTACCTAATATAAGAGATATTCTTACTTCTAACTATAGAGACATAAGTTTATAATTTCTCTACCCAATGTCTGTGTACCTTCACTACTGCATCAATTCAGGATTTTTCTAAGGCAGCAGATTTTCAGTTTCCAACAGTTGTGTTCTGATCTTCCACTCAAATGGAAAGTATACACTGCAAGAACAAGGTTTAGTTCAGAATGTAGAAAGGTTTTGAAGATTGATTTCATTGAGACGTTTTAAATGGCTTTATAAATTGGAGTAACAGCAGTTATTCAGCTGAGAGGTAAAGAACTTCTACCATAAAAGCTTGTTTTGTCCAAAAGAAACCAAGGTACTATCATTTCAACCTTTACCAGTTTCTCCCATGACAATAAAACATAAGAAGGAATAGATAAAGATGAAAACACTCAAAGAATTCTGCCATTCATGTTCACTCTGGTGCACAAGAAACAAGGCTGAATCCCTGTCTCCAAATCCTTGGATAGTTACAGTCCTTGACCCCACAAGATTTTACTTTTCCTCTCCCATCTTTTAATTAATCTTTCATCCAACCTTACTAAAAGCTTTAAAGTCCTGAAGAGCACCTTCTGCGAAACTGATCTTTAGTTGAGTTTAGTTGATGCTCAACTAGATTTAGTGCATCACATCCCATATAATACCTGTTCCAGAGTGATAACTTCCCCTTTCTTCTTACTACTTAAGAGAAGAAATACTGAAATATAGTACAATTTCTGAATACACAATAAAACCCTAACTGAAGAGTCTTTTTTCAGTGACAATGTTCTTAATTCTTTTGTTTCCTGAGGCTGGGGAGTACTGCACAAAATGTATGAAACGCCAGGAAAACCCTGCAGATATGAGTTTATTTTTAATCTGGATGATGGCCATTTCATTGTTTATGCATTTAAAACAAAGAATTAGAACTGCTGCTCAGGAAAACATTTCATATTTTCAAGAATTGTCTTCCATTTGCAATTTTGTAATTGTCAGCTTTCTAAGGTTGGCATTCAAATAAATGTTGAGGAAGTCACTGGTTGCAGTAAACTCTGTGTTTCTGCTGGAGGCCCCTTAAAAGATAATTGTGAATTCTGTGATAAGTGCTACAAGTGTATAAAGCCTCTGCTTTATACAGCCTGATTTTAAATAAGCAAACCCTGCAAGGCCTTACTGTGGAGTTCTTGCTTTTACATAGAAATACATTATGGGGCAGGTAAACAAGGGAAAAGCAGGTCTGAGCACATTCCTATAAAACAACATGCAGGACATAAAGTATGTTAAATCCACAAGATTACAAGCAGTGTGCTTTGGTCCATATTCTGCTCTATGCCTTAACCTTTCCTCAGCCACCAGCACTGAGTGCAAAGCAAAATCTTCACCCAAATCTTCACCCACCACAATGGGGGTACAGAGGGGAAACCAAAATTGTCTTCCAAGACTTGGCAGATTTGGCTTGTGAAATATGCACTCAATCACCATTTGGTTTCATAGACCAAGGAAGAAAAACTGAAACTGTCTGAGATGGCTCTCTCTTTGCCCCAAATATGGTGATCAGTAAAACACAAGGAAATTTTTAAGAAGCCATCTCTAAAAATAGCAGAATGTGTTTAAACTAAAATAAAATAAAGGGTCTTGTCATATGAAAGCAATGAAAGCACAGAGTATAAAGAACTATCACACCTTGCAATTATCAGTATAAGAAGATTAAACAGCTCAATTCCTTTCTTTGCTTTCTAGAACTGAGTTTATCTTCATTCTCACAGTAGACACAAAACAAGACTGGCAGACTTCAAAGGCAAATGGAAGAGTTTTAAGTTTCATCATTAATCTTATTTGATAGGTTTATCACTTTTCCTCCTTATCCCTCATTTGGCAAACAAATTTTTCAAATACAATAAATAGAAATTCATAAAATCTCTCTTAGGGAAGTGAAAGAAATAAAGTGGAGGGGATTTATTATGTAAGAAATTAGGAATCTTGCTTTTTAGATTTTCTAAACAATATTGACAATGAAAATTATGAGCAAGTAGTAACAGTTTAGCTGGTTTAGAAAAACATTTTCAGTAACAGTTTTTTTTCCCTTTTTATACCACATGCTTACATACTTGTTGACTTCTAATTTGTGTAGTTGGGACTGAACATATCATATTTAATGCTATAAAAGTTGTGGTGGCTCCTTTCAATTAGACTGCAGTTATAACAATAGCCTAAATTTTTGTAGAGATGAGCACAGATTGTAACTTTCATTTATTCTCTAACAGATGGTTACAATCTTTTTAATGACCTACTGTTAAGCTGCAGGTAAGCCCTGATCATTTTTCACTCTATTGTTAATTGAGTAACTGTAAATATGATAGTGACATTGTTGTGATGGTCAGTGATAGCAAACACTTGTATCTAAACAATACTAGCTAAAAATCCTATGAATTTCTGCTGGAGAACCTAAACTTACACCCAAAATACCCATATTATAAATGACTTCTTGAACTTTTAGTTCTAACCCAAGCAATTAATGTTTTTGCATTCATAGGAAAATTTTCCTAACTTTAGGTGCTGTTTCTAGCAGCTAGGTTAACTGATGATGAGCTGGTAGCCCAGTACAACTAACAGTCCTGTTCTTTTAGATATTATTTTAGCTTATTTTAACTTTTTAAAAGTTACAGCTTACCCACAAACATCTACCCTGCTCATTGGCCAAGCATGTTCATATAGGCAGGATATCACCTCCATCATCTGAGACATCACACAGGGCACACTGCTGGCATATTCTCAGACGCTGAGGAATCCTCACCCTGGCAGAGGAGAGGACCCCTCTGACTGTTAAACAGCATGCTGCTGCCTCTGGCAGCTCCTGCTGAAAATGGAGTTTACCCCACTCCCCACACATTGCTGAATTCCCAAAGAATGATTTGTTCTGGCTTTTGAGTTGCTGTCTGCAGGTGCCCTCCATGAGCCCACAGTACCTTCGAGTTGCCTGGTGTTGATCCCTTTGGCCCCTCATTCCTCTCTCTCCAAGGCAGTGCTACAAAACCAGTGGGTGGACATCAGGCCCTGGATGGAGAGCCACTCTTACCCCTGGGTAAGAGCAGATACCAACACTGAATTGTAATTTCTTTCCCAGCTTTTCTGACAGTAATTGAGAAGACACCTTAGTCAGTGTTGTCACCTTGGCTTCCTGTTTTAGATTTGTTATTGGTGCAGGTAACTAAATTGATAGTTTTGTTTGGAGAAAGGAAAGAATTCAATAAAACTCTCAGCTAATATAAAATTGCACTGATATCATTGGGAATATGCTGATCTTCCTAGCTAAAAATCTATTTTCCAGTGTCTTTGTGGGATCATCAGCTTTCCTAGTGTACGTATAAAATGAGGTTTTAACTAATAGACCATAACAAAATTGAAACTGACTTCTTATAAAGAACCAAGTTATGCCTCTGTGTGAATACGTTTGTAAATTATCCACAAAAATCAAAGTTTTAGTCTGAATTCTTAACTCTTTCCTAGCTGGTAAATGGTTTCTGTGGTGTTCTAGCTTGAGACTCAGAAGATTCTTGTATACTAGTGCATTTGATTTTTAAATTGTGACTTGGAACCTAATTACTCACTGATCTCAGGCTCTGAAGTCCATACAAGTTAAAAACAATAAAACTGAAAAAAAATGTCAAAATATCTTTCAGCTCATCATCTTGACATCACCTTAGGCTCTCTCATATTTCTTCTCTCATTAGCTTGGGTAGTATCTCTGGTTTAGTTCTTCCAGCAGTAATATTTGTACCTTTAACAAATGCATCTCCAGCCTCTCTGACATCATTCATTGCCATGACCTTCACAAACAACATCTTTTTAATGTCCTTGTGTGCCTTTGGGGAAGGTCACAGTGTAAGATGGTTTGTAGTCAAGTGGTTACAAGGACCTAACTTATAACATGGGTGAAGAGTAACAGCTAATAAAACTTCTTTTGTAGTAAATCTCACCCAGTTTGTTTTAAACTTGTTCTGTTTGCTCAGGGTGTCCTCAGCTCCCCTCCATCTCCCCTCTAAGAATGAGTTGTGTTATTCAGATATGTGATTTAATTATGGTCACCAGGTTTCATGTGAAAAGGATGGATTATGAACAGGAGGAACTGCAAGATTCATGTTTGAGTCTGAAACTAGAAAAAAGAAGTCTATCTTTGCTTCTGATGAAGGATCCTCTTTGTGTTGAGCTGGAAATTCTAATATAGATTATATATATATATATATATAATATATATTATCTTGGAAAAAAATAGTTCTAAATCCTTTGGAGATGTCTAGGCAACCTGAACACCTGATAGGTACAGAAAGGTGCTGAGTTTTTGAAAAGTAGAGTCCCCTCTCTGAAATGTAATGTAGCATTTCCAGAGCAAATCTGCAGATTGATCCCTGAAGCTCACCTGTGAAGAACAATAAGCTCAGAAATAATTTTTGTAGATGTTATTCCACCTTGAAACCCATTCCTATTCTATTCTAGGCATAACATCAACAATTACTTTTTCAAACAATCTCCTCAATTAGCTAGAAAAGGGCAACTGAACTGTTAGCTGAACTTCACTGAGCAGATTTTCTTGTAGTAACATTTACTTTCCATTTTGTGTGCCCTTACTACCTGATAATTCAGTATTTTAAAAAAATAAAGGAAATGACATTTGATATTAAGGAATTGCAAGTCCAGTGCCATGTATTCCACTATATAATTAGAATTACTACTAGCATGGTAATAGTAGAACAGTTAGTTAATCTTCCAACAACATAAGTCCAATTTTGACCCACTCTAAAAGTCATAGTTAAATTTTTCTTGGAAGCATTGTCAAAAGAAATAAGCACCAGCTACACCTAGAAAGGAAAATAATCTTTGTAGATTTAGATATCATTAACCTTTATGAGCTTTTGAGAAATGAACATAGATTCTCGACAGGATGTCTGTGCTTTCTTTGCTGGGATTAATAGAATCTATCACCTTTTATTTTGGCTTTTATAGTTGCAATACTTCTTAGAAAATTCTCACGTCCCTGCCAAAGATTGCCTTAGGCTGTGCATACAACTGCTATTTGTCTTCAAAACCAGACAAAAAAGAATTTATTTTTTTCCTTAACTCTTACTGATATGGTTCCTCTATCACAATATTTAGCTGATATGTTTACTAGACTCGTTATGCCCAAGAGATTGACACATGGAAAACCGGCAATGTGGCTCCCTTCAAAGTGAATTAATACACTCCTGAGAATGACCAACGTGTCATCATCACTTTAGGAATCTTAGAGTGTCTTAATCAATGCAAATTCTTCCCCAAACCCTAAACCATGTGGAAAAATATGTCCTAAAATTTAAGAGAATGTTATTTTTACATTTGAATTGGTAGAATATTCATTGAGCCTTGCTATTAAAACCATCTTGAACAGATTGTATTTCCATGATTATTCATTCATTTCTTATAAACTGTTCCATTAAATGGGAGGCATAAAGATATATCATGAAAATCATTTGCATGGGCATAAATCCACGTGGAACACGGGTGACTGATTATATTCCATGTTAAAATAGTTCAATATGCATCATCAAATGCATTCTATAGCAGTACTTATCCCTATAACTACTATATATATATATATATATATATACTATATCTACTATATATCCCTACAACTACTGCACTGAGATTCAAACTGCCCATGACATTGAATGCAGAAGGTGATACTTCCCTGATTTCTGCTAAAAATTTAAGAAAATTATTAGCATCTAAAAGTAAGAGCAGGAAGCACTGATTGTATGCAAGATTGGTTTTAGATTTTGTATTTCACTGCTCCATAGTCTGCAAATCAATTTGATGGTATCTATTTCTGATTTCCTGTTTCAAAACCTATGCTTTTGTTTTTCTTACTTACTTTTATTATTTCTTTACATTAGCTGGTCATTAACTTCAGTTTTAAAACATTTTTTCCCTTTTTTAATATTACTTCTTCCTCTTCTTCAAAACTCCTAAGTCTTCCTTATGTAGGAAATTAAACTGAACTTTTAAGGAATGGTCATTTGCTTTTTCTTCACTGACAGATTTCTCTCATTTCTATATGCTGTTTATTTTTTAACAGAATTAGTAAACTCAAAGTATGTTTCATGAAGTTGCATGTCTACCTGTTCAAGATACAGGTACACTGAGGTATAAGTAAGAAAGCACTATCAGAAGCAGGTATTTCCTCCACATGACATAAAATACTCATTGGTGTCATGCAAACTGTGAGGCTCCAGAATTTTACAGGCTTTTATTGAAGTGGGACATGTAAGTATGCATCCAAAGTCTGTTTCTTGTGATATAGATAGAAATTCTGCCTGTAATCCGTACTGATGAGCATTTTTTACATCTTCAGCCAACATAATTTTGCATCTTTGCTCACTAGCTGTCCTGTTACAGAGGTGTAATAAATCTATGTAGGAGTGGGAACAAATTGTACTTTGATAAAAGTTGGGCCAGATTTACATTATGTAGCCTACTGCCCCTTTCACTTCTTCCAGGACTGAACCAATAAATGAGGACAATTGTGTGCAAACAATGTTTTAAATTGACTTTGTATGAGTGGAGAGGAATGAATCAAAGCCGGTGTCTCTGTATGCAGGGTCCAAATGTGTGTGACAGTTTATTGTTAATGGAATTTGAGGCCAAGAGTGGATGATGAAAAGGAAACTATTATCCTGCTACAGTAAGGAACACCAAGAAATGAAAGGATGGAAATGTTCTGTTGCAAGCCTCACAAGTTTGTCAGGACAAGGTAATTCAAAAGATTCTTAAAAACTGTTTTAGATGAGTGATGTGCCTTTGTGACCTCCAGTTTATCTTTCTTATCAATTCCAACATATTAAGAAATACCTATTAGATATTTCTCAAGGAAAGAGGTCTCTAAGAAAGTATCCAAGGCTCTTTCAACTTGCTGAAGGAGTCAGGACAAGACAGGAATAAAGTAGAATGAGGATCATAGCACAAAGCATTTTAATAGATACTTTCTGTACAGCAGAAGGTGGAGAGCCAAGCATGACAATGTTTTTCTAGAAAAGCTTTGAAAAGTGAGAGATACAATTATAGCTTTCAAATCTGTAGAAGTGTTTTCATCTTGTGATATTTAACCATCTTGGTTTTGCTTGTCATATATTTGCCTTCTTTTCCACTAGTGAGAATGTTTTTTCTTCTCTTCCCCAGCCTGAAGGTGCCTAGTTCATAAACACTTGCTAGGGTCATCAGACATACGATGCAGTTAGCCATTTCTGACAATTAGCATCCTCTGGTTTGACTTCCAAAGAGAAAATGTTTATTTTAAATACTTCTTTTAAAGTTAACTATGCCTTAACTGTGTGTAGTGGTTTAGATTTGTCAATTTTGTTTTCTCGGCCAACGCACCAAATAAATGTCTTGGTTTTAAAAGCAGTAACCAAAAAATTACTTATTTATTTTTGCTGTGAGATATGGATTAGAACAAGAGCAAAACAGGCTTAAAACTTACAAGGAATAAAGAAAGTTTATTAACAAAACTGCAAGAATAAGAACACCAGAATAAACTTCCAGAAAACTCTTTTATCCCCTACTACCCACCATTCCTTTGCTCACATGACAACATAGAGACAAAAAACTTTGGAACTTTGGTTTTTAAAACAGTCCCAATTCCTGCTAGAGTCTTTTCATCAGTCTTTGTAGAGAAACAGAAGTCTTCTTCCGCTAATCTATGGAGTTTCTCACAAGAAAACTATTTCTGTTACAGTTTTCTATTTCTCTGATGCCAGCTGCCTGGAAATTCTGTCATCATTTTACTCCTCCCATTTCACATCACTCTGAGGTGTGTATGGGTCATGAGTCTAGAGATGTCATTTTTTAAGGATGAGTTATTCAAAGGCAAAAGTCTTCTTCATCTGTCTCTGTGAGCTTCTCTGGAAACAGTTTTCTCATTGCCCTCAAGGCCTCAAATCTTCGCTTCACTCTGTTCCAGCACCTCACTGTATCACAATTACTCTACTTTTTGCTCAAAATCCACACTTTGAACACTCCATTCTTCCTAATATACTCTGTCATGAATTAAAGGAGTTTTTTTTAGAACACTCTTGTCTATCTCTATAGCTCTAACAGAAAAATATTTCAGCTTATAAAGCATCTCCTTATTGTCTCTTCCCCATCTAAAACTTAACTCTTTTCTTCACTGTCTTCTTCACGTTGATTGTCTCTCTCTCTCTGTCTCTCTGGGAAAAAGGAGTAATCTGTACATTTTATCCAGGTAGTAAAAGAATTAAAGTCTTGGAAAAGCTGCAGATGTTCATGGTGTCAGGTTTCAGTCCAGCAGCAGAAACTACAAACCAAGCCAGGCCAGGCCGGCTCCGTTTCTCTCCCCACCCCACCCCTCACTCTGCGGCCTTGTCCGGCCTGGAGCAGAGGGAGGAGGCTGAGACAAAGCCTTGTTACTTTTTCAGAAGCCAGAAACCAAAGAGAACAAGAGAACTTTGGCTTTACATTTTAAGGTGGTGTTCACAAGTTGATCTCACTTTTCAATGGTCAAAACTGCTGTCAATTCTTAGAAATGACCGATAATTGGTCAGGAGAAAAAACTCCCATCAGCCACCAGCAGCTTTAACTTCTTTAGCTCTCAAATCTATCTGAACGGTAAAGTCATCCCATGACACTGTGATAGGTTTAGTATTTCCTTTGTATTTCATCAAGAGTTTAAAATGTAAATCTTGTAGTGTGCTTTAGCACTTTACATGTTATAAGCTCTCAATGCCCCTCCAACCTGGCCTTGGACACTTCCAGGGATCCAGGGACAGCCACAGCTTCTCTGGGCAATATGTGCCACAGTCTCCTCCCCCTCCCAGGGAACAATTACTTCCCAATAGCCCTTATAATCCTACTTTCCTCCACTGGAATGTTCACCATTCTTTCCTCTGGTCATTTCCCAGTGAATTGGAGCTACACAAACATTTCCACTGTTTTGGAAATCCCAACAGCTCAACTGTGGACTTTTTCCTTTTGCTTCCTGAACTGTGTGAGTTCTCCTTTGTTTTACTCTGCATTAGAAAGGGGGAAATCATGGAATTATAGCTATGGTGGAAGGAAAAGCTTTTTCCCACTTAGCCCAATACTTTTACATCATAGTTCCTGACACTAAACGTAGGGTTGCACATGTTCCATATGCAAGAGCCTCTGCATTTTCAGTGGGCCCTGTATCCTGATTTAGAAGGGAATTCTCTGGTACGTGTGCAATTATCACACTTAATAGACACCAATAAAATTATGCTCTTGAATTTATTTTTTTTTAACACTTTTCACAATTCTTTATAATCTGTAGTTATTTACAAAAAAAATCTAGCCTGCAGCTATGCTGTCCACAACTTTACAGCTATTCATGATGTGAAAACACACTTTTTTAAAGCTGTGGCACATGCACTGTTTTCATTTGCAGTGACTGATTTGTCACTGTGAGAAGCTGTGTGACAGTTCTGTCACCACCCTCTCCACACGCTGCTGTCCCAGCCGGTCGCAGAACTCACTGCGGCGCGGCTCCCGGCCCATCCTGAGCAGGGTGGCGGCTGTGACCCGGCCACACGGCCAGCAGCCAGGGACACAGCAGCACCTGCCTCAGGGCACGGGCTCAGGGACAGGGCAGAGAGCTGGGCAGGACAAAGACTGTAAAGCTGCACACTCCCAGCCACAAGTGCTGAATGTACAACTCAGTCTGACACTACGTGGAGCAGGCTCACCAAGACTCCTCTGAGTTTAGAAAGCAAAAGGGTCCTACCAAAGCACTGACACAACAGGAGGGACTATGACGTAGTATGCTAATCCACTATAATAGACAACAGAGTTGTTACTTAGATACTGCATTAGCAATATTTAGATACAATATTAGCACTAAGTCTGATCATAATCATCCCCACAATCCCTGTGTCCTACTTCTGGGCAAGAACCTTCTCTCTACTATTTTGCTGTAGTAATATTCCCCATAATTCAAATAATTTACAGTGGACTGCTGACCTTTATTCTGCATTTTTTAAGATTTTAAGAGTACATCCAAGCCTAAATTGATGATCTTGTATTACAAGAAGTGCAACTTTTCTCACAATTTTGATGCTTTTCACTTCTCCTAGAAAACCTCTTCCTGAGAAAAATAAGAACCAAAATCTATCAAGGCTTCATTTCTGAGTGTCAGGCATTGAAACTGTTCATTAGATACTTGGTCCTGCAGTTAAGTCTTCAACCTTCAGTCATCTGATAGAATGAGAGAATAAACATTGAACAAGAATCTGGGCTTTGACATTAAATGAAAGAGAAGTTCAATCCCTACCTAAATTAGCATCACTAGTCTCCTAATGTAAATGAACAAATGAGGGAGTAATAGGCTTCCTGAAACCAGAAAATATTTTTTTATTTTATCCTGTCGAAGCCAAAAGAATATATTTTTTATATCTTTTTCCCTCAAGGCAAAAGCAAAATCCGAACATACAATCCGAATATACCTGACCATTCCTGATTAAGGCTCTAATAACTGAAATTAGAAGAGATTCAGTAGTAAGAGTTTCCACACACAAAGCTCACGTAGCATTTCTGTTTCATTACTGTCACAAGTGAGCAGTTTCCCTTGATAATGCTGCTTTGTGTACAGAAGAAAGAAGAACAAGAAGTTGTTTCTCCTAAGCAAAAGGAATGAATGTGGAAACCTGATGCCTTGTGCTTCCTGAGGGGAAGGAATTTGAACAGGATGAACGCATCTTGTGTTACACTATTTTCACTCTTTGGTGATTTTAGCCCTCTGCCCAGGTGTAGATCCTTCCATCAGCAATAGTTCCTCTCAGCTGCACTTTCCCCCATGGATTAATGGTAAACTGTGTAGCGTACACAAAACAGGAGGATTAACCCCCCACATTTTATAAACCGAATGGTTATAGAGTGTTTTAATGGCAAGAAACCCTCATAGCTCAATTTTGCTAGTCTTGCTATTTCTTCTCAGATGGGAGAAGACTTCAACAAAACACATTTGGAATGTCATGCACTATTTTGCTTCATTTCTATTCCCACTTCCTAGGGTCTTTCATCACCTTTATAAAGACTGTATTTTATTTTTGCCTTAGGCTGATGAGAAGTACGTAGCAGAGTCTGGAGAAAGACTACATTAGGAAATTTGAAAGTGGTCTATCATGATCAATTTTTCATTTTTGATGTCTTCTCCCTGTGCACATAAATTACATTTTTCACTTCAGAAGGATTAAGAATTTGTGAGATGAATTCCAAGATTGTCCTTCTGTGTTGCAAGGAATGCATTTTACATTTTACAAAGTGAAAAAGAGCACAAATATTTGGTGGTTGAGCACACATTCATTGTCTTGCTCTGCACTGAAATAGTTCATGACTCTTACTCCCTGCTAAGTGTAGTGTAAGGGTGCAATCACTTGAGATATCTAAGACTGAACTCAGCATGAAGAGCTCCAAAGTACTGAAAAGGAAAGCACTGTTTTCCTTAAAATATGTCACACAAATGCCGCACCACTTTCCATAGTAGGCAACCATAAAATGGTTCACTCTTGACCCATGACTAAATGCTAGTGTACTTTCTGAGATTCTGTCAAGCAATATGTAATATGATGGACTTCCTTAGGTGACTGTGAGAAATACTGTGAGTGTATTGTGTCCTACATTCCCAGTGACACTGTACCTAATGGCAGAGTCTTGGAAAAAGATGAGCTTTAAGGTCCCTTCCTACCCAAACCATTCCTGATCCTCTAAGTTCTACAGTGATGAGGAGCACTGATTTATAAGTACAGCCTAAGCTTATTTGTTTATTCATGGTACAGATAATTTTTTTCCCCTTACATAAGTGTAGAATTTATTTTGTCTATCTATGAATGATTGCAAAATGGAGTTGTTAACATGTGCTTTAACCTCACATATTGCTGTGTTTTCTTCAAAGATTCTCTTTTGAAAAACAGTATTATTTTGGACTTGTTACTTACATACTATTGAATTTGGGGACCTATTCAAAAGCAAATCCTACTATATTAATCAATCCCTGATGGATCAAGTTAGTCCCTTATAAAACTGCCAACTACCTGTTCTCATAGTAGATGAGTTGTGTTGGTTTGTGTTTCATTAGACCACCATTGGGAATTGAATTCTGTAATTGGAATTCCACAGATGACAACTTTAAATCCCGTCATTCCCAAAACATTCAATGGAAAAGACCATTCAACCATACTATTACAGATTTCAATTCCTAGGTTTATTCATGGGGACAGAGGACACTAATTTAGAGTTAGAGAGCATAACCTCTGAAAATACACATTTGTGTATCTCATATGCACTTAATTCTGAAAATGTTAACCATTTTGGACAATTTGTGCCTTGGTGACTGCTGTGGTTTTCGGGTCTCCTTCAGAGTGAAAATATTCACCTGCCTTCTGATAAATGGAACAAATAAAGAAAACTTAACCCAGCTTCAGATAATTTGTGTTAGGCAAAGCCTTGCTGATAGCTGATTTTATATTTTACTGCTCAGAAGGAGTATTTCTAGGTGGCATGTAAACATGGGGAAAATATGTCAGGTTCTTCTTAATAAATGTTATCCTGATCCTGGTAAGATGAGTTTAATCTTCAGGTTACATATTTGCTTAAATTTAGTCTTCTTACATATTTATCACATGGGGATTTACTTTTTATGTATTTTTTGGCCTGAGACATCATTTACCCTAAGAATTTGAGGTTAGAGAGTTTCTTGGGGTGCCAAGGTAAACAGTTAATATAAGAATTATTCAAGAAGTTTTGAGAGTTCAAGTAATGGATCATGAAATAAAGTAAGTGTGATTTATTGATGTTCCAGTTAGGGGTAAAGACAGAGATACAGAGGTCAAAGTTGTTTTGCTGAAGGTTCAGTTTCATAATCTGCTGATGACACAGAAACAGAGATCAGGTTCACATTAACTCTTGTGTAATTATATTTCATTTTTTGAACAACAGGAATGACTGTAAAGCCGTGAGGTTTGTCCTAATGTAGAATAACAATAATGTTGTATAATGATTTTGTTCATCTGGAATTGACAATAATTAACTCAAATATTTTTATAAACAGAGCCATTTCCAAGGAAAATGGCAGCTCACAATCCAGCTCACCACAAGGATTAATGGATCTTTTTGTCACTGCTAAAATGTAGTGAGTTCTGAAATAAGAATTCCCACCCTGCAGAAGAATCATTTAGAAAACAACATGTCAACCCCGCATGCTTCACTGAATGACCTGCTAGAATATTCATTAGACAGAGACATTTGCTTGAATATTTCTAGTAGGAACTATTTTTGCATGCAAACTCCCTACAGAATATCTGAAAGTTCATCATAAAGATAAGGAAATGCTTTATTCTTATATGTCAAAATTGACTTTCATGAATGCAAGTCTGAAAACAATTTGAGATCACTTGATTTTAAATGGGAGCATGACTTAAGTCTTTAAACCATGGATAATGCAGACTACTTAATAATCTGATCACAATCTAAAAGAGCTCTTTATCATTGAATACATTTACTGGGTTTTCTTTCTGAGCATTTTTTGCATGAATTATAGTGTGGCTTTTTAAGACAGTTTTGTGCTTCTATTTGAAAGTTTGTATTTTTTTTTTCTTCAGTGGAGCAGTCATCCATAAAATGGTCAACTTGGTAAATACCATGTCTTTTGGACATCAAGCTTGAAAATTTGTCAGCAGAATTAAGTTTTCCGGTGTTCACACTGTTCCTGTTCACTGGCTGGATCCATGAAGAAAGGACAATTAGAGCATGGGTCAGGATCCTGCTTTCATTACTTTTACAGCAGCTTCCCCATCTTTCTGGATCAATAGTGGTACTGTGAGAACAGCAGAGTTCTTGTGGGACAGAGCTCATGTGTATGAAAGGAATAATTTCACTACATCCTATGTAAAGGGAAACAGTTTACATTAGCAATTAAAATTTTTCATATGCTTAATTGTTCATGACATATGAAATTCAGGCTATTTAACTAAATAAATGTTTAATATTATAAAAATTAAGGGAAAAATAATCATGAGACAATGGAAAATCTATTTCAATTGTCACACTGAATTCTTATCAGCAGGTTTCTATAGAAGGGAAAATACTAACCCATACTAAAAAAAAAAAAATGCAGTAATGAAGGAGAAGAGAGTAATGTAGCACATTTATTTCATCTAAGTAATTCTGGGTACCTGGCACATCAGAGACAGTGGGAGACTCTTACTATAGTATATTATCTGCATGGAACATGTTCCACATCTGCCTCTTACACTCAACACACCAGATTCATCACAATACAGTACCAGATTCATAGACTTACAGAATGGTTTGAGTTGGAATGGACCTTAAAACTCATCCACCCTCTACCATGGGTAGGGCCACCTTCCAGTAGACTAGGTTGCTCCAAACCATGTCCAGCCTAGCCTTGAACACTTTTGGAATGGGGAACTCACAACTTCTCTGGTACCAATAGTATCAGATTTCTTACATATTTGGTTCCTTTGAAGATGAACAAACAGATTTTGAAAGAAGGAGTAGATGTCACCAGGTTTGGCTGCACTTGCTTTGGCAGCATTATTATCTTCTATTCCACTTGCATCACAGAAAGTCTTCCCAAACCTGTATACTTCTGGCTAGCAAAATGGATAAAATGGACAAATTCAAGGTGGTATTACTGAAGGCATAGAAAGGAATACCAAAATTGTATCACTGTTCTTTTGTTTCTTTGAGACTACTGAAACTCAGTAGAACTGGATGAATTACTTGAGTGCAAGCAAATGTTTTCTCTTTCCTGTTAGTCTGTGCTTGTTCTTAATTCCTGAGAGCACTTTGTGTAAGAATGATTTTTGTCTATGTCTTTAGATGTCAAGGTGAAATACGTCTCAATTTTTCAAAGCAGATTTGCCTGACATTAAGACTCAGCTGCAGCATTTGTGGAGTCAAAGACTACCAAACTGCAACCAACAAGGATAATGGGACAAGGAAGATTGGAAAAATCAGGGGTAATGCTCAAACCACATGCTAGTCACATTCAAGCTCTCTTTACTGGCAGTCATTCTCCTGCTGTTTTTCTCCCCATGCCAAATCATGCAGCTTTCCTCTTCCGACCCTAATAGACCACCCACCCTGCTACATAAACAAATTCTACCATGTCTCTCTTGCTTTGCAGAATAATACGCTGAGTTTTCAGTGGCAGACCAGGACAGCAGAGCTGGTCTCACTCTTGGATGGATACCTCTCGCTTTCAAAAGCAACTTCTTTAGTGGTTACGTCCCACAGGTCAGCATCACTTTTTAGGGGGTCAAGGCCAGTGCCCCTCCACCTTGGCTGGCATTCATTTTTACAGTTAAACACCTGCTTAATCATCACCCAATACTGAATCTTAGACAAAAGACACAACAAGGGAAAAAGCACACTTCAAAGGGTTTTAAGTGTTTCACTTCTAATCACTTTAGAAATGAAACCTTTTGAATTAAACTGAAGCCAAGGAGACACTGAAGTACTCCAGCCCTTCAGGGGTATTTGGTCTCCCTTTTTCCAAATTGTATTCCAATAGCTCATCATCAGATTATTTTTCCTTTGCCACCTGAACCATACGAGTTCTCCTGCGTCTCACTCTACATTATAAAGGGGGAAATTATGGACTTCTTATCTGTTCGCAGAGCCCTTTGGGACACTTGGGACCCCACCCACGCCGTTCCCCTTTGTGACGAGGAGGCTGCGTGTGCCCAGAGCCCATTGTGACACCTGGGGCCACGCCCTGACCAGGCGGGTATAAAAGGGCACGGAGAGCCCGGCGGTGCCCACTCCCAGGAGAGCAGCTCCGGCAGGAGACAGCGGCTCCGGCAGGAGACAGCGGCTCCCGGGAGAAGGCGGAGTGTGAGCAAGTCGGAAATGTCTATGGACATGGAGACGAGCTCATCCACAAAGCCAGAGAACACCTCTCCGAAGAAGGCGATGGGGCAGCACGCAGCTGCCTCGGGGCCTGGGCCGGGCTTGCCATGGGCGAGGGAACTGCTGCACCGTGACTCCTGGGCTGGGCCTGCCGCGCAGGTGGCAGCACCAGAGAGCCGGGCAGCGGCCCCTCATAGCCTCAGGGCCTGCGCCTGGGCTCTGCTGCACTTGCTGTGGTGCGGCTTCCTTGCCATCCTGAGCAAGGTGCTGGCCGTGATCTGGAGATGCGGCCAGCAGCTGGGCCTGGCTCAGGGCACGGGCTCGGGGACGGCGGCAGCAGCCGCCGCAGCAGGGGCAGAGAGCGGGGCAGCTGCCCCGCACGGCCCCAGCTGCGTCCCCGGCCCCTCAGCAACACAGGAAGCTCACGGGCAGTGGGCAGCACCGAGGGTAGTTCTGCCAGAACTGCAGAACGAGGAGGGGGACATCTCAGAGGATGTCCGGTCCAGCACCAGTGGGGTTGAGAGCTACTCGGCATTGCTGCCGCTGCTGATGTCAACATCAGACACCAGCTCTACATGTAGCTCTGACCCCAAACTCCTGGAGCTTTGGACCGGCACAAAAACCGAAGATCGAGCAGCTGTGAAAGGGCAAGATAACAACAGGAACAACTTGCCGAAGAAGAGGAATGTCACCATTATCCACACCATCTGGGTGAATCCCCGCTACCCACAGCTGCTGATGGACCCCGACTTGGTGCTGGAAGATGGGGAAGATGCTGAGCTGCCGGGCACATCTTATGGCCTGGTAGCTCACAGGTTCACCCAGCCAGCAGGTGCTGCCCCGGCCAGAGCTCCACAAGTTAAGGAGCACCCTGTGCGTGCCACTGGCCAGCCACAAGAGATGGCAAAGCCAGCCGCTGGTGCAGCCCCTGGCGCGCAGGCGGCAGCAGCAGAGAGCCGGGCAGCGGCCCCGCACAGCCTCAGGGCCCGCGGCCGGGCTCTGCTGCACTCGCTGCGGCGCGGCTCCCGGGCCATCCGGAGCAGGGTGGCGGCTGTGATCCGGCGATGCCGGGAACACAGAGCCACAGGCGTCAGGGCCCGGAGGCAGTGAAGCCGGCCATAGAGATCAGGAGAGGGAGGGCAGGGAGAACAAGGGAGGGTTAGAGATAGGGGGGACCAAGGGGGGGGTAATAGGAAACACAAGGGAGTTAAGAGGGTGGGTAGAGAGGGAGGGCAGGGAGAACAAGGGAGGGTTAGGAGATAGGGGGGACCAAGGGAGGGGTAACAGGGAACACAAGGGAGTTAAGAGGGTGGGTAGAGAGGGAGGGGAGAAAACTTTAGCTAGCATAGGTAAATAATAAAGTTCTGTAGGTGAAATTAGTGTTCTGATGGCCTAGAGATTAGTTTGACCAGTCTAGGTAAGATGGTTTTGTTGAAATAAAAGGACTGAATTAATAAATACTGAGTGGTTGCTTTTTTCATTGCGCTATAGTCATCGTTCTGGGGGGAGATCCTGAATGCCAAAGCCTTTGGGTTGCTGGGGCGGTGCAGTGTGTGCTGTGTGGGGCAGAGGAGAAAGGCGCTGCCTGCACCGGGAGGGATGTGGGGACACCAAGTCTTTGTGACTTGTGGCACAAGGAGTTTGTTTGATGCAGGACCCCGTTCTTCCATCCCAGTTCTCCTCCAAGATAGCTGCCTGCTGTAGAGATCATTCTGGGGGATCTCTGA
This sequence comes from Cyanistes caeruleus, assembly GCF_971803275.1. Lineage (NCBI taxonomy): Eukaryota > Metazoa > Chordata > Aves > Passeriformes > Paridae > Cyanistes > Cyanistes caeruleus. The sequence goes on from NC_141709.1 coordinate 8,848,455, forward strand.
GGGAAGGAGTGCTTGCCTGGCATTGCAAATGGCAGCTTCTCAGCCAGCAGGGACCACCCACACAACTGGGTATCTGAATTAAATCTTCACAACTTGACACACACAGAACAGCTTCTCTCAGGGCAGCTACACGCTCCCTCTCCTGGTGCAACCACATGTTCCACTGCCCAAGCCCCATCCGTGTTTGTGTCACTTTCTCTCCTATTTACACTCCAAACAGCATCAGGTTTTCTCCCACACACATTCCAAACAGCACCAGTTTCTGTGCTCTGGGCATCCCACCCTTGTTCCCATTCATGTTGACGATTCTGGACGATGCCTGTGCACAAAAGATTTGAAAGGCACTTGGAATTGCACATTATTAGTGCAGGCAAAAATCCGTCACCTTCCTTAGGTGCTTTAGGCAACTCCAGATCTTGATTTTCCAGCACCAAGCACAGCCAATTAAACCTGGCAAATACAGGGCAGATTTCCATTTTTATCTGTGCTCCCTGATGGATGTTCTTGGGTTTGGTGGCATTACTTGTGGATCCTGGAAACAGTTTTATCTCGAGCAGGGCCAGAAGGATGTTCTGAGGCCTGAGCTTTTAAAAACACACAAGTCCTGTGCTTGGCGATATCTTGCCCATGTGCAGGGAGCAGTGAGCTCATCCAGGTGAGGCAAACATATCCCTTCTGTCCTATTTCTCTCCACCCTTTCTTTTGATTTTAAATCTGTGGAACTGGAGGGAAAAAATTCCCCCAGGAAGCAGACACAAGCTGCCCCAGTGCTGTGGGTCCTGCCAGCCCTGGCCTGTGCTGATGGAAGTTGGATGATGCTTTTGTGATTCATCTCCTCCTGCAGGAATTTTAATTTTTCACAATCACATGCCTTGATGAGGTTTCTCACCAATTGTATAGATTTTAGAAATCACCAGGTTCCCAAAGTGGGGTATGTTTGGGAGGGAGATGGGGGTTTCCTGGATGATCCAGGCGCTACCTGGAGAATCGAAGCGCTGCCTGGGCAATTCAGGCACTTCCCACAGGATCCTGGCTCTGCCCACAGGATCCAGGCCCTGCCCACAGGATCCAGGCCCTGCCCACAGGATCCAGGCTCTGCCCACAGGATCCAGGCTCTTCCCACAGGATCCAGGCCCTGCCCACAGGATCCAGGCCCTGCCCACAGGATCCAGGCTCTTCCCACAGGATCCCAGCTCTGTCCACAGGATCCAGGCCCTGCCCACAGGATCCAGGCAGTGCCCACAGGATCCAGGCTCTGCCTACAGGATCCCAGCTCTGCCCACAGGATCCAGGCTCTGCCCACAGGATCCAGGCCCTGCCCACAGGATCCAGGCCCTGCCCACAGGATCCAGGCTCTGCCCACAGGATCCCAGCTCTGCCCACAGGATCCAGGCTCTGCCCACAGGATCCAGGCCCTGCCCACAGGATCCAGGCTCTGCCTACAGGATCCCAGCTCTGCCCACAGGATCCAGGCTCTGCCCACAGGATCCAGGCCCTGCCCACAGGATCCAGGCTCTGCCCACAGGATCCCAGCTCTGCCCACAGGATCCAGGCTCTGCCCACAGGATCCAGGCCCTGCCCACAGGATCCAGGCAGTGCCCACAGGATCCAGGCGCTGCCCACAGGATCCAGGCAGTGCCCACAGGATCCAGGCTCTGCCCACAGGACACCGTCCAGCCGCCGCGGCCCTCAGGGCAGGAGGCAGGAATAGAGGGGGCTGCAGAGAGTGCAGCTGGAGGGAGGCCTTGCTTTCACTTGGCTTTGTTTCCAAACACCCAGGGGCTGTGAGCATCCATATTTTTCCTTATAGTCCAAGCCCAGGGAGTCCAGCCTGGGAAAACCATTTCAGAACATAAACAACCACGTTCTACCAGTGTCCTAGAGGAAGGAGTGAATGGCAACAGGAATTTTCCCACTGTGCTTTGCCTCAAGCACCTGTGACTCTACCTCTGCCCCGATGAATTATGATCTGATTCTGTAAGCTAACCCACACAGCCAAAGGGAGATGAGGACTTGGGCATTGTCATTACCATCAAAGAAAGATGTGGCAATTCTCAGATGAGAAATCATTTACCTGCAAAAGGACATAACATTGTTAGGAGATAGTAAGAATCATCAAAAATGTATGTGGAAAACTTTGTTCTAAGTAAGTATCATGTCAATACTTTAATATGCAGTTTCTAGCACAATATATAAGCTTCATAGCTTATAGGTTCATCTACTAAGGGTTTTTAATCTATAAAATCAGGTGTAATGAGGAAACACAAATATATGTGTACAAATTAAAGAGTCAGAGACTGAAAGCATAGTTTAAAATAAAAAATACTTAGATGTTGAAGATGATAATGTCTAACTGAAACCCACGAGCATGTTTCTAGATGTCTTCTCACTACAGGAAGCCACACAGCAATAAAGAATAGCTGCTCCAAGTAAAGAGGCAGAACATGCAATAAAATAATAATAATCAGAACCAATGAAATATTAAATATAAAATTTTAATATTCTTATACTTTCCAGTAAGTTGCAGTACAAGTAAACTAGTTCAGATATCCACTATAGCCCTACAGCAAGAATGTAATCAATTTCAAGGATGTCAGTGAGGTTTACCGTAATTTTAGAAACTCAGACTTAGATAAGCACCATAGAAACATATTTATAAATATTTAATAGATATTTTATTTTGTTTGTAATCTCACAATTTGCATAGTATTAAATTCTGCCCATTGTATTCCTTCATTCTGAAGCAGGGACTGGAGCTCTGGGAGTCTGGTTAATAGTGTTTCCTAATATTGTTCCTCCTTAAGTAAACTGTTAGATTAACTTTTCCTTAGTTGACATATATGAAACAAGATTTTTAATCCACACTTTGTCTATTAAGCTAGAAGCAGCGAATCCCTGAATTCTATTAGCAATTTAGACTTTGGATTCAAGAAGGATCTAGTTCCACGTTTGGTGGCATGTAATAACTTCTGCAGTGTTCCCTTGCCCTCATCTACTTGTTAGTGTCCTCAGATGTCCACTGCCCTAGAAAAGATTATTTTATTAATTTATTTTATTTATTTCTTTTTCCTTCTTAGATTCCCTTACCTGGAACCGATCACACTAAAACCAGCTGGGTTCTTCCATCTGACAGTCTGCAGTTGCTTTCTCTGCTTCAGTATGCGCTATAAAGCTGTCCTGTTACAACAGAGGAGATATTTGTAGGTAAGAAGGAAGTGGAATGGAGCCGGAGCATTTCGGATGGAGGTCTCCACAGAAATGAAAGAAAGATCGCAGCCAGTAACAAGAAAGTTTCAGAAATGAAGAGGGAAAGGATAAACACTTTTTTCTTTCAACCATGATGAAATTCTTGATACATCTGACAGTAAGACTGCAGAACCCCAAATTTTCCCAAGTTCTCCATGATTGCAAGTAGCTGTGTTAATGAATTCCAGTTATTTTTTTTCTAAAATACTTAAAAATTACAGTCTTTCATAAACATTTATAGTGGGTTGGCTCACAAATGTGTTAAATCATTCACTATATATCATGTTTGGGGAAAAGATCCAAAATAGCTCTCCTGATTAAACTTTCTATGAAAATATGTTGCCTTTTCAGAGGGTTTTTCTCTTTCAGCTGAAATACTTTTATAAAGTGAATTCTTCTAAACAAAAAAATTAATTTTGCAATTAGGAATGTGTGTAAGGAGCTAGTAAAAATAGCTTCTCTGCTTTAAACTTCTGTGTCAGTGCAATTAAAGTCATGTGCTGGCATCAGCAATTTCATACGTCAGCATCACATGAATGCATTCTTATTTCTCAGTTAACTCTTGACTTTTGCAACCAGTTATGGCTGCAATACAAAATTTGAAATACACTGACCTAGGGAATCTTGTATTACAAGCCTACAGTGAGTAAGTGAAGTTTGAGGAAGGTTGGGTGGTGGATTGACCTTGATCTGGCCCTCACCCAGCTGGTCTCTCACTCCCTCTCCTCAATGGGAGAGAAGAGAAAATAAAATGAAAACTCTCATGGGTCAAGACAAAAGACCATAAAATCAATTACTGATGATTGTCATGAGCAAAACTTGGCACTTGTGTTATAGTTATAAATAATAATTATATTATATTATATTATATTATATTATATTATATTATATTATATTATATTATATTATATTATATTATATATATAATAATTATCGTTGCTATAAAAACATAGTAATATAATTATAGTGTTGCTTTTCAAGACAGTTTTGTGCTTCTATTTGAAAGGTTGTATATTTTTTTTCTTCAGTGGAGCAGTCATCCATAAAATGGTCAACTTGGTAAATACCATGTCTTTTGGACATCAAGCTTGAAAATTTGTCAGCAGAATTAAGTTTTCTGGTGTTCACACTGTTCCTGTTCACTGGCTGGATCCATGAAGAAAGGACAATTAGAGCATGGGTCAGGATCCTGCTTTCATTACTTTTACAGCAAGCTTCCCCATCTTTCTGGATCATAGTGGTACTGTGAGAACAGCAGAGTTCTTGTGGGACAGAGCTCGTGTGTATGGAAGGAATAATTTCACTACATCCTATGTAAAGGGACACAGTTTGCATTAGCAATTAAAATTTTTCATATGCTTAATTGTTCATGACATATGAAATTCAGGCTATTTAACTAAATAAATGTTTCATATTATATAAAATTAGGGGAAAAAATAATCATGAGACAACGGAAAATCTATTTCAGTTGTCACATTGAATTCTTATCAGCAGGTTTCTATAGAAGGGAAAATACTAACCTGTTGTAGTTGATAGCCTGAAATATATCTTTTCCCCTCTTTTAGTTGGGATCTCCCCCCCACCCCCAGCTTCTCTTTCTCCTGTTTACCTGGTGTCAGGTTACCACGGTTACTGAAGTTTCTCTCCTCAGCCCCACGGCGAGAGGCCGGACAGAGAAAAGAGAAGACCCTGCTGGCATTTCCAGCTGCTTGAAGTTTCTTTAGCCCAGGAAAGCACGGGCTTGGGAGAAGAGAGACCCTTCTTTCCAACACGCAAGTTTGTAACTTTGTTGTTCCTGTCCCAGAATGCCTCTGAGCTATGGAAGCTGAGAGGCCATGCTTACCTTGCCTTCCCTTTCTTTCCCCCCTGTGTTGCCAGGAAACCAAGCCCGCCCCCTCTCCCCCCCTCTGCCCCTCTGTGGAGAATACTCCTGCACCTTTGTGGGCATTTGAAGAAGTTGGTGTCTGTTATTTCTTCTCTCGGTGTGTGTGACCTTGATTTGTAGAAAGTTTGTAAGATGTACTAACTGAGAAAAATAATTGTTTCTTTCTCTGATGTTCCCTCCCTCCGAGAAACCCTGTTAAAAGAGACCCCCCAGACCCCAAATCCTTTGTCTCTCGTCCTTTGGATTCCCCTTCACAGAAATAAACTGTGGAATGCAAACCAGAGAGAGAGTCCCCCCCTGATTTCTTTACTCACTCTATAGACTTGAATTCTTGAAGAAAATCAGTGAACCCCACAAACATATGCTGGCTCGAAACTCGAGTGAAGAGAAACCTCATCACTGAGCTAGCCGGGCCACACTCGAGGAGATCGAGTCAATGGGCAGGGACACTTCCAGCAGACCAGGTTGGTCCAAGTCCCAGTGTTGACCTTGATGTCTCTGGCCAAGTTTAGTTCTATTAGGGCTTAAGCTTTCCCAAGACAATCCCTGGCTGCTTGGACAATCCCCCTGTATTCCTCCCAGGCTGTCCTTGCTTCCATCCTCTGCAGGCTTCCTGTTTGTGTTTGGCTTTGTCTGGGAGTTCATTTTTCATCCATGCATGCCTCCTTGCATTTCTGCCTGACTTCCTATTTGTTGGGATACATCACTCCTAAACTTGGAAGAGATAACATGTGAAGTTTATGTATTATGATGTATGCCTATATGCATGATATACAGGAAAGAATTAATAGCATTTTCACTGTTAGTTAAGAGGGAACTTAATAAATGTTTCATTCAGTTACATAACTTGCTTAAATGTCATTACATAATGGGGCTGTAAAAATTGAGGGCTTGCTGAATGGGGGCTTTAGGGTTTTTTTAGCTCCAAACATACTGGGTGCTGATAAATGCACTTGAAGCTACCCTTTCCTTTGCCTTGCACCACTGAGCTTGTATTTCTTCAGAATGATTGCCGTATTTCCATCAGGAACATTCAGTCAGGTCATTAATTTTAAAAGTTGAGAGTCATACTTGATAGCACTTTATAAGGCATGATTGGCTTACAGCAAGCTTCTTGGTGTGGGTAAAATAGAATATTCAGTACCTGGTGCAACACTGACAGATGTCACCCAAACAACTTCGCTATCCCTGCCCAGGACAGAAAGAACATCTGAGCCACTGGACCAGCAGGAGGTGCCAGGAGGTGCCAGCATCCAGCTTACGTGGTGATAGAACATTTTGATGTTGATCCTGAAATTATAACTGATACAGTCACAGAAACACAGAATATCCTGAAATGGAAGGAGCCCCCACCAGATTCATCCAGTCCAACTCGTGACCCTGCACAGACACCCCAACAATCCTACCCTGTGCATCCCTGGGAGCATTGTTCAAATGCTCCTGAAGCTCTGGCAGCCTTAAGGCTGTGCCCATTCCCTGGGGAGCTTGTTCTGTGCCTGACCACCCTCTGGGGAAAAATCCTTTCCCTGATACCCAGCCTAATCCTCCCCTGACACAGCTCCAGCAGTGCCCTTGGGTCTCCTGTCCCTGGTCAGAAGGAGCAGAGACCAGAGCTGCCCCTCTGCTGCCCCTTGGAAGGAGCTGCAGCTGCCGACAAGGTCTGCTCTCAGTCTCCTCTGCTCCAGGATGAACAAACCAAGTGACCTCAGCCACTCCTTCTTCATTTACTGTCAGTTAATTTAGTTGTTAAAAAAAAATTATATTACTCTGATCCTGATTCCATTGAAACCATAGTAGTTGAGTCATTTTGTTCATGATAAAACTATTTTTCAATTTCATGTTAGGTACAGGTGAAACTTCAAGTATTCTATGGCAGACAGAATCAAAAAGAAGATTAAACTAGGTGCTAAAATAAAAGACAGATATTCTCAAATAATTGAAGTGCATGAAAAACAGTGAGAACTAAAATGTCATCATCTTAGTGATGTTTTGTTGAACTCTTTCCAGTAGCTTCATATCCCACTTGTTCATTATCCAGCTTGGGAGCCCAGCTGAGGCCTCACCAGCACTGAATAGAGGGAAAGGATCTACAAAGACATGCCAGAAGGTCATGTGGCCATCCAGAGGAACCTCGAAAAGCCTGAGAAATGGGCTGACAGGAACATCACCAAGTTCAAGAAGGGGAACCCCCAAGTCCCGTTTCTGGAGAGGAACACTACCAGGCAGGCACCAGAGCATGCTGCAGGCCTCCTAGCTGGGCTGGAAAGCAGATGGTCAGGAAAGGCTTGGCACGTCCTGGAGAGCACCAAGATCAACACAAGCCAAAATATGCACCCTTCTGGCAGAGAAGAGCAAAGGGATCCTGAGTTGTGTTGAGAGTGCAGCCAGCAGGCCAAGGGAGGGGATCCTTCTCCTCTGCTTAGCACTGGGGAGCACCTCTAGTGCTGGCTCCAGTTTGGGGCTCCTCAGCTCAGAAGAATGCAGTGAAGGGCTGTGAAGATGATGATGGAGGGACTGGAGCAACTCTGCCGTGAGGAAAGATGGAGAAAGATGGAACTATTGAGCCTGGAGAAGAGAAGGCTTAGGGTGATCTTATCCATGTCTATAAATACCAGAAGGGAGGGCACAAAGAAGAGGGAGCCAGGCTCTTCTCAGTGGGCCCAGTGACATGACCGGAGTGAGCGGTCACAAACTGAAATACAGGAGATCCCCTCTAATCTCCAGGAAACACTTTTTTATTTTGAGAGTGACCACACACTGGCACAGGTTGCCCAGGGTGGTTGTGAAGTCTTCTTCCTTAAGCTGTTGAAAAACTGCTGAGACACAGTCTTCCTTTTCATATTTGTTCACAAACTAAAAGAAAAGAAAATGCAAAAAAGTCCTATTTGCTAACACGTTAGAAAACAGTAAAACTCTGGTAATTTTTTTAATATATCTTTGATTTCCATTGATACTTGTTTCAGAAGTATATTGGTTTGGTACATTATTACCAAATTAAATACTTTTATTACTCATTCCAGAAAAGAAGGTGCAACTTCAATTACATATTATGTTTTTCTTATAGAGTTTAGCAATATGACAAAGTAGATAATGTACACTTCTTTGCTTAAAACTTCAGTAACTGAAATTTTCATGAATAAGAAAGCTTACAAAGTTCTATTATAATACATTCTATCAATGCCTTTTACTGAGAAAATTTAATTAAAGTCAGTAAACTCATAGAAAGAATAAACTGAAATCCGTCTGTTCTGTGCAATTAGCAAAGTCCTTTCCAAAAAAACCAAAACCCAAGCACCCACAAACCACCAGTACAAAAGGTGTTTGTAGTGACAGCTGACAAATGATTGTGAACAGCATTCTACCTGGGCCAAATCAAGTGTCTTGTAAAGCATCAGGATTATCTAATTCCTTACAGAAGTGGCTATGTCATGATAACATTTTATGAGGTATTTAATGGACATTTATAAAGCTGGGAAAGAAGGACAAAGAGTAAAAACTCACAAAAGTAAATAGTTTACATCTCCTCTTATTTTATATCTATTTCCTGGCCTGGGAAAATTTTTCTTTCCAAACCTGCATGATGCACAGTACATAGCAAAACTCTTTGGAGCATTAAAAATTTGTCACACTTATAAAGCAGAAGTAGCATGTGCCCACAGCCAAGACTGACATTGAATAGTGACAAACTGGTCTCCATGTCCAGACCTGTTGATCATGATGAATAAAGGCTGCTGGTGTAGAGGTTACAGATTGACCTGGATGGACAGATGAAGGGGTAAGCACAGGGGCACCTACTGGGACTGTGTAGAACTGTAGTTAGAGAGAGCCTCTGTGCCTGCTGTCCTCCAGAAGAGAAAAACACTCCCACCCAACTTGGCATCATCTGTGAATTACTGAGGGTGCACTCAATCCCCTTGTCCAGATCACTGATAAAGATACTAAACAGGACTGGGCCCAAGACTGAGCCTTGGGGATCAGCTGGATGAACTCCACTTCCCACCACTCTGGGCCCTGCCATCACCCAGTTTATCACCAGCAAACAATGCACCTATCCAAGCCATGAGCAGACAGTTTCTTCAGGAGAATGATGTGTGACGCAGTGCAAACAGGATCAGGGAGCTGCCTAGGAAGAGTCTCAGGTGAATCCAGGAGAATACAGTACAGGACTGCTCAGCTTTCAAATCAATCTTGCTTAAAGAATTCTACAAAACTGTAACAAAACAAACACAGACACAAAAACCCCAAACAAATAATGAAAAAAACCCAATCAAACAGGCAGAAATTAAAAAACCCTAAACAATCAGGTTGAAGGTTTTTATTAACTTAAAAAAAATCAAAACAAACAAAAAGTCACATTTCTAAAGGCTGCTTTCCCAGCCTCTTCTCTCTACTGGGAGGACATCCTGAAGTGGAGCCAGCTGGAAGCAGGTGGGACAGGACAGAACCTGGGCTATTCTCACAGGCCAGCCCTGTGGCTCCCCCATTGCCAAAACCTCTAAACATAAACTAAACACAGGTAAGCACATGTGTACAGACATAGCAAAAATATATTTGTCTTAAAAAATAATAGTCTTGGCCACACATTTATACCACTGGAAAGAACATAGTCACTCCTTTCAGTTTTCTTTTCAGTCACTACAAATGTTTAGAAAATATAGGAGTGCAAAAAATGGAAATATCCAAGATCAATATGAAAACAAATAACAAAGATTCCATTTTGAAACTTTGCATTGGACATCCTTTGCAGAAATTTACTCAGAACTTTAAGATTTACAAAAAAGATCAAGAGTATTGGAGTCAAATGGCTTCTGTGTTAGTACAACACAATCCATGGAGACTTCAGCTGGCTGCCTTGATTTCTCAAATATGATGGAGGGAACATCTGAGCAGCTACAGCTCCCAGTTCTCTCAGGGACCTGCCATGCATCTGGGTGGGTCCCATGGCCTTGTGCATGCTCAGGTTCCTCAGGTGGTTTTAAACCTGACCTTCTGCTACAAGGGGCTGGAATTAAGTCTGCCAGCCCAATAACCTGAGAGATGTGGGAATAGTGACTGGCAGTAAAAATTGAGACCAACAATTGTTGAGTACCTCAGCCTCCTCCTTGTCTGTTGTCACTAGTCCTGTCTGGCTTGTGGGGGTAGGGGGGAAACAGGGGAGGTGTGATAGGTTTCTTTTTATCTTCCTTTTCCCACTGAAGTACCTCTAGGTGCCCTTATTATTATTTTTAAAGGCTTTTCCAAATGCAGCTTCAGCTGAACCTTAGCTATACTGATCTCATCCTCACACACCAATGTGTTATCTCTCTATCTTTCCCATGATGTGTGCCACTACATATTGCCTGCATATGACCTTCTTGCATCACATATATTAACTTTCAATAACCCTCTTGCTTTAACTTTCTTTCAAAAACCACTTTGCATTACATATGTTGTATGCATATTATTTTCTTGCATTTTAAACAAGGAGATCCTTACACTGCCAAGCTGGTCTCCTGCATTCCTTGTTTGACTTCTTACAAGTGGCAATTGTGAGCCCTTGTTCTCTAAGAAGAATGTCTTCAAATAGGTGCCAGCTCTGTTCAGCTCCATTATCCCTGAGGACAGTTTCCAAGGCATCCTATCCACTACTTCCTTAAAGAACTGAAAGTTTGCTCTCCTAAAATTTAGGGTCCTCATCGCAGCCAGACTCTCAAGTGCTCCTGCAAATAAAAGTCTATATATAGATAAATGTTTACAGAAGCCATTTTGAATGAATACAGGGTAAAAAAAAATAAAGAGCAGTTCTCATGCCAAGGATGAAAGCCCAGCACTCAGAATTCACAGCTGGCACTCACTCCCCAGTGCTGCAGCAATACTGAGTCCCAAGGCACAGGAAACTGCCTTTGCCATTGCACCCTTTGCACTCTCCTGAAAAAGCAAGCACTGGCACACTGCTGCTGTCCTTCCCTACACATGGATTTCAGCACAGACCTTCTTGCTTCTCATGTTGTGCATTCCCATTTGTAGACTGCAAAGGCAGTGTGATCAGGAGATGGTTCTTTGTTTGCAGGACTTTGAACACACCTTCTAAATACCTGCTCTGTTTATGTGGCTGTAAAATGGAATTGTTTCTAAAACTTCCAAGCAAGTGTGCTACAAGGCTGAAATAGTAATTCTGCATTAAGTACTTTTCCCTCTCCAAAGGAGCGGTGCCTTCCATTGTCCGAGGAAGATCAGAGATTTTTCCCATCCTTTCATCACAGGACAGGAAATGCAAGGAGCGGGCAGGACCCGGTGTGTGCCGGCAGCGACCGCCCGGTGTCCTCCTTGTACCGCAGAGCGCTTGGAGCGCCTCCGGCCCTGCTGCTGCTGCTGCTGCTCGTGGGACTTCACCGTGAGCCCGAGGGATCGCCGCTGGAATTGGCCCCCCGGCATCGCCCGCTGGGAATTCACACCTGAGGGATCACTTGCCTGGGAATTCACACCTGAGCGATCACCGCCTGCCAGAATGTCACCGTAGTCATCTTACCACAGGAGAAGTCTGCAGAGGAACAGCAAGCTACAGCTGAAAGATCTGTGGCGTAAATTATTCCGTGGTAATTCCTCACCTGCTGGGCACAAAAAGAGATTTAGCAGCTGCTTCTTCCTCAGCTGAGGAGTGTCCTGCGTGTTTCAGTTCAAGGACCCAAAGCACCATTTCGTAAAGGTGAAAAGCCAAAAAGCACAAGCTCTCTGCAGTGAAGCTTCCCTCCCAGAGCTGCTGTGCACTGCTCACACAGTGCAGAGGAGGCACCAGAGGGTGCAATCGCTGTCTGCTGATGAGTCCTGCCTCAGAGGAATCAGCAGAGAGCTAGAGACTAGGAATGATTATCAGGCTCCCTGGTTTCTCTTCGTTCTTGCATATTGGACTAGTGAAAGGGCTGTGGTATTGAAATGAAAGCATTCTTTGTGACAGCTTCCTCTAAGCTTTATTCTCCACTTAAGATTATTCTGCATCCTGGAAAAGACCTGATTCCCCTTTGCTTTGTGTTCATCTTCTGCTACACCTTGGCTGGTAACAAAAGAATTACTGAACTGCTGCTTTGGAGTGGAGAGAGAAATCACTACTGCAGCTGAACATGGGCCAGCACGGTGCCCAGGTATGCGAGAAGGTCAAGGGCAGCCTGGCCTCTACCAGACATAGTGTGGCCAGTAGGATCAGGGCACCGACTGTCCCCCTGTTCTGGGCACTGCTTAGGCCAAACCTCGAATCCTCCGCTTATTTGTGGGATCCTGATGACAAAAAAAGACACTGAGGGACTGGAGTGTGTCCACAAAAGGCAACAGATCTAGGGAAGGAGCTGGAGAAGGAGCAGCTGAGGGAGCTGGAGGTGCTCAGTCTGGAGAAAAGGAGGCTCAGGGAGGACTTCTGGCTCTGCACAACAGGAGGGTGTGGCCAGGTGATGACTGGACTCTTCTCTCAGGTAACAAGTAACAGACAAGAGGAAATTGCCTCAAGTTGCACCTGTGGAGGTTTATTATGGAACCATTGAGTTGGAAGGAACCCACCAGGATCATCCAGTCCAGCTCCTGGCCTGGTACGTGACAGCCCAATAATACCATCACATGGGCTCAGCATTGTCCAACTATTTCTTGAACTCAGATAGGCTTGGTGCTGTGACCAATTCCCTGGGGAAGTCTGTTCCAGCGCTCAAGCACCCTGCAGGGAAAAAAGCTTTTCCTGATATCTAGCCTAAACCTCCCCTGACTTAGCTCAGGGAGCCAGATTATGCTGAACCACTGCTTTGGGGCTCTTGATTAATGCCTATTAACACTATCATTATTGATTATTTGTCAGAGGCTAAGACAGCAATAAATCATAAACTTTCAGACCGAGTTTGCGCTCTGCAGAACAATCCTTTAGCAAGACACAGTCTATAAGCACCTGGTTTGAAACACTACTCTGAAATACAGGCAGCCCACTTTCTCCACAGCTCTCAGTCCCTTGAAACGAAGTGCTCCAGAGTTCCTTGAGTCACCTGGTCAGGATTTTGCCCACTCGCAAAAGCACTTGCCTGTGACCTCTATGTATGAGCAGCAGACGTGATGAGCTGATTGCTCCAGCAACACCATCCGGGAAAGCCTTTTTTCACCTCTAGATTACTCTCTTTACTTGTCAAACATCGTCCTCATCAGAGCAGAATCTACTGCTCCCTGTGCTTTGGCGACCTTGCCGGCTCCGAGCCTTCCCCACTACTGCTCCCTCCCACAGCCCTGCTCGCAGCCCCCTCAGGCCGCTCCTTCCCCTGTCCCGCCCGCCAGCGGTACCACGGACAGGAACACCCCTGGGGCAGAGCCGCCACTTCGGCTAAACCACCACAAAGGCTCCAGAGCTTCCCAGTTTCACACTTACAGAACTTCAAGATGCTGTCATTAAAACGGACCCTTTTCCACCGATGCAAACAACTCGCACACGGCGGGGGGATGGGGGGGGGGGGGGGGCCGAGGCCGTGCCGGCCGTGGGAGAGCCCCGGGCCGGGGCGGCGGTCCGAGTGGCACCGAGTCCAGCCGAATGACGCCGAGTCCAGCCGAGTGACACCGAGAGTAATCGAGTGATGCCGAGTGACGCCGAGAGTAATCGAGAGACGCCGAGCTGCTCCGAGCGGTGTGTGGCGGTCGCGGCGCCGCCTCTCCGGGCGGGTCCGGGAGGGCGCGGGCAGTGCTCGGGACAGGTGATGGCCAGAGGCCGGCGAGCAGGGTGGTGCTGCCCGGCGTTGGGTTTGCAGCACTAGGTGCTCGCACCCTTCCAGGGTGCACAATGCTGCCGCTGGTTTGGGGGAAACCACCCAGCGGGCGTGCTCGTGCCTTGAGGTGCTCGGAAGCCGGAGGGCGACCGGCTCTTGGCCGTGTGTCCTGGGACGTGGGCGGGCGCAAACGCCTGGAACGGGGAGCAGCCTCTGCGGTATCCATGAGGAAAGCCGTCCCGTGGACATGCCGGGGGTCTTCTGGCCAGCCACAGCTGCCTCCATGGGGACGTCGGTGGAGGGGCCCCCAGAACTCTTGATGCGAGGACGGGACAGGACGGGACAGCACAGCGTGTGATGATGTTTCTCCTCAGAGCCACACTCCGCTGCTGAGCAGCACAGAGCTCGCACCGCGGGACCCTGGGTGCCTCCCTGGGGCGCTGCAGACTGGCTCAGCTGCAGACGGGGAACAGGGACGTGGCGTGCTGGGACATAGCACAGAGCGCCATTATCTTGTCTTCCAAGTATTTTAAGAAATGGGCTGAAATCCAGACAAAAATATCTTTTCCAGTTTCTGCGCCTTTACCTGTAGATCAGAGCAATGGTATTTCTTAGCCGTAAGGCAAGAAAAGGCGATAGTCTAGCCTCAGGAATGGCAACGACTTGGGTATTCAGAGAAAATGTATGGGGAAGACCTTAGAAGTTCCTTCCCCTAAGCGGAGGTGTGTTCTCATTGCCGTGCTGAGCTGAAAGGTCCGGTCGTGGGAAGTCTGGTGTGCCTTGTGCAGAGACGAACACAAACCGGGGGCTGCGTTCCCCGGTTCCGGAGCTCAGGTCCCGGGTGAGCGGGCCGGGATGGCCGGCCGGGTACTGCCGGCAGCGGCCGCCGGGGGGCGCTGTGGATGAGGCGGGCCCCGCCCCCGTTGGTCTGACAACGGCACGCGCGGGCTCGGCGCGAGCGCGTCCGAGCGGGACCGCCTGAGGGCCCCTGGGGGGCGGAGAGAGACCCGGGAGCGACACCCGGGAGCGACACCCGGGAGCGACAGCCGGGAGCGACACCCGGGAGCGACACCCGGGAGCGACACCCGTGGGGCCTGGCAGGGGAGCGGTAGGCGTGGAGTTTCACCGTTAGGAGTCTCCGGGAGGCTACGAAGCTGCTGTGAAGGCTGGTGCTCCTTTGCTTTAGGACAAGCTGAGAGAGCTGGGGGTGTTCAGTCTGGAGAAGAGAAGGCTCCAGGGAGACCTTAGAGTCCCTTGCAGTGCCTACAGAGGCTCCAAGAGAGCTGGAGAGGGTCTTTGGAAACGGGCCCGGAGTGGCAGGACAAGTGGGAATGGCTTCAAACTGCCAAAGGGTGGGGATAGATGGGAGCTTGGAAAGGAATTCTTCCCTGTGTGGGTGCTGAGGCCCTGGCACAGATTGTTCAGAAAGGCTGTGGCATCCCTGGGAGTGTCCAAGGCCAGGCTGGATAGGGCTTGGAGCAACGGGGGATAGTCCAAGGTGTCCTGCCCATGCCAGGCAGTTGTAAGATGATCTATCTTTAGGGTCCTTTCCAGCCCAAACCATTCTGGGATTCTGGGATTCAAGGAAGGCCCTTTTCCAAGTGAAGTGTTGTATCTCCTCTTGGCTCCCAGCTTGTAGTTGCCAGTTCTGGAAGCAGGCGCGGCCAGTCAGCTGCGATGAGCCATGTGTTCTCAATAGGACGAGTGTGACATGTTCACAGAGAGATCTGTAAACAGATCTTCAAGGCCCAGGTGAAAAAAGCAGAGGATTGAGTAAAAGCCAAAGGAGTTTGTTGTGTTACTCAGTTTGCTGGCTGTTGAAATGATCCCAGGTCATTTTCAACATTTCTGGTTTTGGCTTTTTTTAGGAAAAAATGGATGTGTTATCTCCAGCATATGCTCTCCAGTGAATCTACATGTGTTCCCATCTCTTTGTTGTCTATCAGGTTATATTAACTAAAGGCAGAATCATAACAGAGTAGTAAAACGTTTAGAGGCATAATTAGCCAAATACAGGCATTTTTAACTCTGCTGTTAACTTTGGTAACTGTAAGCAAGGCAGCACAATCCAGTTACTCCACTTTTCCTCTCTAAGCAAAAGATTATCCTTTTTTTTTTTTTCTCATTTTGAAGATAGCCTTAGATGAAAGTGGTTATGCATGTGGTGTGTAGGGTTCATTATTTTACTTTTCTCTTCTGCTGTCTTTGCCCTGCTGTTTTTATTAATTATTTTGTCGCTGCTCTCCATTCAGTAGGTTTGAAGGAATTCTAATTGTTGAGATTATGTTTCTTTAAAGGCTCACTTAGCCCACCTTTTGGATAAAGGAAAAAAGACAAGATTCTCTAAGAAGAGTAAAAAGTACACTTTAAATAGGCATTCAGAAATGTCTGCTGATGCCATGCCATTACCATGTAATCAGCAGAAATGTGTTGGTGAAACACCCATCAGTGACTTCACAAAAAAGCCACAGTCAGACAGGTAAAGAACAGAAGCATAAAACCCCAATTACATGTTCATAACTAGAGGGATGAAATTGACAGATTTTCAGTGGGAATTAGGAACTACTGAATTCTTGGTCATAGAACTAACGACTTGTAATAGACTGTCTCCTTGCCAAGTGTAAATTTAGTATAATGAACTGCTTGCTGCCCATTGAAGTGCAGGCTAACAGACCAATATTTGCAATAGAAGGCATATTGTATGGCTTTCCTTTTAAAAAGAAATTGTCTTTGCTCATAGCAATCTAGATATATACCTAGTCAGAAACATATTTTTTAGGCTGTATTTCCAAGTAAATGGCTTACATGATGATGCTGTAAGATAATGTGACGAACAAGAATGAAGATAATACAACCATTCTTTTTTATCCTAAGCCAGCTGCTGAATAATGATACAGGGATTCTCACTGACCCCAAGGAAAAACCCAGTGCCCAAGCTGTTGGGAAAAGCACTTGGGCAGATAAAGGCTATTTCCACGTTTCTTGCTGGTGTCTCCTAAAGAGTTCACAGTTTTTTACCTGTTAGAACTGTTCTGTATGTCTCTGTAGTTTACACATTCTAAATCTAACATGTATTGCTTTAATGCCATCTTAATAGATTTTAAGCTGGCATCTACCATCCAGGCTTCAATTTGTCTCAGAAGAAGCAACATTGATTCTTTAAATTATATTCTTGAAAGTTGGGATGATATTTATGATCACTTTAATGTTACATTTTGCCAATTAAAGTGAATTATACTATTATGTTAGTCCCTCTTCTGGTGCATTAATGGTACAAATTGAAGCTTTATTCACTTTCTGTTTCAGACAACCTACACCTTTTTCAGAAGCATTGGGAAATGTAGATGCAAGTTCAGCTGAGAAAGTCAGAGGCCTGCCTGATGTAGTTGGTAAAACTGGTTTCTCTTAATGTCATCTATTTTAAGTTGCATTCACAGGAGACATGGTACATGTAACAGTTTTAGCTGAACAAGGTATGAAATTGTGCTGGTTTGAAAGAAAATCAGCAGGAGAAATTAACCCCACACAAATACCTTGTGAGAGATTTTGAATTGGAGTTACAATTGAATAGAAAGATTACAGTAAATGCAATGGTACAGAAAAACATTTAAAACACAAAGTCAGAGTACAGCCTGGCACCCTTGTGGTCAGGGTTGCAGTGGTTGCAGTCCTGCCAGAAGCAGTGGTCTTGTGAAAGTTTGGGTCCTCCTCTGGATGTCCAGTGGTGGTGGTGGTGTCCCAAGTGCCCAAGTGCCCAGATTATATCCATGAGGTTCAGGTGGTACATCCCCCAGGGCAGGGAGGTTCACAATGGAATGATGGAATCCCTTGAATCTAGAATATTTTTGGAGTCCTTGATCAGCTGCCCATTCTGCTAGTACATATTCAGTTCATTATGGCCCATTGGCAGACATGACCCTCACTGGATGGGTGGTGCTACTGCTTCCCCAGCTGAAGGAAGGATAAAGAAACACTATCTCACCCTGCAGGGTCTGCCTCTTCTCATTTTAACATCCAGCTTGTATCCTGGGGGGTCAGGTATGCACTGAAAATGATCTATCATTAACAGCTCATCACAAAATGAGGTAGAGGGGAATAGAATACACAGTTTGGTTACAGCCACATTGGCACATTTTTCTCCTGCAAGACAACAAAAATCAGGCTCAGAAATGGCCTGACAAATTTTGATGATTTGAAGCTTAAGAGGCCTCATCTTCAAATTTTTGTTTCAAAGTTTTGATGGTTTGATGATTTTGAAGATGAAGAGTCTTCTAATAGGAAAAAAAAGCAGTTGTGAAATTGTCAATCACAGGTCATGTTTAGCATTATAAATTCCAGTTTTGATGTAATCAAATCTCATTCCTGAAATGTTGCAATTTTTTTACATCATAGCTGAGCTAATAGTTCCATGTTATTATCCTTCTGAAAAACAGAAGTTAATAAAGGAAATTTTAAAATACACTCTAGTATTTTGTATTTTTACCTCCATTTGCTAAGACTGCACTTCCCAAGGAAAGATGTTGCACACTGTGAGAACTGCACAGACTACAGCAGTTACAGTGTAGATTGAGGGATTTATTGTTCATGCATCCTATATTCTGCAGCAACAGTTCCAGGCTATAGAATGCTCATTTCTTTCTCTGCAGTTCCTGAGGAAGCAGGCAGTGGTACATGGAAGTACCTGGCAGAACGGCGGCAAAAGCGTCACGATCGAGCAGTGACCGAAATGCAGCAGGAGCTGGACGGCATTGGCAGGGTAAAGCAGGATCTTTTAATGCAGAGTCTTGAGTGCTCTTCTAAGGTCAAGGCCCAATATTGAAATGATTACACTGACCTACCGTTTTAGGAGATGGAAGCCTCTGTTTGGAAGATTCAGGAATTCCTTCAGCTTAAAGTGATGAAATCAGATGAAAAGAGTAAACTTCTGTTTGAAAAGATTGCATCTGACATGGCTTTGGAAGGTTTCTCATTTGAAGTAAGGCAGCTCAGAGCATTGGCTCAACTTCAGTTACTTGTACCTGCTCTATGTAATGTCTTCTTATGGTTCACTGAAGTCCTAAATTATTGGGTTTTTTCCGTTTATATTTTTTTCTTATATATATTCACTTTTCAATGAGATTGAGAGTAGATTTTTATTGCAGGGTTTGGAAGAACTGTGGAATATGATCCATGAAGAATCCTCAAACAGAAAAAAGTGGATTAGGGCAGTGGACGAATCCCTGAAGGAGATTGAAAGGAGTCGAGCTGTTAAAGTGAGCTGCAGTCTCAATAACTGTTGCTTAAGCATAAGATTGTTATTTGCTGATACCATGCTGGATGCAGAGCAGGAGTAGCTTGTTTCCACAGGAGTCAGAGGCCTGCCAGTAGTTCTGTTATGTGGTGATTGCTTTCTTTTCACTAATAAACTCATTTATTTTCACTCATTTTACACCCACATAATCAGGAAAAGCTACTTTTTTCCTAGTTTTAAGGTGTTTCTTTCTTTCACGATTACGGATACTACAGGTGCAAGGAATATGTGAGCTGCTTTTATTTTCCTGGAGACTTGTGTAGGTCAAACTTTCATCTGGTCTCTTATTTTTTTGGGGAACATAGCTATTCTGCAGCTGAGAAGGAGCATAGACATGAGCTAGCTTGATTTTAGTTTGTGTTGGCTGGGTGTCAGTAGCAAATGTGTTGCAGTTTTGTAGTATCCAGCCTAACCTGTCAAAGTCATTGGACATCATAGGAAACGTTTGGATAAAAAAATGGATAGACTCTGGAAGAGCTTGCTGCACTGTCCTTGTAGGCAAAGAAAAACTGTTCCATCAGTGCCTATTCCTCCTCTCTTTGTAATTCAGGTATGGTGAGTAAGTCTGAGAGTATCACCAGTAACCTTTCTGTTGGATTAGTTGCAACAAATGGCAGAGATGAACACATTTGCTTTAATTCTGTGTTCACTTAAAACAGACGCTGGTGGATTCCCTTCAGATATTTGAAGGGAAGCTGGTTTGATTTTTAAATTCATATTGCAGCCTGTCTGCAGAGCACTCAATTATCACAATTAAAGAGAAGTCAGCTGAGTAGTAGCAAAGTGGAATGTTTTCATTACTATTTTTATGAATTAATGAAAAAATCAGTCTTTAAGATAGCTAAGAGTAATATTTTAAAATTTACTTCTCAGTCTGTGTCATCCAATTAACATAAATTCATTTTAATTTATTTAATTGATTAATTAATTTAATTCATTTTAATGGAAAAATTGTCTCATTCCTGTAGTTTTTTGACTTTGAAAATTGATATTTGAGTTACACTTTTTGTTGTTGATTTTCTTTATTATTTTATTGCACAGATAGCAGATGTACTGTCCAAGTAGACCTTGAAACTGGAAGAAATTTCTTTCTTCTTGGCAGCTGATGTTCACCAGCTCATTAACAATAAGGCCATGGTAAATGTTTTACCTGGGGCAAGATATCAGTCTGAATATTCCTAGAATGTCTTTTTTTTCCCCAACTGAAATGCATTTTTTCTGCCTATCAATCACTGAAATATAGAAGAGATTTCTACTTGGCAGGGTATCCATTATCATTTGTGTCCTTTTTTTCCCCTCATTTTCTGTAGAAGAGACAATTTTTTTGGTTTTTGCATGTTGTATAATGCTTCTACTCCTGGTTTTATTTTTTAACACACAGAATATAAACAGAGTACTGCTGGGTAATGAGAGGGCAACTGCCAAGCTGCTCTTTAATCTAATGAAATCAGAGCTTGAGAAAGACAAATTGCATCAACTGAAATGGCAAGAGAGAGTCAAGGTCTGGAAGCTCATCCAAAAGAACTGCATAGTTCAGTTTCAGGTCAGAAATTTTGCAGTCTTATTTTGGACAATGAATAACGCAAAGTGACTAGTTTCTATAAAAGTAATACTTTATCATTTTTTCTTTATACATATCACATATGATGTCACATATATCATGTTTCCATTATACATATCTTTTTTCCATCCTGCAGAGAATTTACGGCAAGTGAAGAAATACAGAATCCCCCAACTGTGAAAACAGAAATGGAAAATATGATAAAGAAGCAGATTGTACTTAGTGAACAGAGACTGAGAGTTTTGCAGCACATTGGGTATGGCAGAAGAGGGTGTAGCATAAAGGGAAACAATTCTTTCTGGAGTTAATGAGGGACTTGGCTACACAATGCACTTTGCTTCCTGTCAGTGTGTGATTGTTAAATTCAGCAATAAGGCAGGGTCTAAACCTATTTTTGTACAGCTCTTTTTAATGGAAAAAAATGCACTCTTGATTTTCACTGCACCAGCTACACTAAATAGGTGGTGATCAAGGGCTAAAAATGCAGGAACGCAAAAGTAAATCTTACTGACGTTTGAAATGGGGTAGGAATGGGTGGAGAACTAGAAGTTGGTATGTCAAGACATTTTTTCTCTGTGGGATTTTATTTGTGTAATAAATTAAGAGAGGAGTCTGCATAGAAATCCAACACTGCTGTGTTTGAATATCCATCCTGAACACAAGAAGCATTTTTGGGTGTAATGTATTGCAATATTTACAGGGAGTTTTTTTACAGTGTATGTAGGAACAATTACATTCCTAGATGCAGGAATTACACTTAGTTCCTTGTCAGGCAGTAAATAGTTGGCCTCAAACAACAACAGTCTCTTTGGTTTATTTTCATTGCCAAAATGGCTTTAAATAAAATAATGCACAGTAGTATGGATACTCTGATTCATAATTTTATATTTTAAGTACTGACTGATTTGTATTTTAAGATACCTGACTCTTGTTTCCTACTTTGATAGCACCTTGTTGCCTCCAAAACATACACAATCTGACATAATAAATGAATGGTACAGAACTCTGGAGAATTTAAACAGGAGTATTGGTAAGTTGAGAAATGATAAAACCAGTTTGGAATTCAAGCAATCCTTTCTTTTTCCCCAGGCAACCATGAGGCAGACAGTTGTCCTGAAAGTGCATGTTTGCTCAATTCTTTATTCTATATGTTCCCACTTACGTTCTCTGTTGCTCTGAGCTGGCTACTAGGAAGACCCAAAGAAGCTGCCTGTGACATCACTTTCCTTTGGCCAGTGCAAACACTTACTCATGGTGAGATCTAGCAGAAACTGGCTTGTTAGAATTAATCTGGGGGAAATAGAAGGTTAATTTTGACATGGATCAGTTCTCAATCCTAAAAAAATCCTCCTTTTGAACTCTCAGAGAAGAAGAGGGGAAATATTGCAGATAATTCCTTTCTCCAAGTCCTGTAGTATGCCT
This sequence comes from Cyanistes caeruleus, assembly GCF_971803275.1. Taxonomy (NCBI): domain Eukaryota; kingdom Metazoa; phylum Chordata; class Aves; order Passeriformes; family Paridae; genus Cyanistes; species Cyanistes caeruleus. The sequence continues at coordinate 8,870,561 of NC_141709.1, forward strand.
TCCCTCTGTGTCTGCTTTCTCTTGCTGCAGAGCACAGTGAGCTTTGTAGCCTGTATGGTAGCATGGAGGTTGGTAGCAATTGTAAATAACTTGCTACTTTGAAGCATAATTAGAAACAGCTGTGTATTAAGGTGTCTCTTTTGATTGGTTGGTGGTGTCACAGTGGTGTGCAGACACTGCTGGCATCTGTCCCTGTGCTGAGATTCAGCACAGGGCTGCTGTCATGTTTCCTTTTCACACTGCACTGTGAAGTACAGGAATGTTGACCGTGGTCTGTTCCATATCATTCAGACACACCTAATGTGGAGTGCATGGAGAAAATGCGCATCCAGTATGAGCTGGTCCAGGACAAATGTCAGGAAAAAGTGCAGGTCTGCAAGGTGAGTGTCAGCTTTGGGTGTGGAAGTGATGGTACGATATGTCATTACAGTAAAATATGTTTGAGGATCCGCCAAACATTGAGATAACAAGTTTTTAACCTCTTACTCTGTTCAAAAGGTACTTGAAATGTGTAAAAGCTCTAACAAATGCCAGTAATGAAGGGGGTGCTGTCCTGCATTTACCTGGAGGATGCAAGGACCCTCAGCCTTTGTGCTAAATCCATCTTATCTTGGCAAAGGAATTCCACCTCTCTGCCTCAGTTTCTCCCTTTGTATCCAACTGAATTGTTTTGTTTACTAACGGAATGTGGGCTCTAGGAGGTTGAATCTTCCCTCTGTCCATTACAAGCAAATAAACACTAAGTTTAGCCATCTTCTCTGAAAGCCATGCAGTATTTCTTATATGCATGTGAATAATTTGCTATTCTTTTCACTTAGATGACCCTGTTGGATATTTGCACAGTAGAAGATGTTGAAATTGTGCATTCCAACATGCTCCAGATGACTGAGAAACTAAAACATAGGTTTGAAGAACAACTGGAGCACATGAATGTGCGTCTATTACATTTATTTTTATCACTCCTTGGGATTAGTCCTTTCTTCCTGTGCTCCCACCTGCAATGCCTTCTGCATTGTAGGCTATTGATGTCACATTAGAAAGAGGTCCACAGTGTGACTAAGCACTACAAAGAAGCAAAGTTTGGTGTGGAAAAGCTTCCTGTGGAAGAATTCATAATTATTGTGTTTATTATTTGTAATATAAATATATTGTATTTTTATTATAATTTATATCTGAAATGCATATGATAGAGATGAATGACGTATGGCCCACCCAGTCTGCCTTATGACAGAGGAATATATTTAAATGATCTCCCAAATGTCTTCCAATCTGATCTTTTGTGATTCTATATATAAAATGACTGGGCAGTTGTTCCTGATGTGATAAATTGTAGAATGTGATTTGGTGCTTTATGATGCCAGAATAAGCAGAAGTTTTGATACTCTCAGCTTGTACTACAAAAATCCACATTCTTACCCAGTTTACTTGGATTTTTCATTTTTTTTAACTCTCCAAATAGAAGACACCATGTTGAATACCAGTCATGTAATTCCAGGCAGCCTTTTATCACGTTACATATCCTCTTACTCATTCATTTCACCTTCCAGCAGTTTAAAAAGAACTTGTTCACTTGAATGTTTTTCTTTAGAGTGATTTTAAGGAGATGGCTAAATGGCATGAGCAGCATTGTGAAGGCTTGTACAACTATGTTCAGGATGCCATGGCTCTCTGGGATGTCCATCAGCTCCAACTGTCCCAGCAGGATGATGTACTTGAGAAGAAAGTAGATGAATGCAGATGGGAACAGGATAACATAATTCAGGTATAAACATAAAAACAAGGGTGTGCTGTAAAGAAAGGACTTCTTAATGCAAAGAACCCTCTGGAATTCAAAATAGCTGCTATAAAATTAAGAACATAATATCTGACTTTTGTATTGGAATTTCTACTTTTCAGTTTCATTCAGTCAAGTGCATTTTTGCTAACTCCTTGATTCACACTGAATGGACAGTCCTGTCTTCTTCTTGATAGGGCAACAGTGTTAAGGATCACTGCTGCTTTCTGTATAAAGTGGCTGCAAGTTGCTATTATGGGATGTCGTGCAGGTATAGTCTGGTTGGATGCAAAGTTCTCATAGTTACAACAGCCAGCTTGGGATAGCAATGTCAGAGGTGTTCATTATCTAGGCAGATCTTCATGGGTGATGAGTTTTGCTAAGGTAGCTTCCCTTATTGGTGTAGAATATATGTACATAATTAACTTATTTGAATCCTAAATAGTAATGGAGATTTTAGTATCTACTAAACCATTATTACTAGCTTTTTCATGTGGCCTTAGATGATGAAAGATAATCTGGATACAAGTTTGGAAAAAATGAAGATGGCAAGCTGTGAAGAAGAGCTGAAGGAATATTTGGAGAAAGCCCTTTCCTCTTTAGATCAAATTAGAACTAGGTATGAGTTTTGTATTGTAAACTTAAAAAGTAAAGCATATTTTAACGCTGGTTGTACTACTTAGGTCTTGTTTATGCTATTGTGTGAAGGTATGGAAAAAGACTGCTTTTAACTTCATGTAAGAATATAAAATAATGTACATATTGAACAAGGTTAAGGCAAATAATACCCACCGTTTAGGAATGGGACAAAGGGAGACTGCTATCATTCCAAAACCACACTCATTTGAGCAGTTAAAAGAAAGTCAGAGGTAACAGACCAAGTGAAAATACAAGTCCAGATTGCAGAAATGGAATGTAACCTATCTGAACATATACATAAATTCCCCATAATTATCTTTGTTTAGGAGACAAAGCAAATGCAAATGTAAATGAAAACAAGTGTGAACATTGATTTTTCTTGAATCAAGATGTAGCTTTATTTTCAAGTAAAAGGAAGATGAACCAGAAAGGCTCAGTCGCAGCTGAGCACAGTGCAGAACTAACATGGAAGACAATATTTTAACATCTTTTATGTAAGCAGTGTTTGTATGGTTCCCCATCCAAAAGGAAGGATGTAAAAGGCTTTACTATAAATATTTCTTAACTTTTGTGCATTTATTTATTTGTAATGAACTAATCTCTAACAAGCCAGAATGTGATTGTATTCAGTGTAAACAGGTCAGTCGCAAGATTTAGCCTAAAGGTTTTATGAGACTGATCAGAAGGTCAGATTTAGATTTAAAGGCACTGCAATCATACTGAATTTTATTTCTATACATACTTGAGTCTCTTCAACAGTGACCTTAAATTGGACAGGAATGAGACACTCAAGCAAATTGTAATGGATGAAGTAATGGCTTACCCAAAAGCTATTTTGTGGGAATTGATTTCTTATAGTATATCCATCAGCCAGCATTTTAGTGTGAAGGAAATCTCCAAACAGGTAAAAAGAAAATATCTACTGGTTTAGAACCTTATTAGTGTATTCATTTTTCACTTTAGAGAAAATTTACCTTTAAAATCCAGATTATATATTGTTTCAGCCATTGAATAAAATGCTTTTGGTAGAGATAGCAGAGGGAAAACAAAACATTTCTCAGTCCCGCTTTTAACTCTGTCCTTGTTACAAACGGCATTTTAGCAAATCCATTTGCCTTTTGAACAAAGAACTACAAGGTAATAGACTTAAAATAATCTATTTGAGTGTTACAGGTTCTTTAGATAGTAAGTGATCTATTCAAGACTATCATATCTTACTGAAATAGAAACATTTTGAGAAGGAATATGGGTTTCTTATAAGCAAATCCATATTTTAAAACAGTGTGGCAGGTATTTTTTGTTGTTGTTTTGGTTTTCAAACTTGCAAGGCACGATAGACTCCACAGTTCAAGATCAAAATAATACCTCAACAGTCCAAACAGGTATTTCTGCTTACTTGTTTTTCAATTTCTATTTCTTTGGGCTGTAACCAGTAGAAGTCTGCTTTAATTGTAAGTAACTAGTTGAGGCTTCAGAAGCTGAACAAACAGTGGAGCAGCAAGCTGAGAGCATTGTGCAAGGAGAGGAAAATCAGAGTATCCTGAGTTGGAAGGGAATTACAGGGATCATGAAAGTCCAGCTCTTGGCTTTGCACAGACATCCCAACAATCCCAACGTGTGCATCCCTGAGAGCATTGTCCAAATGTTTCTGGAGCTCTGGCAGCCTTGGGGCTGTGCCCATTCCCTGGGCAGCCTGTTCAGTGCCTACCACCCACTGAGGGAAGAACCTTTTCCTAGTACCTAGTCTAATCCTCCCCTGGCACAGCTCCAGGCATTCCCTTGGGTCCTGTCCCTGGTCACACCGAGCAGAAATTAAAGTTGCCCCTCTATTGCCTTTGAGAGGAGCTGCAGCCCCCAGTGAGGTGTGACCTCAGTCTCCTCTCTCCAGCTGAGCCAAATGCCCTCAGCCACTTGTATGGTTTCCCCTCCAGAGCCTTCACTATCTCTGTGTCCCTCCTTTGGACTTCTCTAGCAGCTTTAGGTCTTTCTAACATTGTGGCATCCAAAATTACCCCCAGGGCTCAAAGCAAGGACATCCCAGCCCAGAGCAGAGCAGGACAATGGCCTCTCTCAACTGGTGCCAGAAGATAGGGACAGTTGTCAAAAATCAGCTGGAGAAACAAACTTAATGGAGAAACAGGTGATCTTGGCACAGGAAATTGCAGAAACAGAGGAAGAAGAAGATGAGGAGAGTGTTCCTCATAAAAGTGAAGAAAATGAGCATGCAGAACAGGGACTAAGTATTATGCAGGTAAGTGAGCAAGAGAATACATTTGAAAGTGAAGGCAGTCTTGACCAAAATAAGGAGGAATAGGAATCTTTTTGCTGAGAATGAATAGAAAGTCGTTTTTTGCTTAGTTTGTATACAAAGCACCCAGGGCTCTAGATCCTTTTATGGGAAAATGGAGAGTATAAAACAGTTCACAACCATTCTTTTTGATAATTTTTCATAATTTTTTTTCTAATCTGTCTTTCATCACAGTGTTCTCAGCCTGTAGTGAATGATTTAAGCGAAGTATTTGTACCTACGTATTAGTTTTTCAGTTTCCATGAATTAATACCATAACGAAAAAGTTTTCAAACATTGTTGACTCTGCCTATGTCTTGTTGGCATATATATAAATAAATATATAAATATATAAATATATAAATATATAAATATATAAATATATAAATATATAAATATATAAATATTGCCAGCACTGTGTAAATGTCCAAATTAAGAATGAGAACATTATTCTAAATATCCTTAGGATTCCTAGACTAGCTGGTGCGCTGTTAATTCTATGCTGATACCTTTAAAAGTAACGTGATAATTTCCCACTGTTTCCCAGTCAGCATCCAAGAGCAGTGAGGCAGAAAGTGCTGAAATTGCCACGGAGATTTTCTCCACTGCTAGTGGAAACACTTTTACTGTTCTTGGAGTTGAAGAGGCAGGAAAGACTGACATCACAGAGAGTTACCTTACAAGTTTCGAAAAAGAAGAATCCCTTCCTATGTATCTGAAATATGTACTTCTCACAGAAGCCATGTTTGTCAAGCTGAAGGAAAGGTAAGTAGAAAACAAATTCTGTTCTTTCCCTTTATGTAACACACAAATTTCAGCTGCTTAGAAGAAACATTAGACTACAGAGGAAAAGTTATCTAATTAGTGTTGTATAATTAGATATTTATATTGTTAGCTATTTAATTATAAAATTAATTGTACAATTATTACATTAATCCACTTTTGAAATTCATACAAATACGAGAAAATGTTTATATTGCTTTGTATCCATGGCTGTCAAAGTACCATAAAAACATTTACCTTTACAGAATATTCATCATTTAAGGAAAATTATTTAGTGAGACAAGTAATTTGCCCAAATCCCCTGCAAAGCCTTGAAGGTAAAATGCCTGGTACTCAGTAGTATGCAGCTAGCTCAAAAATTCTACCAGTACTATGCAAATGGTACTGAAACCATACCTTCCTATAGCCAGAAGTTAAATTCTTAGAAATTATGTATTTAATAAATTCTTACTTATTATTTGCTGTTCCTCACCATAATATTTCTTTTTCAACCATAGGATTCGCCTCTGCTTTTTTGAGCACTTGGAGAAATGGTTTGCAGAATCCTTGTCAAACTCCTATGTCTTTGTAGCTGCCAAGAAAGAGGAGCTGAATTCAAAACTTCTGCTGCATCTTAAGTTGCATCAAGGAAAGCAGGAGGATATACAGACAAAAATCTACAATGTTCGAGCTGGTATTGACTTTTTTTTTTGTATTCTGAGCATCGCATGTGTTCCTAACATGATGGTCCTAAGTGGGCCAAAATCTGTTTCAGCACTAGTTGACTTAGTAGTAGAAGACAATAGAAAGCAGTTGGCTGTCAAGAATTCCCAGTATATTATGTTACTTACATATTTTTAAAATGATATTTCTTTTCTAGAGCTCTTCCTGGTTTGTGCTGTGTTATTTTTGGAAAAATAGACAGTAGTGCCTTGATTAACAACTGGATTGCAGAAGATACTGAACATTCTATTGTCAATGTTTGTGAATTCTCATCCACCTTGAAATTATTTAACAAGAGTCTGTGCTGTACAAAAAATATTTTAAAAGTATTGCAGGAAAAGAAATTAGCAAGTTGGGAGAGCCAAAATGTCAGGGCCAAGCTTCTGAAAACATGAGAGGGAGGATTTAACTCTGTGAAATGTCATTGAGCAGCTACAGAGCATCGTCTAACTAAAACTCTTTTTGCATAGGAAGTGTCAAGTTTTTATGGTGAGAAAAAGGGATTTTAGACAGGTTTCTTGGTCTTTAACACATAAGGAAAAAAATTCTGCTTTTGGAGAGCAGGCAAATAATTTTTCAATTTCCCTTTTTCTGCAAAGAGGACAGGTGCTTCTTCTGGCAGCTTTCTTCAGGTGGTTGCCTGGCTCTTGATTTATCCAGCTATCATTCTGGAAGAGAGACCAAAACTGATTTTTTTCCTTCCCTCACAAAACTAGGAAAAGTGGATGATTTTCCATTAAAAAATATGGCCATTGGTTTTGTTACGAGACTGAGAACAGAGAGATAAATGGAGATGTCAGCAATGACCAAAACTAAAGGAAAAAGAATGCTTGGAGCAGACAAGAGACACATGTGGTTTGAATGGATTAGGAGCTGTTAAGGATCTGTGTCTTACACAGAAGAAAAGTCAAAGAAACCAAATGGAATGTATTTAATTTGTATATTTCAGCTACTATGAGGTATGGCTTTGTTTTATTTTGCTGCTGCTGCTGCTGGTCACAGGTTGACTGGGCATAGTGATAGTTCACAGTAAACAGGGAATAATGTTCCTGTTGTAAAGTTCCTTTCTTCTCAGAGGAACTGTCACTTCACAAAGAGCATCTTGAGCGCCACTGTGCAGTACTGGCAGAAGGCCTGGAAAAGGAGAGAGCTGAATTCCTCAGATTCTCAGACCAGCTAAATAACCTCAACACACACTTCAATTGCCGAGTCAGTCACTTGGAGTTTGAGTTGCTCCACGCTCCTGTGACTGAGCAGTAAGTGTGCCACTGCTGTTGCTGTGAATCTCCCTAGTTAAATACTCCTGATTTCTGTCTGAGGTGTTTATGGTTTGCATTCTGAACCTGTTCTTTCATATGTTATTGCTCTTCAATGAAGACTACTTGATAAAACTTGAAAACATGTAAAGAATTTCATTCTCTTGCCCTGAAGAAATTAAAATCAGGACTGAACACCTGGAAATTTTCATCTGACAGTCTTTAAGTAGAAAAGATGTTTCATTGGTTTAGATTTTATCCAGTTTACTGAACATGCACTGTAAGAGCAGCTGACTAATTGTTTTTGAAGAAAAAGATGCAATAGTATCAGCTGTTGCTGATACCTTCCATGGGTTCATCCAAACCATCCCAACTTGGGGAGCTGCTTTGAGAGTCATAAATCACTTCTGAGTCCTCAGATTTGCTCATGTCTTTACAGCCAGCAGTTGTTGAATCATTGTGTTGTGTTCCTTTTCAGACATCTTTCCTTATCTTTTATTATTTGCTGTTAGGTCAGCTTCTTCCAGCAACAATCTGGAATCAGAGCTCCAGAACCACCTGGAGTCAGTCAGGGTTACTGTGAGAAGTTACCAGCAGCACTTGGAGGAAGCTTTAGGAAAATTAAGAGATTCAAATGTGGATTTTCTCAAAAGTTGCAGGTATATAGATTTCATAGAAGTGTTGTTTATAAATGGTGACCGAGTTCTGGGAATCAGCGTTTGTTGAATAGGCAGAAGAGTAAAAGTAAATTTTATTTTGTTATTCATCTAGGTTCCCATTTAAAAAAATAAATGCATCTTGTTAAACCACAATTATTATGCTGTTTTCATCACATTTGTGTTGATATATATGTTTCAGGGCTGTTGAGCTGAAACAGTCTTGGGGAAAAAGATGACTCACAGCCAATTGTTTTTATGTTTGCTTTCAGATTATTTTCAGAGGTCGGTAACTTTTCTTCTGAGGAGGTAAAGTTTTTCAGCAAGTGTCTTCAGAAAGAAAGTAAAGAAATTGACTCCTTTGAAAGTTCAATCAAAACAGATGTGGAGCAAATAAAATCGAGCTGCTTGGAGCAGGTATGCAGAATTACATTATTTCAAATTATGTTTTCTGTTGACATATTTGATGGGATTTGCAGTCAGCCTGCTTTCAGATTAGAACTGTAAATCTGTTCTGTTTGGCAATTACATGATGGAAAAAATTAGTAAAAATGGCAAGGTCTATCACTTCAGTTTTAAAAAGTGAAAAATTATCTTGTTCTGTCTTTTGTTTCTGACATTCTTAAAGGCTACAGAACTTTTCAAGCAGTCTCAAAAAAGGTTTGCTTCTCTCTCTCTGATTCGAGCCTTTATGAGGAAGGTCCCTCAATCTTTGAGGAGGTTACGACAGCAAATCAAATCAGAGGTACAAACAGAATCATCAGAACTTTGCTTAAATTCGTTATAATAATTTTCTTTTTTATACCTTTGAGGAGATTTTGGCTGAATTCATAGTGGACAAATATTACATTATTTTTATGTTGATTTCAAACCTGTTTTCTATCTATCTGCTATTTTCAGCAGTCACTATCTGCTGAAAAGCTTATTTTTAATAGTGCTGACACTGTGCTGGCATGCTATGGCCTTGCAGCACATTGAGTGTATACATGTCGGAGAAGGGAGACGCAGACACCAGATGGTCGTCAAGCAAATCTCCTTTATTGATCATTACACTCGTGTCTAAATACATGATTTAATTAGCTCATACATATTGCAAAAGTATAGCTCATCATTGGTTATTCTGCTATCTATGTCACTACGGTACATAGCTATGTGCTTCTGCATTCTTGCGGTTAACAGACCGTCCCTGGTTCTTCTTTCTCGTTCTGTTTGCCACATTCTTGTTCTCCTCCCCATATCTCAAGGGCAATCCGTCCTTGAGACTGCCTCTGCACTAGTGGTGTTTTATCTCTAGCAAGTTTGTACAGTCATGGCCTTTCTCGCTTAACCATTCTGCCACAAAAGTCTCCACACTTCCCCCGTTTTCTTTTTGGATTGTGTAAGAGCGCCGAGAAGATGTTCTGAGGTATTCCATATGGTAAGGTCAATGGGCAAGTCAATATCGCGACGGGAAACAAAACCTACTTCTATACACTGGAGAATATCTTTGATTGCTCTGTTCTGTTGAGGGGAAATCGTGACAGGCGAACTGGGATCTGTTCCCTTCAACAGTGGGCGAAGGCAGTTTAGTAAGGTGTTTGGGATGCCAACTATGGGTTTCAACCATTGAAGATCACCAAGTAGGCGTTGCGCGTCATTTAAAGTGACAATTTTTGTTGAGAGCTGCAGTTTTTGTGGACGCACAATTTGATTGGTAATAGTCCATCCCAGGTACTTCCAAGGTGCGGTCTGTTGTATTTTTTCTTTTTTGGTCTGCTGTTTAAGTCCATTGTGAGCATGGCTATCCCTGATGATCCAAATCCTTGATTATTCCGAGGGCCTTGCATCAATGTTTGAATGCCTTTGGTTGTTTGTGGCAGTGGTATAAATTGGGCAATGCGTTGACCGGCTTCAACAGTAATTGGAGGGTAGAGCGTATATGCCATAATTTGTATCTCTCCGGTATAGTCCGCATCTATGACTCCAGGTAAAACAAATAGGCCCATCACAGAAATCGAGGAGCGCCCCAATAAAAGTCCTCCATATACTTGTCCCCTAATCTTTATTGGGCTGTAAACTCCCGTAGGAATTCGAACAGGGTGCGTTGTCATCAGCGTTGTTTTCACTGCTGCTGCCGAGTCAAGTCCCAAGCTCCCGGCAGTGGCTGGTTGTAGACACGAGGTGGCGCTGACGTCGCGGCAGCAACTTGTGTCTGAGCGCGGCTGCCATTCGCGCTCCGCCGTGAGTTTCCCGAACGCCGGCGGCAGGCAGAAGAGTTGTGCGTGTTGCTTTGACAATTTTGGCACCAGACCCCAGTCGCGCGGCATTGTCGCCTCATGTGCCCTCCTCCTCCACAGCGGTAGCATTTCATGGAAGGGGGCTTCTGGGTCGCAGCCGCGGTTGCCGCTGCTGGAGCGCGGAGCGGAGCAAGAGCAGCTAACACTTGTGTCTGTGTACTTTCTGCCTGTTTCTGTAACCCCTCTCCTAATGCTTTAATGGCATTCACTAGGAATGCTTGTTGCCCTGTTGGTTGTAATGCCATTTTTTCTAAGGCTTCCTCAATCGTCCAATTAGCCCCCAGGGTCAACAGAACTCTTTTAGTAGTCTCGTTACTATTCTGCAAGGCACACTGTTTAAGCAAAGCCCCTCGCATATACTCAGGGACCCCTGCTCGTTCTATAGCGGTAGCAGCCTTATCAACAAAGTCTCCAAAAGACTCCTCTCTCCCTTGTTTGATTCCCATATACATGGGAATTCCTGAACTATCTTTCACCTGACTGATAGCAACTCTAAGCAGACGCATAGCTTCCCTAACTTTGTCTGGTCCGGAAATCATCTGAGCCTCGGTTCTTCTATAATTTCCTAATCCCATCATCTCTTCCACTGTAATTCCCTGTAACGGATCACCGGGTCCTCTTTGAACTCCAACCGACTCTTGAACTAAAGCTTGCCAATGTGCGTTAAACAGCAGCTGCTGATGTTGAGTAAACATCAGTTTCACAATGCTTCTACAGTCATTGACAGTTAGCAAATGCGTGTCAAATATGTAGTCTATCATTTGTTTAGCTGGTTCACTCTTAAATCCAAATTGACTCACTGTCTGTCGCAGCTGAGCTAACAACTTCTAATCAAGAGGTGTATAGGTCCCTAACTGAACAGCTTGTCCTTGTTGGTTTACCCCCGGGGTGTAAACTACAGGCAGAGCCCACGTCCTCGCCGCCTCCACGGTGACTTCATCCCCACTCTCTAGCCCATGCTTAGCCAATGCGTTCCATGCTTCTCCCCTCTGTCTAGCCATTTCCTCCCACAGGTCACTCTCTGCCCCAGGGACAGGATCTGGCTCTGGCGGAGATTGTGAACTACGCATTCCAGGCTTAACAGATTGGGCTGAAGGGTCCTTAATATCAGAGGTGGCTACGACAGGCACTTCAACGTCCTCTGTGGACTTATTGAGAGGGGGTGCCGAGGGCCAAGCACAATCATCTGTGCCCAAACTGCTAGAAGCAGGTATAATTACTTGGGAGACACTTGGTGCTAAAGGTTCATGATCTCCATACCGTGCATTCCTTTTATAGGCTTCTACTGCTTGCTGAGCCGCTCTTTTTTCTGCCTGATGTTTCAATAGAGTATTATGCACAACTCGCCAAATTTTTCCTAACTTTATTGCTGTTTTATCTTCTTCTAAGACTGCTTCACACAACACATCTCCTAACTTACGCCACTCACTCAATTCATGTACCGTGTGCGGGTTGGAAAAACAACCCTTCGCGTGACCCCATGCTAGCAATCCCGGTACGTCTTTTCTAGGATTTATGTCTCTAACCCCCAGCTTATCTAATAACCCCAAAAATAAATCATATGCTGCTTGCCTGTCCATTTTTGTCGTCAGCGCTGTTGCACCCCTCCGGCTCCGGCAGCACGTATGGCTCAAGACCACCGATGTAGTCCTTGAGGGTGCTTTCCCTTCGTCGTTTAGCACCGACCCGGGTGCCTCAGGTCCCAACACTACTTCACCGACCGTGGCGTGTTCTCTCCCCCGCTTTTTTCTCAGCAGGGGGTCGTCGTCGGGGTCACCATTTGTCGGAGAAGGGAGACGCAGACACCAGGTGGTCGTCAAGCAAATCTCCTTTATTGATCATTACACTCGTGTCTAAATACATGATTTAATTAGCTCATACATATTGCAAAAGTATAGCTCATCATTGGTTATTCTGCTATCTACATTACTGCAGTACATAGCTATGTGCTTCTGCATTCTTGCGGTTACCAGACCGTCCCTGGTTCTTCTTTCTCGTTCTGTCTACCACATTCTTGTTCTCCTCCCCATATCTCAAGGGCAATCCGTCCTTGAGACTGCCTCTGCACTAGTGGTGTTTTATCTCTAGCAAGTTTGTACAGTCATGGCCTTTCTCGCCTAACCATTCTGCCACAAAAGTCTCCACAGCCAGGAGGTGTGGGGAGACAATCCTGATGCACAGGACGTGCTCCAGGAAGAGCCCTGCGGCTGAAGGGGTCAGTAAGAGACAGCCAAGGCAGCTGGAGGGAGAATCAAACTGTGCTGCTCCCCCAGGGAAAGCACTTCACTCACGGCCAGGAGGGCTGGCAAACACAGGCTGGGCTTGGGGTCTCCTGCAGCTGGGAAAAACCTTTCCTTGGAGCAGGCAGACTCCAGCCCTGCTCACCTGTGGCTCGGAGCTGGGAGGTTGTGATGTGCTGCTGGTGCTGGGAATCAGCTGGGAAGAGTGGGGCACCCTGCACCTCAGCAGATGTGACCAGAGGTGCCCAAACCCTTCACTGGTGTCCTCCTGTGTGCCTGAGGAGTGCTTGACAGACCTCAGCTTAGCCAGAAGTGGCTCATGGCCCTGCTGGGATGGATCTCTAAAGTTTAGATAGGTGGCAGGGGGTTCAGTATTTCCAGGGCCCTCTAGGCAGTACTGAATGTGACAAGCTAAAACTCCATTTTCATGCCTCAGTTACTCCACTTGTGCCCTTTCTCTCATCATTCCTGGTTGTTTTGAAGACTCCCTTGTTCTGTTTTTAGCTGTGGATCTTTTTCCAGAGACAGGAACAGGGAGAAAATGTGTGGGATTTTTGGTGGTGGTAGGTTTTTTAGCCTTTTGTAATAGAAATAAACTTGTCTGACTCTGCGCATGGTCATTTACCTGGGCAGGGATGGCACCAGCCCCCAGAGAGCCCATTTGTGCTGGTGTTGCTCTGCAGCCCCTGATTCCTGGTGGGATCTGTTCAGCCAGAGCACTTCAGCACGTCCTGTTCCACCTGGGGACACCTCTCCGTGTCAGTGCTGTGAGGAGGAGGAGGAGGAGGAGGCTGCAAGGAGCAGAAGAGCAGCTGTGACCTGCAGGGAGGCACAGGGTGAGGGGCAGGAACACAGATGGATACTCCAAGGCCCAGGAAAAGGGGATGTGCTGGTGCTGAAAGAGAAGGGAGCAGTTTGGGTGAACCCAGACAAGATCCTGCAGCCTCTGGCCCTGGCTTCTCCCAGGGCTGGGCTGGCATCTTGGGGACAACCCTGGGCTTGGTTTGGTGCCATGGAACCCTCAAAACTCTTCATTCTCAGTCCCCAAACTCTTCAGGCCTGCAATTATTAGATTAAGTCAAATCATCCTCTCTGTCCATGAAGGTCCATTTTTGCTGCTGACCCCATCCCCCAGCACAAAATGGTTCTGTTTTCATGCTCTGTCTAATTTGTAATTTTCATGGGTGTTTGAGCAGCCACTTCCACCTTTCTGGGTGCAGTGTGGAGTGCTGGAAGTCAGGAATGCCAGTGTGTATAACATTGTTAATTTTAGGCATTTCTCTAATCACTGCCTGCCTTTGCTGCTGCCGCCCCTCCAGAACCACAGCAAAAACATCTCTCAACATCCCTAAAGAGCAAACAAGATTTAAATTGTGCTTTGAATTCAGATATGTTCTCCTTCCAACACTCAGAGTGGCAGGGAAAGGGCTGATGAAACCCTGCAGCCACCCCTGCCACGTCCAGCCTCTTTCCTGGTGCTTCCTCAGTGTGTTGATCTGTGAGCTGCCAAATATGGAGCAAGATTTGGGTGTAATCCTGATGGAAACCCCCAGCAATAACCAACTTTGGGGGTTTTACTGCTGCTTTGACACAGATGCTCAAACTGAAGCTGTGTCCTGTCCATGCCAACCCCCAGCTTATTCCAAGCTGCAGACTTACTTGGGAATCTTTGCCTTGGATTTGGCCCCTTGCTGCCTTCAGTGAATGAATCCCTTTGTGTGCTGGGTTCAGCTTCCAGCTGAAGCTGAGGCAGTTCCTGGGAGCAATTTGAATTATTTTTTATTTTGGCCACGACAGTGGAGAGAGGTGGTGACCCCAGAGGGCAGCAGGACTAATTTGGAGGTTGGAGAGAGCTCAGTGGTGTCCCCACAGCCCCCAGGAGCTCATGGGGACTGAGGGAGGTTGGGTGGGGAGAGGAAATCTGCATCATCCAACTTTGTGTACCTCCAGTGTCTGAGCAAGTTATTCACGCTTTCTTTGGAGCTGAGAGAGAGACACTGATTTTTCTGGAGTGCCATTCACCAGCCTGGGTTTCAATATCTGAAATGAGTGAGAATGGGTGTCCTGGAAAAGCCTTTTTTTAAAACATGGAACCTGCAAAAGCTGGCTTGGACAGAGCAGTTAACTACAAGAGTAGTTAATATCTAAATTCAGGCAACTTTAAATGTTTCTTCCCTGCCCAGGTATTTCCACGCAGCTAAGGCAGACCCAAGCTCGCTGCTCTTTCCAGTTCTCTTTCCTCTGCCCCCAAACACGATGTGAAACACTGCTTTAGAATGTTTTACCCTGTAAAACAACATATTGCACTGTTCCCTGTTCACTTTCAATTTTATGCAACTTTCTCTGCTGGAATAGGCTCAGTGATCCCAGGAAATAATTGGTGAGCTTGTTAGACTAATGGGATTTTTTATTTTCAAGGCTATCGATCAAACAAGTATGCCTGAAAATTCATTATACATGCAGTGAGCACAAAATAATTATTCCTTCCCATGGAAGTGCCGGAGGAGAGACTGTGATAAGGTGGAGCTTTAAAAAAACCTGCTTGATTTATCATTTGAGGCAAAGTTCCTGTGAGATGCACGAATTCAGTATTGAGTGACAGTCACCTGGCTGGCCAGGGGGCAGGGGACAGCCTGGAAAGGATTTTGACTTTGCTTTTTTGACTTTATTTTTGGTCTGGAGCTAAGCAGCCCCTGAGTTGTGCTCGTCCTTTTCAGCAAACAGCCCCAGGTGTTGTTTGGAACAGCAGAATTTTGTGTTGCTCCCAGGTGGTGAAAAAGGGATGGTTTCCCACCTCCCTCTTCTCCAGGGCTTTGGTTTTCCATCTCCTTCCCCTCTGGGGAAGCCAAGGAAATCTCAGCCAGGAGAGAGGATTTGTTCAGTCCTGCAGGTGGACACGTGAGAAAGGGGATGTCAGCAGTGGAGGATCTAGGCCAGAATAAAATGCTGGATATTGACTGAGATGTGGGCTGTGCTGCCCCATGTTCAGCCTCACCATCCCGAGCATTTTGGGTCTGAATTGCAGTGTCTGGGGTTGTCCTGGTTTGGGGCTGCTGGGATCTTGCCCACGAGCTCAGCCTGAGCAGTTCCATCAGTTGTGTCGCACGAGGAACCAGGAGGAGATGCTGGCAAGGGAACTGGAGCTCCTTCCCTGTGGGGACAGGCTGGGAAAGCTGAACCTGGAGAAGAGAAGGTTGTGAGGAGACCTCAGAGCTCCTTCCCAGGGTGTGAAGGGGCTGCAGGGAAGTGGGAGAGTGACCCTTCCTCAGGAGCTGCAGTGACAGGACAAGGGGGAATGGGATCAAACTGAAAGAGGGGAAATTTAAGTCAGAAATACACAAGAAATTCTCCCCTGTGAGGGTGGGCAGGCCCTGGCACAGGGTGCCCAGAGCAGCTGGGGCTGCCCCTGGATCCCTGGAAGTGCCCAAGGCCAGGCTGGACAGGGTTTGGAGCAGCCTGGGATAGTGGGAGGTGTCCCTGCCCATGGCTGGGGGAGGAATGAGATGATCTATAAGGACCCTTCCAACCCAACCCATTCTGGGGGGGAATTTTACCTTCAGTGTATTTGCAAATTGCAATTTATTTTTGCATCTTTGTTTGAAAATTAATTTGTCTTAAAGATATTTTGTGTGTTTCTTGAGTTGTCCACATATTGCTGCTCTTCAATCAAGTATTTTCCATTTGCAGAGCTGGCCAAAGAATTAATTGTTCACTGAGAAGTTCCATAGAAAACCCCTTTATAAAAAAGCACAAGTGGATACTGTCTTTGTGGGGAAAATTGGTGAATGTTTGGGATATGACAGGAGAGAGAAAAAAGGAAAAGAAGCAAAGACAAGTCATAAAAAGGATCAAAAACGCAAGCTGTGACATCTTGGAGAGAAAAATGCTTGCTATACTTTGGAAAACCTCGAAAACAAATCTCCAACATAACTTAAAAATAGTTCTTCTCGTTCTGCAGGCACAAAGACTAATTGGAAGTGACACCATTTAAGAATGTCACTTCCAGTCTGTCTCATTGCCCTGGTGTTTGTGCCTCCCATCCTGTGCTGGGCTGGGATCGCTCCGTGAGCAGGGAGAGGGAATTTTGTCCCTCAGAAGAGACTGGGCTTGGTGGCCAGCTCCTTCTGGGCAAGCAGCTCCTGATCCCCATGGATGCACCCACAAGTGCAGGGATCTGGACTTGGCATCTCCAAGCCAGCATTTGCCTTTTTGATGGACACCTCTCACAGCCAGTGTGGTTGGGAAGGTGGTGACCTGACTATCCATTCTCTGGTGGTGGTCAAAAACTTATAAATACTGAGAGAATAAAGGACTCTGTTGCACCACACCTCGAGCTGTGTCCCTGTGACTCATTTTGTGTCCAGCAGTGACACCCATCCTGGTGCACTGAGTGAGGGGAGGATGGACAGGCCAGCAGCAGTTCTGGCTGGAGGATTCCTGCTGGGCTGAGGGCAGTGGCTGCGCCCATCCACACAGGAAACATCAGTGTGTGTCCAACACCTCCTGAGGGAGCCCCTTAGGCACAGCTTCTGCCCAAGTTTTGCCAACATCTCCCTGGGCAAAGCATCCAGGGCAGTTCTTGCAAAGGCAGCACCTTTGAGGAACCCACAGTTGACAGCAAATTGCACACAATTACTCTGCAGTGCATAAGCAGTAAGTAATCGAGCATGCTAAAGACCAGCAGCGTTAATTACTGGCCACTTCCCCCAGCTGTTCCTCACCTCTGGTCCCAGCTGCAAAACCAGCTCACAGTGTGCAACAGCTGCATTTGGAGGCCCAGAACAGCCCTGGCCTTTGGCTGACTGTGTAAAAGTTCGATGACAATTTGTAGCTCCACGTGGGAATTTTGGAGCTTCTCCAATTAACCCCTGAGTGCTGTGGGATTCTCTGCTGGAGGATCTGAGTGTGACAAGCTGCTGATATTGCCTGAGTTGGTGTTGGGGCATCACAAAGGAGCCTGGACACCTTCCCCTATCCCAGGCTGCTCCGAGCCCCATCCAGCCTGGCCTTGGACATTTCCAGGCATCCAGGGGCAGCCACAGGAAACCTGTGCCAGGGCCTCAGCAGCCTCACAGGGAAGAATTGACATAATTAATGTAACTAACATAGTTCCTTCTGAAGGTCCAATGGTGAAAAGCATCCCTGTAGCTTCAGCTGATGAATTTCAACACTGAAAGGCACAAAAAACCCCAGAAGAAACGGAGCTCAAGCTGGCCAGGACGAACATTTCCTCTCCTGCTGCCAGTTATGGGGCAAGTATTACATCACAACGTGTTAGTAGAATTAAATATCTATTTGAACTTTGCTTCTTGTGTACTTTTTAATTTTAATATTATTTATTCTTTGACTTTCAATAATTCATCGAGATGCATCCATATCGGTAATTAAAACATGTACAGTAAGAAACAGAGCTCACATAAATTATTCCACGGCATTCATTATTTATTTGGCCACTTACAGCTGTGCAAAATTTACAGAGAAAATATGTACATTAATTAACATGTACATTACAATTTCATTAGTGCACTTTTTCGGTGAGTAAAGATACTCAGATATGGGTGTGTGAGCAGCTAGAGAGGTCTTGCTTGTGCCTTTTAAATTATTTAGGTTTAAGAAGAGGTCTGTGGTTGGAATCCAGGAGGAGCTGCTCGGGGGAAGCCTTTCTGCTGGCCTTACACGTGTGGTGGCAAAGTGGTTTTTTCCAAAGCTGCCAGGATTCCTGAGCCAAGCTCAGGGATGGATGTTTGGCTGTGTTGTACAGCCACGGGCACTGAGTAGAGCAAGGGACAAGAGAAAATCTGATATTTCACACCCTCTGGTGTAATTTCCTGTGGTTGAGTCTATCAGGGAGTGCTGGTGCCATGGTGGTCCCACTGCATTTCTTGGCTGGTGTGTCCTGGAGGGTGAGGCTCAGGACAAGGCCCTGCAGAAGACTCTCAGAGGGGTTCTGGAGGCACCACTGTTGATTTTTACCCCCACAGATTCCAGCTGAGGCTGCTGCAAAGTGACTCCAGTTCTAAAACCAGCTCTGGAAAAGGTCCTGTGCATCAGCACTGAGGCACAGCTCAAACAACGAGGAGTTTCTTTGTGCCAAGTGGATTAAAAATACCCAAACCAACCCAACCAAACAACTCACGGATTCTTTCGTCGTCTGAAAGGGAAAAGAAACATTTTTATTCAGTGCCACAAAATTTGCATCAATAACAAGTCCAGTAGCACACCAGGAAATTTCCACATGAGTAAACTCCACTCACTGCAAAAAGGCTTGTATCCACTCCTGGAATTTAATGGTTCAGCTGGCATGTGAAAGCTGTTATTTGGAGGTCTAATTATTAAGATCAAATTAAATTTCAGCTATTGCAGCAATGAGCAGATGCCAGCTGAGGGATTCCTTGCTGGGGAATGCTGGAGAGGATTTTGGTGTATCCACATGGGAGCCTCCCTGCTAGGAGGATGCTCAGAAGGCATTGTGCCTTGGATAATGAACTATTCAGGAGTTCTGGGAGTCCCAGGGATGCCTTTTCCTGGTTATGAATTACTCCTGGTGAAATCTGGCAATGAACTGCCTCACGGTGACCTGTGGAGTTCCTGGTCAATGAGGGGCTGCTGGAATGAAGGGAATGCTCCACTTCATGGCTATGGAGCTTTTCCTTCCCCCAGCAGGAGCTCTGGCTGGGACTTGTAATGGAAAGTGTGAAGACTTGTGCAGATGAAGAGCAAAGAGAACAAAGACCCTCCAAAACTCACTCTGTCTTTCCAACCAACCCCACAGAATTTGTCTGTGAGCTTTCATAGTTTTTGAATTGCCAGCCACAAAAAACTTTTAATTCTTTTTGGCCAGGCTGTGAGTGCACTCAGAGGGTGGAGCAGATGAGGAGACAAAGGTTTGGGGAAGCAGAACACAGAACTATTTGCTTTCTGGAAGGCTGGAGTGAGGTCTTGGGGGAAATCTGCCTCACACAGAGACTTGACAAGAGCCATGAGGCTCTGGATCATCCTCCCCTGGACTGCCCAGGCATGGGAACTCCATCCCTCTGTCCCACAGGGGCAAACTGCAGACCCCCCAGCCTTCCCCAAACACCTGCATCCAGGGCATTTAGGAGCTGATTCCCCAGGGCAGGGCTGCACTTTGGGCATTTGTTCTCCCTTTACAGCTCAGCTGCCATGATGCAACAAAGACAATGGTTTGGATGGACACAAAATCCATTCCTGGTGTGTGCAGTGCAAGTGTGGAGGAATTCCTGTTGGCCTGAACCATCCGCTCTCCTGTGAGCACCTGACACTGCACAGAGCCAAAGGTGGGATCACTACAAGGGGATCTTCTCTTCCTCCTGCTCTCTTCATCATCACAGGTAAATTGGAGGTTGGGACACTTCACTGGGGCAGGGACACCCAGGCTGAGTGAGGAAAGGCCGCTCCCCACTTCTCTGACATCCTAATGATGGCAACCCATCATTATCCTACAAAGACCCATCCCAAAGGAGCCTGTTGCGTCCTGGCAGGTGCTGGAAGGAAGTGAAAGCATTCCCAAGGAAAAAGGGAGAAACTGAGTCCAGCTCACCAATGCCTCAGAGCAAAACTTTAGAAGGCATTATTCTGTGTATTCCCAACTTCATGGCCAGAGTTGAGGCTGGGTTTGAAAAATGTGGATTTACTTCTTTTATAGAGGAACATTTATTTTTTCACAGCAGAAGGAACTCTTTTGAGTTTCCTGCTTGAGACAGAGATTGAAAAATACACTGCCTTGTCTTTCAAAAATGTTCTGAGGAGCCACTGCAAGGTTTCAGATGAGGGCCACAGTTATGCTCTGGAGGTTGTCAGAAGGAAGGATGCTGCTCAGTCTTTCTCTGTTCTCTTTACTGGAGCTGGCATGAAAATGGATTATTCTAAACCATCTCTCTGTGTGGCTGTCCCATTTGTCAGCTTCCTGCAGGCACATTCCCTGCTTGATGTTTTCATAAACTCCACTCCTTTTCCTTGGCTTCTGGTGATAAATTGTAATGGCAAGTGAAAATATTCCAAAATAAATCTGTTTTCATGGCCCTCTGCAAAGTCCACTCTGAGAGCCCTGTGCAGATGTAGCACTTTGGGAGGAGGTGGGGCAGCACCAGGTGCACATCACACATCAGCCCTGTGGTGTCCACATTTTCAAACCCTGCCCCAACTCTGGCCATGAAGTTGGGAATGCACAGGAAATGCCTCTAAAGTTTTGCTCTGAGGATACAGGTGAGATGGACTCAATTTCTCCTCCTGTTTCCTTGAGAATACTTCCAACTTCCTGCTGTTATTTTGGTAGGGTCTGTATTTTCAAATAAGGAGCAAATTATTATTATTATTATTATTTGGTCCAGGAAACCAAAGGAACATAAGGAGAAATAACAGAAATTTTTAGGTTGGAAAAGATCCCAAGATCTAGGAGATTCTAAGATGCAATCCAACCATGAAGCCAACCTTTCCAGGCCTCCCAGTGATCCCATGGAGAGGGAGGTGCCAGCAGCAGCCCCAGAGCTGGGCTGTGACAGAGCAGGGATGAGGCCAAGTCCAGAACTGCTTCCCAATGACCCCCCCTCACCCCTGAATCCTCTACTGCTGGTACCAAGGCTGCTGTTTTCCCTGGAAATGTGTCTTTCCAGCCCAGAAACTCCTCTCCACTGGAGAAGCCCCAGCAGCAGAGCCCTTCTTGCGCTCTGTGGATGCTGCAGGGCAAAGCCTGTGGTGGCCCCTTGGTTTGGGCTCTGCAGCTCTCAGCACCCAGAAGAAGCTCTGCCAACACCTCCTGCTTCTGCTGCATCCTTGCACACTGTCTGATGATCTGAGAGCTTTTCCCAGCCCAAATGAGCTGCAGTGAGCACAGCAAGAGATGAAAATGAACTCCAGTGATGCCTTTTTCCTGCAGGAAGATGAGGATGGGCAAGTCCTTCCTCTGAGGTGCCCTTCAGCCCAACACTGGGACACTGCTGCCGAGCTGGGCTCAGCTTTGTTTTCTCTCCCAAAGTAAAAGACAGGCTGAAACTAGGACAAAACAACAAAGAGGGAGAGACAAAAAGGGAGAGCCTGGGTTTGAATTGACAGAAACCCCAGGAACCAGAGTGCAGCCCAGTAAATATTGGAATGACATTACCTGAGCTTGAGAAAAAATTGACAAATTGTTAGGCTGAATTCCTGTCTCTAGTGGAACTGGAGAGCAACCACCATGGAGATAACATTATTTTCTTTAATCATTTTCTTTGGCAAGAGAATCAGAAGGAAAAAGCTCCAGAGTGACTCTTATTATATTTTCCCTCCCTCTGCCTTTTCTTTCTGATTCCCTCCATCGTTCCCAGCTCTGTCAAGATTGTGACAAACTTAATTACCAGCAAACAGCAGGAATCCCAGATGACATATCCATGGTTTTTTCTTTCTTCTGACTTCATGAGATCTTTCTGGTCTTTAATGTAGAGTGAATGAGGACGGGGAGCAGATGGTGCTGGTGTCCAATACCAGCAGCATCTGAGCCCTTATCTCCTTGAGATCTTCAGTGTCAGGATGGGATGTGGATAACAAAACCTGAGTGATGAGATTCAGGGCTGGAGGTTCAGAAAACGGGATTGTGCATGACAGGCCCAGATCTGCCATTTGGGGGCTGTCATAGAAACCTGCACTCATTTCAGGGCTGCTCACAGCAGGGACTGCACAGCCCAGGCCTCTTGCTCCAAGCTCCTGGCACCAGGATAAGGCACCTTTGTGCCTCCTGCATCTGTAAATTTGATGCTCGTTGGCTATAAAACAAGAGCTGGGTGAAACATTGTCATTTGCAGGGAGTTTGCCCTAAAACCATGTTTCTAGGGCATGAAACAGCTCAGGGTGAGGTTCAGTGAATGGTTTTGAGCGAGAAAAAAGATTTAAAAGAAAAATGCCTAAAATACTTTCAGTATTTTTAAGTGGAGTTTTGCCCTTTGATCTTTTCAAAGGGAATTTTATTGTCTTGCTGTCTCAAAGATGTTTTGGCTGCAGGGGTCTGGAGAGGCTTTTCAGAGTCCTCACCAGTTCTACAGTTCAAGAAGCTTGTGGCCAGCCAGGTTTTGGCCACCTGTGCTCCCATTGCTGCAGAAGCAGGGAGCCCTTGCCTCCACCCTGCCATTACTATTATTATTATTATTATTATTATTATTATTATTATTATTATTATTATATTATGTTTATGTTTATGATGTTTATTTTTACACCCAGGCAATTCACTGTTTTGCAGGAAATGTCAAGATTTTCCACACAGGCACCTCTTTCCCCTGTGCACCCATCTTGAGAGAGAGAAAATGGTCATGTGCCACTTGACCAAAGCAGGGGCTTTGCAAACACACCAAACACTGGAAGTTTGGTAGAAAGAAGCAGCAGATCTCTTTTTTATCTTAGTTTTATCTTCACCAAACCTTCTCTGAACAACTCTGCACCTCCTTCTGCATTCATTTCCTCAAGCTGGGTGTCATGGAGTTACTTTACCTTTAAGGGAGTTGGAGTTGCTGGGAACTGCCTGGAGTCTTTTCTCCTGACCAATTATCGGTCATTGCTGAGAACTGACAGCAGTTTAGGCCATTGAAAAGTGGGATCAGCTTGTGAACCCTACCTTAAAGTGTAAAAGCAGAGCTCTCTGGGTTCTCTTTGTTTTCTGGCTGTGGAGGGTGGCAGGGCCCCAGGCCTCCCGTCCCTGCCCAGGCCATGCGGCCGGGCGGGGATGGGGCCGGGCCTGCCCCGTCTCCCGGCCGGGAGATGGGGGGGCCTGGGGAAGGTTTTGCTCGGACCCGGGCCGGGCCGAGCCGATCTCTGGCTCGGCTGCAGGTTTTGCTGTAACTAAATTCACTAGAAACTGCTGAGTGAAGAAGGAGAGAGGCTTTGGACCTGCAGCAAGCAGAGACAGCGACCACACTCTCCAGAGCAGCTATGAAGAACTTTCCATCGCAGACGGCTCCAGCTCCTGTTCGGCAGAGATCACTGAGCCATCTACAAAAGCCTGGGCAAGATTTTAACTCTTTCATTACCCAGACGAGACTTGCGGATTAATCTTTTTATCCAGAGAGAGAAAAAGAGAGTGATCAACATGAAAAGAGACTTTATAAACTACCAGTGACAGGAAAGAAAAGAAGCTTCAGAAGAGGTAGAGAATTAAGAAGATGCTTTAATTAAGCTGAAATATCTTTCTGTTAAAACTATGGAGATGGACAATGAAGTCCTGTGCTCTGAGGGCGCGTGAGCCCATCCGTCTTTGCCTCTTGCCACACAGATGTTGCAGGCAAGTGTGAAACCCTCTGCTCTTTGCTTCTGTGCAGGTGCTGCAGGAAGAGCAGAATGAGAAGAGGGCTTTAACAGAGACACTGCTCCAAACTCGGGGACAGCTCAGCCAAGCGTGCCAGCAGGTCCAGCAGCTCAGGCAGGAGGTGAAAGAGCAGCAAGAGAAGGGACAGGTAAGTCTGAGTAGGCAGGGAATGGAGTGCAGGGCAGGGACAAGGGCACAAAAGGCAGCTCCTGGGACTGAGGGGACAAGGGCTGCCTGAGGCTGTGGGAGCCTGGTAAGCTCCAGAGCTCAGGCCCAGGAAGGAGGGCTTGCAGTGCAAGCAGAGCTGGGTTGAGAAGCCACAAGAAGTAGCTGAAGGAATGGGGTTTGGAGACAGCAAGTGCAAAAATCTGAGCCTGAGGGCAGGTCCCAGGAAGTCACTCTGCATTTTGTTGCCAGACCATCAAGGCAAAGCTGCAAGCTGAGCTGCAGGAAGCTCACAATGAAATGCTGGCAGTGCAGAGGAGGCACAAGGAAGAACTTCAGGGCATCAGAGAGAGGAGATGAATGTCCTCCTTGAGCAGAGGGATGCTCTACAAAAGCAGGTGAGTGAAACAGCAGTGGCACTGCAGTCACGCAGGGAGGACTCTGTGGCCTTCTTGCTTTTCCATGGCAGAGCAGCAGCTGATGGGGTGATCCCTGGGGCTGCCTCATGCTGTGGGGGCTCCATGGCAGCTGCTCTGAAGGACACTCAGTGCTCTGCTGAATCTCAGCTGCTGCCCCCTGAACAGCTGGGCCAGTCCTCTGGGCTGTTGGCCAGCACCCATCAGCATGGACTCCTGCTGGCCTCTTCTTGCTAGCCTTGGTTTGGGAGGTGCTTTTTCAGGTGGGCCACTTAGAGACTTAACCAAGTTGTCCATCTCTATTGGGAATCTGCCAGTCCCAGGACAGGGAGAAAGGGAAAGTTTTCCTTTCTCATTCCTAAGTGCCTCTACTGTGGCTGACAGAGGCAGGCTGTGGCTGTCGCCTCTGACTGCTTTGTTCTGTTTGACTGGAGGTGGATGAGTTGACATCTCAGCTGGCAGCCTCCCGAGAGTTCCTGGAAAGCACACTCCAGAGAGCCCAGCAAGATGTGAGCGAGGCCCAGGCACAGTCAAGGCAGAAGCAATTGGAGGCTGAACACATCCAGAAGAGGCTGGAGGAGGCAGAACATCAGAAGAAGGAGCTCCAAGTGAAGCTGCAGAAACTGGAGAGGGAATGGAGTGAATGCAAAGAAGTGGCACTGGAAAATTTTGAATTGCAGGCTTCCGTGAATGTCCTAGAGAGGGAAAGAGACAGGTAAATGAAAGCCTGTGGGACTCTGCAATGTGGTGAATGCATTCCCTCTTTGCCATCTTTGCACCTGCCTGGGGCTCTGGCAGCATTTCCTAAGGGGCAGATTCTGAACTCTCCATGAAGACACATCTCATTATCTGTATGTTGTGTTCATTCTCTAATATTTTAAGCCTTCAGTTGGAGTTTTTCTGAAGACAAAGGCTTTTGGGGTAGCTCTTTCCCTCTAGGGAGTGTTGTGCTCTTAGGTTAGGTTAGGTGGGTATGTTAACAGTGCTGGAGCTGCAGTGTAAGGAGCTGGATACATCCATCAGCTCCACCTTGGCTGCTGTAACTTGAGGCCTTTGGGATCTGATCAGCCTGGCATCTGATGCCTTTGCTGGGCAGCACCTTCTTAAGGCCCTGAGTGCTGATCAAGCCCAGATTGCCCTGGGAGGCACCCAAGAAACAAGAATGTCTCTGGTGCATTGTTCCTGATAAAATGCCCCCCTGGTGCCTGGAGGGGCTCAAGCAGGGTCCCTGCCACCCTCCACACTCACAGGTGTTACTGACTGTGCAAAGAATGCAAGAAACCAGAGCAAGGTTAGGGGGGCTCCTCCAGCTGATCAAGTCAAGCCAGTCTTCAGTGCCACAGGATTTTTCTTCCAAGAAGAAGACAAAGGAAAGGCAGAGCACTCTTGCTTGCCTGGAGGTTTCTGCATCTTCCATCAGCTTGAGCTCTAAGCCTCTGTTGCCACTTCTGCCATCAGCCTTTGTTCCTCCAGCTGAAAGTAGGATGGGTGCTGGTAAATCTCAGGGAACTTGCCAGACATCCCCTGGCTGTAGGGTGCTGCTCCTCCCACCTGGACATACAAGATGGGGGAAGGAAACGTCTCTTCCATGTTGACCAAACCTCTTCCCCTTGGAGCCTGGTTAGTCAGAAGAAAATTCTTCCTCTCCCCTAATGT
This sequence comes from Cyanistes caeruleus, assembly GCF_971803275.1. Classification (NCBI taxonomy): domain Eukaryota; kingdom Metazoa; phylum Chordata; class Aves; order Passeriformes; family Paridae; genus Cyanistes; species Cyanistes caeruleus. Next base: position 8,896,698 of record NC_141709.1, read on the forward strand.
CTTCATTGCAGGACTTTGTTAGGTTTGTATGCACATTCCCATCTCAAATAGAAGGTAGGCCATGAAGGCAGGAACTCCCTGTTCTTTCAGGAACAAAAGCAGAGTGGGCACATGCTGGGCTGTGACTGCAGGGGGAACAAACAGCCAAGTTGTTTAGACAAACCTCATTGGACAGAGCAGTTTTCTCTGAGGTGCTGCAAGTCCTAGGAGTTTATAAAATGTGATGCCATTAGTAATGAGTTGCATGCTTCCCTTTAGGCTGATTCTGTCTCTGGAGGAAAAGAGCATGGATCTCAGAATGCTGGAACAAAGGAACCTGGCGCTGAACAATCAGCTGTCTCAGTTTCATTCTGCTCTTCAGCAGGCTGAACTGGTCTCTTCAAGCCGTGCAGGACAACTGCAGCAGCTCAACACCCAGGTAAGCTGTGCACTCCATCCTCTTCTCCAGGGGCACACAACACCACCTTTGGCATGCTAGTCCCAACCTCTTTCCCCTCCCAGCAGCATCCACATGTTCTTCCCAGGCCTCCTGCTGCTGCACCCTCAGGCCAAGGCTGGATCTGGTGTCTGCTGCCATAGTTTTCCCCCATTCTTTCCTGGGTCCCAGCAGGAAATCTGGGAGCAGAAGCAGCAGCACACTCCTCTGGAGCTTCTCTGTCCCTCTGTTAGCAGTGCTCTCCCTGACAGGATTGGTGCCTGTGCCATTCACTGAGCAATGTGGGGACACAGATGTGGCTATGGCAGGCTGGGCAGAGCGCTTCCACCACAGCCAGTTCAGCCCGTGTTCAGAGCTGCAGCCTCAAGGGTGCCCCTTGCCTCCCTTTCCCTGTTTTCTCTACCTTTGTCTCTACTGGAATCCTTGGTTCTGCACCTTCTGTTTCTGGTGTATTTCTGCCTGAAGTCATTTCTCCTTCAATGCTCTCCCTACTGCCTGCTCTGCTGCCTCAGGAGCAGCCCAGTCCCTGAGGCTCTCTGCATCCATCTTCCAGATCCAGGCCCTGCAGGATGCAGTGACAGAGAAGGCAGCTCAGCAGGACACTCGAGAGAAGGAGCTGCTGCAGGAGCTGGAAAAGTCCCAAGCAGGAGAACAGAGCTTGAGGGACGCTGTGCATGTGCTGCAGGTTGAGATGTCTGAGCTGCGTCTGAGGCTCCAGAGCTCTGAGGAAAGAGCAGAGGCCATGGCCACACACTGTGAGGCCATGGAGATGGAGCTGAGGATGGCTCAGGCTGACAACAACCAAATCAAGGCCTGCAATCAGGAGCTGCAGACACTGTTGGAGGAAACTCAGCAAGGTACAACTTCTCTCCCATCCATTGCCCCATCCTGTTCCACCAGCGGGGATCTCTGATCCCATGCAGAGGTAAAGGCCTTTGCCCAGAGATGGCAGACAGGAAAAACAACCAGCACGAGACTTATCCATCCAGGCGCCAGTCAAAGTTTATCTCAAGAATGATGCTGTGGCTGGCGGTGCCAACTGGCTCTGCTGTGGCTGGTCCCATACACAGCTGGTGCCTTTCAGGTGCTGTGTCTGTGCTAAGCAGCTGAAGCTGGATGCCTCAGCTCAATTCCCCCAAATTTCAGGCCCTGTCAAAGCCTCCAGGCTATTGGCCTCTCTGGAGCAGGGCTGCACAGGCATCCCTGCTGCTTTGTCTCTCTTGGATTGTTCACTCAGCACAAGGCCAAGAGCAAACACACTGCTATTCCTCTGAACCTTGCCCCTGCCATTCCTGCTTTTTTCTCTGCCTGGAAGTTTCCTTCCTTTCTCTCAGTTTTGGAAGCTCTTGTGGGCTTAAGGCCTGGCAAACCACGGCAGGCAGAGAAGACAGTGCTGTTGTCTCTGCAGGGTGCCCATCAGTTTACTTTGCTTTGCTTTCTCCCTTCTCTTTCCCCTTCCCTCCTGCAGCAATATGGAGGGCAGAACAGCAGAAGACCTCTCTAGAAACTGCCTTGAAGGAAGAGGCTGTGACTGTTCATCAGAGGTGGCATCACTGCAGAGGAAACTGGAGAGCCAGGAGAAGGAAAGGAAGGATGTGCTGGTGAGAATGGCAGATGCCACAAAGGGCCATTTCCTAGCTATGTTTGCACCTTGTGTTACCAGTTCTAACGAGCACCTTTTTCCAGTTTAACTTTCCTAATTGCATTCTTCTGAACAAGGAGGAAGTCACTGGGGCTGCGGGGCGGGCCGGCACCGCGGCTCCCCGGGCAGCAGCCGGCCCTCTGCCCCCTCCAGAGCCCGGCGCCAGCGGCTGCTGCCCGGTGCCTCAGGGCTGGGCGGGCACGGGAGGCCGGGGCTGGCCGCAGGCAGCAGTGCCCGGCCGAGGGGCAGAGCCCGCACCAACCCTTCCCTCCCGCCGCTCTCTGCAGCTGGCACAGGACAGGAGCCGAGCGGCTGAGCACCTGCACCGGGCCCTGCTGTACCTGGACAGCCCGCAGGAGTCCCTGCGAGCGGCGGCCATCAGGTTCATTGGTGAGCCACGAACCGGGCTGGGCTCCCTCCCTGCCCCGCCGCAGCTCGGCCCCAGCCCCGGCTGCTGCCCCGGCCCTGGAGCCCCGGCTGCCCTCGGGGCTGCTGCTGCCGGCCTCTGGCAGCCGGGGCCCTTGGGCTGAGTCAGGATGCGGCAAGGGCCGGGGCTGAGCCCTGCCGGGGAAGGAGGCCGTGTGGCCCCAGGGCTGGCAGCGCCACTGGCAGGGAGCTGTGCTGCTGGGACCCTGACAGGCTCTGTGTTCCCAGGGATGGCCGGGCAGCACCTCCGGGGGAACAAACGAGAGCTCCAGAGCATCTGTCAGGGTGAGTGAGGGCAGCGGGCTGCCAGCCCCGGCTGCCAAGGGGAGCTGCAATCCCTGCCCCGGCTGCCCAGGGCTCTGCTCCCTGTGCGGACCAGGCCTGGTGTGGCCAGGGCACACACAGAGATTTCAGGGGCACGAGTGCCAATAGTGTCCAGTGGCTTTGGGCTGATCCCTTTGGTCCCTGCTCCCTCCTGGCCATGGCCAGAGCCACCTGGGTTGGCCCTTGCACGGGGCTCTCCTCGGGTCCCTGCAGATCCAGATCTGACCATGGAGATCTGTTCCTCTCTCTTGCAGCCCTTGATGACAAGGCACAGGACATCAGCCCTGCCATCAGAAGGCTGGCTCTGGAAACAGCCTTTGTCCTCCGGGCAGCTCAAGGCTCCATCTTGCAGAAGTGGCAAGATGGATTCCGCAGGGCACGCAAGAACCGCCCTTGTCTGTGGGCCCGTGGCTGGCGGTGCTGCTGGAGCTCTGAGGAGAGCTGAATTGAGAGGCTCTCTGTCTGCCGGGGCCATCTGAGCCGGGCAGGATTTTTCTTTAGGATGTTTTTTTTATTCCTTCTTCTTCGTTCTTTTTAATATAGATATATAGAAATAGAAATATATAGAATATAGATATAGAATTATATATAGAAATATAGAATTATATTTAGAAATATAGAATGTGTTCTCATACCCAGTGTCTCAGGTGCTTTCTCTGGTGCCCAGTGTGCGCAGGGCATAGGGGGAGAGGGGAAAAGGGTGCTTGTGCTCAGCAAGCTGCCCAGGCGTGCAGTGGGGAAGGGAAAATGGCCAGAAGGCCCTCGGCCTTGGGTGGTTCTGCTGAAGCCTTAACGCTGCCCACAGAGGAGCTGGGCAGGGGCTGGAGCTGTGGGGATCGCTGTGATTGTGGTGCCTGGAGATGGGCACGAGGCTTCTCCCAGCCAGGAAGCACCGTCTGTGTCCTGCAGCCTGTGGGTTGCTGGCGGGATTGCTGAGGGCTCTGAGGCTCTCTCAATCTGGCTCCTCTGGAGCTCCATCGGGGCTGCGCCGCTGCCGGGCAGGTTGGCCGGGCTGGGGGAGAGCAGAGGGGCCAGGGTGGTGGAAGCCCTGAGGAAATTGGGTGTCAGAGGCCACGAGCAGCCCCCAGGCAGTCACCTTGTTCCTGTCACCCGCTGCTCTGGTGCTTCCCCTGAGAGACTGCCATGCCTGCAGCAGAAGCCCTCGAGGCTGGGCCTCAGCAGCCCCGAGGTGCCCAGGCTGGGCTGGCTGGCGACAAGGAGGGCAAGGAGGCCCTGGCAGGGCACAGCCACTGGGTGCTGCCAGGGCAGCAGGCAGAGGCAGGGCTGGCGGCCAGCCCGGGCCCCCACGCCTGCCCAGGCCACAGTGCTGAGACCAAGGCTCCCCTGACACAGAGCTCTGTGTCTGCACAGCTTCTGCCTCCATGGGGAGGGTGGTGATGTCTCCTCGAGCAGCGCTGCTGAGTCGCTGCTGCTGAAGCGGCTCTGGACAGAGCAGAAACGGCACCAGAGCGTGCACAGGAACGGCCCTCAGGGCTGGGCTGGAGTGGCCAAGATGCCTCCTTCTCTTGCAGGAATAACAGAGATGGTGGACACAGTCCCTTCAGTATATATGTTCTACAGGCTGTAGTTAGGTTCTTTATTGCAATTGCTATAGAGGTCCTTTCATTGTACATACATTTTATAGATTGTTGCTATGAAGATTCTTATAACATAAATACATTCTGTAGTTCATTGTTGGTGGTGGTGCTGTTGTGTAAATAAATTGTCCTTGTTTGTCACAGGCTGTCTGTCTTTGCATTTGCTTTGGGCACAGGCAGCATTTGCACAGCTGTGGTTTCCCCTTGCCCTGGGTTCCTGAGGCTGGAGGTCCCTGGGGGTGCTGGCACAGCCACCCTGGGGCTGGGGTCCCCGTGCACAGGAGGGAACCACTGGTGGCGCTCCCGGCACTGGGCACCGCTCGTGTTCCTGGGCTGCTGCAGAGCGGTGTCCCCAAGAGCAAAGCTGTCACCAGCAGAGAGGGGGCTCTGACAGGAGCAGCCCCTGCAGCAATGCAAAGCAGGCAGGAAACCTCCTGCCACCCTTCCTGCTGCAGCCACAGGTTTGAGCTGTTCCTAAAGATCCTGTTGGGCTGTCTGAGACACTTGGGCCAAGGCATTGCTTCCAAGCTGGGCCACTTTGGCCGGGCTGGGTGGAGCCCCAGGGCAGGGGGCAGCGTGTGCAACGGCCCTTGGTGACACGGTGCATCATGGTAACCGTGGAATGGAACGGGACAGGGTGTCCAAGGGCCCTTTGTGACATGGGGTGACATTAGTGTTGGTGGTGACACAGCCACACCACAGTGCCTGGTGCACGTGACAGGGCAGGACGGGACAGAGTGGTGCTGTGAGGAGCCCCCGCACGGCGCACTCACTCCTTGCTGACCCAGAGCCTTTCTGAGGCGTTACTCCTGCAGGTCACCTCGAGGCCAGACCACAGCACTCGGTGACCTGCAGCCTTCCCGAGGCTTCACTTCTGGTGAGGTGAAGCACCACACTTCTCAGGTGTGCTCGAGCCCAGACCGTGGCATTTCCTCACCGCGGTCCTTGACGACGAGTCTCCTGTCCTTGTGGCACGAGCCCCTGAGACCCAAGTGCAGGACTGGCTGTCCTGCAGCCTTGCCAAGACTTCACTCCTGCAGGTGCCTTCCAGGCACAGCTGCAGGACTTGCCAACTCAGACCTTTTCTGAGCCACCTCTGCTGCGAGTAGCCATGAATCCAGGCATTGATGTTGAGCAGAGACCTCCAAGTGTCCCCAAGCTGACCTGGGTGAAGGAGGAGAAAGAAGGCCCTGGGACTGCCCCAGCACAGCAGCCTGGAGAGCTGGAGCAATTTCAGCCACCTCAGGAGGGTGAGCGGCAGACCTGGGCCTGCAGCCAGCTTGGCCTCGTCCCATCCCATCCCATCCCATCCCATCCCATCCCATCCCATCCCCCGGGGACACGCCCATGGACAGGACAGAAGTGGGGCTGGGTCAGACGCCCTGGAGCTGTACTCCGTGCCCTGGGGCCTCCCGGGGCTGTCCCTGCCTGGGGAGTGCAGGGCTGGGCTGTGTTCTCCGGCCTTTCCTGCAGCCCCTCAGCTCAAGCTGCGCTCGCTCTTTGCCAGGAGCAGCCATGGAGCGCACTCGAGAGCAGGATCGCAGCCGTGGCCTCTTCCGCACAACAGCGCAGGTACCTGCAGCCATCCCCTCTCCTGCTCAGCCCAGCACCACGCTTGGAGCACTCCATGCAATGTCCCTCATTTCTTGCCCTTCTGCTGCAGATGATTTGCAAATTCATGAAGAGAATTCGGGAGGAAGAGACCACTGCCATGGGCACTGTGGTCAGAGCATACTCTCCCATCTTCAAAACCAAGGCCAGTGCTGCCCTGCTGGACATGCTTGTGGAGGAGGGTCCTTCCAGTCCAAAGCAAGTAAGGCAGTCTTTGGCCTGGCTTCGATCCTCCCAGGAATTGCTTGGCCACGCCAGCTGCTCACTGCGAGCCTTTGAGGCCGTGGCAGTGTGGTGGGAAGAGAAGCACTTCTCTGGGAAGCTGGGCACATTACTCCTGCTGGCAGCTTTCCAAGTTTCCCTGTGCCTTCTCCAGGTGCTCCCCATGGTGAGGTTCATCTACCAGTGGCTCAAGGCTAATGAGTTTCCTGAGTACAATCTGTACAGGCCCCTTCTGGATCTGACAGAGGCACAGCCTGCTGACGTGGTGATGGCTCTCCTGCGTGTGGCCCCATGGTGTGACAGGTACAGGGCCCACGTGCCCAGAGGGCTCAGGGCATCCCCCTGCACAGCCCGGCTCAGGTGTCTGACAAACAGAGGATTCCAGGGCCCTGTGGCTCCTCCCTTTGTCAGCCCTGGCACAGCAGCCCCCGAGCCTGCTGCCCTCAGGGGCCAGTCCCCACAGGGCTGGGCTGCCACTGAGGGGCAGTGGGCAGAGGCAGGGCTGGCAGCCAGCTCAGCTCCCTGCTGCTGCCCAGGCCACGGGGATGTGTCCCAGACCCCCCTGACACAGAACTCTGACCCCACAGAGCTGCTACCACCATGTGGAAGAGCATCATGTGCTCGTGCAGGGCTGCAGAGCCAGCCATGCTGATACTTCTGGATGTGCTGGGCACCTGGCCAGAGCTCAGCATGTGCACCTCCGACGGGGACCACACGGCTGTCCTTGCCCTGGCTGTGAGTTTCTGCAACTGACCTTTGCTCACCCCAAGGTCACCTCTCCCTCAGGTCTCCATCCTCCCTCCTCCCATGGCATCTCCCTGCATCAGGCACTGGGCTCCAACCTGGCCTAGGAGCAGCTCCAGGGCCACCAGGCCGGCTGCTGTCCCTACATCTCCACTGGCCTCTCCCTGCCATGCTCGGGCCCTGCCACATGGACACCTGAGCACTGAGCACTGACTCAGGCTGCTCTGTCCTTCACAGGCAACTGTGGTGATATGGAAGATGCTCCAGCTGCCCTGTCTCCCACATGCAGTGACAGTGTATTTCCCCCGTCTCTTGGTGCATCTGCTCTTGCAAGTGCTGTTCAGCACATTGGATATGCCAGAGAAGGTCGATACTTTCTGGAAGAGATGCCAGCAGCAACACGGCCTTGCCATCAGCCCCAACAGGTGCTCCATGCCAGTCCTCCTGTCCCTGCCATGTCCCCAGGGCAGAAGCCCGTGCTCCCAGCATCACCTGGGCTTTGCTGTGCACACAGGTTTGCAGTGCAGACCCTGAAGGCCCTGCTCTGCCGACTGCACTATGAGGATGTGGTGGCAGCAGTGGAAGACGAGTGTGGCTGGGACACGCTGCTGTGTGCTGGCACGCACCACTGTGCTGTGGGTGTGCTGGCCAGGTGAGCTGCCCCCAAACAGCGTTTGTGCCCCGAGCCTGGGGTGCCCCACACAGTCCCCGTGGTCATGGGCCAGAGGGCCTTGTCACCAAGGGATGGCCAAGGACACTGCACAAGCCTGGGAGAGGAGGGTGCCCAAGAGCAGCTGCTTCCCAAAGGGCCTGGGTCCCCTTGCAGGGTGGTGGAGAAGGGCCAAGCTCCTCCTGGGAGTCAGTCCATGGAGAGGTTTGTCCCGCTGGCTCAGGGTCTTGGTTCCTTTTTCCTCCCATCAGAGCAATGCGTCACGTGTCCCTACCCTTGTGTTCTGCGATTGCATTCTACCTGCTCGGGCTGCTCAGCAAAGACACGGCACACGGGGATTTGGCCGCCATGGCGTTCCTTGTGGAGGTGAGCCTGAAGGGCAGCGCTGTCTCGCTGAGCTGTCTCCCAGCTCTCTGCCCTCTCGGTGCCGCAGCCGCCCGGGACGGTGCCCACGCCCTGTGCTGCTGCCTGGGCCCAGCCCTGTGCGCTGCTGCCCCATCACCGGCCTGTGCCCTTCAGATGTTGGAGTGCCTGGACTCGAGTGAATACCGTGACAGCGTCCTGGAGATCGCATCAAACAAACTGCAGAGCGAGTGCAGGGAGAGGCGTCGCTTGGCACTCAGAGGCCTTGTGGTGCTCGGCAAGAATTCCTCCATGGTGAGAAGGGGGCAGCGGCTGCCGGCGTGGGGCTGGGGAAGGCAGTGGCTTGCGCTTGGCTGGCCTTTGGGCACTGAGGCAGCTGCTGCCAGCTCTCCTGCCTCCTGCCTCTTGCCTCCTGCCCCAGGCCTTTGGCACAGGCCTTTGGCCTCTGGGCCCTGTGGCAGCAGGATGGCATTTCACACACTTGTGTTCCACACAGGCCAAAAGAATGTGGGGCCTGCATGAAAGGCTCGTGGAGCTCCTGGGGGAAAATGACAGCCATGTGCTTGGGATGAGCATCGCTCTCCTCAGCCGTTTGTTCCTGTACAATGGTGGCCCGATAACCATCCCCCTCGGCCTGCAGCTGGCTGAGGCGCTCCTGCCGCTCTTTGACAATGTAAGGCTCTGTGTCTCCAGCCATGGCTGCTGCCTTGGCACTGTGCCCTGGGCATTTGCAGGCCTGTGCCCAGGTGGGCCTGAAGCAGCTGATGCTGAGGTCTTTATTTCTTCCTTTCGTACAGGACGATAGCCAGGTGCAGCTGTGCTCCATGTTCATCTTCCGAGAGATGATGGATTTAGTACCAAAGGAGGGGAAAAAGGCCCTGAAGTCCCACGTGCAGCAGAGCCTGCTCCCACTCTCCTTGCACTGCCATGACGAGAACCAGCGCGTGGTTGATGTGAGGACTCGGCAGCTGCCGTGGCTTCCTGGCAGGGCGCTCGGCTGCCTCCTGCTCTGCTGCCTCGCAGGCTGCAGCTCCCTCCTGGTCTTGGCCCAGGGACGTGGGTCCTGTGCCCTGGGCTGTGGTGCCATCTCTGGGTCTCTGCTGCTCTCCAGGCCTCCCGGGAAACGCTGCTCTGTTCCGCCCGATTCCTGAAGAGGAAGGATCTCCAGCAGATGCTGCGGGTGGATCAGACCTGGAGGTTCGGCGAGGGCTTGGTAAGGGCGGGCTGGAAGCCCCAGCCCAAGGTTGGAGAAGCTCAGTGTGTGCGGCTGGCAGCTGTGCCCTGCCCAGTGCCGCACCCAGGGCCGCCAGCCTGTGCCCCACACGCTGCTCCCTTCCCTGGGCCCCGCGGGCTCTACTCCAGCCCCCTGTGGCCCCGAGCCGTGTGCCCATGGAGCCCCGGCACCGCTGGTCTGTCGGGCAGGGCAGCACCGCGGCTCCCCGGGCAGCCCCCGGCCCTCTGCCCCCTCCAGAGCCCGGCGCCAGCGGCTGCTGCCCGGTGCCTCAGGGCTGGGCGGGCACGGGAGGCCGGGGCTGGCCGCAGGCAGCAGTGCCCGGCCGAGGGGCAGAGCCCGCGCCAACCCTTCCCTCCCGCCGCTCTCTGCAGCTGGCACAGGACAGGAGCCGAGCGGCTGAGCACCTGTACCGGGCCCTGCTGTACCTGGACAGCCCGCAGGAGTCCCTGCGAGCGGCGGCCATCAGGTTCATTGGTGAGCCACGAACCGGGCTGGGCTCCCTCCCTGCCCCGCCGCAGCTCGGCCCCAGCCCCGGCTGCTGCCCCGGCCCTGGAGCCCCGGCTGCCCTCGGGGCTGCTGCTGCCGGCCTCTGGCAGCCGGGGCCCTTGGGCTGAGTCAGGATGCGGCAAGGGCCGGGGCTGAGCCCTGCCGGGGAAGGAGGCCGTGTGGCCCCAGGGCTGGCAGCGCCGCTGGCAGGGAGCTGTGCTGCTGGGACCCTGACAGGCTCTGTGTTCCCAGGGATGGCCGGGCAGCACCTCCGGGGGAACAAACGAGAGCTCCAGAGCATCTGTCAGGGTGAGTGAGGGCAGCGGGCTGCCAGCCCCGGCTGCCAAGGGGAGCTGCAATCCCTGCCCCGGCTGCCGAGGGCTCTGCTCCCTGTGCGGACCAGGCCTGGTGTGGCCAGGGCACACACAGAGATTTCAGGGGCACGAGTGCCAATAGTGTCCAGTGGCTTTGGGCTGATCCCTTTGGTCCCTGCTCCCTCCTGGCCATGGCCAGAGCCACCTGGGTTGGCCCTTGCACGGGGCTCTCCTCAGGTCCCCGCAGATCCAGATCTGACCATGGAGATCTGTTCCTCTCTCTTGCAGCCCTTGATGACAAGGCACAGGACATCAGCCCTGCCATCAGAATGCTGGCTCTGGAAACAGCCTTTGTCCTCCGGGCAGCTCAAGGCTCCATCTTGCAGAAGTGGCAAGATGGATTCCGCAGGGCACGCAAGAACCGCCCTTGTCTGTGGGCCCGTGGCTGGCGGTGCTGCTGGAGCTCTGAGGAGAGCTGAATTGAGAGGCTCTCTGTCTGCCGGGGCCATCTGAGCCAGGCAGGATTTTTCTTTAAGATGTTTTTTTTTTCTTCTTCTTTTTTGTTCTTTAATATAGAAATATAGAAATAGAAATATATAGAATAGATACAGAATTATATATAGAAATATAGAATGTGTTCTCATACCCAGTGTCTCAGGTGCTTTCTCTGGTGCCCAGTGTGCGCAGGGCATAGGGGGAGAGGGGAAAAGGGTGCTTGTGCTCAGCAAGCTGCCCAGGCGTGCAGTGGGGAAGGGAAAATGGCCAGAAGGCCCTCGGCCTTTGGTGCTTCTGCTGAAGCCTTAATGCTGCCCACAGAGGAGCTGGGCAGGGGCTGGAGCTGTGGGGATCGCTGTGATTGTGGTGCCTGGAGATGGGCACGAGGCTTCTCCCAGCCAGGAAGCACCATCTGTGTCCTGCAGCCCGTGGGTTGCTGGCGGGATTGCTGAGGGCTCCGAGGCTCTCTCAATTCGGTTCCTCTGGAGCTCCCCAGAAGGGAGCACTGGGGCCTCTGAGCCTGGGCTCAGGCTCCAGGAAGCCTTGGGGACTGTCTGGGCTGTGTGGGTACCCCAGGGTGCTGCAGGCTCAGCTTCAGCTGCCGGGTGCCAGCGTTGCACGGCTGCTGTGTCCCCATGGACAGGGTTTGCTTTGGAGCCTGTGCTTGTGGTGGCACAGGGAGCTCCGAACTGAGCTGGGCATGGACCCACAGCCCAGCCCTGCCACCCTTGCAGCTGCTTTGGGCTGGGGGCCGGAGCAAGGGGAGCCCTGGGATCTGCCCCTGACAGATCCCTTCAGACTGCACAAGGAAATGCTGGTGCTGGTGGCAACCCTGCCCAGGGCAGGCTTGATTCCTTTCATTTTATCCCTCAACACCAGAGTGCATTTAGTTCCTCTCCAGGGATAACACAAAATTCCCTGCTGGTGCCCATGAAGCTGCAGCCCCTCCCGGGCTCACCCCTGCCCCAGCTCTGGGGTCCTGAGCACAGAAGGAGCTGGAGCTGTTGGAGGCAAGGCAGTGGAGGCCCCAGAGATGCTGCAGGCTGGAGCCCCTCTGCTCTGAGGAAAGGCTGAGAGAGCTGGGGCTGCTCAGCCAGGAGGAGAGAAGACCTTGAGGAGGCTTCACTGCAGCCTCCCTGGCTGGGGGCTGGACATGGGGGTGTTCCTGAACACTCATGAATCTCAGCCCAGCCCTCTCCTCAAGCAGAAAATAGAAAGAAAAAAATATTAAATGGACAAAGAAAAGGGGGAAGTGTGTTTATTTGTGTATCAAGAACTTGGGGTGAAAAAATTAGCCAGGTGTCCTCAGATCCTTTGTGTGATGCAATGGATAGGTACAATAAATCCAGTGGAATCCCAGTGTTTCCTTGGCTGAGGAGAGCCAGCTGCCCCTGTTGGGGACACCAGCCCAGGAGGCTCCAGGGCTTTCTGGGATTTGGGAGCATTTTTCCTCCAGCTTGTTTTCCTGCTGACAGGTGCACAGCTTCCAGGCCACTTCCACTCTCCCAGGCAAGGCATCAGAGGGGTTTAATGGAAGCTGTGATAAAATGTCTCTGTCTTTACTCACAGCTATAAACTAACCAAGGAAAGCCGTACTCCTGGTAAAAATCACTGGATCACTTTGGACTTCAGGCTTTAATTTTTACCAAGCTTTGATTTTCATCAGGATTTAATTTTACTCAGATCATCTGACTTTCAGGACATACATTAATCTTTCATTTTCATCAGACAGTGAAAAGCTGTCTGATTGGTAAAAACCCATTGGTGAAAGCTCAATGGGTTCTGGTTAGGGTGGTGGGCCTGAGCTTTGTGGGTGTCTCACTGCATTCCCTGGCTTGGACAAGCTGCTCTTGGTCCAAGTGTCCCGAGCCAGAAGCCTGATGAGGAGAAAGGTATATGGGAAAACAAGTTTCAATAAAACCTTTGAGCTCTTGTTATAAATGTTGGGAAGAGATGCTGACTATTCCTTGCTCACCAGGTAAAGCTAAGGAGTTTTTAAGCATGGAGCTGAGAATAGCAGATTGGCTGGAGAAGAGGGTGATGCCCAGACGTGCACACTGCCCACCAAGGCAGGAGAGGACCGTGCCCTCACACCCCATGAGACAGCCCTGGTGGTTGTGCTGACCCTGTGCCAGGATTCCCTGGGGCTGCTCTGCCTGAGCCCCCCTCAGCTGGCTGTGCTTGTCCTGCCTCCCTCCTCCTGTGGTTGTGCTCCCAGAGGGGTGTTTGTGAGGGGCTGTTGGAAAAGCAGATTAATGAGCGAGACATTGAGAATTAAACCAATCCAAATCCACACAGTAAATAGGGCTGCTGTCAAGTGCTGTTCCCGAGGGAGATAATATCCCTTCCCCCTTAATTTCTTAGTAAATCCATTATGATTAATGTTATTACAGTGGGAACACTATTATTATAAATACATGGGTGATGGCAGAGCTGCAGCATTAATAATACTGGGTATTACTTAAGTAATTAGCTGCTGTTTTTGGTAGGACTCTTACCCTGCTGCATTAAGCTGAGCCTTGCATTGCAGCCTTCTCTGGGCTGTCTCTGCTGCAAGGACACAAAGTGAGAAGCATCTCCTTCCTTCTGGCCAAAAGCCACCCCCCCCACCCCCCGTGGCACTGGCACTCAGCTGAGCTCCCAGTGGGTTGGTGGCACCTGTGGAAAGCCTGGGACACTGCTGATGGAGTCTTTTGGTGTTGGAGACTAGCAACAAGTGAAGGAGGGAATGGAAGCAGGACCTGGCACCTCCAGGTGAACCTCAGCCCTTGGGGACCAGGGGACATAAGAGGACACTGCAGCCCATGGGGACCTGTCGCCCTGAAAACTCAGCTTCTGAGCTTGCTAACATAGTTTTCTAATGACTTTCCCAGGACAGTAACTGTAAACATAGATATGTGTACATTCTTTCTGTTACACGTCTTCTGATGGGCATTTCTCATGGCCAGGCAGTGAGAAAGTGTTATCCTGAGCATCCAATCCCTGGCCATGGTAAGAAGCCTATAAATCCTGGGAGGAAAAATAAACTCTGCTCTTTCTTCACCACACCTCAACCTGTGTCCGCGTGATCTATTGATCTTCAGCGGTAACAGGGACCAGGGCCAGCTTGGCAATATTCTTGTCCCTCCTTGTGGCCTCACGGCGTCAGAGCTTCTCTGAAGGATTTTCCAACCTTTTTTGCTGTATTTCATAGATCTGTGGAATCATTAAGGTTGGAAAAGTGCTCTATGATCATTGACGGCCAGCTGTTCTCCCAGCACTGCTAAACTAAACCATGTTCCCAAGTGCCACATCAACAGGGGTTTGAAATTCCTCCAGGGATGGAGGATCCACCACTGCCCTGGGCAGCTGTTCCAGTGTTTGACAGCCCTTTCCATGAAGAAATTTTCCCTAACATCCAACCTAAACTTCCTCTGCTGTAACTGGAGGCCCTACTCCTTTTGTCACTTGTTGGGAGAAAAGCCTGACTCCCACCTGGCTCCACCCTCCTGCAGGAATGGAATCAGCAGGAGCCCTCCTTAGCTGGGGGGTGGCTCTGCCTTTTGCTGCTCCTGCCTTAGCGCCCTGCCCCTGCTCCCCAGGGACCCCAGGTGCTGCAGAGGGCCCTTCCCCTCCTCCATCCCCATCCCCTGCTGCTCCTCACACAAACAGGCTGCACAGCTCTTTTTCATCCCTTCAAATTAGCACCTACTTAAAATTCCAAAGCAAATACATTTTTAATTTCCTTAATTAAAATTATTTCCTCGTTAGAGCTGAATAATGGGATTTGAAGCACTGAAGTAATGGGGTGTGCCAGGCTGCATGGGAGCTGAGGCACTGGTGAGCACAGTGAGGTCTTGGGAGTGATGGGATCATGTCCCACCTTAGGGAGCCAGAATGAGCCAGAGCTCAGCATCCTTTGCATCTCTAGGGAGTAAAATTCACCCAAGTGGCAGCTTAAAATGATATCCCAGCAGTCACTGGTTTTCCAAAGGTTGAGGGTGATGGATTGCTCCCACTGCCTCCCCTACAGCCCAAAATGACACCCAAAGGGGATGCTGAGGGGGCTGGCCCCTTCTCACTGTGGGGGGGCTTTGGGGGGGATCAGGGTCTGGGGTGAATGTGGAGGAAAATCATACCAGGACCCCAGGATGAGATGGGGTGACCTCCTCTCCGTGTGCTGCTTTACCCCAAGATGCCTGTGCCCAGAATAACTCTGGGGTTTGGCTTTGCAGGGGTTTCTCAGCCTGGAAGTTGTGTCGGTGGGATACCAGAGAGCCGTGTGCTGGGGCTCTGGTGAACATGTGACAGGGGAGGAAAAGGGAGAATACATGATGATAATGAGTTAAAATGCATTTAACGAGCTCCTGCTGCCCTTACACACCCCAGTGCTGGGGCTCATGGATGGGAGGTTCTGCAGCAAAGGGATGGATTAGTCCCACTTGGATCTGACTGAAAGACTGCTCAAAGCACAGATTTCCAGCTCCAAACCTCCAAACCCTCTCTGCTGTTTCTGTCTGGATGCCTCCTTCCCCTTCCCAAACTCTCTCCTCTGATGTATTTGGGAGTTTTTAATGTATTTATTTAAATTAATAATAATTTACCCATTAAAATGCTGCAGATCAGTGGGTTCTTCCTGAAGGAGGAGTGTGTTTGGCTCCGGAGGGTTCATTAGCCGCATGTTGGGATTGGGGGGTGCTGTGCATGGAATGATTTATGCACATCCCTGCCACTCGAGCCAATCCAGCCTAGAATAATTCAAAACCAATTCCATAAATCACTTATTAGTTATTACTGAAATATTTATGCAGCAGAGGTGTCTTCCTGTGAATTGTTGGGGTTTTTTGCCAGCTTTTTCTTCACGGACAAAAAAAAATGTTGACTCTTAGTGCATCTTGAGTGCAAGAAGATCCAAAGTTTTGGAGTTGCCTTGCTCTGCCTGGCTGGGGTTTGAGCAGAGCCTCTCACTACAGCCCCAAGCCTGACCACAGTGTGTGTGCCTGCTCTGTGAGTAATGAGCAGGTATCCTAATTAATCCTCATTTCCAGCAGCAGCCCGAAGGAGCTGCACGATGAGCATGGTGCTGTTTGATGCAGATGAACTGTGCTTTGGTGGGAATTCAATTACCCAGCTTTTCCTTGCTGAACATAATGCATTTGGACGATACAGTAGTTCCGGTGTTAATGAGATGCATTTTCACTGCTCTGAAGTCTGTATTTCTCCCTGTACTTAGTGCACAGCATCCACATTAATTACAGTTCCAGTGGAGAAAAACCCGCAGAGTTACTACCTGCATTTTCCTCCTGGTAATAGCAGTTTCCTTAAATGGCCAGGAACATTATGGATTCACTCCTCAGCCACATTTTATACCAAACAACTTGATTGTGATAGCAGGGAGAGAACAACTCTGCTTCCCTTCAGCTGCTCAGGCTGTGCTGTAAAAGGGTCATTTGGGGGGGGGGGATGAATCAGATGCATTCAAGTCAGAACATCCTCGGAATAAAAGCATTTCTGGAAGTTGTTTAAAGAGGGCTTTGTGAGACATATGGAACTCACGGCCAAATTAAACCTGCAGCTGATGGGCCCACACAAAACGGAGAATCCCCTGGGATGGGGGGCTGCAGCCAGCATGGGAAACCACAGGTATTTTATTCCAAGGAACAAACACATTTGTGCTTTGATTTCTTTTTTGGTTTTGAGAGTTTTCAAACTCCCAAGCCTGGCAGCATGGAGTTTCCCTGAGATTTCTCCAGCAGGAGTTGTGCATTAGGGGATATCCCACTGTTGGCTCCAAACCATCACATTTTGGCCACAGATGTTGTTGTCACCATCCCTGGAAGTGTTCAAAAGCCAAGTATTCGTGACACGTGGCAATACAGTTTAGTGGGAATGCTGGTGTTTGGTTAAAAATTGGACTTGATGATCTTAGAGGGCTTTTCCAACCTTAATGATCCTGTGATTTCATGGAAAGCTGAGCAGTTTTAAATTGTGTAAAACAGGAATTCCCAGGGAATAGCACTGCAGAGACATTTAATAAAAAAGTGAGCAGAAGTGTTGTAGCACATTGTATAAATCACTCTTTGACCTTCATTGAACACCACTGCCTCCTCACCTGTTAATAGCTGGAAATCCCTTGTAGCCTCTACTGCATCTTGGCAATTGGCATGGAAACAATTAACAGTTATTAACAGTTATTTCTCTTAATCATTCATGTCTTTATTCAGGTATTTACACATCTTTCTTTGTTTAAATCTCCCCTCCCTCTCAGGAGTTGAAAGTGCCTGAATATCGGGTGTGGTTAAAAATATAATGAGGTGCACAAAGTCTTGGCTTCCCTGAGGAGCAGCTGTGCAGGAGGAGGGGAGAACACTGGGATCTGGGGCTGTTGTGGTGGCCATGGATGGCAGAGGGGCTTTAGGAAAAGGATTTTCACTGGGGAGAGAAATCCTCAGTCTCTGTGTCCAGCTCAGTGTATCTGGCAAAAAAGCAATGAGAAGGATCTTATCCCATTTTTTCTGTAATTCCTTTGAAAATTAACATTTCTGTTTTTCCAAATAGGCCTCTTTATTTTTATTTTTTCTCCCCCCTTTTTGATACTGGTGTTTAAAATAAAACCAGGAGCTCACCCTCTCACGCTCATGGTGTGGTTCCCTGTTTGCTGGCAGCTCCCAGCAAGATTTTCAGGGGAAACCACCTTTTTCTGAAGCTCTGAGCCCTTCTGGTGTGGTGGAGGCTTTCAAAGACAATGGAGGAGTCAAGACGTGAAAAGTCTGAATCCTTCTGAAAACCAGAGCTGTGTTTGAGCCACCTGAGCCCTGCTGCTGCTCTGCTCTTTCAGAGGTTGCAGAGCTTGTGAACAACACTTTTTGCAGCCCCAAGTACTTCCAAGTTGAAAACTAACCAGAGGATTTAAAAGAAGAGAGAGTCCCTGTCCTTTTGGTACCTTCCTGGCTGTAAATGCACCTGAACTGTGTTTTTATGGTGTCACCAGCAGCAGCAACAGCTGCAAATGGGGGGAATCGTGAAGCGCAAAGTCTCTGGAAATCCTGTGGCTCCAGGAGCTTCCCCAAATGTGGAGACAGGATAAATCCAGGGTGCCTTGCACTAGATGGAGCTCCAGGACAGCTGGCTCTCCTCAGTGCCCAGCTCCTGCTCCTGCCCAGCACTGGACACAGGGAGCTGCTGGACGTGACCTGCACATCAGTGACCACCCTGCCCATCCCAGCAAAACCCTCAGGATGCCTTTAGCTGATGTTGTTTGGTGCCTCCAGGCTGGCTTGGCTGCCTGCAAAACAAAACAAAAAAAGTCTCAAAAATGTGAAATACCAACTCCTCCTTTCCTCTTCCATCCCTTTGGTCAGCCCCATGCTTGAGGCAGGAGCATCCCATCCCATCCTCCTGGGAATGAGGACAGAGAAGTGCTAGCAGACCTTGCCCTCAGCTCTCCTGCTGCTGGCTGAATCTGGAGACATTTACTTGAGGGTAGAGACTTCTCTGCTTCTTTAAATAAAATTTGCTGGCAAATTCTTGTGGTTCAAATTTCCCTTAAATCTGGCTTAGAAGACGCCTATGGAGGTTTAATTGGAGCTAATAGGAAGGGCTGGGTTTGGTAATTAGGGGAGAATGAATGAAAATTCAAAATTTAAAATGCAGCAGGTGAATGGTTGTGGTGGAGCTTTTCAATACTTCTGAAGTTCTTGGGCTCTCAGTGAGATCCTGCTCTCCAGGCAGGAGTGGTTTACTACAAATTCCACTTGTAAATGGTACTAAAGCCTCTGTTAAGACTCCAGAATATTGACTGTGATTATTTTTGTAGCTCTTCTGAGTACAGTGCTACTGAAGGGCTCTAGAAATGGAAGCATTATATATTAGGGAAAGGTGTTGGGCTGTACAGAGGCTGCCCAGATATCTGCTGCTGGAATGGGGAATCTCTCTGGTTTAAGGAGATACTGTCTGGTATTCAGTATGGCCCCTCAGCAGGAGAGCAGGGCTGGATAAAGCAGCTTTTGTTCTCTAATTGATCAGAGACTCCCCATGGGAATTCCACAGGGAATTGTGTCTCAACCAAAGCTCTGCTTCCAGGGAAGGCTCCAAGCCCAGCTCTGGGTTATTTTTTAGATGAAACTTTGCTGAGTTTGTGGCTGTTTTTGTGGGCCACTGAAAACTTTCATGGGAACTATGCCCTGGCTGAGGATGGGGGAGGAGGGAGCTGCTCTTTGGGGTGAGGGCTGGTCACCCCTGGAGCTGGCTCTGAGCAGGGGATGGTCCCTCTGGGTGATCTCCCTTTGGCTGCTGGGGAGCAAGAGACAGAGGGGTTTTTGAATTTGGACCAAAAGCTGAGTGCCTGGGCTGGGACTTTGGCTGAGGTCCTGCTGCTCAGATCCCATCCTGCTGCAGGTGGAGGTAGGGATGAGGGAGGGCTGGAGCACCTCTGATCTGTAGAGACAGACCTGGAGAGCTGGGGAGGTTCAGCCTGGAGAAGAGAAGGTTTTGGGAAGTCCTCAGAGCCACTTCCCATGCCTGAAGTGGCCTATGAAACAGAGGAAGAGAGGCTTTTCATATGGGCAGACAGTGTCAGGACAAGGGGAATGGTTCTAAACTGAAGGAGGACAAACTTAGATTGGATAATGGCAAAGAAATCTTTTACTCTGGGTGGGCAGGCCCTGGCACAGGGTGCCCAGAGCAGCTGGGGCTGCCCCTGGATCCCTGGAAGTGTCCAAGGCCAGTCTGGACAGGGCTTGGAGCAGCTGGGACAGTGGAAGGTGTCCCTGCCATGGCAGGGGTGGGACTGGGTGACCTTTAAGGTCCCTCCCAACCCAAACCAGTCTGAGATTCCAAGAGCAGTTTCTTAATTGTGAGCACATCTGCCTTTATTGAGCTTTTGCTGGGAATTAAGTGTGAAGCTTGGCTCTGTGTCCTAAATCATCCTAGGCTTCTCTAATGCCTCCCACCTTTCTCCCCCCAAATTTAGGTCTTCAGGGTCTGTTACAAAGAGCCCCCAGCTGTCTGCCCTGCCTGAGCTTTTCTGTTCATTCTCCTGCCCTCAGCTGGGAGGAGACAGCACCTTGCAAATGCCAGATGCCCAGGATTGTGCCCTTGTGCTTTCCCACAAGCACTAAAATCTCATAAGCAACCTGCTCAGACAGGATTGCCAGCCCTGCCTCACTCACCAGAGGGGAATGGAGATTTGCATCTATTTCAGAGAGGCAGCCATGATTTTGATTCTTTTTGTGAGATTAATTGAACCATGACGAGTTTTCTGCTTCACCAGCTCCAGAGCTGTGGCTGCAGGAATTCTTCCTCCTCACCTTCTTGGAAGCAGATGGTGATTTATTCCATAGTCATGTTGGGATAATGTGTGTTTCTTTGTGTTTGGATGGTCAATAGGGAGCACTCCATCTCCATGGGATTTTAAATATCTTGGAGGACCCAAAAGCACAGAGCTGCACTTGGGGACTTTGTGTAGATTTGTGATCCTTTTTAGAGGAGCTGAGGCCATATACTAGTGACTGAAATTCAGGGGGCCATAAATAGCATATTTCCATCTGTAGCAGCTCTGACTTTGCTTGACTGTTGTTCCTGTTACTTAGAGGGAATATGGACACTTTGGGTTATTTAAACAGTCTGGAAGCTCCAAGATGGGATGGAGGAAGGAGTTCTGATAATGGAATAAACTGCACAGAGCTTGGAAAGCAGCTGAATGTCCTCTGGAAGAAAAATAAACAGTTATTTTTAGGCTTTTCTAGTGGTTTATTTATGGAGGGAGCTCCTGCACTCTGGAGTGGGGCTTGGTTGGTGGGAAGAGCATCTCTGCCTTCATGGGAAAGTCATGTGCCATGTTTTAATGATTTTTGGTGGCGGCTGTGGGTGAAAGTCAGGTTTTCCATAGTTCAGAGCTGGAAATCTGTTTTGTGTAGTCCCAGAGATGGGAAAGAGATGGAAATCATGGGGTGGGTCTAAGATAAGCCCAGCTTTAGCACTTCCTGCTCCTCAGCAAGGTCAGCTCTCCAGTTTGGGTTTTCCAGGAGTCAAATCATACATATGAATTACTTCTTGTACAAAGTTTTCGATTGTCAACAGAGTGATTTGTGAATAAATGTTTTCATTACTTGGCTGGCTCCATGGATGGATGAATAATATCCGTCAAATAAATTATTCATCCCTTTCTCTCCTTGCCATCATCAGATAAATTCCTTGTGATTTATATTTGTTCCTTATTCATCTGGCTACGAGGAGCAGACATATTAGAGATGGGTTAGGAGCTAAATCTGCTTTATGGAACCCAAGAAGGGAGCTCTGGTTGCTGTTGTTGGGGTCTGTATCCACACAAACCTCATCCCATGGAGTGCCAGTGCCCTCTGCATGCTTGGGGTGGCTCCATGGGGAGTCCCCAAGTGCTGAGCTGAGGGCAGAGCCCTCATTCCTGACAGAAATCTGTGTTTAACAGAGGGGAGGGGGGTTTTGGCCAGTCTTCAGGGCAGTTTTTGCAGCATTTTACACAGCACAGAGGCTGCAGACCTTCCATCCTTTCCCAGGCTCCCACTTTGCACCTTCCTCAGACTGCTTTTACCCCTGACAAAGCCACACCAGCCTCCTGCAGAGCACTCCAGCAGGGATGGGAGAAGATTTTCCACCGGTGCCAGAGGGGGAGTGGAGGGGAAAGGAATTAGTTTGGCTCCTCTACAGAAAGAAGCAAAGAAAATCACACAGAAGCTGACTGAAGGGACAGAGATCAGCTGCTCCTGCTCAGAAGTGACCTGATTTATTAATCTGATTTTCAAGTGTTTCACTTGAAACTGTTGATTGTGCTTTTGTTTTGTTTTTTTTAAACTGGTGTTATTCCAGTTCTGAAAAATGCATCTATGCTTATTTTCCTTTCAAATCACTGGGGAAAGCATCTTTCAATTCCCAAAAAAAAAACCCAAAAAGACACAATATTCTTCAAACCATTTTCCTTCTCAAACAGTTCAGGCAGACACAAACCACAGAAGGTTTCACCTTTAAATAGTAAAAGTTGGAAATGGAAAAGGAAAAGTTACCTGGATGTGAAAAGCAGAGGTAAGAACAGATCTTGTTTGGAGCTTTAACTCGAGGATGCTGTGTCAGACCTGGCTGATCCCTGTGAGGATCCCTTTCCTGGAACACCAGGAAAGCTTTGATTTTTCATTCCCAGTATCAAATCCAAACATAAGCACTGGGATGCAGCTGAAGAGAAGGAATGACAATGGAGGGAAAAGCCCTGAGGCTCAGGGGATGAGGAAGGAGCATCCTCTGCAGGGAGGGAGGAGGAAGGAAAGTGGCTCAGGGGTTTCTCCCAGTGCTCCCCAGCCCTTGCTGGTGTTCTCAGTGTGTTGTGCTGCAGAAATGAGCCCAGAGATGCTCTGGAACGATCCCATCCCTCCCAGAACACCTCACAGCGATGCCCCACACACATTTTGTGTCTGTTATATGCAGGATCCACTTA
The DNA here is from genome assembly GCF_971803275.1 of Cyanistes caeruleus. Lineage (NCBI taxonomy): Eukaryota > Metazoa > Chordata > Aves > Passeriformes > Paridae > Cyanistes > Cyanistes caeruleus. The sequence goes on from NC_141709.1 coordinate 8,918,706, forward strand.
AATGATCCACTCAGCTGCTGCAATCCGTGTGTTCCCTAAAGAAAGCAAATCCCAAAGAAAGAGAATACAGCACCAAGCAGGGACCTTCCTGCCTGAAGGACGTATTGGAGTATAATTTGTGGAGTGATTGATGTATTGGCCTCTATCAAAAATCCTGAGGTGTCTCAGGAATAGTGAGTTTCACCCCCCACTGAGACATGGTATCTCTCCCCCACAAGGGGCACTTGTAGTCAATTACAAAAGGTCGGACACTAGCTATCCTACCATCCAGACCTTCGATCTGGACGATATCTCTAGCAATTTTTGCCGGTTTCATCCCTCCAACACCCTGTATTTTTCCTGCCACTGGTTGTAGTTCCCAGTGTGAGGGCCACTCCTTTTCCGGTATGATGGTCACATCTGCCCCAGTGTCAATTAACCCTTCTACATGGAGATGTTCTGATTTATGTGTTAAATTGCATCCTATAATTGGCTTGTTTTCACCCACTACTTCTGCCCAGTAAACTCCCGGTGCTTTGTCATCTACTGGGACTTCTGTTGGAACAGGAATTACCTGGGCTATTACCTGCCCTTTGCTATATAGAAAGGGGGTTGGGGGCACCTAGGTAAGAGAGTGAGGTGTGTTAGGTCTCCCGTGATTGTCATGGGAGCCACCTCAATCTCTATTGGTGTGTGTGCTGTGTCTCCAATAACAAAATACCTGCTATCCAGTCCAGCCAAGTCTTGAGAATTATCCTGCAAATCTACTCCCACGACAGTCCAGCGGTCAGATCTGAAACAAAAAGCTTTAGAAGTTATAAGTCTGAATCGCTTTTGCGGTTGCCAGACCTTATTAGGCAAACATTTTTCACAATTATATTTTTGCAGTTTTTCGCCCCCCTTCCCCCTTTTTATTAAAGGACAGAGATTCGTTTCCACTTCATTTATGTCTGCACGCTGAGTGGATAAGCGCTGTGATGTAAGTTTTTTGGCAAGCTGGTATCCATGTGTTTCTGTTGTTTTAAAGGACAGTTTTTAGCAAAATGTCCCGGCTTTCTGCAATAAAAACAAATTCGCTGTTGCTGGTCAGATGTCATCTGTTCATTCCTTGTCTCAGATGAAACTGCAGCAACAGATCTTGGGGTGGTCCAGGGAGGTCTCTTTTCCTGCAAAAACATCTCTGCTTTCCTTGCACAGGCTGCTGACATCTGTGCAAGGGTCGGAGGGGGATCCACAGGCAAACCTAAAATAATTCTACGGCAAGATTCATTAGCATTTCTCTGAGCAAGTTCCTTGACTAACTCTGTCTGTACTACAGGATCTTCTACTTGACGGGAGACTTGTTCTCTTAATCGGTCTAAGAATTGCAGGAATCCTTCTAAGGGCATTTGTTTTACATTAATATAACTGCCCTTAGTGTCAGCTGTAGGTAGCTGGGTGAAAGCCTTTTCTGCAGCTGTAGTGATTTTATCTATCACAGCTTTTGGCAATGCCCTAGTTTGGTCCTCAGGTTTTTCCCATACTCCTTCACCACATAAATGCTCTAAAGTAATAGGATTATTTAATAAATCCACATATTGGGGATTAGTTTTTAATAATTCCACCAGTATGTTTTTTAGAAATCGCTTCCATGTGTTTTCCCATAATTCAAATTCAGATGGTGTAAGCAAACACCTAAAAAGATCTTTAATATCTGTAGGAACTAAATCATTTGAGGTTAATGTTGTTTTAACAATGCTTTTAAATATTTCACTATTACGGCCAAATTCTCTTTGTACTTTGCAAATTTCCTTTTTGTCTTGGTATGAAAATGGTTTGTAATGCCGATTCTGTGGTCTTGTTCCAGTAAAAGTCACCGGAGCAGCAGTAGGGAAAAAGGCTGAGTCACAATCATTTTGTTCTCCATTCCCAGGAGTTGCATTGAACCGGCAGAGGGGAGAGGCTTGTCCTGCCCGGATATCGAGAAGGCTCACATTCCCCCATCCCCCAGGGGCACCATGCGGCTCCACACTGGGAGCAGGCTGAGAGGATTCACCCTTTCATTCCCCGGGGCGTCCCCCGGGGCCATCCGGGCAATTTACAGCAGCGCAACCACACCCGCCTTTGGAATGTGGTGAGGCAACCTCACCTCCCTGCTCGGTCTCGGCCCCGCCCCCCGGACCGTGGGAACTGGGCGGGGCTCCGCCCCTCACCCCCCACTCGGCCCCGCCCCCAGCTCCGCCCCCCAGACCGTGGGAACTGGGCGGGGCTCCGCCCCTCACCCCCCACTCGGCCCAGCCCCCAGCTCCGCCCCCGGCTCCCACCCCATCCCCGCCCCCAGCCCCGCCCCCACAGGAGCTGGGCGGGGTCCCGCACACCCCCATGCCGGGTTCTGGGGTCCCGCACACCCCCATGCCGGGTCCCAGGGGTTTCCTTCCCTCATCGGGTCTGTGGAGAGACTCAGCCCCACCCCTGCAGGAGCCAGGAGAGAGCCCGCAACCCCCCATGCCGGGCCCGGGAGGCTCGCAGCCTCCCATCGGGGGGCAGAGCCGGGACACCCTCCCCCTGCCCCTCTGCAGGAGCAAGGGGTGTAACTCTCTCCCTCCCCGCTCCTCCTCCCCACGGGACAGGGGCCGGAGGGACAGGGGATAGGGTTACAGCCTCGGGGGGCAGGGTCATAGGGTGGGGCCAGGCAGGGCTGGGGGGGATTATGGGTTGGAGAAAGGGGATACACAGGGGGATTCACCATGTGGCCGGCGCCATCTTGGCCCTCAGCCATGTGGGCAAAGCAAGATACATTTTCTGTAACACTGACAGGGTATAGGGAGGGAGCCTTGGTGGCTTGTGAGGCAGGACTGGGTGACTGAGAGAGACACACCGGACTAGAACCTGTATTGTTTGTCTCGGGTATCTTTTCTATTGGGGGAACAGAGGTTTTGGGGGAAAAGTTAGGAAAGTTAGGTGGATACTGTGGTGCTTGTTTGTCTTCCGTTTTTATTTCTCTGTTAACTAATTCTTTTCGAATTAAAAGAAAAACTGGGAGGAATTTCAGGGCCGATTTGTCTCCTCCTTCTATTTTTAAGGTTAATAAATTTCCAATTTCATCCCAGGCAGTTACTGAATCTAATTTCAACAATTCGATCTGTTTACTTTGCTGAGTCAAATATGATACAAACTGTTTTATCTTATGTTTTGAAATTATTACATTTGTGGTTTTTAAAAAATTCTGTATTTGTTGTGTATGACTCCTTTCTTGTGTGCATAGCCGGGATCCCATTTTGGAGGACACAGCAGCTCTGCACACAATCTGTCTATTTCCCCTACCACAGAAAACAAGGTTGCACCAAAAGGATTACAATTAAACTCACACTGTACCGGCAGCAGGGAGAATTCCCTCTCCCACCCCCGCTCCGTCTCTGCCCACGGCTGGGGGAACCCCACACGCTCGGGGCTGCTGCCGCTGGGAAGGAGTTACACGGAACACAGTCCCCCGGGGTCTGTTTCACTCTCCACCCCTCCCAGCCCGGTGTCCGAGTTCAATCTTACCTTTTCCTGTCGTTTTCTGGCGGTGGAAAGATACTTGTTGCCCTGGAATTGGTCCTCTGGTGCTGGAGGATTTTCGACTCCTTTTCAGAAACTTTTTTTGCTGTATTTTTTTAACTGCATCCGAAGTGTCCAAAGAACGGCTCACCCTGGCTCCGATAAGCCTTTAACGTGGGCTTGTTCAGCCCCTACGGTCGGGCGCCACTCTGTCGCTGTCCAGCTCCCCGATGGGACCCCTCTGTCCCACCCCCCGTGGTGCCTGCTCGTCTCTGGGCACAGGCGGCGGAGGGGGTCCTGGAGTGGATACAACACGGACTCAAAGTATCTAGACACAGGAGGCTCAAACTTGCTGGAATAATCCCGGGTTTATTGTCTGTCGTCCATCCGGGGCAAGAGAGAGAGCGAAATGCTCTGGGTCTCATCTCTTATACCAGGGGGCAGGGGTGATCAGGGGATGCAGGGAGGTCACAGCCAATGGGAAGGGGGGGGAGGGAAAGAAGGTTTTCAGGTAGGAACTAACATTACACAAACCAGAGGTGAGTTTTACCCTTGGGAGGTACCAAGATTTTTAGATGCACTACAACAGCTGTGCACTTGTTCAAAGCTGTGTTAGATGCCAGAAAACACACACACAAAAAGATGACAAAAAATTCTTTGAATAACCCTTTGGTCAATATAAACAGTGTACCTGAGCTGAATAGGTTTCCCTTGAAGTGGTTGGTCAAATCTCAGCCTCAGAGAAAGTCATCACTATTTTGCCTTTTCAGAATATTGTAGTTATATAAGTTTTAGTAGCTCACAGCTTAGGATACGTCAAATAGCACTGATGCTCATACAATAATACATTGTGTTTCTCTGTCTGGTTGAAATGCCTTATTTACTGTGTATCAAATTGATGCTTCCTATTTCTGTCTGAAATATCTTAGTGCAAACAATATATAACAATAATATATAGGAGTTTCATAGAACTATCCGATATGTGGCTTGAATGAGGTGAGTGAAGTCACTAAAATTGCAGACAACTACCCTGAAGTGATGTAGAATGAGCATTCTTTATGAAAAAGTTGTATTAAAACAGTTTATTTGACTGTGGACTTCTGCAAAACCACTCTGTAAGCCAGTGAGTGACATGGAAATTCAATGGATAGTGGGGAGGAGGGGGAGATTCATGGAAAAAATTCCGACTATAATGGTGGATTGGCTTTAAATGTTTGTGAATTTATGAAAATTAAAGACAAGGGGCTGAAAGCTTTTTGCATCGAAGAAGGAACATGAAGCTGAAATGAGGACCAGCAAGGTTTAGGGTGGACAGAAGAAACCTTTTGACAATCAATCAATGCAGAGATTGCTTCATTTTAGAGACACAGTGATTTAACAGGAAAAAAAAAACAAAAACAAACTGTCAAAGGAAAGCCCTGTCTTGTATGGACTAAGTTCACAGGAAAAAAAAGCTGTTTATAAGCCCTTCTCATTCTTGTCCTTGCTTGCCTAATGCCTATGAGTTTCTCCTGTAAGATTCAAATGATTTGACTTGGTTTCCATAAGTGAAAAAGAATTTCAGTCATGTTTGAAGAAGAAGTTATAGAAAGTGTTCTGGGAAAATTCCCCACAGTAATTTAGTTTAGGTCCCATTACAATAATGGTGAAAAACAACAGTACCTGTACAGTAACTGTTGGATTTGCAATCTAATTTTATCTGTGACCTAATTCATATGTCTCATGATAGTATTTTCAATATTCAAATATTCAATATTCAAATACACCATTTCCTGGGTGACCATAAGCAGTGTCAGCCACAGTCCACTTTCAAATTTTAAAAATTGTCAATCTTGTACTACATACTTCACTATTTATATGTGCAACCAGCTTGGAGATGGTGCAGAGTGTCCAACATGTCTGTAAATGGCTGGTGATCTGTATCAAAATGCAGGGAAATCATGCCTTTTGAAATGGCAGTGGCAATGCAAATCATGTGAGATTTCATGCCCTTCCAGAAAGTTCTACAGAAGTTGTGATTCTACACCTTGTTTTAGTTCCTGGTTGAAACTATTCTTTGGTCACCTGGAGAATTATTTCTGTATTCTTGGCCAGGAAGGCTGGAGATTATCCTTTGCAATCTGTCACCTCATTAAATTCCTTTTTGGCAGAAACATGATTCCCCAGAAACATGATCTTGCTGAGGCTTAGTCTTAGGATATTGTGGTGTTATCTGTATTGCCTCTTCCCTAACAACACACTCCCAAGAACAATAAGAAGTAAATAATGCAACAGCCCTCAGAGAGGCCATATAGTTCCTGCCACTTATTGAGAGAGAATTCAAATTAAATACCAGTAAGTTATGTTTTTCCCAGCTTAAAAACTTCAGATGTGAAGACAGAGTTGCTTTCAGAGTTGTTACTTTGTGACCTTGGTGTTCTGTGTTTGAGTATTTTGTATGAATTATGCCTACATGTTTTCTAGCATCAGTATGAAAACAGTGTTTTGCACAGACTGATGTTTCTTCCCGCTCCTTTCATTATTCAGCTAGTTACTTCACATCCCTATTCACCTCTGAATGCTAGGCATGAGGAAAAGAGAATAATCCTTCCCCACCAGTATTTGTATCAATAGTCAGGAACATGGCAATTTGGCAATGTCTGCCATTTCCACATAATGTTCAACGTCCTTTACCTAATTACTTTTGTTTCCCTTTAATGATTTTTCCCCCACTAGAGTAGGATTTTTTTTTTCATTATTTTCCATGATTTTTTATCAGTGGAAGAAGATTGTATAGTGTTCAATTCTGTTTTATTTTGGTTAAGGTATAAAGAGTGACCAAAGGGGTCTCATGCCTTAGTAACCCTAAGTGTTTCAAAATGAATTCAGCTTTGCTGTTGCACTCTAAGAACTCCTACTTAGTACTTCACTTTCCTGGAAACTAATTCCTCTTGGTTTCTGATAATATACTTCTTCACTTAACAAATACCTTAGAGGAGAAAAGATGATGATTGAATTGATGGTTGAATTCCATAAGGTATTACTAACACAGAATAAAAGCTGGTGGGTTCTTTCTTTCTCCCATGCATGTGGTGATTTATTTGCAAGAGGGAAAACCTGTAGGGTCAAATCAGCAATCCATGTGTCACAGGTTGCTGTTGCCCTTCACAGATACTGTTCTATCATTTAGAATGCTGGCTGTGGGCTATTTCTGTGTTGAAGAAGACAATAATTTTTCATACAGCTGGTCGATCTGGGGGTGTAATTCTCCCCTACATGCCAGTTTTAAATGCTCTGGATTAACACCTGGTAGTATCTCTTTGACTGAATGGAAACTTACACCTCTAACTTCATATTAACAGTGCTCAAGTTTTCTGACAGAGGTGGTGTGAATGCCCTCTCTGTGCAAATAATGCACGTTCTTTATGGTAAAATGTCTTTCAAGTTCCTACAAGTTCCTGTCTGCCATCTACTCACTCTTGTTTGTACTAAGTTATTTTAAATCCACACACCTGAACATCTGTAATCTCTATTTGCTTCTTGACTGGAACTGTATTTTAAAAAAATCCATGCCTGCTCTTAATCTTATTTTGCACCCAAACAAATCCAAGACTTCTCAAAGATTGTTAAAGCAGCAAAATTTTTAAAAAACCCCCAGAGAAATCGGAAGATGAATGTATGTACTCATCCATGCATGCTGAGCCACTGGCTACACCCTCATCAAATCTTAGCATCATTCAGAAACATTTGAAGTTGGAAAAGGCCTCTAAGGCCATTGAGGCCAACCATGAAGTCTTGCAATGTCACCAGCATACAGAATCCTTTCTTAGTCTAACTCTGGATAGGGAGTCAGGTGAGTCCTGTTTATAGCACCACTGCTGACAGAGGGTCATGCTTGTCTTTCTACTTCCAACTGGAAATTCCACCCCAGAAAATAAATTCTCTTGGGGAAATGTCTTGACTTTGCTTCAGGAAAAAACATTGCCCAAAATCTCTTGAAGAAGTAACATATACCTTACTGTAAAATAGCAAGCATTTTCTGAACTTTAACTTGACTTTCCTGCATGAAGCATTTCTGGAACAAACTCTCATTTTGTAGAGAGTAGTCAAGTAAGTATTAGCTTATATGTTTTCACAGTGATAAACTGTGAAAACGAGATTATTTTCCTGAGTAAACAACTTCCCCAAAAAGTTGTGGTTTATTCTGGAAGTGTAAGTTTTGAGAGTTGCAGCTCTGCAGATGACATCTGGGAGAAGTGGCACATCCTGCACAACACCTTTATAAATAAATATATACAAGTGAGGACACTTCAGAAACAGAAAAAAACCTGACAAAATGAAATTTGTGTGGAACCTCTTTTCTTCCATGCTATACTACTTAATTTGCATAATGGCCTGATGTGTTAGCATAGAAACCTATAAGAAACTGGAAGGAATGAAAAAGCCCTTTAGAAACATTGGATTATTTATTTGGTGTAATTTTGACTGGTGCTTCATATTTGAAGAACAGCTGGGAGGCAGAGCACTCAAAATGCAGATAATTTCTGGAAATTTCTTATGCAGTGTATCATCTAATATGTTGCTTTTTCCTTACTTCATCTATTGTCCTTTAAGAAATACCAGCTGGGTGAACCTCTTGGGAAAATGTTTGAATTTAAGTTTTCAATATATAGTCATATTTAAGACATGCATGCATTAAATTAGAATGTCTGTTGGAGAACCAATCATTCATACATAATGAAAACTATTTCATTTTCTAAGCTATTCATTCAATTATTTACATCCCAAGACAGGAGATTCCTCATAAAACTTGTCCATCTTTATTTTCCACTCCCCAAGAAGTGAAATTCATGAGTTTAGGAGGTAGTGCAAGAATTACAATAACAAAACTTAAATTTCAATGCAATCATTTAAAATGTCTAATCCTTAGATGAACTGAAGACAAGACATAACTCTTGCAGTTCACTTTAAGAGCTTGACAGATGCACTGCAGGAGCTAGGAAATCTCTGGGAAATTTCAGAGAATTCATTGTTTCAACTTACAAAGTTTATTTAGAGCAGAAGTTTGGAAACATTAGTATGGTTCCAGGAAGGTATCAAAGAAAGAGGAATTTGGTGAAATTAGCCCATGCAGGAACAACACAGAATCAAAATTGCCCAGGACACCTACAGTTGCACAGCACAATATCCAGGTGGCTTTTGAATATCTCTGAGGAGGAATGCCCCACAATGTCTCTGGGGGAACTGTGCCAATGCTCATTCACCTTCACAGTAAAAACAGATTTCTGTGTTCCTGATGTTTGACAGAATAATCTCTGTGTGTTCCCATTGCCTCTTGTCCTTTTACTGGACAGCACTGAAAAGAGCCTGGCTCTACCTTCTTTGCACCCTGTCTTTAAAAAGTCCACACACCTTAGTGGATGATCTCCAGATGGCCCAGTCCCAGTTTAATTTTAGGAAGCATTTCTTTACAGCAAGAATGGTCAAACAGAGTAACAGACTTCCTAGAGAGGTGGCCCAGCATGCTGGTCTGGATGTACACCCAGGACTACATCACTCCAGGTGCCAAATCTGCCATTTGTACTTGTTGAATTTCATAGCATCAGTGATTGCCCAGTATTCTAATTTCTATCCTCTGTAAGGCCTCTGTACTCTTGAGGGAATCAATTGTTTCTCTTAATTTAGTCAACAACAAAGTTAGTTTCACTCAATTCCCGTGCCCAAGCTTGGTAAGAACATTGAATAGAACAGGCCTGAAACTGAACTCTGGGTAACATCAGTACTGACTGGCCATGAGGAGGTATTTCCCCATTTATCTAATTCTTTGAGAATTTGAACACTCTAGTTCAAAATTTTTGAATTTGGATAAATTCAATTCATCCAGAAGGATAATGTGAGAGGCTTTATCAAAAGTTTTGCTGGAATAAAAATCACATCCACTGCCTTCCCTTTGTGCACTGGGTGGGTACCCTTGTCATAAAAGGATAGTAAGTTAGTAAAGCTTGGCTCTACATTCTTGATCTCATTTTTGTTTGATCAATTTCTGCAAGGTTTTTCAAGTGATTTTCAATAACTCCCAGAATACCTTGGTCATGATTTCACCAGGTCCTGAACTGAAATAGACTAGCCTGTAGTTACCATGGTCTTCTTTCTTGCCCTTCTTGAGAACTGGAATAGTACTTGCCAGCTTCCAGTCAACTGAGATCTCTTCAGATTCCCAACACTATTGAACAGTAAAGGAGAGGGGTCTCACAATAACCCTGGCCAACTTTTTCAGTGCACTGGTATGAAACCCATTAGACCCCAAAGACTTACTTGCATTATTTGCATTCAGCTGCAGCAGCAAATACAAGCTCAAAGTCAACCGGGAGCTTACCACTTTTCAAGTTGCAATCCTCCAAACGAGGGCTCTGAAGGTCTCAGGGTTCTTCACTGGTGTTAAAGACACAGGCAAAGAGGTTCCTTGGATCCCCCAGTCCCCAGTGTAGAACCCAGAGTCTGCACCTGCCTTCGTTGGGCTCTCTGAGTGCAGCCAAAAGCATTGTCTGTTATTTGTCACGTCCACTTGAGGCCACATTTTGGATTCACCTGGGGAAGTTCACAGTGTGACAAAAGCACTGCAGGTTTCAGGCAACCACAGCCTGTGTCACCCTTTGCACCAATCCCAAAAGGATGCATGGCAGCAGGTAGAGCTGTCAACACCCCAGCAGTGCATCAACAAGGGAACATAATTACCCACTCGGAAGGTGCTGTAGAGATGACGGTTTGCTGTTTATATCCATGTTAGTGGGGAGTTTTCAGCTCCATCTTTTGTGAGTGGTGGTGCTTCTGAGCTCCATATTCTGTTCAATGTTTATCTAGAGTGCTATAAATGCAGTTTGCTATGGGGTCTCTCTAACACAGTTCCAGACAACTATCTAGCAGGTAAAAATCAGGGGCTCAGAAGGAAAAGACATTAAATTACATGCATATTATAAAAATATATCATTCCCTTATTTTCCTACTTCATTCCAATTTATAGTTTGTTTGTTGACTCAAATCTACATGCTTTTAGAATGACCAGCTCTTGGCACTTAACATCAGTTCTGTGATACCTTTAATACCTTTTGAAATTTACTTTTTAAGGCCTTTTTATCTTATTTCAGTGTGTTCATTGCACATTTCAGCTGGTTATATTTTTACATCAAACCAAGGACAACAAAAGACACATCACATCCCAAGCTTAAGAGATTAGTTTCATAGAAAATGTGAAAATTACAAACCAGGTACAAGATGCTCTAGCAAAGGAGAAAAGTCCTCAGACCTTCTAGTTAAAAAAGACAAGGTTACTTGGAAGTAATCTGCCCTCATTCAGCCTTTCTTCAGTGCTTCTCTCTGCTCTGACAAACCTCATAGCTTCCTGGTCTAGGCCAATCTCATAAGAATTACTCTAAAATTACCAAAATAAAAAGTTTTTAACTGGATTCACTCTGGATCTTTACCTCAGACAAGAGTTTGTTCAGCCTGGTGGTGCAACCTTGGTGTTTTCTTTTTTAAAAACTACACATCAAAAAATTCTTGAAACCATCATCATTTTTATGGGGAAAAGAGCAAGGCCTACCTTCCCCTGCTCTCATGTGCACTGTGGTCAGCCTCACCCTGAGTCCATCTTTCAGGATTGTGAGAGTTGACACAGGCAGGTGGCATGAATAGAATAACCACAAGACCATAGCTGGAATGCAGAGAGTAAATTTATTTCCCCCATCCTATGGGATCCTGCAGGCAACAAAGCAAGGAAATAAATTTACTCTGTGTGATGCAAAATTTGACTGTTCTCAGTCCTTTGTATGAGAATCAGAATATAGAGTAACTTGAGCTTTATACTAATTTTTTTTTTTTTTTTTTTAATACAAAGAGCTCTGATTCTAGTCTAAAAAATACTGATATAAAACGAAATTAATAAGACACAGAAAACTTCTCCTTCTGTCCTAGTAACATTTTCAAACTTACTGTCCATATTAACTTTTCCTTTTGATTGCAAACAGAACATCATAGAATCATAGAAACATTAAGGTTGGAAAAGACCCCCAAGATCATCCATCAAGCCCAACCTTTAAATACTTGTGAAGTGCATTTGGGTAAACTTGTTGTTGTTGATATGAAATACAAGGGATGGGACCACCATGCTTTGAGATGATTTATTGCTCAAGTAACCCAATAAGATATCAGTCTCAAGGCATGAGGTTTTAGAAGCAACAAGTCAGCCATAGCTCAGGGAAGTCACCCATTTCTTCTCTGCACAGCAATTTATAACATTTTAGCCAATAGGCAGTTTGACACAAAGCTTGTTGTCACTTATTAACCTGTCACCTTTGCTTAATTTTGCTGCACTGCATCTGTCTCTTAGCCACTAAGCTGACAGGTCACACACTGATACACACACCTCTGTTATAATTTCTGGATCTCTAACTTCCTCTATAAGTCATACTATTACAGTTTAAACTTCAAACTATTTTACCTAATATAAGAGATATTCTTACTTCTAACTATAGAGACATAAGTTTATAATTTCTCTACCCAATGTCTGTGTACCTTCACTACTGCATCAATTCAGGATTTTTCTAAGGCAGCAGATTTTCAGTTTCCAACAGTTGTGTTCTGATCTTCCACTCAAATGGAAAGTATACACTGCAAGAACAAGGTTTAGTTCAGAATGTAGAAAGGTTTTGAAGATTGATTTCATTGAGACGTTTTAAATGGCTTTATAAATTGGAGTAACAGCAGTTATTCAGCTGAGAGGTAAAGAACTTCTACCATAAAAGCTTGTTTTGTCCAAAAGAAACCAAGGTACTATCATTTCAACCTTTACCAGTTTCTCCCATGACAATAAAACATAAGAAGGAATAGATAAAGATGAAAACACTCAAAGAATTCTGCCATTCATGTTCACTCTGGTGCACAAGAAACAAGGCTGAATCCCTGTCTCCAAATCCTTGGATAGTTACAGTCCTTGACCCCACAAGATTTTACTTTTCCTCTCCCATCTTTTAATTAATCTTTCATCCAACCTTACTAAAAGCTTTAAAGTCCTGAAGAGCACCTTCTGCGAAACTGATCTTTAGTTGAGTTTAGTTGATGCTCAACTAGATTTAGTGCATCACATCCCATATAATACCTGTTCCAGAGTGATAACTTCCCCTTTCTTCTTACTACTTAAGAGAAGAAATACTGAAATATAGTACAATTTCTGAATACACAATAAAACCCTAACTGAAGAGTCTTTTTTCAGTGACAATGTTCTTAATTCTTTTGTTTCCTGAGGCTGGGGAGTACTGCACAAAATGTATGAAACGCCAGGAAAACCCTGCAGATATGAGTTTATTTTTAATCTGGATGATGGCCATTTCATTGTTTATGCATTTAAAACAAAGAATTAGAACTGCTGCTCAGGAAAACATTTCATATTTTCAAGAATTGTCTTCCATTTGCAATTTTGTAATTGTCAGCTTTCTAAGGTTGGCATTCAAATAAATGTTGAGGAAGTCACTGGTTGCAGTAAACTCTGTGTTTCTGCTGGAGGCCCCTTAAAAGATAATTGTGAATTCTGTGATAAGTGCTACAAGTGTATAAAGCCTCTGCTTTATACAGCCTGATTTTAAATAAGCAAACCCTGCAAGGCCTTACTGTGGAGTTCTTGCTTTTACATAGAAATACATTATGGGGCAGGTAAACAAGGGAAAAGCAGGTCTGAGCACATTCCTATAAAACAACATGCAGGACATAAAGTATGTTAAATCCACAAGATTACAAGCAGTGTGCTTTGGTCCATATTCTGCTCTATGCCTTAACCTTTCCTCAGCCACCAGCACTGAGTGCAAAGCAAAATCTTCACCCAAATCTTCACCCACCACAATGGGGGTACAGAGGGGAAACCAAAATTGTCTTCCAAGACTTGGCAGATTTGGCTTGTGAAATATGCACTCAATCACCATTTGGTTTCATAGACCAAGGAAGAAAAACTGAAACTGTCTGAGATGGCTCTCTCTTTGCCCCAAATATGGTGATCAGTAAAACACAAGGAAATTTTTAAGAAGCCATCTCTAAAAATAGCAGAATGTGTTTAAACTAAAATAAAATAAAGGGTCTTGTCATATGAAAGCAATGAAAGCACAGAGTATAAAGAACTATCACACCTTGCAATTATCAGTATAAGAAGATTAAACAGCTCAATTCCTTTCTTTGCTTTCTAGAACTGAGTTTATCTTCATTCTCACAGTAGACACAAAACAAGACTGGCAGACTTCAAAGGCAAATGGAAGAGTTTTAAGTTTCATCATTAATCTTATTTGATAGGTTTATCACTTTTCCTCCTTATCCCTCATTTGGCAAACAAATTTTTCAAATACAATAAATAGAAATTCATAAAATCTCTCTTAGGGAAGTGAAAGAAATAAAGTGGAGGGGATTTATTATGTAAGAAATTAGGAATCTTGCTTTTTAGATTTTCTAAACAATATTGACAATGAAAATTATGAGCAAGTAGTAACAGTTTAGCTGGTTTAGAAAAACATTTTCAGTAACAGTTTTTTTTCCCTTTTTATACCACATGCTTACATACTTGTTGACTTCTAATTTGTGTAGTTGGGACTGAACATATCATATTTAATGCTATAAAAGTTGTGGTGGCTCCTTTCAATTAGACTGCAGTTATAACAATAGCCTAAATTTTTGTAGAGATGAGCACAGATTGTAACTTTCATTTATTCTCTAACAGATGGTTACAATCTTTTTAATGACCTACTGTTAAGCTGCAGGTAAGCCCTGATCATTTTTCACTCTATTGTTAATTGAGTAACTGTAAATATGATAGTGACATTGTTGTGATGGTCAGTGATAGCAAACACTTGTATCTAAACAATACTAGCTAAAAATCCTATGAATTTCTGCTGGAGAACCTAAACTTACACCCAAAATACCCATATTATAAATGACTTCTTGAACTTTTAGTTCTAACCCAAGCAATTAATGTTTTTGCATTCATAGGAAAATTTTCCTAACTTTAGGTGCTGTTTCTAGCAGCTAGGTTAACTGATGATGAGCTGGTAGCCCAGTACAACTAACAGTCCTGTTCTTTTAGATATTATTTTAGCTTATTTTAACTTTTTAAAAGTTACAGCTTACCCACAAACATCTACCCTGCTCATTGGCCAAGCATGTTCATATAGGCAGGATATCACCTCCATCATCTGAGACATCACACAGGGCACACTGCTGGCATATTCTCAGACGCTGAGGAATCCTCACCCTGGCAGAGGAGAGGACCCCTCTGACTGTTAAACAGCATGCTGCTGCCTCTGGCAGCTCCTGCTGAAAATGGAGTTTACCCCACTCCCCACACATTGCTGAATTCCCAAAGAATGATTTGTTCTGGCTTTTGAGTTGCTGTCTGCAGGTGCCCTCCATGAGCCCACAGTACCTTCGAGTTGCCTGGTGTTGATCCCTTTGGCCCCTCATTCCTCTCTCTCCAAGGCAGTGCTACAAAACCAGTGGGTGGACATCAGGCCCTGGATGGAGAGCCACTCTTACCCCTGGGTAAGAGCAGATACCAACACTGAATTGTAATTTCTTTCCCAGCTTTTCTGACAGTAATTGAGAAGACACCTTAGTCAGTGTTGTCACCTTGGCTTCCTGTTTTAGATTTGTTATTGGTGCAGGTAACTAAATTGATAGTTTTGTTTGGAGAAAGGAAAGAATTCAATAAAACTCTCAGCTAATATAAAATTGCACTGATATCATTGGGAATATGCTGATCTTCCTAGCTAAAAATCTATTTTCCAGTGTCTTTGTGGGATCATCAGCTTTCCTAGTGTACGTATAAAATGAGGTTTTAACTAATAGACCATAACAAAATTGAAACTGACTTCTTATAAAGAACCAAGTTATGCCTCTGTGTGAATACGTTTGTAAATTATCCACAAAAATCAAAGTTTTAGTCTGAATTCTTAACTCTTTCCTAGCTGGTAAATGGTTTCTGTGGTGTTCTAGCTTGAGACTCAGAAGATTCTTGTATACTAGTGCATTTGATTTTTAAATTGTGACTTGGAACCTAATTACTCACTGATCTCAGGCTCTGAAGTCCATACAAGTTAAAAACAATAAAACTGAAAAAAAATGTCAAAATATCTTTCAGCTCATCATCTTGACATCACCTTAGGCTCTCTCATATTTCTTCTCTCATTAGCTTGGGTAGTATCTCTGGTTTAGTTCTTCCAGCAGTAATATTTGTACCTTTAACAAATGCATCTCCAGCCTCTCTGACATCATTCATTGCCATGACCTTCACAAACAACATCTTTTTAATGTCCTTGTGTGCCTTTGGGGAAGGTCACAGTGTAAGATGGTTTGTAGTCAAGTGGTTACAAGGACCTAACTTATAACATGGGTGAAGAGTAACAGCTAATAAAACTTCTTTTGTAGTAAATCTCACCCAGTTTGTTTTAAACTTGTTCTGTTTGCTCAGGGTGTCCTCAGCTCCCCTCCATCTCCCCTCTAAGAATGAGTTGTGTTATTCAGATATGTGATTTAATTATGGTCACCAGGTTTCATGTGAAAAGGATGGATTATGAACAGGAGGAACTGCAAGATTCATGTTTGAGTCTGAAACTAGAAAAAAGAAGTCTATCTTTGCTTCTGATGAAGGATCCTCTTTGTGTTGAGCTGGAAATTCTAATATAGATTATATATATATATATATATAATATATATTATCTTGGAAAAAAATAGTTCTAAATCCTTTGGAGATGTCTAGGCAACCTGAACACCTGATAGGTACAGAAAGGTGCTGAGTTTTTGAAAAGTAGAGTCCCCTCTCTGAAATGTAATGTAGCATTTCCAGAGCAAATCTGCAGATTGATCCCTGAAGCTCACCTGTGAAGAACAATAAGCTCAGAAATAATTTTTGTAGATGTTATTCCACCTTGAAACCCATTCCTATTCTATTCTAGGCATAACATCAACAATTACTTTTTCAAACAATCTCCTCAATTAGCTAGAAAAGGGCAACTGAACTGTTAGCTGAACTTCACTGAGCAGATTTTCTTGTAGTAACATTTACTTTCCATTTTGTGTGCCCTTACTACCTGATAATTCAGTATTTTAAAAAAATAAAGGAAATGACATTTGATATTAAGGAATTGCAAGTCCAGTGCCATGTATTCCACTATATAATTAGAATTACTACTAGCATGGTAATAGTAGAACAGTTAGTTAATCTTCCAACAACATAAGTCCAATTTTGACCCACTCTAAAAGTCATAGTTAAATTTTTCTTGGAAGCATTGTCAAAAGAAATAAGCACCAGCTACACCTAGAAAGGAAAATAATCTTTGTAGATTTAGATATCATTAACCTTTATGAGCTTTTGAGAAATGAACATAGATTCTCGACAGGATGTCTGTGCTTTCTTTGCTGGGATTAATAGAATCTATCACCTTTTATTTTGGCTTTTATAGTTGCAATACTTCTTAGAAAATTCTCACGTCCCTGCCAAAGATTGCCTTAGGCTGTGCATACAACTGCTATTTGTCTTCAAAACCAGACAAAAAAGAATTTATTTTTTTCCTTAACTCTTACTGATATGGTTCCTCTATCACAATATTTAGCTGATATGTTTACTAGACTCGTTATGCCCAAGAGATTGACACATGGAAAACCGGCAATGTGGCTCCCTTCAAAGTGAATTAATACACTCCTGAGAATGACCAACGTGTCATCATCACTTTAGGAATCTTAGAGTGTCTTAATCAATGCAAATTCTTCCCCAAACCCTAAACCATGTGGAAAAATATGTCCTAAAATTTAAGAGAATGTTATTTTTACATTTGAATTGGTAGAATATTCATTGAGCCTTGCTATTAAAACCATCTTGAACAGATTGTATTTCCATGATTATTCATTCATTTCTTATAAACTGTTCCATTAAATGGGAGGCATAAAGATATATCATGAAAATCATTTGCATGGGCATAAATCCACGTGGAACACGGGTGACTGATTATATTCCATGTTAAAATAGTTCAATATGCATCATCAAATGCATTCTATAGCAGTACTTATCCCTATAACTACTATATATATATATATATATATATACTATATCTACTATATATCCCTACAACTACTGCACTGAGATTCAAACTGCCCATGACATTGAATGCAGAAGGTGATACTTCCCTGATTTCTGCTAAAAATTTAAGAAAATTATTAGCATCTAAAAGTAAGAGCAGGAAGCACTGATTGTATGCAAGATTGGTTTTAGATTTTGTATTTCACTGCTCCATAGTCTGCAAATCAATTTGATGGTATCTATTTCTGATTTCCTGTTTCAAAACCTATGCTTTTGTTTTTCTTACTTACTTTTATTATTTCTTTACATTAGCTGGTCATTAACTTCAGTTTTAAAACATTTTTTCCCTTTTTTAATATTACTTCTTCCTCTTCTTCAAAACTCCTAAGTCTTCCTTATGTAGGAAATTAAACTGAACTTTTAAGGAATGGTCATTTGCTTTTTCTTCACTGACAGATTTCTCTCATTTCTATATGCTGTTTATTTTTTAACAGAATTAGTAAACTCAAAGTATGTTTCATGAAGTTGCATGTCTACCTGTTCAAGATACAGGTACACTGAGGTATAAGTAAGAAAGCACTATCAGAAGCAGGTATTTCCTCCACATGACATAAAATACTCATTGGTGTCATGCAAACTGTGAGGCTCCAGAATTTTACAGGCTTTTATTGAAGTGGGACATGTAAGTATGCATCCAAAGTCTGTTTCTTGTGATATAGATAGAAATTCTGCCTGTAATCCGTACTGATGAGCATTTTTTACATCTTCAGCCAACATAATTTTGCATCTTTGCTCACTAGCTGTCCTGTTACAGAGGTGTAATAAATCTATGTAGGAGTGGGAACAAATTGTACTTTGATAAAAGTTGGGCCAGATTTACATTATGTAGCCTACTGCCCCTTTCACTTCTTCCAGGACTGAACCAATAAATGAGGACAATTGTGTGCAAACAATGTTTTAAATTGACTTTGTATGAGTGGAGAGGAATGAATCAAAGCCGGTGTCTCTGTATGCAGGGTCCAAATGTGTGTGACAGTTTATTGTTAATGGAATTTGAGGCCAAGAGTGGATGATGAAAAGGAAACTATTATCCTGCTACAGTAAGGAACACCAAGAAATGAAAGGATGGAAATGTTCTGTTGCAAGCCTCACAAGTTTGTCAGGACAAGGTAATTCAAAAGATTCTTAAAAACTGTTTTAGATGAGTGATGTGCCTTTGTGACCTCCAGTTTATCTTTCTTATCAATTCCAACATATTAAGAAATACCTATTAGATATTTCTCAAGGAAAGAGGTCTCTAAGAAAGTATCCAAGGCTCTTTCAACTTGCTGAAGGAGTCAGGACAAGACAGGAATAAAGTAGAATGAGGATCATAGCACAAAGCATTTTAATAGATACTTTCTGTACAGCAGAAGGTGGAGAGCCAAGCATGACAATGTTTTTCTAGAAAAGCTTTGAAAAGTGAGAGATACAATTATAGCTTTCAAATCTGTAGAAGTGTTTTCATCTTGTGATATTTAACCATCTTGGTTTTGCTTGTCATATATTTGCCTTCTTTTCCACTAGTGAGAATGTTTTTTCTTCTCTTCCCCAGCCTGAAGGTGCCTAGTTCATAAACACTTGCTAGGGTCATCAGACATACGATGCAGTTAGCCATTTCTGACAATTAGCATCCTCTGGTTTGACTTCCAAAGAGAAAATGTTTATTTTAAATACTTCTTTTAAAGTTAACTATGCCTTAACTGTGTGTAGTGGTTTAGATTTGTCAATTTTGTTTTCTCGGCCAACGCACCAAATAAATGTCTTGGTTTTAAAAGCAGTAACCAAAAAATTACTTATTTATTTTTGCTGTGAGATATGGATTAGAACAAGAGCAAAACAGGCTTAAAACTTACAAGGAATAAAGAAAGTTTATTAACAAAACTGCAAGAATAAGAACACCAGAATAAACTTCCAGAAAACTCTTTTATCCCCTACTACCCACCATTCCTTTGCTCACATGACAACATAGAGACAAAAAACTTTGGAACTTTGGTTTTTAAAACAGTCCCAATTCCTGCTAGAGTCTTTTCATCAGTCTTTGTAGAGAAACAGAAGTCTTCTTCCGCTAATCTATGGAGTTTCTCACAAGAAAACTATTTCTGTTACAGTTTTCTATTTCTCTGATGCCAGCTGCCTGGAAATTCTGTCATCATTTTACTCCTCCCATTTCACATCACTCTGAGGTGTGTATGGGTCATGAGTCTAGAGATGTCATTTTTTAAGGATGAGTTATTCAAAGGCAAAAGTCTTCTTCATCTGTCTCTGTGAGCTTCTCTGGAAACAGTTTTCTCATTGCCCTCAAGGCCTCAAATCTTCGCTTCACTCTGTTCCAGCACCTCACTGTATCACAATTACTCTACTTTTTGCTCAAAATCCACACTTTGAACACTCCATTCTTCCTAATATACTCTGTCATGAATTAAAGGAGTTTTTTTTAGAACACTCTTGTCTATCTCTATAGCTCTAACAGAAAAATATTTCAGCTTATAAAGCATCTCCTTATTGTCTCTTCCCCATCTAAAACTTAACTCTTTTCTTCACTGTCTTCTTCACGTTGATTGTCTCTCTCTCTCTGTCTCTCTGGGAAAAAGGAGTAATCTGTACATTTTATCCAGGTAGTAAAAGAATTAAAGTCTTGGAAAAGCTGCAGATGTTCATGGTGTCAGGTTTCAGTCCAGCAGCAGAAACTACAAACCAAGCCAGGCCAGGCCGGCTCCGTTTCTCTCCCCACCCCACCCCTCACTCTGCGGCCTTGTCCGGCCTGGAGCAGAGGGAGGAGGCTGAGACAAAGCCTTGTTACTTTTTCAGAAGCCAGAAACCAAAGAGAACAAGAGAACTTTGGCTTTACATTTTAAGGTGGTGTTCACAAGTTGATCTCACTTTTCAATGGTCAAAACTGCTGTCAATTCTTAGAAATGACCGATAATTGGTCAGGAGAAAAAACTCCCATCAGCCACCAGCAGCTTTAACTTCTTTAGCTCTCAAATCTATCTGAACGGTAAAGTCATCCCATGACACTGTGATAGGTTTAGTATTTCCTTTGTATTTCATCAAGAGTTTAAAATGTAAATCTTGTAGTGTGCTTTAGCACTTTACATGTTATAAGCTCTCAATGCCCCTCCAACCTGGCCTTGGACACTTCCAGGGATCCAGGGACAGCCACAGCTTCTCTGGGCAATATGTGCCACAGTCTCCTCCCCCTCCCAGGGAACAATTACTTCCCAATAGCCCTTATAATCCTACTTTCCTCCACTGGAATGTTCACCATTCTTTCCTCTGGTCATTTCCCAGTGAATTGGAGCTACACAAACATTTCCACTGTTTTGGAAATCCCAACAGCTCAACTGTGGACTTTTTCCTTTTGCTTCCTGAACTGTGTGAGTTCTCCTTTGTTTTACTCTGCATTAGAAAGGGGGAAATCATGGAATTATAGCTATGGTGGAAGGAAAAGCTTTTTCCCACTTAGCCCAATACTTTTACATCATAGTTCCTGACACTAAACGTAGGGTTGCACATGTTCCATATGCAAGAGCCTCTGCATTTTCAGTGGGCCCTGTATCCTGATTTAGAAGGGAATTCTCTGGTACGTGTGCAATTATCACACTTAATAGACACCAATAAAATTATGCTCTTGAATTTATTTTTTTTTAACACTTTTCACAATTCTTTATAATCTGTAGTTATTTACAAAAAAAATCTAGCCTGCAGCTATGCTGTCCACAACTTTACAGCTATTCATGATGTGAAAACACACTTTTTTAAAGCTGTGGCACATGCACTGTTTTCATTTGCAGTGACTGATTTGTCACTGTGAGAAGCTGTGTGACAGTTCTGTCACCACCCTCTCCACACGCTGCTGTCCCAGCCGGTCGCAGAACTCACTGCGGCGCGGCTCCCGGCCCATCCTGAGCAGGGTGGCGGCTGTGACCCGGCCACACGGCCAGCAGCCAGGGACACAGCAGCACCTGCCTCAGGGCACGGGCTCAGGGACAGGGCAGAGAGCTGGGCAGGACAAAGACTGTAAAGCTGCACACTCCCAGCCACAAGTGCTGAATGTACAACTCAGTCTGACACTACGTGGAGCAGGCTCACCAAGACTCCTCTGAGTTTAGAAAGCAAAAGGGTCCTACCAAAGCACTGACACAACAGGAGGGACTATGACGTAGTATGCTAATCCACTATAATAGACAACAGAGTTGTTACTTAGATACTGCATTAGCAATATTTAGATACAATATTAGCACTAAGTCTGATCATAATCATCCCCACAATCCCTGTGTCCTACTTCTGGGCAAGAACCTTCTCTCTACTATTTTGCTGTAGTAATATTCCCCATAATTCAAATAATTTACAGTGGACTGCTGACCTTTATTCTGCATTTTTTAAGATTTTAAGAGTACATCCAAGCCTAAATTGATGATCTTGTATTACAAGAAGTGCAACTTTTCTCACAATTTTGATGCTTTTCACTTCTCCTAGAAAACCTCTTCCTGAGAAAAATAAGAACCAAAATCTATCAAGGCTTCATTTCTGAGTGTCAGGCATTGAAACTGTTCATTAGATACTTGGTCCTGCAGTTAAGTCTTCAACCTTCAGTCATCTGATAGAATGAGAGAATAAACATTGAACAAGAATCTGGGCTTTGACATTAAATGAAAGAGAAGTTCAATCCCTACCTAAATTAGCATCACTAGTCTCCTAATGTAAATGAACAAATGAGGGAGTAATAGGCTTCCTGAAACCAGAAAATATTTTTTTATTTTATCCTGTCGAAGCCAAAAGAATATATTTTTTATATCTTTTTCCCTCAAGGCAAAAGCAAAATCCGAACATACAATCCGAATATACCTGACCATTCCTGATTAAGGCTCTAATAACTGAAATTAGAAGAGATTCAGTAGTAAGAGTTTCCACACACAAAGCTCACGTAGCATTTCTGTTTCATTACTGTCACAAGTGAGCAGTTTCCCTTGATAATGCTGCTTTGTGTACAGAAGAAAGAAGAACAAGAAGTTGTTTCTCCTAAGCAAAAGGAATGAATGTGGAAACCTGATGCCTTGTGCTTCCTGAGGGGAAGGAATTTGAACAGGATGAACGCATCTTGTGTTACACTATTTTCACTCTTTGGTGATTTTAGCCCTCTGCCCAGGTGTAGATCCTTCCATCAGCAATAGTTCCTCTCAGCTGCACTTTCCCCCATGGATTAATGGTAAACTGTGTAGCGTACACAAAACAGGAGGATTAACCCCCCACATTTTATAAACCGAATGGTTATAGAGTGTTTTAATGGCAAGAAACCCTCATAGCTCAATTTTGCTAGTCTTGCTATTTCTTCTCAGATGGGAGAAGACTTCAACAAAACACATTTGGAATGTCATGCACTATTTTGCTTCATTTCTATTCCCACTTCCTAGGGTCTTTCATCACCTTTATAAAGACTGTATTTTATTTTTGCCTTAGGCTGATGAGAAGTACGTAGCAGAGTCTGGAGAAAGACTACATTAGGAAATTTGAAAGTGGTCTATCATGATCAATTTTTCATTTTTGATGTCTTCTCCCTGTGCACATAAATTACATTTTTCACTTCAGAAGGATTAAGAATTTGTGAGATGAATTCCAAGATTGTCCTTCTGTGTTGCAAGGAATGCATTTTACATTTTACAAAGTGAAAAAGAGCACAAATATTTGGTGGTTGAGCACACATTCATTGTCTTGCTCTGCACTGAAATAGTTCATGACTCTTACTCCCTGCTAAGTGTAGTGTAAGGGTGCAATCACTTGAGATATCTAAGACTGAACTCAGCATGAAGAGCTCCAAAGTACTGAAAAGGAAAGCACTGTTTTCCTTAAAATATGTCACACAAATGCCGCACCACTTTCCATAGTAGGCAACCATAAAATGGTTCACTCTTGACCCATGACTAAATGCTAGTGTACTTTCTGAGATTCTGTCAAGCAATATGTAATATGATGGACTTCCTTAGGTGACTGTGAGAAATACTGTGAGTGTATTGTGTCCTACATTCCCAGTGACACTGTACCTAATGGCAGAGTCTTGGAAAAAGATGAGCTTTAAGGTCCCTTCCTACCCAAACCATTCCTGATCCTCTAAGTTCTACAGTGATGAGGAGCACTGATTTATAAGTACAGCCTAAGCTTATTTGTTTATTCATGGTACAGATAATTTTTTTCCCCTTACATAAGTGTAGAATTTATTTTGTCTATCTATGAATGATTGCAAAATGGAGTTGTTAACATGTGCTTTAACCTCACATATTGCTGTGTTTTCTTCAAAGATTCTCTTTTGAAAAACAGTATTATTTTGGACTTGTTACTTACATACTATTGAATTTGGGGACCTATTCAAAAGCAAATCCTACTATATTAATCAATCCCTGATGGATCAAGTTAGTCCCTTATAAAACTGCCAACTACCTGTTCTCATAGTAGATGAGTTGTGTTGGTTTGTGTTTCATTAGACCACCATTGGGAATTGAATTCTGTAATTGGAATTCCACAGATGACAACTTTAAATCCCGTCATTCCCAAAACATTCAATGGAAAAGACCATTCAACCATACTATTACAGATTTCAATTCCTAGGTTTATTCATGGGGACAGAGGACACTAATTTAGAGTTAGAGAGCATAACCTCTGAAAATACACATTTGTGTATCTCATATGCACTTAATTCTGAAAATGTTAACCATTTTGGACAATTTGTGCCTTGGTGACTGCTGTGGTTTTCGGGTCTCCTTCAGAGTGAAAATATTCACCTGCCTTCTGATAAATGGAACAAATAAAGAAAACTTAACCCAGCTTCAGATAATTTGTGTTAGGCAAAGCCTTGCTGATAGCTGATTTTATATTTTACTGCTCAGAAGGAGTATTTCTAGGTGGCATGTAAACATGGGGAAAATATGTCAGGTTCTTCTTAATAAATGTTATCCTGATCCTGGTAAGATGAGTTTAATCTTCAGGTTACATATTTGCTTAAATTTAGTCTTCTTACATATTTATCACATGGGGATTTACTTTTTATGTATTTTTTGGCCTGAGACATCATTTACCCTAAGAATTTGAGGTTAGAGAGTTTCTTGGGGTGCCAAGGTAAACAGTTAATATAAGAATTATTCAAGAAGTTTTGAGAGTTCAAGTAATGGATCATGAAATAAAGTAAGTGTGATTTATTGATGTTCCAGTTAGGGGTAAAGACAGAGATACAGAGGTCAAAGTTGTTTTGCTGAAGGTTCAGTTTCATAATCTGCTGATGACACAGAAACAGAGATCAGGTTCACATTAACTCTTGTGTAATTATATTTCATTTTTTGAACAACAGGAATGACTGTAAAGCCGTGAGGTTTGTCCTAATGTAGAATAACAATAATGTTGTATAATGATTTTGTTCATCTGGAATTGACAATAATTAACTCAAATATTTTTATAAACAGAGCCATTTCCAAGGAAAATGGCAGCTCACAATCCAGCTCACCACAAGGATTAATGGATCTTTTTGTCACTGCTAAAATGTAGTGAGTTCTGAAATAAGAATTCCCACCCTGCAGAAGAATCATTTAGAAAACAACATGTCAACCCCGCATGCTTCACTGAATGACCTGCTAGAATATTCATTAGACAGAGACATTTGCTTGAATATTTCTAGTAGGAACTATTTTTGCATGCAAACTCCCTACAGAATATCTGAAAGTTCATCATAAAGATAAGGAAATGCTTTATTCTTATATGTCAAAATTGACTTTCATGAATGCAAGTCTGAAAACAATTTGAGATCACTTGATTTTAAATGGGAGCATGACTTAAGTCTTTAAACCATGGATAATGCAGACTACTTAATAATCTGATCACAATCTAAAAGAGCTCTTTATCATTGAATACATTTACTGGGTTTTCTTTCTGAGCATTTTTTGCATGAATTATAGTGTGGCTTTTTAAGACAGTTTTGTGCTTCTATTTGAAAGTTTGTATTTTTTTTTTCTTCAGTGGAGCAGTCATCCATAAAATGGTCAACTTGGTAAATACCATGTCTTTTGGACATCAAGCTTGAAAATTTGTCAGCAGAATTAAGTTTTCCGGTGTTCACACTGTTCCTGTTCACTGGCTGGATCCATGAAGAAAGGACAATTAGAGCATGGGTCAGGATCCTGCTTTCATTACTTTTACAGCAGCTTCCCCATCTTTCTGGATCAATAGTGGTACTGTGAGAACAGCAGAGTTCTTGTGGGACAGAGCTCATGTGTATGAAAGGAATAATTTCACTACATCCTATGTAAAGGGAAACAGTTTACATTAGCAATTAAAATTTTTCATATGCTTAATTGTTCATGACATATGAAATTCAGGCTATTTAACTAAATAAATGTTTAATATTATAAAAATTAAGGGAAAAATAATCATGAGACAATGGAAAATCTATTTCAATTGTCACACTGAATTCTTATCAGCAGGTTTCTATAGAAGGGAAAATACTAACCCATACTAAAAAAAAAAAAATGCAGTAATGAAGGAGAAGAGAGTAATGTAGCACATTTATTTCATCTAAGTAATTCTGGGTACCTGGCACATCAGAGACAGTGGGAGACTCTTACTATAGTATATTATCTGCATGGAACATGTTCCACATCTGCCTCTTACACTCAACACACCAGATTCATCACAATACAGTACCAGATTCATAGACTTACAGAATGGTTTGAGTTGGAATGGACCTTAAAACTCATCCACCCTCTACCATGGGTAGGGCCACCTTCCAGTAGACTAGGTTGCTCCAAACCATGTCCAGCCTAGCCTTGAACACTTTTGGAATGGGGAACTCACAACTTCTCTGGTACCAATAGTATCAGATTTCTTACATATTTGGTTCCTTTGAAGATGAACAAACAGATTTTGAAAGAAGGAGTAGATGTCACCAGGTTTGGCTGCACTTGCTTTGGCAGCATTATTATCTTCTATTCCACTTGCATCACAGAAAGTCTTCCCAAACCTGTATACTTCTGGCTAGCAAAATGGATAAAATGGACAAATTCAAGGTGGTATTACTGAAGGCATAGAAAGGAATACCAAAATTGTATCACTGTTCTTTTGTTTCTTTGAGACTACTGAAACTCAGTAGAACTGGATGAATTACTTGAGTGCAAGCAAATGTTTTCTCTTTCCTGTTAGTCTGTGCTTGTTCTTAATTCCTGAGAGCACTTTGTGTAAGAATGATTTTTGTCTATGTCTTTAGATGTCAAGGTGAAATACGTCTCAATTTTTCAAAGCAGATTTGCCTGACATTAAGACTCAGCTGCAGCATTTGTGGAGTCAAAGACTACCAAACTGCAACCAACAAGGATAATGGGACAAGGAAGATTGGAAAAATCAGGGGTAATGCTCAAACCACATGCTAGTCACATTCAAGCTCTCTTTACTGGCAGTCATTCTCCTGCTGTTTTTCTCCCCATGCCAAATCATGCAGCTTTCCTCTTCCGACCCTAATAGACCACCCACCCTGCTACATAAACAAATTCTACCATGTCTCTCTTGCTTTGCAGAATAATACGCTGAGTTTTCAGTGGCAGACCAGGACAGCAGAGCTGGTCTCACTCTTGGATGGATACCTCTCGCTTTCAAAAGCAACTTCTTTAGTGGTTACGTCCCACAGGTCAGCATCACTTTTTAGGGGGTCAAGGCCAGTGCCCCTCCACCTTGGCTGGCATTCATTTTTACAGTTAAACACCTGCTTAATCATCACCCAATACTGAATCTTAGACAAAAGACACAACAAGGGAAAAAGCACACTTCAAAGGGTTTTAAGTGTTTCACTTCTAATCACTTTAGAAATGAAACCTTTTGAATTAAACTGAAGCCAAGGAGACACTGAAGTACTCCAGCCCTTCAGGGGTATTTGGTCTCCCTTTTTCCAAATTGTATTCCAATAGCTCATCATCAGATTATTTTTCCTTTGCCACCTGAACCATACGAGTTCTCCTGCGTCTCACTCTACATTATAAAGGGGGAAATTATGGACTTCTTATCTGTTCGCAGAGCCCTTTGGGACACTTGGGACCCCACCCACGCCGTTCCCCTTTGTGACGAGGAGGCTGCGTGTGCCCAGAGCCCATTGTGACACCTGGGGCCACGCCCTGACCAGGCGGGTATAAAAGGGCACGGAGAGCCCGGCGGTGCCCACTCCCAGGAGAGCAGCTCCGGCAGGAGACAGCGGCTCCGGCAGGAGACAGCGGCTCCCGGGAGAAGGCGGAGTGTGAGCAAGTCGGAAATGTCTATGGACATGGAGACGAGCTCATCCACAAAGCCAGAGAACACCTCTCCGAAGAAGGCGATGGGGCAGCACGCAGCTGCCTCGGGGCCTGGGCCGGGCTTGCCATGGGCGAGGGAACTGCTGCACCGTGACTCCTGGGCTGGGCCTGCCGCGCAGGTGGCAGCACCAGAGAGCCGGGCAGCGGCCCCTCATAGCCTCAGGGCCTGCGCCTGGGCTCTGCTGCACTTGCTGTGGTGCGGCTTCCTTGCCATCCTGAGCAAGGTGCTGGCCGTGATCTGGAGATGCGGCCAGCAGCTGGGCCTGGCTCAGGGCACGGGCTCGGGGACGGCGGCAGCAGCCGCCGCAGCAGGGGCAGAGAGCGGGGCAGCTGCCCCGCACGGCCCCAGCTGCGTCCCCGGCCCCTCAGCAACACAGGAAGCTCACGGGCAGTGGGCAGCACCGAGGGTAGTTCTGCCAGAACTGCAGAACGAGGAGGGGGACATCTCAGAGGATGTCCGGTCCAGCACCAGTGGGGTTGAGAGCTACTCGGCATTGCTGCCGCTGCTGATGTCAACATCAGACACCAGCTCTACATGTAGCTCTGACCCCAAACTCCTGGAGCTTTGGACCGGCACAAAAACCGAAGATCGAGCAGCTGTGAAAGGGCAAGATAACAACAGGAACAACTTGCCGAAGAAGAGGAATGTCACCATTATCCACACCATCTGGGTGAATCCCCGCTACCCACAGCTGCTGATGGACCCCGACTTGGTGCTGGAAGATGGGGAAGATGCTGAGCTGCCGGGCACATCTTATGGCCTGGTAGCTCACAGGTTCACCCAGCCAGCAGGTGCTGCCCCGGCCAGAGCTCCACAAGTTAAGGAGCACCCTGTGCGTGCCACTGGCCAGCCACAAGAGATGGCAAAGCCAGCCGCTGGTGCAGCCCCTGGCGCGCAGGCGGCAGCAGCAGAGAGCCGGGCAGCGGCCCCGCACAGCCTCAGGGCCCGCGGCCGGGCTCTGCTGCACTCGCTGCGGCGCGGCTCCCGGGCCATCCGGAGCAGGGTGGCGGCTGTGATCCGGCGATGCCGGGAACACAGAGCCACAGGCGTCAGGGCCCGGAGGCAGTGAAGCCGGCCATAGAGATCAGGAGAGGGAGGGCAGGGAGAACAAGGGAGGGTTAGAGATAGGGGGGACCAAGGGGGGGGTAATAGGAAACACAAGGGAGTTAAGAGGGTGGGTAGAGAGGGAGGGCAGGGAGAACAAGGGAGGGTTAGGAGATAGGGGGGACCAAGGGAGGGGTAACAGGGAACACAAGGGAGTTAAGAGGGTGGGTAGAGAGGGAGGGGAGAAAACTTTAGCTAGCATAGGTAAATAATAAAGTTCTGTAGGTGAAATTAGTGTTCTGATGGCCTAGAGATTAGTTTGACCAGTCTAGGTAAGATGGTTTTGTTGAAATAAAAGGACTGAATTAATAAATACTGAGTGGTTGCTTTTTTCATTGCGCTATAGTCATCGTTCTGGGGGGAGATCCTGAATGCCAAAGCCTTTGGGTTGCTGGGGCGGTGCAGTGTGTGCTGTGTGGGGCAGAGGAGAAAGGCGCTGCCTGCACCGGGAGGGATGTGGGGACACCAAGTCTTTGTGACTTGTGGCACAAGGAGTTTGTTTGATGCAGGACCCCGTTCTTCCATCCCAGTTCTCCTCCAAGATAGCTGCCTGCTGTAGAGATCATTCTGGGGGATCTCTGAGGGAAGGAGTGCTTGCCTGGCATTGCAAATGGCAGCTTCTCAGCCAGCAGGGACCACCCACACAACTGGGTATCTGAATTAAATCTTCACAACTTGACACACACAGAACAGCTTCTCTCAGGGCAGCTACACGCTCCCTCTCCTGGTGCAACCACATGTTCCACTGCCCAAGCCCCATCCGTGTTTGTGTCACTTTCTCTCCTATTTACACTCCAAACAGCATCAGGTTTTCTCCCACACACATTCCAAACAGCACCAGTTTCTGTGCTCTGGGCATCCCACCCTTGTTCCCATTCATGTTGACGATTCTGGACGATGCCTGTGCACAAAAGATTTGAAAGGCACTTGGAATTGCACATTATTAGTGCAGGCAAAAATCCGTCACCTTCCTTAGGTGCTTTAGGCAACTCCAGATCTTGATTTTCCAGCACCAAGCACAGCCAATTAAACCTGGCAAATACAGGGCAGATTTCCATTTTTATCTGTGCTCCCTGATGGATGTTCTTGGGTTTGGTGGCATTACTTGTGGATCCTGGAAACAGTTTTATCTCGAGCAGGGCCAGAAGGATGTTCTGAGGCCTGAGCTTTTAAAAACACACAAGTCCTGTGCTTGGCGATATCTTGCCCATGTGCAGGGAGCAGTGAGCTCATCCAGGTGAGGCAAACATATCCCTTCTGTCCTATTTCTCTCCACCCTTTCTTTTGATTTTAAATCTGTGGAACTGGAGGGAAAAAATTCCCCCAGGAAGCAGACACAAGCTGCCCCAGTGCTGTGGGTCCTGCCAGCCCTGGCCTGTGCTGATGGAAGTTGGATGATGCTTTTGTGATTCATCTCCTCCTGCAGGAATTTTAATTTTTCACAATCACATGCCTTGATGAGGTTTCTCACCAATTGTATAGATTTTAGAAATCACCAGGTTCCCAAAGTGGGGTATGTTTGGGAGGGAGATGGGGGTTTCCTGGATGATCCAGGCGCTACCTGGAGAATCGAAGCGCTGCCTGGGCAATTCAGGCACTTCCCACAGGATCCTGGCTCTGCCCACAGGATCCAGGCCCTGCCCACAGGATCCAGGCCCTGCCCACAGGATCCAGGCTCTGCCCACAGGATCCAGGCTCTTCCCACAGGATCCAGGCCCTGCCCACAGGATCCAGGCCCTGCCCACAGGATCCAGGCTCTTCCCACAGGATCCCAGCTCTGTCCACAGGATCCAGGCCCTGCCCACAGGATCCAGGCAGTGCCCACAGGATCCAGGCTCTGCCTACAGGATCCCAGCTCTGCCCACAGGATCCAGGCTCTGCCCACAGGATCCAGGCCCTGCCCACAGGATCCAGGCCCTGCCCACAGGATCCAGGCTCTGCCCACAGGATCCCAGCTCTGCCCACAGGATCCAGGCTCTGCCCACAGGATCCAGGCCCTGCCCACAGGATCCAGGCTCTGCCTACAGGATCCCAGCTCTGCCCACAGGATCCAGGCTCTGCCCACAGGATCCAGGCCCTGCCCACAGGATCCAGGCTCTGCCCACAGGATCCCAGCTCTGCCCACAGGATCCAGGCTCTGCCCACAGGATCCAGGCCCTGCCCACAGGATCCAGGCAGTGCCCACAGGATCCAGGCGCTGCCCACAGGATCCAGGCAGTGCCCACAGGATCCAGGCTCTGCCCACAGGACACCGTCCAGCCGCCGCGGCCCTCAGGGCAGGAGGCAGGAATAGAGGGGGCTGCAGAGAGTGCAGCTGGAGGGAGGCCTTGCTTTCACTTGGCTTTGTTTCCAAACACCCAGGGGCTGTGAGCATCCATATTTTTCCTTATAGTCCAAGCCCAGGGAGTCCAGCCTGGGAAAACCATTTCAGAACATAAACAACCACGTTCTACCAGTGTCCTAGAGGAAGGAGTGAATGGCAACAGGAATTTTCCCACTGTGCTTTGCCTCAAGCACCTGTGACTCTACCTCTGCCCCGATGAATTATGATCTGATTCTGTAAGCTAACCCACACAGCCAAAGGGAGATGAGGACTTGGGCATTGTCATTACCATCAAAGAAAGATGTGGCAATTCTCAGATGAGAAATCATTTACCTGCAAAAGGACATAACATTGTTAGGAGATAGTAAGAATCATCAAAAATGTATGTGGAAAACTTTGTTCTAAGTAAGTATCATGTCAATACTTTAATATGCAGTTTCTAGCACAATATATAAGCTTCATAGCTTATAGGTTCATCTACTAAGGGTTTTTAATCTATAAAATCAGGTGTAATGAGGAAACACAAATATATGTGTACAAATTAAAGAGTCAGAGACTGAAAGCATAGTTTAAAATAAAAAATACTTAGATGTTGAAGATGATAATGTCTAACTGAAACCCACGAGCATGTTTCTAGATGTCTTCTCACTACAGGAAGCCACACAGCAATAAAGAATAGCTGCTCCAAGTAAAGAGGCAGAACATGCAATAAAATAATAATAATCAGAACCAATGAAATATTAAATATAAAATTTTAATATTCTTATACTTTCCAGTAAGTTGCAGTACAAGTAAACTAGTTCAGATATCCACTATAGCCCTACAGCAAGAATGTAATCAATTTCAAGGATGTCAGTGAGGTTTACCGTAATTTTAGAAACTCAGACTTAGATAAGCACCATAGAAACATATTTATAAATATTTAATAGATATTTTATTTTGTTTGTAATCTCACAATTTGCATAGTATTAAATTCTGCCCATTGTATTCCTTCATTCTGAAGCAGGGACTGGAGCTCTGGGAGTCTGGTTAATAGTGTTTCCTAATATTGTTCCTCCTTAAGTAAACTGTTAGATTAACTTTTCCTTAGTTGACATATATGAAACAAGATTTTTAATCCACACTTTGTCTATTAAGCTAGAAGCAGCGAATCCCTGAATTCTATTAGCAATTTAGACTTTGGATTCAAGAAGGATCTAGTTCCACGTTTGGTGGCATGTAATAACTTCTGCAGTGTTCCCTTGCCCTCATCTACTTGTTAGTGTCCTCAGATGTCCACTGCCCTAGAAAAGATTATTTTATTAATTTATTTTATTTATTTCTTTTTCCTTCTTAGATTCCCTTACCTGGAACCGATCACACTAAAACCAGCTGGGTTCTTCCATCTGACAGTCTGCAGTTGCTTTCTCTGCTTCAGTATGCGCTATAAAGCTGTCCTGTTACAACAGAGGAGATATTTGTAGGTAAGAAGGAAGTGGAATGGAGCCGGAGCATTTCGGATGGAGGTCTCCACAGAAATGAAAGAAAGATCGCAGCCAGTAACAAGAAAGTTTCAGAAATGAAGAGGGAAAGGATAAACACTTTTTTCTTTCAACCATGATGAAATTCTTGATACATCTGACAGTAAGACTGCAGAACCCCAAATTTTCCCAAGTTCTCCATGATTGCAAGTAGCTGTGTTAATGAATTCCAGTTATTTTTTTTCTAAAATACTTAAAAATTACAGTCTTTCATAAACATTTATAGTGGGTTGGCTCACAAATGTGTTAAATCATTCACTATATATCATGTTTGGGGAAAAGATCCAAAATAGCTCTCCTGATTAAACTTTCTATGAAAATATGTTGCCTTTTCAGAGGGTTTTTCTCTTTCAGCTGAAATACTTTTATAAAGTGAATTCTTCTAAACAAAAAAATTAATTTTGCAATTAGGAATGTGTGTAAGGAGCTAGTAAAAATAGCTTCTCTGCTTTAAACTTCTGTGTCAGTGCAATTAAAGTCATGTGCTGGCATCAGCAATTTCATACGTCAGCATCACATGAATGCATTCTTATTTCTCAGTTAACTCTTGACTTTTGCAACCAGTTATGGCTGCAATACAAAATTTGAAATACACTGACCTAGGGAATCTTGTATTACAAGCCTACAGTGAGTAAGTGAAGTTTGAGGAAGGTTGGGTGGTGGATTGACCTTGATCTGGCCCTCACCCAGCTGGTCTCTCACTCCCTCTCCTCAATGGGAGAGAAGAGAAAATAAAATGAAAACTCTCATGGGTCAAGACAAAAGACCATAAAATCAATTACTGATGATTGTCATGAGCAAAACTTGGCACTTGTGTTATAGTTATAAATAATAATTATATTATATTATATTATATTATATTATATTATATTATATTATATTATATTATATTATATTATATTATATATATAATAATTATCGTTGCTATAAAAACATAGTAATATAATTATAGTGTTGCTTTTCAAGACAGTTTTGTGCTTCTATTTGAAAGGTTGTATATTTTTTTTCTTCAGTGGAGCAGTCATCCATAAAATGGTCAACTTGGTAAATACCATGTCTTTTGGACATCAAGCTTGAAAATTTGTCAGCAGAATTAAGTTTTCTGGTGTTCACACTGTTCCTGTTCACTGGCTGGATCCATGAAGAAAGGACAATTAGAGCATGGGTCAGGATCCTGCTTTCATTACTTTTACAGCAAGCTTCCCCATCTTTCTGGATCATAGTGGTACTGTGAGAACAGCAGAGTTCTTGTGGGACAGAGCTCGTGTGTATGGAAGGAATAATTTCACTACATCCTATGTAAAGGGACACAGTTTGCATTAGCAATTAAAATTTTTCATATGCTTAATTGTTCATGACATATGAAATTCAGGCTATTTAACTAAATAAATGTTTCATATTATATAAAATTAGGGGAAAAAATAATCATGAGACAACGGAAAATCTATTTCAGTTGTCACATTGAATTCTTATCAGCAGGTTTCTATAGAAGGGAAAATACTAACCTGTTGTAGTTGATAGCCTGAAATATATCTTTTCCCCTCTTTTAGTTGGGATCTCCCCCCCACCCCCAGCTTCTCTTTCTCCTGTTTACCTGGTGTCAGGTTACCACGGTTACTGAAGTTTCTCTCCTCAGCCCCACGGCGAGAGGCCGGACAGAGAAAAGAGAAGACCCTGCTGGCATTTCCAGCTGCTTGAAGTTTCTTTAGCCCAGGAAAGCACGGGCTTGGGAGAAGAGAGACCCTTCTTTCCAACACGCAAGTTTGTAACTTTGTTGTTCCTGTCCCAGAATGCCTCTGAGCTATGGAAGCTGAGAGGCCATGCTTACCTTGCCTTCCCTTTCTTTCCCCCCTGTGTTGCCAGGAAACCAAGCCCGCCCCCTCTCCCCCCCTCTGCCCCTCTGTGGAGAATACTCCTGCACCTTTGTGGGCATTTGAAGAAGTTGGTGTCTGTTATTTCTTCTCTCGGTGTGTGTGACCTTGATTTGTAGAAAGTTTGTAAGATGTACTAACTGAGAAAAATAATTGTTTCTTTCTCTGATGTTCCCTCCCTCCGAGAAACCCTGTTAAAAGAGACCCCCCAGACCCCAAATCCTTTGTCTCTCGTCCTTTGGATTCCCCTTCACAGAAATAAACTGTGGAATGCAAACCAGAGAGAGAGTCCCCCCCTGATTTCTTTACTCACTCTATAGACTTGAATTCTTGAAGAAAATCAGTGAACCCCACAAACATATGCTGGCTCGAAACTCGAGTGAAGAGAAACCTCATCACTGAGCTAGCCGGGCCACACTCGAGGAGATCGAGTCAATGGGCAGGGACACTTCCAGCAGACCAGGTTGGTCCAAGTCCCAGTGTTGACCTTGATGTCTCTGGCCAAGTTTAGTTCTATTAGGGCTTAAGCTTTCCCAAGACAATCCCTGGCTGCTTGGACAATCCCCCTGTATTCCTCCCAGGCTGTCCTTGCTTCCATCCTCTGCAGGCTTCCTGTTTGTGTTTGGCTTTGTCTGGGAGTTCATTTTTCATCCATGCATGCCTCCTTGCATTTCTGCCTGACTTCCTATTTGTTGGGATACATCACTCCTAAACTTGGAAGAGATAACATGTGAAGTTTATGTATTATGATGTATGCCTATATGCATGATATACAGGAAAGAATTAATAGCATTTTCACTGTTAGTTAAGAGGGAACTTAATAAATGTTTCATTCAGTTACATAACTTGCTTAAATGTCATTACATAATGGGGCTGTAAAAATTGAGGGCTTGCTGAATGGGGGCTTTAGGGTTTTTTTAGCTCCAAACATACTGGGTGCTGATAAATGCACTTGAAGCTACCCTTTCCTTTGCCTTGCACCACTGAGCTTGTATTTCTTCAGAATGATTGCCGTATTTCCATCAGGAACATTCAGTCAGGTCATTAATTTTAAAAGTTGAGAGTCATACTTGATAGCACTTTATAAGGCATGATTGGCTTACAGCAAGCTTCTTGGTGTGGGTAAAATAGAATATTCAGTACCTGGTGCAACACTGACAGATGTCACCCAAACAACTTCGCTATCCCTGCCCAGGACAGAAAGAACATCTGAGCCACTGGACCAGCAGGAGGTGCCAGGAGGTGCCAGCATCCAGCTTACGTGGTGATAGAACATTTTGATGTTGATCCTGAAATTATAACTGATACAGTCACAGAAACACAGAATATCCTGAAATGGAAGGAGCCCCCACCAGATTCATCCAGTCCAACTCGTGACCCTGCACAGACACCCCAACAATCCTACCCTGTGCATCCCTGGGAGCATTGTTCAAATGCTCCTGAAGCTCTGGCAGCCTTAAGGCTGTGCCCATTCCCTGGGGAGCTTGTTCTGTGCCTGACCACCCTCTGGGGAAAAATCCTTTCCCTGATACCCAGCCTAATCCTCCCCTGACACAGCTCCAGCAGTGCCCTTGGGTCTCCTGTCCCTGGTCAGAAGGAGCAGAGACCAGAGCTGCCCCTCTGCTGCCCCTTGGAAGGAGCTGCAGCTGCCGACAAGGTCTGCTCTCAGTCTCCTCTGCTCCAGGATGAACAAACCAAGTGACCTCAGCCACTCCTTCTTCATTTACTGTCAGTTAATTTAGTTGTTAAAAAAAAATTATATTACTCTGATCCTGATTCCATTGAAACCATAGTAGTTGAGTCATTTTGTTCATGATAAAACTATTTTTCAATTTCATGTTAGGTACAGGTGAAACTTCAAGTATTCTATGGCAGACAGAATCAAAAAGAAGATTAAACTAGGTGCTAAAATAAAAGACAGATATTCTCAAATAATTGAAGTGCATGAAAAACAGTGAGAACTAAAATGTCATCATCTTAGTGATGTTTTGTTGAACTCTTTCCAGTAGCTTCATATCCCACTTGTTCATTATCCAGCTTGGGAGCCCAGCTGAGGCCTCACCAGCACTGAATAGAGGGAAAGGATCTACAAAGACATGCCAGAAGGTCATGTGGCCATCCAGAGGAACCTCGAAAAGCCTGAGAAATGGGCTGACAGGAACATCACCAAGTTCAAGAAGGGGAACCCCCAAGTCCCGTTTCTGGAGAGGAACACTACCAGGCAGGCACCAGAGCATGCTGCAGGCCTCCTAGCTGGGCTGGAAAGCAGATGGTCAGGAAAGGCTTGGCACGTCCTGGAGAGCACCAAGATCAACACAAGCCAAAATATGCACCCTTCTGGCAGAGAAGAGCAAAGGGATCCTGAGTTGTGTTGAGAGTGCAGCCAGCAGGCCAAGGGAGGGGATCCTTCTCCTCTGCTTAGCACTGGGGAGCACCTCTAGTGCTGGCTCCAGTTTGGGGCTCCTCAGCTCAGAAGAATGCAGTGAAGGGCTGTGAAGATGATGATGGAGGGACTGGAGCAACTCTGCCGTGAGGAAAGATGGAGAAAGATGGAACTATTGAGCCTGGAGAAGAGAAGGCTTAGGGTGATCTTATCCATGTCTATAAATACCAGAAGGGAGGGCACAAAGAAGAGGGAGCCAGGCTCTTCTCAGTGGGCCCAGTGACATGACCGGAGTGAGCGGTCACAAACTGAAATACAGGAGATCCCCTCTAATCTCCAGGAAACACTTTTTTATTTTGAGAGTGACCACACACTGGCACAGGTTGCCCAGGGTGGTTGTGAAGTCTTCTTCCTTAAGCTGTTGAAAAACTGCTGAGACACAGTCTTCCTTTTCATATTTGTTCACAAACTAAAAGAAAAGAAAATGCAAAAAAGTCCTATTTGCTAACACGTTAGAAAACAGTAAAACTCTGGTAATTTTTTTAATATATCTTTGATTTCCATTGATACTTGTTTCAGAAGTATATTGGTTTGGTACATTATTACCAAATTAAATACTTTTATTACTCATTCCAGAAAAGAAGGTGCAACTTCAATTACATATTATGTTTTTCTTATAGAGTTTAGCAATATGACAAAGTAGATAATGTACACTTCTTTGCTTAAAACTTCAGTAACTGAAATTTTCATGAATAAGAAAGCTTACAAAGTTCTATTATAATACATTCTATCAATGCCTTTTACTGAGAAAATTTAATTAAAGTCAGTAAACTCATAGAAAGAATAAACTGAAATCCGTCTGTTCTGTGCAATTAGCAAAGTCCTTTCCAAAAAAACCAAAACCCAAGCACCCACAAACCACCAGTACAAAAGGTGTTTGTAGTGACAGCTGACAAATGATTGTGAACAGCATTCTACCTGGGCCAAATCAAGTGTCTTGTAAAGCATCAGGATTATCTAATTCCTTACAGAAGTGGCTATGTCATGATAACATTTTATGAGGTATTTAATGGACATTTATAAAGCTGGGAAAGAAGGACAAAGAGTAAAAACTCACAAAAGTAAATAGTTTACATCTCCTCTTATTTTATATCTATTTCCTGGCCTGGGAAAATTTTTCTTTCCAAACCTGCATGATGCACAGTACATAGCAAAACTCTTTGGAGCATTAAAAATTTGTCACACTTATAAAGCAGAAGTAGCATGTGCCCACAGCCAAGACTGACATTGAATAGTGACAAACTGGTCTCCATGTCCAGACCTGTTGATCATGATGAATAAAGGCTGCTGGTGTAGAGGTTACAGATTGACCTGGATGGACAGATGAAGGGGTAAGCACAGGGGCACCTACTGGGACTGTGTAGAACTGTAGTTAGAGAGAGCCTCTGTGCCTGCTGTCCTCCAGAAGAGAAAAACACTCCCACCCAACTTGGCATCATCTGTGAATTACTGAGGGTGCACTCAATCCCCTTGTCCAGATCACTGATAAAGATACTAAACAGGACTGGGCCCAAGACTGAGCCTTGGGGATCAGCTGGATGAACTCCACTTCCCACCACTCTGGGCCCTGCCATCACCCAGTTTATCACCAGCAAACAATGCACCTATCCAAGCCATGAGCAGACAGTTTCTTCAGGAGAATGATGTGTGACGCAGTGCAAACAGGATCAGGGAGCTGCCTAGGAAGAGTCTCAGGTGAATCCAGGAGAATACAGTACAGGACTGCTCAGCTTTCAAATCAATCTTGCTTAAAGAATTCTACAAAACTGTAACAAAACAAACACAGACACAAAAACCCCAAACAAATAATGAAAAAAACCCAATCAAACAGGCAGAAATTAAAAAACCCTAAACAATCAGGTTGAAGGTTTTTATTAACTTAAAAAAAATCAAAACAAACAAAAAGTCACATTTCTAAAGGCTGCTTTCCCAGCCTCTTCTCTCTACTGGGAGGACATCCTGAAGTGGAGCCAGCTGGAAGCAGGTGGGACAGGACAGAACCTGGGCTATTCTCACAGGCCAGCCCTGTGGCTCCCCCATTGCCAAAACCTCTAAACATAAACTAAACACAGGTAAGCACATGTGTACAGACATAGCAAAAATATATTTGTCTTAAAAAATAATAGTCTTGGCCACACATTTATACCACTGGAAAGAACATAGTCACTCCTTTCAGTTTTCTTTTCAGTCACTACAAATGTTTAGAAAATATAGGAGTGCAAAAAATGGAAATATCCAAGATCAATATGAAAACAAATAACAAAGATTCCATTTTGAAACTTTGCATTGGACATCCTTTGCAGAAATTTACTCAGAACTTTAAGATTTACAAAAAAGATCAAGAGTATTGGAGTCAAATGGCTTCTGTGTTAGTACAACACAATCCATGGAGACTTCAGCTGGCTGCCTTGATTTCTCAAATATGATGGAGGGAACATCTGAGCAGCTACAGCTCCCAGTTCTCTCAGGGACCTGCCATGCATCTGGGTGGGTCCCATGGCCTTGTGCATGCTCAGGTTCCTCAGGTGGTTTTAAACCTGACCTTCTGCTACAAGGGGCTGGAATTAAGTCTGCCAGCCCAATAACCTGAGAGATGTGGGAATAGTGACTGGCAGTAAAAATTGAGACCAACAATTGTTGAGTACCTCAGCCTCCTCCTTGTCTGTTGTCACTAGTCCTGTCTGGCTTGTGGGGGTAGGGGGGAAACAGGGGAGGTGTGATAGGTTTCTTTTTATCTTCCTTTTCCCACTGAAGTACCTCTAGGTGCCCTTATTATTATTTTTAAAGGCTTTTCCAAATGCAGCTTCAGCTGAACCTTAGCTATACTGATCTCATCCTCACACACCAATGTGTTATCTCTCTATCTTTCCCATGATGTGTGCCACTACATATTGCCTGCATATGACCTTCTTGCATCACATATATTAACTTTCAATAACCCTCTTGCTTTAACTTTCTTTCAAAAACCACTTTGCATTACATATGTTGTATGCATATTATTTTCTTGCATTTTAAACAAGGAGATCCTTACACTGCCAAGCTGGTCTCCTGCATTCCTTGTTTGACTTCTTACAAGTGGCAATTGTGAGCCCTTGTTCTCTAAGAAGAATGTCTTCAAATAGGTGCCAGCTCTGTTCAGCTCCATTATCCCTGAGGACAGTTTCCAAGGCATCCTATCCACTACTTCCTTAAAGAACTGAAAGTTTGCTCTCCTAAAATTTAGGGTCCTCATCGCAGCCAGACTCTCAAGTGCTCCTGCAAATAAAAGTCTATATATAGATAAATGTTTACAGAAGCCATTTTGAATGAATACAGGGTAAAAAAAAATAAAGAGCAGTTCTCATGCCAAGGATGAAAGCCCAGCACTCAGAATTCACAGCTGGCACTCACTCCCCAGTGCTGCAGCAATACTGAGTCCCAAGGCACAGGAAACTGCCTTTGCCATTGCACCCTTTGCACTCTCCTGAAAAAGCAAGCACTGGCACACTGCTGCTGTCCTTCCCTACACATGGATTTCAGCACAGACCTTCTTGCTTCTCATGTTGTGCATTCCCATTTGTAGACTGCAAAGGCAGTGTGATCAGGAGATGGTTCTTTGTTTGCAGGACTTTGAACACACCTTCTAAATACCTGCTCTGTTTATGTGGCTGTAAAATGGAATTGTTTCTAAAACTTCCAAGCAAGTGTGCTACAAGGCTGAAATAGTAATTCTGCATTAAGTACTTTTCCCTCTCCAAAGGAGCGGTGCCTTCCATTGTCCGAGGAAGATCAGAGATTTTTCCCATCCTTTCATCACAGGACAGGAAATGCAAGGAGCGGGCAGGACCCGGTGTGTGCCGGCAGCGACCGCCCGGTGTCCTCCTTGTACCGCAGAGCGCTTGGAGCGCCTCCGGCCCTGCTGCTGCTGCTGCTGCTCGTGGGACTTCACCGTGAGCCCGAGGGATCGCCGCTGGAATTGGCCCCCCGGCATCGCCCGCTGGGAATTCACACCTGAGGGATCACTTGCCTGGGAATTCACACCTGAGCGATCACCGCCTGCCAGAATGTCACCGTAGTCATCTTACCACAGGAGAAGTCTGCAGAGGAACAGCAAGCTACAGCTGAAAGATCTGTGGCGTAAATTATTCCGTGGTAATTCCTCACCTGCTGGGCACAAAAAGAGATTTAGCAGCTGCTTCTTCCTCAGCTGAGGAGTGTCCTGCGTGTTTCAGTTCAAGGACCCAAAGCACCATTTCGTAAAGGTGAAAAGCCAAAAAGCACAAGCTCTCTGCAGTGAAGCTTCCCTCCCAGAGCTGCTGTGCACTGCTCACACAGTGCAGAGGAGGCACCAGAGGGTGCAATCGCTGTCTGCTGATGAGTCCTGCCTCAGAGGAATCAGCAGAGAGCTAGAGACTAGGAATGATTATCAGGCTCCCTGGTTTCTCTTCGTTCTTGCATATTGGACTAGTGAAAGGGCTGTGGTATTGAAATGAAAGCATTCTTTGTGACAGCTTCCTCTAAGCTTTATTCTCCACTTAAGATTATTCTGCATCCTGGAAAAGACCTGATTCCCCTTTGCTTTGTGTTCATCTTCTGCTACACCTTGGCTGGTAACAAAAGAATTACTGAACTGCTGCTTTGGAGTGGAGAGAGAAATCACTACTGCAGCTGAACATGGGCCAGCACGGTGCCCAGGT
The DNA here is from genome assembly GCF_971803275.1 of Cyanistes caeruleus. Lineage (NCBI taxonomy): Eukaryota > Metazoa > Chordata > Aves > Passeriformes > Paridae > Cyanistes > Cyanistes caeruleus. The sequence goes on from NC_141709.1 coordinate 8,960,583, forward strand.
ATGCGAGAAGGTCAAGGGCAGCCTGGCCTCTACCAGACATAGTGTGGCCAGTAGGATCAGGGCACCGACTGTCCCCCTGTTCTGGGCACTGCTTAGGCCAAACCTCGAATCCTCCGCTTATTTGTGGGATCCTGATGACAAAAAAAGACACTGAGGGACTGGAGTGTGTCCACAAAAGGCAACAGATCTAGGGAAGGAGCTGGAGAAGGAGCAGCTGAGGGAGCTGGAGGTGCTCAGTCTGGAGAAAAGGAGGCTCAGGGAGGACTTCTGGCTCTGCACAACAGGAGGGTGTGGCCAGGTGATGACTGGACTCTTCTCTCAGGTAACAAGTAACAGACAAGAGGAAATTGCCTCAAGTTGCACCTGTGGAGGTTTATTATGGAACCATTGAGTTGGAAGGAACCCACCAGGATCATCCAGTCCAGCTCCTGGCCTGGTACGTGACAGCCCAATAATACCATCACATGGGCTCAGCATTGTCCAACTATTTCTTGAACTCAGATAGGCTTGGTGCTGTGACCAATTCCCTGGGGAAGTCTGTTCCAGCGCTCAAGCACCCTGCAGGGAAAAAAGCTTTTCCTGATATCTAGCCTAAACCTCCCCTGACTTAGCTCAGGGAGCCAGATTATGCTGAACCACTGCTTTGGGGCTCTTGATTAATGCCTATTAACACTATCATTATTGATTATTTGTCAGAGGCTAAGACAGCAATAAATCATAAACTTTCAGACCGAGTTTGCGCTCTGCAGAACAATCCTTTAGCAAGACACAGTCTATAAGCACCTGGTTTGAAACACTACTCTGAAATACAGGCAGCCCACTTTCTCCACAGCTCTCAGTCCCTTGAAACGAAGTGCTCCAGAGTTCCTTGAGTCACCTGGTCAGGATTTTGCCCACTCGCAAAAGCACTTGCCTGTGACCTCTATGTATGAGCAGCAGACGTGATGAGCTGATTGCTCCAGCAACACCATCCGGGAAAGCCTTTTTTCACCTCTAGATTACTCTCTTTACTTGTCAAACATCGTCCTCATCAGAGCAGAATCTACTGCTCCCTGTGCTTTGGCGACCTTGCCGGCTCCGAGCCTTCCCCACTACTGCTCCCTCCCACAGCCCTGCTCGCAGCCCCCTCAGGCCGCTCCTTCCCCTGTCCCGCCCGCCAGCGGTACCACGGACAGGAACACCCCTGGGGCAGAGCCGCCACTTCGGCTAAACCACCACAAAGGCTCCAGAGCTTCCCAGTTTCACACTTACAGAACTTCAAGATGCTGTCATTAAAACGGACCCTTTTCCACCGATGCAAACAACTCGCACACGGCGGGGGGATGGGGGGGGGGGGGGGGCCGAGGCCGTGCCGGCCGTGGGAGAGCCCCGGGCCGGGGCGGCGGTCCGAGTGGCACCGAGTCCAGCCGAATGACGCCGAGTCCAGCCGAGTGACACCGAGAGTAATCGAGTGATGCCGAGTGACGCCGAGAGTAATCGAGAGACGCCGAGCTGCTCCGAGCGGTGTGTGGCGGTCGCGGCGCCGCCTCTCCGGGCGGGTCCGGGAGGGCGCGGGCAGTGCTCGGGACAGGTGATGGCCAGAGGCCGGCGAGCAGGGTGGTGCTGCCCGGCGTTGGGTTTGCAGCACTAGGTGCTCGCACCCTTCCAGGGTGCACAATGCTGCCGCTGGTTTGGGGGAAACCACCCAGCGGGCGTGCTCGTGCCTTGAGGTGCTCGGAAGCCGGAGGGCGACCGGCTCTTGGCCGTGTGTCCTGGGACGTGGGCGGGCGCAAACGCCTGGAACGGGGAGCAGCCTCTGCGGTATCCATGAGGAAAGCCGTCCCGTGGACATGCCGGGGGTCTTCTGGCCAGCCACAGCTGCCTCCATGGGGACGTCGGTGGAGGGGCCCCCAGAACTCTTGATGCGAGGACGGGACAGGACGGGACAGCACAGCGTGTGATGATGTTTCTCCTCAGAGCCACACTCCGCTGCTGAGCAGCACAGAGCTCGCACCGCGGGACCCTGGGTGCCTCCCTGGGGCGCTGCAGACTGGCTCAGCTGCAGACGGGGAACAGGGACGTGGCGTGCTGGGACATAGCACAGAGCGCCATTATCTTGTCTTCCAAGTATTTTAAGAAATGGGCTGAAATCCAGACAAAAATATCTTTTCCAGTTTCTGCGCCTTTACCTGTAGATCAGAGCAATGGTATTTCTTAGCCGTAAGGCAAGAAAAGGCGATAGTCTAGCCTCAGGAATGGCAACGACTTGGGTATTCAGAGAAAATGTATGGGGAAGACCTTAGAAGTTCCTTCCCCTAAGCGGAGGTGTGTTCTCATTGCCGTGCTGAGCTGAAAGGTCCGGTCGTGGGAAGTCTGGTGTGCCTTGTGCAGAGACGAACACAAACCGGGGGCTGCGTTCCCCGGTTCCGGAGCTCAGGTCCCGGGTGAGCGGGCCGGGATGGCCGGCCGGGTACTGCCGGCAGCGGCCGCCGGGGGGCGCTGTGGATGAGGCGGGCCCCGCCCCCGTTGGTCTGACAACGGCACGCGCGGGCTCGGCGCGAGCGCGTCCGAGCGGGACCGCCTGAGGGCCCCTGGGGGGCGGAGAGAGACCCGGGAGCGACACCCGGGAGCGACACCCGGGAGCGACAGCCGGGAGCGACACCCGGGAGCGACACCCGGGAGCGACACCCGTGGGGCCTGGCAGGGGAGCGGTAGGCGTGGAGTTTCACCGTTAGGAGTCTCCGGGAGGCTACGAAGCTGCTGTGAAGGCTGGTGCTCCTTTGCTTTAGGACAAGCTGAGAGAGCTGGGGGTGTTCAGTCTGGAGAAGAGAAGGCTCCAGGGAGACCTTAGAGTCCCTTGCAGTGCCTACAGAGGCTCCAAGAGAGCTGGAGAGGGTCTTTGGAAACGGGCCCGGAGTGGCAGGACAAGTGGGAATGGCTTCAAACTGCCAAAGGGTGGGGATAGATGGGAGCTTGGAAAGGAATTCTTCCCTGTGTGGGTGCTGAGGCCCTGGCACAGATTGTTCAGAAAGGCTGTGGCATCCCTGGGAGTGTCCAAGGCCAGGCTGGATAGGGCTTGGAGCAACGGGGGATAGTCCAAGGTGTCCTGCCCATGCCAGGCAGTTGTAAGATGATCTATCTTTAGGGTCCTTTCCAGCCCAAACCATTCTGGGATTCTGGGATTCAAGGAAGGCCCTTTTCCAAGTGAAGTGTTGTATCTCCTCTTGGCTCCCAGCTTGTAGTTGCCAGTTCTGGAAGCAGGCGCGGCCAGTCAGCTGCGATGAGCCATGTGTTCTCAATAGGACGAGTGTGACATGTTCACAGAGAGATCTGTAAACAGATCTTCAAGGCCCAGGTGAAAAAAGCAGAGGATTGAGTAAAAGCCAAAGGAGTTTGTTGTGTTACTCAGTTTGCTGGCTGTTGAAATGATCCCAGGTCATTTTCAACATTTCTGGTTTTGGCTTTTTTTAGGAAAAAATGGATGTGTTATCTCCAGCATATGCTCTCCAGTGAATCTACATGTGTTCCCATCTCTTTGTTGTCTATCAGGTTATATTAACTAAAGGCAGAATCATAACAGAGTAGTAAAACGTTTAGAGGCATAATTAGCCAAATACAGGCATTTTTAACTCTGCTGTTAACTTTGGTAACTGTAAGCAAGGCAGCACAATCCAGTTACTCCACTTTTCCTCTCTAAGCAAAAGATTATCCTTTTTTTTTTTTTCTCATTTTGAAGATAGCCTTAGATGAAAGTGGTTATGCATGTGGTGTGTAGGGTTCATTATTTTACTTTTCTCTTCTGCTGTCTTTGCCCTGCTGTTTTTATTAATTATTTTGTCGCTGCTCTCCATTCAGTAGGTTTGAAGGAATTCTAATTGTTGAGATTATGTTTCTTTAAAGGCTCACTTAGCCCACCTTTTGGATAAAGGAAAAAAGACAAGATTCTCTAAGAAGAGTAAAAAGTACACTTTAAATAGGCATTCAGAAATGTCTGCTGATGCCATGCCATTACCATGTAATCAGCAGAAATGTGTTGGTGAAACACCCATCAGTGACTTCACAAAAAAGCCACAGTCAGACAGGTAAAGAACAGAAGCATAAAACCCCAATTACATGTTCATAACTAGAGGGATGAAATTGACAGATTTTCAGTGGGAATTAGGAACTACTGAATTCTTGGTCATAGAACTAACGACTTGTAATAGACTGTCTCCTTGCCAAGTGTAAATTTAGTATAATGAACTGCTTGCTGCCCATTGAAGTGCAGGCTAACAGACCAATATTTGCAATAGAAGGCATATTGTATGGCTTTCCTTTTAAAAAGAAATTGTCTTTGCTCATAGCAATCTAGATATATACCTAGTCAGAAACATATTTTTTAGGCTGTATTTCCAAGTAAATGGCTTACATGATGATGCTGTAAGATAATGTGACGAACAAGAATGAAGATAATACAACCATTCTTTTTTATCCTAAGCCAGCTGCTGAATAATGATACAGGGATTCTCACTGACCCCAAGGAAAAACCCAGTGCCCAAGCTGTTGGGAAAAGCACTTGGGCAGATAAAGGCTATTTCCACGTTTCTTGCTGGTGTCTCCTAAAGAGTTCACAGTTTTTTACCTGTTAGAACTGTTCTGTATGTCTCTGTAGTTTACACATTCTAAATCTAACATGTATTGCTTTAATGCCATCTTAATAGATTTTAAGCTGGCATCTACCATCCAGGCTTCAATTTGTCTCAGAAGAAGCAACATTGATTCTTTAAATTATATTCTTGAAAGTTGGGATGATATTTATGATCACTTTAATGTTACATTTTGCCAATTAAAGTGAATTATACTATTATGTTAGTCCCTCTTCTGGTGCATTAATGGTACAAATTGAAGCTTTATTCACTTTCTGTTTCAGACAACCTACACCTTTTTCAGAAGCATTGGGAAATGTAGATGCAAGTTCAGCTGAGAAAGTCAGAGGCCTGCCTGATGTAGTTGGTAAAACTGGTTTCTCTTAATGTCATCTATTTTAAGTTGCATTCACAGGAGACATGGTACATGTAACAGTTTTAGCTGAACAAGGTATGAAATTGTGCTGGTTTGAAAGAAAATCAGCAGGAGAAATTAACCCCACACAAATACCTTGTGAGAGATTTTGAATTGGAGTTACAATTGAATAGAAAGATTACAGTAAATGCAATGGTACAGAAAAACATTTAAAACACAAAGTCAGAGTACAGCCTGGCACCCTTGTGGTCAGGGTTGCAGTGGTTGCAGTCCTGCCAGAAGCAGTGGTCTTGTGAAAGTTTGGGTCCTCCTCTGGATGTCCAGTGGTGGTGGTGGTGTCCCAAGTGCCCAAGTGCCCAGATTATATCCATGAGGTTCAGGTGGTACATCCCCCAGGGCAGGGAGGTTCACAATGGAATGATGGAATCCCTTGAATCTAGAATATTTTTGGAGTCCTTGATCAGCTGCCCATTCTGCTAGTACATATTCAGTTCATTATGGCCCATTGGCAGACATGACCCTCACTGGATGGGTGGTGCTACTGCTTCCCCAGCTGAAGGAAGGATAAAGAAACACTATCTCACCCTGCAGGGTCTGCCTCTTCTCATTTTAACATCCAGCTTGTATCCTGGGGGGTCAGGTATGCACTGAAAATGATCTATCATTAACAGCTCATCACAAAATGAGGTAGAGGGGAATAGAATACACAGTTTGGTTACAGCCACATTGGCACATTTTTCTCCTGCAAGACAACAAAAATCAGGCTCAGAAATGGCCTGACAAATTTTGATGATTTGAAGCTTAAGAGGCCTCATCTTCAAATTTTTGTTTCAAAGTTTTGATGGTTTGATGATTTTGAAGATGAAGAGTCTTCTAATAGGAAAAAAAAGCAGTTGTGAAATTGTCAATCACAGGTCATGTTTAGCATTATAAATTCCAGTTTTGATGTAATCAAATCTCATTCCTGAAATGTTGCAATTTTTTTACATCATAGCTGAGCTAATAGTTCCATGTTATTATCCTTCTGAAAAACAGAAGTTAATAAAGGAAATTTTAAAATACACTCTAGTATTTTGTATTTTTACCTCCATTTGCTAAGACTGCACTTCCCAAGGAAAGATGTTGCACACTGTGAGAACTGCACAGACTACAGCAGTTACAGTGTAGATTGAGGGATTTATTGTTCATGCATCCTATATTCTGCAGCAACAGTTCCAGGCTATAGAATGCTCATTTCTTTCTCTGCAGTTCCTGAGGAAGCAGGCAGTGGTACATGGAAGTACCTGGCAGAACGGCGGCAAAAGCGTCACGATCGAGCAGTGACCGAAATGCAGCAGGAGCTGGACGGCATTGGCAGGGTAAAGCAGGATCTTTTAATGCAGAGTCTTGAGTGCTCTTCTAAGGTCAAGGCCCAATATTGAAATGATTACACTGACCTACCGTTTTAGGAGATGGAAGCCTCTGTTTGGAAGATTCAGGAATTCCTTCAGCTTAAAGTGATGAAATCAGATGAAAAGAGTAAACTTCTGTTTGAAAAGATTGCATCTGACATGGCTTTGGAAGGTTTCTCATTTGAAGTAAGGCAGCTCAGAGCATTGGCTCAACTTCAGTTACTTGTACCTGCTCTATGTAATGTCTTCTTATGGTTCACTGAAGTCCTAAATTATTGGGTTTTTTCCGTTTATATTTTTTTCTTATATATATTCACTTTTCAATGAGATTGAGAGTAGATTTTTATTGCAGGGTTTGGAAGAACTGTGGAATATGATCCATGAAGAATCCTCAAACAGAAAAAAGTGGATTAGGGCAGTGGACGAATCCCTGAAGGAGATTGAAAGGAGTCGAGCTGTTAAAGTGAGCTGCAGTCTCAATAACTGTTGCTTAAGCATAAGATTGTTATTTGCTGATACCATGCTGGATGCAGAGCAGGAGTAGCTTGTTTCCACAGGAGTCAGAGGCCTGCCAGTAGTTCTGTTATGTGGTGATTGCTTTCTTTTCACTAATAAACTCATTTATTTTCACTCATTTTACACCCACATAATCAGGAAAAGCTACTTTTTTCCTAGTTTTAAGGTGTTTCTTTCTTTCACGATTACGGATACTACAGGTGCAAGGAATATGTGAGCTGCTTTTATTTTCCTGGAGACTTGTGTAGGTCAAACTTTCATCTGGTCTCTTATTTTTTTGGGGAACATAGCTATTCTGCAGCTGAGAAGGAGCATAGACATGAGCTAGCTTGATTTTAGTTTGTGTTGGCTGGGTGTCAGTAGCAAATGTGTTGCAGTTTTGTAGTATCCAGCCTAACCTGTCAAAGTCATTGGACATCATAGGAAACGTTTGGATAAAAAAATGGATAGACTCTGGAAGAGCTTGCTGCACTGTCCTTGTAGGCAAAGAAAAACTGTTCCATCAGTGCCTATTCCTCCTCTCTTTGTAATTCAGGTATGGTGAGTAAGTCTGAGAGTATCACCAGTAACCTTTCTGTTGGATTAGTTGCAACAAATGGCAGAGATGAACACATTTGCTTTAATTCTGTGTTCACTTAAAACAGACGCTGGTGGATTCCCTTCAGATATTTGAAGGGAAGCTGGTTTGATTTTTAAATTCATATTGCAGCCTGTCTGCAGAGCACTCAATTATCACAATTAAAGAGAAGTCAGCTGAGTAGTAGCAAAGTGGAATGTTTTCATTACTATTTTTATGAATTAATGAAAAAATCAGTCTTTAAGATAGCTAAGAGTAATATTTTAAAATTTACTTCTCAGTCTGTGTCATCCAATTAACATAAATTCATTTTAATTTATTTAATTGATTAATTAATTTAATTCATTTTAATGGAAAAATTGTCTCATTCCTGTAGTTTTTTGACTTTGAAAATTGATATTTGAGTTACACTTTTTGTTGTTGATTTTCTTTATTATTTTATTGCACAGATAGCAGATGTACTGTCCAAGTAGACCTTGAAACTGGAAGAAATTTCTTTCTTCTTGGCAGCTGATGTTCACCAGCTCATTAACAATAAGGCCATGGTAAATGTTTTACCTGGGGCAAGATATCAGTCTGAATATTCCTAGAATGTCTTTTTTTTCCCCAACTGAAATGCATTTTTTCTGCCTATCAATCACTGAAATATAGAAGAGATTTCTACTTGGCAGGGTATCCATTATCATTTGTGTCCTTTTTTTCCCCTCATTTTCTGTAGAAGAGACAATTTTTTTGGTTTTTGCATGTTGTATAATGCTTCTACTCCTGGTTTTATTTTTTAACACACAGAATATAAACAGAGTACTGCTGGGTAATGAGAGGGCAACTGCCAAGCTGCTCTTTAATCTAATGAAATCAGAGCTTGAGAAAGACAAATTGCATCAACTGAAATGGCAAGAGAGAGTCAAGGTCTGGAAGCTCATCCAAAAGAACTGCATAGTTCAGTTTCAGGTCAGAAATTTTGCAGTCTTATTTTGGACAATGAATAACGCAAAGTGACTAGTTTCTATAAAAGTAATACTTTATCATTTTTTCTTTATACATATCACATATGATGTCACATATATCATGTTTCCATTATACATATCTTTTTTCCATCCTGCAGAGAATTTACGGCAAGTGAAGAAATACAGAATCCCCCAACTGTGAAAACAGAAATGGAAAATATGATAAAGAAGCAGATTGTACTTAGTGAACAGAGACTGAGAGTTTTGCAGCACATTGGGTATGGCAGAAGAGGGTGTAGCATAAAGGGAAACAATTCTTTCTGGAGTTAATGAGGGACTTGGCTACACAATGCACTTTGCTTCCTGTCAGTGTGTGATTGTTAAATTCAGCAATAAGGCAGGGTCTAAACCTATTTTTGTACAGCTCTTTTTAATGGAAAAAAATGCACTCTTGATTTTCACTGCACCAGCTACACTAAATAGGTGGTGATCAAGGGCTAAAAATGCAGGAACGCAAAAGTAAATCTTACTGACGTTTGAAATGGGGTAGGAATGGGTGGAGAACTAGAAGTTGGTATGTCAAGACATTTTTTCTCTGTGGGATTTTATTTGTGTAATAAATTAAGAGAGGAGTCTGCATAGAAATCCAACACTGCTGTGTTTGAATATCCATCCTGAACACAAGAAGCATTTTTGGGTGTAATGTATTGCAATATTTACAGGGAGTTTTTTTACAGTGTATGTAGGAACAATTACATTCCTAGATGCAGGAATTACACTTAGTTCCTTGTCAGGCAGTAAATAGTTGGCCTCAAACAACAACAGTCTCTTTGGTTTATTTTCATTGCCAAAATGGCTTTAAATAAAATAATGCACAGTAGTATGGATACTCTGATTCATAATTTTATATTTTAAGTACTGACTGATTTGTATTTTAAGATACCTGACTCTTGTTTCCTACTTTGATAGCACCTTGTTGCCTCCAAAACATACACAATCTGACATAATAAATGAATGGTACAGAACTCTGGAGAATTTAAACAGGAGTATTGGTAAGTTGAGAAATGATAAAACCAGTTTGGAATTCAAGCAATCCTTTCTTTTTCCCCAGGCAACCATGAGGCAGACAGTTGTCCTGAAAGTGCATGTTTGCTCAATTCTTTATTCTATATGTTCCCACTTACGTTCTCTGTTGCTCTGAGCTGGCTACTAGGAAGACCCAAAGAAGCTGCCTGTGACATCACTTTCCTTTGGCCAGTGCAAACACTTACTCATGGTGAGATCTAGCAGAAACTGGCTTGTTAGAATTAATCTGGGGGAAATAGAAGGTTAATTTTGACATGGATCAGTTCTCAATCCTAAAAAAATCCTCCTTTTGAACTCTCAGAGAAGAAGAGGGGAAATATTGCAGATAATTCCTTTCTCCAAGTCCTGTAGTATGCCTTCCCTCTGTGTCTGCTTTCTCTTGCTGCAGAGCACAGTGAGCTTTGTAGCCTGTATGGTAGCATGGAGGTTGGTAGCAATTGTAAATAACTTGCTACTTTGAAGCATAATTAGAAACAGCTGTGTATTAAGGTGTCTCTTTTGATTGGTTGGTGGTGTCACAGTGGTGTGCAGACACTGCTGGCATCTGTCCCTGTGCTGAGATTCAGCACAGGGCTGCTGTCATGTTTCCTTTTCACACTGCACTGTGAAGTACAGGAATGTTGACCGTGGTCTGTTCCATATCATTCAGACACACCTAATGTGGAGTGCATGGAGAAAATGCGCATCCAGTATGAGCTGGTCCAGGACAAATGTCAGGAAAAAGTGCAGGTCTGCAAGGTGAGTGTCAGCTTTGGGTGTGGAAGTGATGGTACGATATGTCATTACAGTAAAATATGTTTGAGGATCCGCCAAACATTGAGATAACAAGTTTTTAACCTCTTACTCTGTTCAAAAGGTACTTGAAATGTGTAAAAGCTCTAACAAATGCCAGTAATGAAGGGGGTGCTGTCCTGCATTTACCTGGAGGATGCAAGGACCCTCAGCCTTTGTGCTAAATCCATCTTATCTTGGCAAAGGAATTCCACCTCTCTGCCTCAGTTTCTCCCTTTGTATCCAACTGAATTGTTTTGTTTACTAACGGAATGTGGGCTCTAGGAGGTTGAATCTTCCCTCTGTCCATTACAAGCAAATAAACACTAAGTTTAGCCATCTTCTCTGAAAGCCATGCAGTATTTCTTATATGCATGTGAATAATTTGCTATTCTTTTCACTTAGATGACCCTGTTGGATATTTGCACAGTAGAAGATGTTGAAATTGTGCATTCCAACATGCTCCAGATGACTGAGAAACTAAAACATAGGTTTGAAGAACAACTGGAGCACATGAATGTGCGTCTATTACATTTATTTTTATCACTCCTTGGGATTAGTCCTTTCTTCCTGTGCTCCCACCTGCAATGCCTTCTGCATTGTAGGCTATTGATGTCACATTAGAAAGAGGTCCACAGTGTGACTAAGCACTACAAAGAAGCAAAGTTTGGTGTGGAAAAGCTTCCTGTGGAAGAATTCATAATTATTGTGTTTATTATTTGTAATATAAATATATTGTATTTTTATTATAATTTATATCTGAAATGCATATGATAGAGATGAATGACGTATGGCCCACCCAGTCTGCCTTATGACAGAGGAATATATTTAAATGATCTCCCAAATGTCTTCCAATCTGATCTTTTGTGATTCTATATATAAAATGACTGGGCAGTTGTTCCTGATGTGATAAATTGTAGAATGTGATTTGGTGCTTTATGATGCCAGAATAAGCAGAAGTTTTGATACTCTCAGCTTGTACTACAAAAATCCACATTCTTACCCAGTTTACTTGGATTTTTCATTTTTTTTAACTCTCCAAATAGAAGACACCATGTTGAATACCAGTCATGTAATTCCAGGCAGCCTTTTATCACGTTACATATCCTCTTACTCATTCATTTCACCTTCCAGCAGTTTAAAAAGAACTTGTTCACTTGAATGTTTTTCTTTAGAGTGATTTTAAGGAGATGGCTAAATGGCATGAGCAGCATTGTGAAGGCTTGTACAACTATGTTCAGGATGCCATGGCTCTCTGGGATGTCCATCAGCTCCAACTGTCCCAGCAGGATGATGTACTTGAGAAGAAAGTAGATGAATGCAGATGGGAACAGGATAACATAATTCAGGTATAAACATAAAAACAAGGGTGTGCTGTAAAGAAAGGACTTCTTAATGCAAAGAACCCTCTGGAATTCAAAATAGCTGCTATAAAATTAAGAACATAATATCTGACTTTTGTATTGGAATTTCTACTTTTCAGTTTCATTCAGTCAAGTGCATTTTTGCTAACTCCTTGATTCACACTGAATGGACAGTCCTGTCTTCTTCTTGATAGGGCAACAGTGTTAAGGATCACTGCTGCTTTCTGTATAAAGTGGCTGCAAGTTGCTATTATGGGATGTCGTGCAGGTATAGTCTGGTTGGATGCAAAGTTCTCATAGTTACAACAGCCAGCTTGGGATAGCAATGTCAGAGGTGTTCATTATCTAGGCAGATCTTCATGGGTGATGAGTTTTGCTAAGGTAGCTTCCCTTATTGGTGTAGAATATATGTACATAATTAACTTATTTGAATCCTAAATAGTAATGGAGATTTTAGTATCTACTAAACCATTATTACTAGCTTTTTCATGTGGCCTTAGATGATGAAAGATAATCTGGATACAAGTTTGGAAAAAATGAAGATGGCAAGCTGTGAAGAAGAGCTGAAGGAATATTTGGAGAAAGCCCTTTCCTCTTTAGATCAAATTAGAACTAGGTATGAGTTTTGTATTGTAAACTTAAAAAGTAAAGCATATTTTAACGCTGGTTGTACTACTTAGGTCTTGTTTATGCTATTGTGTGAAGGTATGGAAAAAGACTGCTTTTAACTTCATGTAAGAATATAAAATAATGTACATATTGAACAAGGTTAAGGCAAATAATACCCACCGTTTAGGAATGGGACAAAGGGAGACTGCTATCATTCCAAAACCACACTCATTTGAGCAGTTAAAAGAAAGTCAGAGGTAACAGACCAAGTGAAAATACAAGTCCAGATTGCAGAAATGGAATGTAACCTATCTGAACATATACATAAATTCCCCATAATTATCTTTGTTTAGGAGACAAAGCAAATGCAAATGTAAATGAAAACAAGTGTGAACATTGATTTTTCTTGAATCAAGATGTAGCTTTATTTTCAAGTAAAAGGAAGATGAACCAGAAAGGCTCAGTCGCAGCTGAGCACAGTGCAGAACTAACATGGAAGACAATATTTTAACATCTTTTATGTAAGCAGTGTTTGTATGGTTCCCCATCCAAAAGGAAGGATGTAAAAGGCTTTACTATAAATATTTCTTAACTTTTGTGCATTTATTTATTTGTAATGAACTAATCTCTAACAAGCCAGAATGTGATTGTATTCAGTGTAAACAGGTCAGTCGCAAGATTTAGCCTAAAGGTTTTATGAGACTGATCAGAAGGTCAGATTTAGATTTAAAGGCACTGCAATCATACTGAATTTTATTTCTATACATACTTGAGTCTCTTCAACAGTGACCTTAAATTGGACAGGAATGAGACACTCAAGCAAATTGTAATGGATGAAGTAATGGCTTACCCAAAAGCTATTTTGTGGGAATTGATTTCTTATAGTATATCCATCAGCCAGCATTTTAGTGTGAAGGAAATCTCCAAACAGGTAAAAAGAAAATATCTACTGGTTTAGAACCTTATTAGTGTATTCATTTTTCACTTTAGAGAAAATTTACCTTTAAAATCCAGATTATATATTGTTTCAGCCATTGAATAAAATGCTTTTGGTAGAGATAGCAGAGGGAAAACAAAACATTTCTCAGTCCCGCTTTTAACTCTGTCCTTGTTACAAACGGCATTTTAGCAAATCCATTTGCCTTTTGAACAAAGAACTACAAGGTAATAGACTTAAAATAATCTATTTGAGTGTTACAGGTTCTTTAGATAGTAAGTGATCTATTCAAGACTATCATATCTTACTGAAATAGAAACATTTTGAGAAGGAATATGGGTTTCTTATAAGCAAATCCATATTTTAAAACAGTGTGGCAGGTATTTTTTGTTGTTGTTTTGGTTTTCAAACTTGCAAGGCACGATAGACTCCACAGTTCAAGATCAAAATAATACCTCAACAGTCCAAACAGGTATTTCTGCTTACTTGTTTTTCAATTTCTATTTCTTTGGGCTGTAACCAGTAGAAGTCTGCTTTAATTGTAAGTAACTAGTTGAGGCTTCAGAAGCTGAACAAACAGTGGAGCAGCAAGCTGAGAGCATTGTGCAAGGAGAGGAAAATCAGAGTATCCTGAGTTGGAAGGGAATTACAGGGATCATGAAAGTCCAGCTCTTGGCTTTGCACAGACATCCCAACAATCCCAACGTGTGCATCCCTGAGAGCATTGTCCAAATGTTTCTGGAGCTCTGGCAGCCTTGGGGCTGTGCCCATTCCCTGGGCAGCCTGTTCAGTGCCTACCACCCACTGAGGGAAGAACCTTTTCCTAGTACCTAGTCTAATCCTCCCCTGGCACAGCTCCAGGCATTCCCTTGGGTCCTGTCCCTGGTCACACCGAGCAGAAATTAAAGTTGCCCCTCTATTGCCTTTGAGAGGAGCTGCAGCCCCCAGTGAGGTGTGACCTCAGTCTCCTCTCTCCAGCTGAGCCAAATGCCCTCAGCCACTTGTATGGTTTCCCCTCCAGAGCCTTCACTATCTCTGTGTCCCTCCTTTGGACTTCTCTAGCAGCTTTAGGTCTTTCTAACATTGTGGCATCCAAAATTACCCCCAGGGCTCAAAGCAAGGACATCCCAGCCCAGAGCAGAGCAGGACAATGGCCTCTCTCAACTGGTGCCAGAAGATAGGGACAGTTGTCAAAAATCAGCTGGAGAAACAAACTTAATGGAGAAACAGGTGATCTTGGCACAGGAAATTGCAGAAACAGAGGAAGAAGAAGATGAGGAGAGTGTTCCTCATAAAAGTGAAGAAAATGAGCATGCAGAACAGGGACTAAGTATTATGCAGGTAAGTGAGCAAGAGAATACATTTGAAAGTGAAGGCAGTCTTGACCAAAATAAGGAGGAATAGGAATCTTTTTGCTGAGAATGAATAGAAAGTCGTTTTTTGCTTAGTTTGTATACAAAGCACCCAGGGCTCTAGATCCTTTTATGGGAAAATGGAGAGTATAAAACAGTTCACAACCATTCTTTTTGATAATTTTTCATAATTTTTTTTCTAATCTGTCTTTCATCACAGTGTTCTCAGCCTGTAGTGAATGATTTAAGCGAAGTATTTGTACCTACGTATTAGTTTTTCAGTTTCCATGAATTAATACCATAACGAAAAAGTTTTCAAACATTGTTGACTCTGCCTATGTCTTGTTGGCATATATATAAATAAATATATAAATATATAAATATATAAATATATAAATATATAAATATATAAATATATAAATATATAAATATTGCCAGCACTGTGTAAATGTCCAAATTAAGAATGAGAACATTATTCTAAATATCCTTAGGATTCCTAGACTAGCTGGTGCGCTGTTAATTCTATGCTGATACCTTTAAAAGTAACGTGATAATTTCCCACTGTTTCCCAGTCAGCATCCAAGAGCAGTGAGGCAGAAAGTGCTGAAATTGCCACGGAGATTTTCTCCACTGCTAGTGGAAACACTTTTACTGTTCTTGGAGTTGAAGAGGCAGGAAAGACTGACATCACAGAGAGTTACCTTACAAGTTTCGAAAAAGAAGAATCCCTTCCTATGTATCTGAAATATGTACTTCTCACAGAAGCCATGTTTGTCAAGCTGAAGGAAAGGTAAGTAGAAAACAAATTCTGTTCTTTCCCTTTATGTAACACACAAATTTCAGCTGCTTAGAAGAAACATTAGACTACAGAGGAAAAGTTATCTAATTAGTGTTGTATAATTAGATATTTATATTGTTAGCTATTTAATTATAAAATTAATTGTACAATTATTACATTAATCCACTTTTGAAATTCATACAAATACGAGAAAATGTTTATATTGCTTTGTATCCATGGCTGTCAAAGTACCATAAAAACATTTACCTTTACAGAATATTCATCATTTAAGGAAAATTATTTAGTGAGACAAGTAATTTGCCCAAATCCCCTGCAAAGCCTTGAAGGTAAAATGCCTGGTACTCAGTAGTATGCAGCTAGCTCAAAAATTCTACCAGTACTATGCAAATGGTACTGAAACCATACCTTCCTATAGCCAGAAGTTAAATTCTTAGAAATTATGTATTTAATAAATTCTTACTTATTATTTGCTGTTCCTCACCATAATATTTCTTTTTCAACCATAGGATTCGCCTCTGCTTTTTTGAGCACTTGGAGAAATGGTTTGCAGAATCCTTGTCAAACTCCTATGTCTTTGTAGCTGCCAAGAAAGAGGAGCTGAATTCAAAACTTCTGCTGCATCTTAAGTTGCATCAAGGAAAGCAGGAGGATATACAGACAAAAATCTACAATGTTCGAGCTGGTATTGACTTTTTTTTTTGTATTCTGAGCATCGCATGTGTTCCTAACATGATGGTCCTAAGTGGGCCAAAATCTGTTTCAGCACTAGTTGACTTAGTAGTAGAAGACAATAGAAAGCAGTTGGCTGTCAAGAATTCCCAGTATATTATGTTACTTACATATTTTTAAAATGATATTTCTTTTCTAGAGCTCTTCCTGGTTTGTGCTGTGTTATTTTTGGAAAAATAGACAGTAGTGCCTTGATTAACAACTGGATTGCAGAAGATACTGAACATTCTATTGTCAATGTTTGTGAATTCTCATCCACCTTGAAATTATTTAACAAGAGTCTGTGCTGTACAAAAAATATTTTAAAAGTATTGCAGGAAAAGAAATTAGCAAGTTGGGAGAGCCAAAATGTCAGGGCCAAGCTTCTGAAAACATGAGAGGGAGGATTTAACTCTGTGAAATGTCATTGAGCAGCTACAGAGCATCGTCTAACTAAAACTCTTTTTGCATAGGAAGTGTCAAGTTTTTATGGTGAGAAAAAGGGATTTTAGACAGGTTTCTTGGTCTTTAACACATAAGGAAAAAAATTCTGCTTTTGGAGAGCAGGCAAATAATTTTTCAATTTCCCTTTTTCTGCAAAGAGGACAGGTGCTTCTTCTGGCAGCTTTCTTCAGGTGGTTGCCTGGCTCTTGATTTATCCAGCTATCATTCTGGAAGAGAGACCAAAACTGATTTTTTTCCTTCCCTCACAAAACTAGGAAAAGTGGATGATTTTCCATTAAAAAATATGGCCATTGGTTTTGTTACGAGACTGAGAACAGAGAGATAAATGGAGATGTCAGCAATGACCAAAACTAAAGGAAAAAGAATGCTTGGAGCAGACAAGAGACACATGTGGTTTGAATGGATTAGGAGCTGTTAAGGATCTGTGTCTTACACAGAAGAAAAGTCAAAGAAACCAAATGGAATGTATTTAATTTGTATATTTCAGCTACTATGAGGTATGGCTTTGTTTTATTTTGCTGCTGCTGCTGCTGGTCACAGGTTGACTGGGCATAGTGATAGTTCACAGTAAACAGGGAATAATGTTCCTGTTGTAAAGTTCCTTTCTTCTCAGAGGAACTGTCACTTCACAAAGAGCATCTTGAGCGCCACTGTGCAGTACTGGCAGAAGGCCTGGAAAAGGAGAGAGCTGAATTCCTCAGATTCTCAGACCAGCTAAATAACCTCAACACACACTTCAATTGCCGAGTCAGTCACTTGGAGTTTGAGTTGCTCCACGCTCCTGTGACTGAGCAGTAAGTGTGCCACTGCTGTTGCTGTGAATCTCCCTAGTTAAATACTCCTGATTTCTGTCTGAGGTGTTTATGGTTTGCATTCTGAACCTGTTCTTTCATATGTTATTGCTCTTCAATGAAGACTACTTGATAAAACTTGAAAACATGTAAAGAATTTCATTCTCTTGCCCTGAAGAAATTAAAATCAGGACTGAACACCTGGAAATTTTCATCTGACAGTCTTTAAGTAGAAAAGATGTTTCATTGGTTTAGATTTTATCCAGTTTACTGAACATGCACTGTAAGAGCAGCTGACTAATTGTTTTTGAAGAAAAAGATGCAATAGTATCAGCTGTTGCTGATACCTTCCATGGGTTCATCCAAACCATCCCAACTTGGGGAGCTGCTTTGAGAGTCATAAATCACTTCTGAGTCCTCAGATTTGCTCATGTCTTTACAGCCAGCAGTTGTTGAATCATTGTGTTGTGTTCCTTTTCAGACATCTTTCCTTATCTTTTATTATTTGCTGTTAGGTCAGCTTCTTCCAGCAACAATCTGGAATCAGAGCTCCAGAACCACCTGGAGTCAGTCAGGGTTACTGTGAGAAGTTACCAGCAGCACTTGGAGGAAGCTTTAGGAAAATTAAGAGATTCAAATGTGGATTTTCTCAAAAGTTGCAGGTATATAGATTTCATAGAAGTGTTGTTTATAAATGGTGACCGAGTTCTGGGAATCAGCGTTTGTTGAATAGGCAGAAGAGTAAAAGTAAATTTTATTTTGTTATTCATCTAGGTTCCCATTTAAAAAAATAAATGCATCTTGTTAAACCACAATTATTATGCTGTTTTCATCACATTTGTGTTGATATATATGTTTCAGGGCTGTTGAGCTGAAACAGTCTTGGGGAAAAAGATGACTCACAGCCAATTGTTTTTATGTTTGCTTTCAGATTATTTTCAGAGGTCGGTAACTTTTCTTCTGAGGAGGTAAAGTTTTTCAGCAAGTGTCTTCAGAAAGAAAGTAAAGAAATTGACTCCTTTGAAAGTTCAATCAAAACAGATGTGGAGCAAATAAAATCGAGCTGCTTGGAGCAGGTATGCAGAATTACATTATTTCAAATTATGTTTTCTGTTGACATATTTGATGGGATTTGCAGTCAGCCTGCTTTCAGATTAGAACTGTAAATCTGTTCTGTTTGGCAATTACATGATGGAAAAAATTAGTAAAAATGGCAAGGTCTATCACTTCAGTTTTAAAAAGTGAAAAATTATCTTGTTCTGTCTTTTGTTTCTGACATTCTTAAAGGCTACAGAACTTTTCAAGCAGTCTCAAAAAAGGTTTGCTTCTCTCTCTCTGATTCGAGCCTTTATGAGGAAGGTCCCTCAATCTTTGAGGAGGTTACGACAGCAAATCAAATCAGAGGTACAAACAGAATCATCAGAACTTTGCTTAAATTCGTTATAATAATTTTCTTTTTTATACCTTTGAGGAGATTTTGGCTGAATTCATAGTGGACAAATATTACATTATTTTTATGTTGATTTCAAACCTGTTTTCTATCTATCTGCTATTTTCAGCAGTCACTATCTGCTGAAAAGCTTATTTTTAATAGTGCTGACACTGTGCTGGCATGCTATGGCCTTGCAGCACATTGAGTGTATACATGTCGGAGAAGGGAGACGCAGACACCAGATGGTCGTCAAGCAAATCTCCTTTATTGATCATTACACTCGTGTCTAAATACATGATTTAATTAGCTCATACATATTGCAAAAGTATAGCTCATCATTGGTTATTCTGCTATCTATGTCACTACGGTACATAGCTATGTGCTTCTGCATTCTTGCGGTTAACAGACCGTCCCTGGTTCTTCTTTCTCGTTCTGTTTGCCACATTCTTGTTCTCCTCCCCATATCTCAAGGGCAATCCGTCCTTGAGACTGCCTCTGCACTAGTGGTGTTTTATCTCTAGCAAGTTTGTACAGTCATGGCCTTTCTCGCTTAACCATTCTGCCACAAAAGTCTCCACACTTCCCCCGTTTTCTTTTTGGATTGTGTAAGAGCGCCGAGAAGATGTTCTGAGGTATTCCATATGGTAAGGTCAATGGGCAAGTCAATATCGCGACGGGAAACAAAACCTACTTCTATACACTGGAGAATATCTTTGATTGCTCTGTTCTGTTGAGGGGAAATCGTGACAGGCGAACTGGGATCTGTTCCCTTCAACAGTGGGCGAAGGCAGTTTAGTAAGGTGTTTGGGATGCCAACTATGGGTTTCAACCATTGAAGATCACCAAGTAGGCGTTGCGCGTCATTTAAAGTGACAATTTTTGTTGAGAGCTGCAGTTTTTGTGGACGCACAATTTGATTGGTAATAGTCCATCCCAGGTACTTCCAAGGTGCGGTCTGTTGTATTTTTTCTTTTTTGGTCTGCTGTTTAAGTCCATTGTGAGCATGGCTATCCCTGATGATCCAAATCCTTGATTATTCCGAGGGCCTTGCATCAATGTTTGAATGCCTTTGGTTGTTTGTGGCAGTGGTATAAATTGGGCAATGCGTTGACCGGCTTCAACAGTAATTGGAGGGTAGAGCGTATATGCCATAATTTGTATCTCTCCGGTATAGTCCGCATCTATGACTCCAGGTAAAACAAATAGGCCCATCACAGAAATCGAGGAGCGCCCCAATAAAAGTCCTCCATATACTTGTCCCCTAATCTTTATTGGGCTGTAAACTCCCGTAGGAATTCGAACAGGGTGCGTTGTCATCAGCGTTGTTTTCACTGCTGCTGCCGAGTCAAGTCCCAAGCTCCCGGCAGTGGCTGGTTGTAGACACGAGGTGGCGCTGACGTCGCGGCAGCAACTTGTGTCTGAGCGCGGCTGCCATTCGCGCTCCGCCGTGAGTTTCCCGAACGCCGGCGGCAGGCAGAAGAGTTGTGCGTGTTGCTTTGACAATTTTGGCACCAGACCCCAGTCGCGCGGCATTGTCGCCTCATGTGCCCTCCTCCTCCACAGCGGTAGCATTTCATGGAAGGGGGCTTCTGGGTCGCAGCCGCGGTTGCCGCTGCTGGAGCGCGGAGCGGAGCAAGAGCAGCTAACACTTGTGTCTGTGTACTTTCTGCCTGTTTCTGTAACCCCTCTCCTAATGCTTTAATGGCATTCACTAGGAATGCTTGTTGCCCTGTTGGTTGTAATGCCATTTTTTCTAAGGCTTCCTCAATCGTCCAATTAGCCCCCAGGGTCAACAGAACTCTTTTAGTAGTCTCGTTACTATTCTGCAAGGCACACTGTTTAAGCAAAGCCCCTCGCATATACTCAGGGACCCCTGCTCGTTCTATAGCGGTAGCAGCCTTATCAACAAAGTCTCCAAAAGACTCCTCTCTCCCTTGTTTGATTCCCATATACATGGGAATTCCTGAACTATCTTTCACCTGACTGATAGCAACTCTAAGCAGACGCATAGCTTCCCTAACTTTGTCTGGTCCGGAAATCATCTGAGCCTCGGTTCTTCTATAATTTCCTAATCCCATCATCTCTTCCACTGTAATTCCCTGTAACGGATCACCGGGTCCTCTTTGAACTCCAACCGACTCTTGAACTAAAGCTTGCCAATGTGCGTTAAACAGCAGCTGCTGATGTTGAGTAAACATCAGTTTCACAATGCTTCTACAGTCATTGACAGTTAGCAAATGCGTGTCAAATATGTAGTCTATCATTTGTTTAGCTGGTTCACTCTTAAATCCAAATTGACTCACTGTCTGTCGCAGCTGAGCTAACAACTTCTAATCAAGAGGTGTATAGGTCCCTAACTGAACAGCTTGTCCTTGTTGGTTTACCCCCGGGGTGTAAACTACAGGCAGAGCCCACGTCCTCGCCGCCTCCACGGTGACTTCATCCCCACTCTCTAGCCCATGCTTAGCCAATGCGTTCCATGCTTCTCCCCTCTGTCTAGCCATTTCCTCCCACAGGTCACTCTCTGCCCCAGGGACAGGATCTGGCTCTGGCGGAGATTGTGAACTACGCATTCCAGGCTTAACAGATTGGGCTGAAGGGTCCTTAATATCAGAGGTGGCTACGACAGGCACTTCAACGTCCTCTGTGGACTTATTGAGAGGGGGTGCCGAGGGCCAAGCACAATCATCTGTGCCCAAACTGCTAGAAGCAGGTATAATTACTTGGGAGACACTTGGTGCTAAAGGTTCATGATCTCCATACCGTGCATTCCTTTTATAGGCTTCTACTGCTTGCTGAGCCGCTCTTTTTTCTGCCTGATGTTTCAATAGAGTATTATGCACAACTCGCCAAATTTTTCCTAACTTTATTGCTGTTTTATCTTCTTCTAAGACTGCTTCACACAACACATCTCCTAACTTACGCCACTCACTCAATTCATGTACCGTGTGCGGGTTGGAAAAACAACCCTTCGCGTGACCCCATGCTAGCAATCCCGGTACGTCTTTTCTAGGATTTATGTCTCTAACCCCCAGCTTATCTAATAACCCCAAAAATAAATCATATGCTGCTTGCCTGTCCATTTTTGTCGTCAGCGCTGTTGCACCCCTCCGGCTCCGGCAGCACGTATGGCTCAAGACCACCGATGTAGTCCTTGAGGGTGCTTTCCCTTCGTCGTTTAGCACCGACCCGGGTGCCTCAGGTCCCAACACTACTTCACCGACCGTGGCGTGTTCTCTCCCCCGCTTTTTTCTCAGCAGGGGGTCGTCGTCGGGGTCACCATTTGTCGGAGAAGGGAGACGCAGACACCAGGTGGTCGTCAAGCAAATCTCCTTTATTGATCATTACACTCGTGTCTAAATACATGATTTAATTAGCTCATACATATTGCAAAAGTATAGCTCATCATTGGTTATTCTGCTATCTACATTACTGCAGTACATAGCTATGTGCTTCTGCATTCTTGCGGTTACCAGACCGTCCCTGGTTCTTCTTTCTCGTTCTGTCTACCACATTCTTGTTCTCCTCCCCATATCTCAAGGGCAATCCGTCCTTGAGACTGCCTCTGCACTAGTGGTGTTTTATCTCTAGCAAGTTTGTACAGTCATGGCCTTTCTCGCCTAACCATTCTGCCACAAAAGTCTCCACAGCCAGGAGGTGTGGGGAGACAATCCTGATGCACAGGACGTGCTCCAGGAAGAGCCCTGCGGCTGAAGGGGTCAGTAAGAGACAGCCAAGGCAGCTGGAGGGAGAATCAAACTGTGCTGCTCCCCCAGGGAAAGCACTTCACTCACGGCCAGGAGGGCTGGCAAACACAGGCTGGGCTTGGGGTCTCCTGCAGCTGGGAAAAACCTTTCCTTGGAGCAGGCAGACTCCAGCCCTGCTCACCTGTGGCTCGGAGCTGGGAGGTTGTGATGTGCTGCTGGTGCTGGGAATCAGCTGGGAAGAGTGGGGCACCCTGCACCTCAGCAGATGTGACCAGAGGTGCCCAAACCCTTCACTGGTGTCCTCCTGTGTGCCTGAGGAGTGCTTGACAGACCTCAGCTTAGCCAGAAGTGGCTCATGGCCCTGCTGGGATGGATCTCTAAAGTTTAGATAGGTGGCAGGGGGTTCAGTATTTCCAGGGCCCTCTAGGCAGTACTGAATGTGACAAGCTAAAACTCCATTTTCATGCCTCAGTTACTCCACTTGTGCCCTTTCTCTCATCATTCCTGGTTGTTTTGAAGACTCCCTTGTTCTGTTTTTAGCTGTGGATCTTTTTCCAGAGACAGGAACAGGGAGAAAATGTGTGGGATTTTTGGTGGTGGTAGGTTTTTTAGCCTTTTGTAATAGAAATAAACTTGTCTGACTCTGCGCATGGTCATTTACCTGGGCAGGGATGGCACCAGCCCCCAGAGAGCCCATTTGTGCTGGTGTTGCTCTGCAGCCCCTGATTCCTGGTGGGATCTGTTCAGCCAGAGCACTTCAGCACGTCCTGTTCCACCTGGGGACACCTCTCCGTGTCAGTGCTGTGAGGAGGAGGAGGAGGAGGAGGCTGCAAGGAGCAGAAGAGCAGCTGTGACCTGCAGGGAGGCACAGGGTGAGGGGCAGGAACACAGATGGATACTCCAAGGCCCAGGAAAAGGGGATGTGCTGGTGCTGAAAGAGAAGGGAGCAGTTTGGGTGAACCCAGACAAGATCCTGCAGCCTCTGGCCCTGGCTTCTCCCAGGGCTGGGCTGGCATCTTGGGGACAACCCTGGGCTTGGTTTGGTGCCATGGAACCCTCAAAACTCTTCATTCTCAGTCCCCAAACTCTTCAGGCCTGCAATTATTAGATTAAGTCAAATCATCCTCTCTGTCCATGAAGGTCCATTTTTGCTGCTGACCCCATCCCCCAGCACAAAATGGTTCTGTTTTCATGCTCTGTCTAATTTGTAATTTTCATGGGTGTTTGAGCAGCCACTTCCACCTTTCTGGGTGCAGTGTGGAGTGCTGGAAGTCAGGAATGCCAGTGTGTATAACATTGTTAATTTTAGGCATTTCTCTAATCACTGCCTGCCTTTGCTGCTGCCGCCCCTCCAGAACCACAGCAAAAACATCTCTCAACATCCCTAAAGAGCAAACAAGATTTAAATTGTGCTTTGAATTCAGATATGTTCTCCTTCCAACACTCAGAGTGGCAGGGAAAGGGCTGATGAAACCCTGCAGCCACCCCTGCCACGTCCAGCCTCTTTCCTGGTGCTTCCTCAGTGTGTTGATCTGTGAGCTGCCAAATATGGAGCAAGATTTGGGTGTAATCCTGATGGAAACCCCCAGCAATAACCAACTTTGGGGGTTTTACTGCTGCTTTGACACAGATGCTCAAACTGAAGCTGTGTCCTGTCCATGCCAACCCCCAGCTTATTCCAAGCTGCAGACTTACTTGGGAATCTTTGCCTTGGATTTGGCCCCTTGCTGCCTTCAGTGAATGAATCCCTTTGTGTGCTGGGTTCAGCTTCCAGCTGAAGCTGAGGCAGTTCCTGGGAGCAATTTGAATTATTTTTTATTTTGGCCACGACAGTGGAGAGAGGTGGTGACCCCAGAGGGCAGCAGGACTAATTTGGAGGTTGGAGAGAGCTCAGTGGTGTCCCCACAGCCCCCAGGAGCTCATGGGGACTGAGGGAGGTTGGGTGGGGAGAGGAAATCTGCATCATCCAACTTTGTGTACCTCCAGTGTCTGAGCAAGTTATTCACGCTTTCTTTGGAGCTGAGAGAGAGACACTGATTTTTCTGGAGTGCCATTCACCAGCCTGGGTTTCAATATCTGAAATGAGTGAGAATGGGTGTCCTGGAAAAGCCTTTTTTTAAAACATGGAACCTGCAAAAGCTGGCTTGGACAGAGCAGTTAACTACAAGAGTAGTTAATATCTAAATTCAGGCAACTTTAAATGTTTCTTCCCTGCCCAGGTATTTCCACGCAGCTAAGGCAGACCCAAGCTCGCTGCTCTTTCCAGTTCTCTTTCCTCTGCCCCCAAACACGATGTGAAACACTGCTTTAGAATGTTTTACCCTGTAAAACAACATATTGCACTGTTCCCTGTTCACTTTCAATTTTATGCAACTTTCTCTGCTGGAATAGGCTCAGTGATCCCAGGAAATAATTGGTGAGCTTGTTAGACTAATGGGATTTTTTATTTTCAAGGCTATCGATCAAACAAGTATGCCTGAAAATTCATTATACATGCAGTGAGCACAAAATAATTATTCCTTCCCATGGAAGTGCCGGAGGAGAGACTGTGATAAGGTGGAGCTTTAAAAAAACCTGCTTGATTTATCATTTGAGGCAAAGTTCCTGTGAGATGCACGAATTCAGTATTGAGTGACAGTCACCTGGCTGGCCAGGGGGCAGGGGACAGCCTGGAAAGGATTTTGACTTTGCTTTTTTGACTTTATTTTTGGTCTGGAGCTAAGCAGCCCCTGAGTTGTGCTCGTCCTTTTCAGCAAACAGCCCCAGGTGTTGTTTGGAACAGCAGAATTTTGTGTTGCTCCCAGGTGGTGAAAAAGGGATGGTTTCCCACCTCCCTCTTCTCCAGGGCTTTGGTTTTCCATCTCCTTCCCCTCTGGGGAAGCCAAGGAAATCTCAGCCAGGAGAGAGGATTTGTTCAGTCCTGCAGGTGGACACGTGAGAAAGGGGATGTCAGCAGTGGAGGATCTAGGCCAGAATAAAATGCTGGATATTGACTGAGATGTGGGCTGTGCTGCCCCATGTTCAGCCTCACCATCCCGAGCATTTTGGGTCTGAATTGCAGTGTCTGGGGTTGTCCTGGTTTGGGGCTGCTGGGATCTTGCCCACGAGCTCAGCCTGAGCAGTTCCATCAGTTGTGTCGCACGAGGAACCAGGAGGAGATGCTGGCAAGGGAACTGGAGCTCCTTCCCTGTGGGGACAGGCTGGGAAAGCTGAACCTGGAGAAGAGAAGGTTGTGAGGAGACCTCAGAGCTCCTTCCCAGGGTGTGAAGGGGCTGCAGGGAAGTGGGAGAGTGACCCTTCCTCAGGAGCTGCAGTGACAGGACAAGGGGGAATGGGATCAAACTGAAAGAGGGGAAATTTAAGTCAGAAATACACAAGAAATTCTCCCCTGTGAGGGTGGGCAGGCCCTGGCACAGGGTGCCCAGAGCAGCTGGGGCTGCCCCTGGATCCCTGGAAGTGCCCAAGGCCAGGCTGGACAGGGTTTGGAGCAGCCTGGGATAGTGGGAGGTGTCCCTGCCCATGGCTGGGGGAGGAATGAGATGATCTATAAGGACCCTTCCAACCCAACCCATTCTGGGGGGGAATTTTACCTTCAGTGTATTTGCAAATTGCAATTTATTTTTGCATCTTTGTTTGAAAATTAATTTGTCTTAAAGATATTTTGTGTGTTTCTTGAGTTGTCCACATATTGCTGCTCTTCAATCAAGTATTTTCCATTTGCAGAGCTGGCCAAAGAATTAATTGTTCACTGAGAAGTTCCATAGAAAACCCCTTTATAAAAAAGCACAAGTGGATACTGTCTTTGTGGGGAAAATTGGTGAATGTTTGGGATATGACAGGAGAGAGAAAAAAGGAAAAGAAGCAAAGACAAGTCATAAAAAGGATCAAAAACGCAAGCTGTGACATCTTGGAGAGAAAAATGCTTGCTATACTTTGGAAAACCTCGAAAACAAATCTCCAACATAACTTAAAAATAGTTCTTCTCGTTCTGCAGGCACAAAGACTAATTGGAAGTGACACCATTTAAGAATGTCACTTCCAGTCTGTCTCATTGCCCTGGTGTTTGTGCCTCCCATCCTGTGCTGGGCTGGGATCGCTCCGTGAGCAGGGAGAGGGAATTTTGTCCCTCAGAAGAGACTGGGCTTGGTGGCCAGCTCCTTCTGGGCAAGCAGCTCCTGATCCCCATGGATGCACCCACAAGTGCAGGGATCTGGACTTGGCATCTCCAAGCCAGCATTTGCCTTTTTGATGGACACCTCTCACAGCCAGTGTGGTTGGGAAGGTGGTGACCTGACTATCCATTCTCTGGTGGTGGTCAAAAACTTATAAATACTGAGAGAATAAAGGACTCTGTTGCACCACACCTCGAGCTGTGTCCCTGTGACTCATTTTGTGTCCAGCAGTGACACCCATCCTGGTGCACTGAGTGAGGGGAGGATGGACAGGCCAGCAGCAGTTCTGGCTGGAGGATTCCTGCTGGGCTGAGGGCAGTGGCTGCGCCCATCCACACAGGAAACATCAGTGTGTGTCCAACACCTCCTGAGGGAGCCCCTTAGGCACAGCTTCTGCCCAAGTTTTGCCAACATCTCCCTGGGCAAAGCATCCAGGGCAGTTCTTGCAAAGGCAGCACCTTTGAGGAACCCACAGTTGACAGCAAATTGCACACAATTACTCTGCAGTGCATAAGCAGTAAGTAATCGAGCATGCTAAAGACCAGCAGCGTTAATTACTGGCCACTTCCCCCAGCTGTTCCTCACCTCTGGTCCCAGCTGCAAAACCAGCTCACAGTGTGCAACAGCTGCATTTGGAGGCCCAGAACAGCCCTGGCCTTTGGCTGACTGTGTAAAAGTTCGATGACAATTTGTAGCTCCACGTGGGAATTTTGGAGCTTCTCCAATTAACCCCTGAGTGCTGTGGGATTCTCTGCTGGAGGATCTGAGTGTGACAAGCTGCTGATATTGCCTGAGTTGGTGTTGGGGCATCACAAAGGAGCCTGGACACCTTCCCCTATCCCAGGCTGCTCCGAGCCCCATCCAGCCTGGCCTTGGACATTTCCAGGCATCCAGGGGCAGCCACAGGAAACCTGTGCCAGGGCCTCAGCAGCCTCACAGGGAAGAATTGACATAATTAATGTAACTAACATAGTTCCTTCTGAAGGTCCAATGGTGAAAAGCATCCCTGTAGCTTCAGCTGATGAATTTCAACACTGAAAGGCACAAAAAACCCCAGAAGAAACGGAGCTCAAGCTGGCCAGGACGAACATTTCCTCTCCTGCTGCCAGTTATGGGGCAAGTATTACATCACAACGTGTTAGTAGAATTAAATATCTATTTGAACTTTGCTTCTTGTGTACTTTTTAATTTTAATATTATTTATTCTTTGACTTTCAATAATTCATCGAGATGCATCCATATCGGTAATTAAAACATGTACAGTAAGAAACAGAGCTCACATAAATTATTCCACGGCATTCATTATTTATTTGGCCACTTACAGCTGTGCAAAATTTACAGAGAAAATATGTACATTAATTAACATGTACATTACAATTTCATTAGTGCACTTTTTCGGTGAGTAAAGATACTCAGATATGGGTGTGTGAGCAGCTAGAGAGGTCTTGCTTGTGCCTTTTAAATTATTTAGGTTTAAGAAGAGGTCTGTGGTTGGAATCCAGGAGGAGCTGCTCGGGGGAAGCCTTTCTGCTGGCCTTACACGTGTGGTGGCAAAGTGGTTTTTTCCAAAGCTGCCAGGATTCCTGAGCCAAGCTCAGGGATGGATGTTTGGCTGTGTTGTACAGCCACGGGCACTGAGTAGAGCAAGGGACAAGAGAAAATCTGATATTTCACACCCTCTGGTGTAATTTCCTGTGGTTGAGTCTATCAGGGAGTGCTGGTGCCATGGTGGTCCCACTGCATTTCTTGGCTGGTGTGTCCTGGAGGGTGAGGCTCAGGACAAGGCCCTGCAGAAGACTCTCAGAGGGGTTCTGGAGGCACCACTGTTGATTTTTACCCCCACAGATTCCAGCTGAGGCTGCTGCAAAGTGACTCCAGTTCTAAAACCAGCTCTGGAAAAGGTCCTGTGCATCAGCACTGAGGCACAGCTCAAACAACGAGGAGTTTCTTTGTGCCAAGTGGATTAAAAATACCCAAACCAACCCAACCAAACAACTCACGGATTCTTTCGTCGTCTGAAAGGGAAAAGAAACATTTTTATTCAGTGCCACAAAATTTGCATCAATAACAAGTCCAGTAGCACACCAGGAAATTTCCACATGAGTAAACTCCACTCACTGCAAAAAGGCTTGTATCCACTCCTGGAATTTAATGGTTCAGCTGGCATGTGAAAGCTGTTATTTGGAGGTCTAATTATTAAGATCAAATTAAATTTCAGCTATTGCAGCAATGAGCAGATGCCAGCTGAGGGATTCCTTGCTGGGGAATGCTGGAGAGGATTTTGGTGTATCCACATGGGAGCCTCCCTGCTAGGAGGATGCTCAGAAGGCATTGTGCCTTGGATAATGAACTATTCAGGAGTTCTGGGAGTCCCAGGGATGCCTTTTCCTGGTTATGAATTACTCCTGGTGAAATCTGGCAATGAACTGCCTCACGGTGACCTGTGGAGTTCCTGGTCAATGAGGGGCTGCTGGAATGAAGGGAATGCTCCACTTCATGGCTATGGAGCTTTTCCTTCCCCCAGCAGGAGCTCTGGCTGGGACTTGTAATGGAAAGTGTGAAGACTTGTGCAGATGAAGAGCAAAGAGAACAAAGACCCTCCAAAACTCACTCTGTCTTTCCAACCAACCCCACAGAATTTGTCTGTGAGCTTTCATAGTTTTTGAATTGCCAGCCACAAAAAACTTTTAATTCTTTTTGGCCAGGCTGTGAGTGCACTCAGAGGGTGGAGCAGATGAGGAGACAAAGGTTTGGGGAAGCAGAACACAGAACTATTTGCTTTCTGGAAGGCTGGAGTGAGGTCTTGGGGGAAATCTGCCTCACACAGAGACTTGACAAGAGCCATGAGGCTCTGGATCATCCTCCCCTGGACTGCCCAGGCATGGGAACTCCATCCCTCTGTCCCACAGGGGCAAACTGCAGACCCCCCAGCCTTCCCCAAACACCTGCATCCAGGGCATTTAGGAGCTGATTCCCCAGGGCAGGGCTGCACTTTGGGCATTTGTTCTCCCTTTACAGCTCAGCTGCCATGATGCAACAAAGACAATGGTTTGGATGGACACAAAATCCATTCCTGGTGTGTGCAGTGCAAGTGTGGAGGAATTCCTGTTGGCCTGAACCATCCGCTCTCCTGTGAGCACCTGACACTGCACAGAGCCAAAGGTGGGATCACTACAAGGGGATCTTCTCTTCCTCCTGCTCTCTTCATCATCACAGGTAAATTGGAGGTTGGGACACTTCACTGGGGCAGGGACACCCAGGCTGAGTGAGGAAAGGCCGCTCCCCACTTCTCTGACATCCTAATGATGGCAACCCATCATTATCCTACAAAGACCCATCCCAAAGGAGCCTGTTGCGTCCTGGCAGGTGCTGGAAGGAAGTGAAAGCATTCCCAAGGAAAAAGGGAGAAACTGAGTCCAGCTCACCAATGCCTCAGAGCAAAACTTTAGAAGGCATTATTCTGTGTATTCCCAACTTCATGGCCAGAGTTGAGGCTGGGTTTGAAAAATGTGGATTTACTTCTTTTATAGAGGAACATTTATTTTTTCACAGCAGAAGGAACTCTTTTGAGTTTCCTGCTTGAGACAGAGATTGAAAAATACACTGCCTTGTCTTTCAAAAATGTTCTGAGGAGCCACTGCAAGGTTTCAGATGAGGGCCACAGTTATGCTCTGGAGGTTGTCAGAAGGAAGGATGCTGCTCAGTCTTTCTCTGTTCTCTTTACTGGAGCTGGCATGAAAATGGATTATTCTAAACCATCTCTCTGTGTGGCTGTCCCATTTGTCAGCTTCCTGCAGGCACATTCCCTGCTTGATGTTTTCATAAACTCCACTCCTTTTCCTTGGCTTCTGGTGATAAATTGTAATGGCAAGTGAAAATATTCCAAAATAAATCTGTTTTCATGGCCCTCTGCAAAGTCCACTCTGAGAGCCCTGTGCAGATGTAGCACTTTGGGAGGAGGTGGGGCAGCACCAGGTGCACATCACACATCAGCCCTGTGGTGTCCACATTTTCAAACCCTGCCCCAACTCTGGCCATGAAGTTGGGAATGCACAGGAAATGCCTCTAAAGTTTTGCTCTGAGGATACAGGTGAGATGGACTCAATTTCTCCTCCTGTTTCCTTGAGAATACTTCCAACTTCCTGCTGTTATTTTGGTAGGGTCTGTATTTTCAAATAAGGAGCAAATTATTATTATTATTATTATTTGGTCCAGGAAACCAAAGGAACATAAGGAGAAATAACAGAAATTTTTAGGTTGGAAAAGATCCCAAGATCTAGGAGATTCTAAGATGCAATCCAACCATGAAGCCAACCTTTCCAGGCCTCCCAGTGATCCCATGGAGAGGGAGGTGCCAGCAGCAGCCCCAGAGCTGGGCTGTGACAGAGCAGGGATGAGGCCAAGTCCAGAACTGCTTCCCAATGACCCCCCCTCACCCCTGAATCCTCTACTGCTGGTACCAAGGCTGCTGTTTTCCCTGGAAATGTGTCTTTCCAGCCCAGAAACTCCTCTCCACTGGAGAAGCCCCAGCAGCAGAGCCCTTCTTGCGCTCTGTGGATGCTGCAGGGCAAAGCCTGTGGTGGCCCCTTGGTTTGGGCTCTGCAGCTCTCAGCACCCAGAAGAAGCTCTGCCAACACCTCCTGCTTCTGCTGCATCCTTGCACACTGTCTGATGATCTGAGAGCTTTTCCCAGCCCAAATGAGCTGCAGTGAGCACAGCAAGAGATGAAAATGAACTCCAGTGATGCCTTTTTCCTGCAGGAAGATGAGGATGGGCAAGTCCTTCCTCTGAGGTGCCCTTCAGCCCAACACTGGGACACTGCTGCCGAGCTGGGCTCAGCTTTGTTTTCTCTCCCAAAGTAAAAGACAGGCTGAAACTAGGACAAAACAACAAAGAGGGAGAGACAAAAAGGGAGAGCCTGGGTTTGAATTGACAGAAACCCCAGGAACCAGAGTGCAGCCCAGTAAATATTGGAATGACATTACCTGAGCTTGAGAAAAAATTGACAAATTGTTAGGCTGAATTCCTGTCTCTAGTGGAACTGGAGAGCAACCACCATGGAGATAACATTATTTTCTTTAATCATTTTCTTTGGCAAGAGAATCAGAAGGAAAAAGCTCCAGAGTGACTCTTATTATATTTTCCCTCCCTCTGCCTTTTCTTTCTGATTCCCTCCATCGTTCCCAGCTCTGTCAAGATTGTGACAAACTTAATTACCAGCAAACAGCAGGAATCCCAGATGACATATCCATGGTTTTTTCTTTCTTCTGACTTCATGAGATCTTTCTGGTCTTTAATGTAGAGTGAATGAGGACGGGGAGCAGATGGTGCTGGTGTCCAATACCAGCAGCATCTGAGCCCTTATCTCCTTGAGATCTTCAGTGTCAGGATGGGATGTGGATAACAAAACCTGAGTGATGAGATTCAGGGCTGGAGGTTCAGAAAACGGGATTGTGCATGACAGGCCCAGATCTGCCATTTGGGGGCTGTCATAGAAACCTGCACTCATTTCAGGGCTGCTCACAGCAGGGACTGCACAGCCCAGGCCTCTTGCTCCAAGCTCCTGGCACCAGGATAAGGCACCTTTGTGCCTCCTGCATCTGTAAATTTGATGCTCGTTGGCTATAAAACAAGAGCTGGGTGAAACATTGTCATTTGCAGGGAGTTTGCCCTAAAACCATGTTTCTAGGGCATGAAACAGCTCAGGGTGAGGTTCAGTGAATGGTTTTGAGCGAGAAAAAAGATTTAAAAGAAAAATGCCTAAAATACTTTCAGTATTTTTAAGTGGAGTTTTGCCCTTTGATCTTTTCAAAGGGAATTTTATTGTCTTGCTGTCTCAAAGATGTTTTGGCTGCAGGGGTCTGGAGAGGCTTTTCAGAGTCCTCACCAGTTCTACAGTTCAAGAAGCTTGTGGCCAGCCAGGTTTTGGCCACCTGTGCTCCCATTGCTGCAGAAGCAGGGAGCCCTTGCCTCCACCCTGCCATTACTATTATTATTATTATTATTATTATTATTATTATTATTATTATTATTATATTATGTTTATGTTTATGATGTTTATTTTTACACCCAGGCAATTCACTGTTTTGCAGGAAATGTCAAGATTTTCCACACAGGCACCTCTTTCCCCTGTGCACCCATCTTGAGAGAGAGAAAATGGTCATGTGCCACTTGACCAAAGCAGGGGCTTTGCAAACACACCAAACACTGGAAGTTTGGTAGAAAGAAGCAGCAGATCTCTTTTTTATCTTAGTTTTATCTTCACCAAACCTTCTCTGAACAACTCTGCACCTCCTTCTGCATTCATTTCCTCAAGCTGGGTGTCATGGAGTTACTTTACCTTTAAGGGAGTTGGAGTTGCTGGGAACTGCCTGGAGTCTTTTCTCCTGACCAATTATCGGTCATTGCTGAGAACTGACAGCAGTTTAGGCCATTGAAAAGTGGGATCAGCTTGTGAACCCTACCTTAAAGTGTAAAAGCAGAGCTCTCTGGGTTCTCTTTGTTTTCTGGCTGTGGAGGGTGGCAGGGCCCCAGGCCTCCCGTCCCTGCCCAGGCCATGCGGCCGGGCGGGGATGGGGCCGGGCCTGCCCCGTCTCCCGGCCGGGAGATGGGGGGGCCTGGGGAAGGTTTTGCTCGGACCCGGGCCGGGCCGAGCCGATCTCTGGCTCGGCTGCAGGTTTTGCTGTAACTAAATTCACTAGAAACTGCTGAGTGAAGAAGGAGAGAGGCTTTGGACCTGCAGCAAGCAGAGACAGCGACCACACTCTCCAGAGCAGCTATGAAGAACTTTCCATCGCAGACGGCTCCAGCTCCTGTTCGGCAGAGATCACTGAGCCATCTACAAAAGCCTGGGCAAGATTTTAACTCTTTCATTACCCAGACGAGACTTGCGGATTAATCTTTTTATCCAGAGAGAGAAAAAGAGAGTGATCAACATGAAAAGAGACTTTATAAACTACCAGTGACAGGAAAGAAAAGAAGCTTCAGAAGAGGTAGAGAATTAAGAAGATGCTTTAATTAAGCTGAAATATCTTTCTGTTAAAACTATGGAGATGGACAATGAAGTCCTGTGCTCTGAGGGCGCGTGAGCCCATCCGTCTTTGCCTCTTGCCACACAGATGTTGCAGGCAAGTGTGAAACCCTCTGCTCTTTGCTTCTGTGCAGGTGCTGCAGGAAGAGCAGAATGAGAAGAGGGCTTTAACAGAGACACTGCTCCAAACTCGGGGACAGCTCAGCCAAGCGTGCCAGCAGGTCCAGCAGCTCAGGCAGGAGGTGAAAGAGCAGCAAGAGAAGGGACAGGTAAGTCTGAGTAGGCAGGGAATGGAGTGCAGGGCAGGGACAAGGGCACAAAAGGCAGCTCCTGGGACTGAGGGGACAAGGGCTGCCTGAGGCTGTGGGAGCCTGGTAAGCTCCAGAGCTCAGGCCCAGGAAGGAGGGCTTGCAGTGCAAGCAGAGCTGGGTTGAGAAGCCACAAGAAGTAGCTGAAGGAATGGGGTTTGGAGACAGCAAGTGCAAAAATCTGAGCCTGAGGGCAGGTCCCAGGAAGTCACTCTGCATTTTGTTGCCAGACCATCAAGGCAAAGCTGCAAGCTGAGCTGCAGGAAGCTCACAATGAAATGCTGGCAGTGCAGAGGAGGCACAAGGAAGAACTTCAGGGCATCAGAGAGAGGAGATGAATGTCCTCCTTGAGCAGAGGGATGCTCTACAAAAGCAGGTGAGTGAAACAGCAGTGGCACTGCAGTCACGCAGGGAGGACTCTGTGGCCTTCTTGCTTTTCCATGGCAGAGCAGCAGCTGATGGGGTGATCCCTGGGGCTGCCTCATGCTGTGGGGGCTCCATGGCAGCTGCTCTGAAGGACACTCAGTGCTCTGCTGAATCTCAGCTGCTGCCCCCTGAACAGCTGGGCCAGTCCTCTGGGCTGTTGGCCAGCACCCATCAGCATGGACTCCTGCTGGCCTCTTCTTGCTAGCCTTGGTTTGGGAGGTGCTTTTTCAGGTGGGCCACTTAGAGACTTAACCAAGTTGTCCATCTCTATTGGGAATCTGCCAGTCCCAGGACAGGGAGAAAGGGAAAGTTTTCCTTTCTCATTCCTAAGTGCCTCTACTGTGGCTGACAGAGGCAGGCTGTGGCTGTCGCCTCTGACTGCTTTGTTCTGTTTGACTGGAGGTGGATGAGTTGACATCTCAGCTGGCAGCCTCCCGAGAGTTCCTGGAAAGCACACTCCAGAGAGCCCAGCAAGATGTGAGCGAGGCCCAGGCACAGTCAAGGCAGAAGCAATTGGAGGCTGAACACATCCAGAAGAGGCTGGAGGAGGCAGAACATCAGAAGAAGGAGCTCCAAGTGAAGCTGCAGAAACTGGAGAGGGAATGGAGTGAATGCAAAGAAGTGGCACTGGAAAATTTTGAATTGCAGGCTTCCGTGAATGTCCTAGAGAGGGAAAGAGACAGGTAAATGAAAGCCTGTGGGACTCTGCAATGTGGTGAATGCATTCCCTCTTTGCCATCTTTGCACCTGCCTGGGGCTCTGGCAGCATTTCCTAAGGGGCAGATTCTGAACTCTCCATGAAGACACATCTCATTATCTGTATGTTGTGTTCATTCTCTAATATTTTAAGCCTTCAGTTGGAGTTTTTCTGAAGACAAAGGCTTTTGGGGTAGCTCTTTCCCTCTAGGGAGTGTTGTGCTCTTAGGTTAGGTTAGGTGGGTATGTTAACAGTGCTGGAGCTGCAGTGTAAGGAGCTGGATACATCCATCAGCTCCACCTTGGCTGCTGTAACTTGAGGCCTTTGGGATCTGATCAGCCTGGCATCTGATGCCTTTGCTGGGCAGCACCTTCTTAAGGCCCTGAGTGCTGATCAAGCCCAGATTGCCCTGGGA